>NC_041403.2:114404494-115604494 GCF_900747795.2 Erpetoichthys calabaricus | reverse complement strand
CTTCTGTTTCTTTTTCCGGTTTCTTTGTGGTGGCGCATGCCGCCACCATCTACTTAAAGCACCGTGATGTTCCAACATTGATGGATTAAAAGCCAGAAGTCTGCATGACCATCATCATGAAGTCCTTCCGTGAGAACCCTAAATACAAAGCAGACTGTTTCATTTATATTAGGTAGAATGCCCAGAGGGGACTGGGCGGTCTCGTGGCTTGGAACCCCTACAGATTTTATTTTTTTCTCCAGCCGTCTGGAGTTTTCTTTGTTTTTTTCTGTCCTCCCTGGCCATCGGACCTTACTCTTATTCTATGTTAATGTTGTCTTATTTTAATTTCTTTCTTTGTCTTTTATTTTTCTTTTCTTCATTATGTAAAGCACTTTGAGCTACTTTTTTGTATGAAAATATGTTATACTGCTATACAAATAAATGTTGTTGTTGTTTATTGATGATATGACTGCTAACCAAAGTAGCATATTGATTTCTGAAGTGTACAGGGTTATACTGTCTGCTCTGATTCAGACAAATGCTGCAAAACTGATAGGACAACATTTCACAGTACAATGAGCCAAAACGTACTGTGAGAGCAAACCAAGTGCTTTTCAAGGCAAAGAAGTGAAATATTCTTCAATGACCAAGTCAATCAACTGACCTCAGCTCAACTGGACATGCATTTCACTTGCTGAAATATGCAAAACTAAAGGCAGAAGGTCCAGCAAGCAAAGCAGCACCTGAAGACGGATGCAGTAAAGGCCTGGCAAAGCATCAGTAAGATGAAAACTTGGAGATGGCCATGGGTTCAGACTTCAGGCAGTCATTGGCTACAAGGGATTTTGAAAGTATTGAGTTTACGTCAGTTTGTCCAAATACTTTTGAGCCCCTGAAAAAAAAAGGGTAGACCATGTATTAAAATGGCTGTCTTATCTAAAAGGCTCAAACAATGTTTCCATACTTAAATCACATCTTGTTTGCTTCATTTCAGATCCATTGTGGTAGCGCAAAGAGCCAAAATTATAAAAAAATGTATCATTGTCCAAATGCTTAGGGACATAACTGTACATCCCTGCCAGTTGATCTACATCTCAGCAGTTTGAGAGAACCTCAGAGTAGAATCACTGGTCCTCCAGATTGAGAGGTTTTTGGATGTCATAAGGATGTCCCCAGGGCAGCTACCAATAGAACTGCTCAAAATGTGGCAGACCCAGGACATGCTGGGAGGTTTGTATCTCTCAGCTGGCTTGACAATGCCTTGGAATTCCCCAGGAAGAGCTGGAATCTGTCACTAGGGACAAGGAAGTCTGGGTTGACCTGCTTGGCCTGTTTGTACAGCAACCCAGACAAAGACAAGCAGTTTCAGAAAATGAAATGAGATGAAGGTAAAGTTAATTTATGAAAGCAGGTCATGTTTTGGAAAAGATGCTGATAAGACAGTGTTCTTGTTCACTGAGGCACATAGTGTATATCACCTGACATTCCGTGTCTTATAAGTATAACTTTTTTTTTGTCTAGTGTTAGCTGGGCCTTCCCCAGTGCAACAAGGGACACAAGAAAGAAGAGACGATAACATTCTTACTCCTGCCTCAAGACAATAGGCTGAAGAAAACCACATTTTTTTAAAGAGAGAGAAAACACAATGCAAATAAAATTCACTTTCAGCTCTGACATTCAAACCATCAGTCTGTAGTTTGATTCGGTATAAATTAATTGCTCATCATATAGGACACGACAAGCGATTAGTCTCAATCCTGGTAATGGCGTATGTTGCTGCACCCGGGGGGAATGCAATGCCAATTTGCTCTGCATGCATCTGCCAAATGATTCGTGTTTACATGCCGGGTCCCTGGAGGAGCATTTGTCACAACGCTACTTCTTACATTTCAATATCATGCAGACTTCTAGGATATCCTTGCCTTTTTTAAGCTAGTCATTGTTTTTCCTTCGGTCCTTATCAAACTGTACACATTCCCTTAAAGAGCAAAGCTTGACATGCTCACTGGTCAGATCTAATTTGTATGGGCATGTAGTGTGCGTCCCCAGCTCAGTGTGAATAATTTCAGCAATATTGTGCAGGCTATATGGTGTGCCTGAAAGAGATTGGATGGGGAAGGCTAGACAATACAATACCTGGCCTTCATCACGATGCTTAGAAGATTACCGCACACAATGGCAGAAAATGTGTTTGACTTAATAAGATAATTAACTTTAGTGCTTTGTGCACATGAGGAGAGGGTGAAATGGTAGTCAAGGGATGCAAAGAAAGCCAAATCAAGTAAAAAACAAAACTCTGCTCTTGGTTGAGAAGTGAGAGAAGATACACTTTGGTGTGTAGCGTATGTCAGGATTTTTATTTTCATTGCTTTTTTTTTCTATTAATTTGTTTTCCTGATTCATTATGACTACAGCTATTTTGTCGACGAGACCAACTTCATCTGATTCTATCATGTGAAGCATGAAAACTAAGAGGTTTGATTTAGGAATATTTATGTTAGGCAGAATCTTTTGGTCTTTTGCCCTTGGAACCCCTGCAGATTTTGTTTTTCTTCCTAAAGCCAAACTGGAGTTTTTTTGTTTGTTTGTTTTCTGTCCTCTTGGCCATCTAACCTTACCTTTTTTTTGTTGTTACTTATTTTTTAATATCATTGCTTGATCTTAATTGGTTTTTGTAAATCACTTTAATGTATGAAAATGTGCTAGATAGATAGATAGATAGATAGATAGATAGATAGATAGATAGATAGATAGATAGATAGATAGATAGATAGATAGATAGATAGATAGATAGATAGATAGATAGATAGATAGATAGATAGATACTTTATTAATCCCAAGGGGAAATTCACAAATGTTGTTGCTGTTGTTGCAAGGACACTAAATATTGTGTGAAATGTTATGATGGTCAGTTATTTGAATTAGGACTACATGTCAACTGCACAAATAAAGTTACAAACAGGCAAGAGAAATATTTTCTTGAGCAATCTACAAAGGAAAGAAAACAAAAAGAAAATTTCTGTCAAAGTTTATTTAGTGGATATGAGCTTGTTTTGCCCTTAAATTGTTCACCAATTTCTGACCTTAAGGCATAAACATGTCACACCTCTAGTATTAAACCATTTTTATACATACAGTATGTTATCTTATTTGGGGTTTTTATACATGGGAACATTAATTTCTGCTTTTTAAGGGTAATTCTTTATATTTGTATAGCACTTTTCTCACTACTGAAAACATTTTACATAGTAAGTGGGGAATCATTTTTAACCACCTCTAACATACAACATCCACCTGAATGATGTGACAGCATCCATTTTTGCACCAGTAATATTCTTTCTTAGCAGTTCTTAGCTTTAAATTGGTGTAAGCCTAGTGTGAAGGTACTTCATTTGTCTCGTTTGCTCTTATCCTTTAGTTTTGACACTTTGTTTAATTTTTGATTCTTCTGCTTTTGACCATTGTGCATCACTAATTATGATTTCAGTCCCTCATCTCATCTTCTGGTTACCCTAGTCTCAAAAGAAAGGCAGGCACAAATATAGTCTCTCTATTATATAAAAAAATCCTGCAATGAGACAAGACTATTTGGAAGATTCACACCCTCCTCACACCCATTTTCAACCACGCACACGATATTCTTATCTCTCATTCGTGTGAATGCTTTTGACAGACACAGTTTCTGCTCTGTCAGCTCTTAGAAATTGTAACGTTTTCTCACTTTAAATTCCCAATTAAAGAAGACATATTATGTCCAAATCTTATTCAAGAATTTCATCACAAAGGGTTATCAACAGAAAAAATGAGTACATGGGCAATCCTAACACCAAGAAACAATGAAGTCAAACGAATTAACTCCAAAAATGTCAGTCTGTGAAATGCGTTAAATGCTTATCAATAGACTATGCTGAAACAGTTGGCGGTGATCGTATGGAAGATGATAACATCAACTTACAATATAATGAAGAATATCTACAACCGTTGACACTGTTCAGTCTTCCATCGCATGAATTACTGTAGAAAGAAGAATGTATCCGAGAAAGGTAATGTAGTACATCTTCTGTGGATAACCTTACACAACAAAGGAAATCTTGATATGCCATTTGTATTAAAATGTTAACAGTTTCCTGTTAGAATATCTTTTGCAAAGAAAATTAACAAATCTCAAAGCCAAACATTTAATAGAGAGAAAGAAACGATATTTAATCACAGGCAGTTATACGTTGCGTTGTCACGATGAATGTCCAAACACAGAATCAAATTCATTGCAATATTGATGAAAATTAAATATAAAAAAATTGTTTTTACTGAAGTTTTACAGTTAAAGTGTAAGTTTAAAAAGTAATTTAAAAAGAAATTAATGTATTAATTTCAAAGCCAAACAGAATGAAATTGTATTACGCAACAAATAACTCAAACGCAACTTGAAAAATAACTTACTTTCAAATTATTATGTTTTACTATTTTTTATTATGGTTTGATGAGAAGAGACATGAGACATGGCAAAGGTTTGGGGCAGCCACCTGTATAATCTGTATCCTGGCTGCAAAAAGTAAAAGTTTGAGTGTAAGTCAAGTTTAAAAGACAGAGTCCAAAACAGAACTGAATTCCAGAGGAAGGGAGTGAGGCTTTATAGGAAGTCTGGGGGAAGTGATGTCATCCTCTGGGCCGGGACCGGAAGTGATGTGTTCCGAGTTGAGGCAGTGGCTCCTGGTGGGATTTCCCGGTAAAAGTCTGCAGAGAACTTAGAAAGAGCGTTAGTGCACCCCGCCACCCCCTGGGCAGATGTGTTACCATTATTCTCCAAGCCCTTCAACTGCCTCCTATTCACACATGTGTGACAATCGTTAATTACTCGCTGTAATGTAAAATAGTTCTATTATGCATATGTAACAATTCCCATTAAAATAAAAATCCATTTAAATCGTACAAATGCATCCCCATACGCGAGCGGCAGAACCCCAAAGAGACTAGCGTGTAACGCTGGCACGGGGGTTGGCGAGGGAAATGAGCAGGGGCCAGAGCCCCCTAGTGCTCTTAAAAACAAAACTCTCTAAACCTGGCATTTAAAATGCCTGATTATTTTAAACATTATTGTATAAAGTCTGTCCTTTTACAGTATGTCGCATGTCCTTTATGCATATTATATTTGTAGTTATTGCAGTGTCTGCTGAGCTCTGAAGTGGATTCTGTTAATTAGGAAGTAGGCCATAATATTGCTGCATGTTGTGTGTTAGAATAGGTTAGGCTGAACACATCATGTTGCAGCTCACCTTATCTCTAGGGTGCATTTGAAAATGTCACATTATTTGGTTCCCAAACCTGTCTGGTTGCTCTTGAAGCTCTATTGTTTCGGAACTCTCCATTTGTATTCCAGATATAATGTGCTTCAATGAGGACCAAATTATACACCAGCAAACAATATCAAGACAACCATGAAAACAACTTCATAGTCTTTGTGACATAAATCCAAATGTGAGGTAACTAGTTATATGCTCCCAACCTTTCAAAAGCATTTTTTTTTAAATATTGTTAAATAAACTACTTCTGGAAGATCCTCTTGCACATGATAGTGTAACATGCTTTGGATGTTTGAACTTCTGAATTGATGACCCCGCTTGCCCACCCCTCTTTCATTGGTTAGATAGATAGATAGATAGATAGATAGATAGATAGATAGATAGATAGATAGATAGATAGATAGATAGATAGATAGATAGATAGATAGATAGATAGATAGATAGATAGATAGATAGATCTTTATTGTCATTGTCACTTTTTACAAAGGAATAACAAACCGAATAGTAATCCATCCATCCATCCATTTTCCAACCCGCTGAATCCGAACACAGGGTCACGGGGGTCTGCTGGAGCCAATCCTAGCCAACACAGGGCACAAGGCAGGAACCAATCCAGGGCAGGGTGCCAACCCACCGCAGGACACACACAAACACACCCACACACCAAGCACACACTAGGGCCAATTTCAGAATCAGAAAGGCTACGGGATGTGTAGATTTGTTCCAGAGTGGGGAGGGTACAACCAATTGTTCTCTCTGCTATCCTGACGACCCTGTGGAGCGCTTTCTTTTCTGAGGAAGAGCAGCTGCCGTACCACACACACAGTCTGTACGTGAGCACACTCTCGATGGAGCAATGATAAAAAGCAAGGAGCAGATTTTTTGGGAGGTGGTTCTTTCTGAGAATTCTCAGAAAGTACAGTCTCTGCTGCGCCTTCTTTAGCAGCTCCTTGGTGTTGGCGCTCCAGGTCAGGTCATCCTCCAGCTCCATACCCAGAAACCTGAACACCGGGACCCTCTCCACACAGGCCCCGCCAATGATGAGTGGCTGGATGTCAGTTTTGTTTTTCCTAAAGTCAATAACAAGCTCCTTTGTTTTTTTGTTGTTGAGGAGCAGGTTATTGACTGTGCACCACTCTGACAGTCGCTCCACCTCGTCCCTGTATGCCAGCTCACCCTCCTTGCCCGAGATGAGTCCGACCACCGTCGTGTCATCCGCAAACTTTATAATCTTGTTGCTATGGTGAGTGGGGACACAGTCATATGTGTAGAGGGTGTAGAGGAGCAGGCTGAGCACACAACCCTGCGGCGTCCCAGTGTTGAGGCTGAGAGCAATGGATGTGTGGAGACCCAGCCTGACCCTCTGGGAGCGACCCGACAGGAAGTCCAGTATCCAACTGCAGGTGAGTGATGGAAGTCCCAGATCTGCCAGTTTGGACACCAGTCGTTGTGGGAGGATGGTGTTAAACGCCGAGCTGAAGTCTACAAAGAGCAGGATGGCGTAACTCCCCTGCTGCTCCAGGTGGGTCAGGGCAGCATGAAGGGCTGTGGCCACAGCATCCTTCGTGGATCTCTTTGCTTTGTAAGCAAATTGAAATGGGTCCAGGTCTGCTGGCAGGCAGGCGATGATATGACTCCGCACCAGTTTCTCAAAGCACTTCATGATGACAGATATGAGTGCCACTGGGCGGAAATCATTCAGACTGTTTGTGTTGGATTTTTTCGGCAGCGGAACAATGATTGAGGACTTGAGGCAGGATGGGACAGTGGCCTGGGACAGGGACTGGTTGAAAATCCTGGTGAAGATTCCGGCCAGTTGATCTGCACAGTCTTTCAGCACCCGTCCAGCCACACCGTCGGGTCCTGCAGCCTTCCTCGGGTTCACCTTCCTCATCACCCGCCTCACCTCACGCTCTTCCACTGTGAGTATATTGCTGTTGTGAACAGGCTGTTGTGATGGAGCTGCTGTTGGTGTCGCCTCAAAGTGGGCAAAGAAGATGTTCAGCTCCTCTGCCAGAGAAGCGTCTCCCTCAGCGGCCAAGGAGTTGCTGGATTTGTAGCCGGTGATGTGCTGGACACCCTGCCACACCTGCCTGGTGTTGTTACTCCTCAGATGATCTTCTATCCTCCTTCTGTATGCTGCCTTGGCTTCTCGGATGCCTCTCTTCAGGTTCGCTCTGGCTACACTGTAAAGAGCCCCATCCCCAGACCTGAAAGCAGTATTCCTAGCTTTCAGCAGACTCTGGGCATCCCTCGTCATCCAGGGCTTCCTGTTAGGATAAATCCTTATGCGTCTGTCCCTGGTGACGTTGTCCGTGCAGAACCTGATGTAATCCAGGACTGCCGTAGTATATATTCACGGGCTACCATGTTACTTCTCATGATATCAACATTACAGGCTGTGGTCTGAGAGAGATGATCAGTTAGAGGTGAAAAGTTAAAGAAAAGTTAGTAAAAACTTTATTATGTGGAATGTATGTCTTGTATTTGTGCATATCCAAGGTGGTTCAACATGCAGATGATCCATTCACTGGTGCAGTTTCACACAAATGATCACTGAATAAGCCTATACAGTAGTACTACTGCTATGGCTTACTGCTTTAAACATAAATGTAATGACCAAGAATTGAAGGAAGAGACTGGCTTTCAATTCAAAGGGTCAATCCCGTTTCAGCCTGTTTCACTGTCTTGCACAAGAAAATTTTTCAGAAATGATTCATAATTCAACATTTGACAACATACCTGATATGTAGAGTATGGCATGTCATTTTCTAACCCACTTAATTGAGAGTCACAGTTTTTGGATTGGTTACAAGAGGTTGGAGCCTATCCCAGCTAGCATAGGGACTAAGGCAGGAACAAACATGGCAACACACACACACACACACATACACACACACACCTACACACCAAACACACACTAGGGCCGATTTTAGTGTCGCCAATTCACCTAACCTGCTTATCTTTGGACAGGGGGGAAGAAACATACAAACATGGGGAAAACATATAAACCCCATGAAGGGAGGACGTGGGACGTGAACCCTGACCTTCTTAATGCGAGTCAACAGCGCCACCACTGTGCCACCGTGCTGCCTTGTGGAGTTTGAAATGTGAAATTGTTTTCACGGAAGTTTTGATGTTGCTTTCTGGTAGACAGTTTGGATCCTCAATGAAACTCATTGTATCAGGAATATGGTTATCTTTGTTCGCCATTAAAACATGACTTTAACTTGGTAATCACTACAAGCAATGTAGATTTAATTACATGTACTAAAATGTATTTCGTTAGTATTAGTATTTCGTTAGTCTACCCACTGCTCCATCACACTGTTTTGTCTTAGAAAATTCATTGATTTTTAACTTAGAGATTCTGTCTTCAATTATCTCTCAGCTGTGTGTGACAAGATCTCCAGGACTTAACAACCTTGATATTTATGAGTTTTCATTGATCCTACATGCCCAAAAGTCTCTCTTTGTGCATTCTTCTTGACAGGCCTACCTTACATGTGAATCACTTGCATCTTTCAGCCACACACTCCACTGTTTTTACACCATTCTTTCTCATAAAGCACTCATGACACTGGTGATTCCCAGCTTGACTATGTCACAAGCTAATTCAATCTTACCTGACAAATCATCATGTTAGTGAGTGTTCTTCCTTGACTATATTGCCTTGTTGTCGTCCTCAATACTGCCATTGTGACAGACTCAGTATAATTCCAGCACCTGGCTGTTAATCTTTATCACCTCACTCTTAGAGGATCTCCTTAATTCAGTCAATTTCATCTGTCTGGGGAACTCTCCACTGTTATTTACATTACACTCATTCTGAGCACCCCTGATTATCTCGTGATCATTCTTCTCAGTCACAGCAAGCAAAACTACCATTTTACATTTGGTTGATACCTTTATCCAAGGAAATTTACAAAATTAAAATTCTTTGTTGGTGTTTGCATAGATATTTTGTAGAATTAGAGCAGAAGCAGGTTAAGTGTCTTTCTTAAAGTCATACAATTCAACCCTGGAGCTTTACCTGCAGCTTTACATATTAAATGTCACTAGTCTCAGCCACTACATCACACTGTCTGACAATATGTGTGTTACAAGAGTTAAAACTATACCCAGGTTCAGGTCAAATAGGTATAAAGTTCCAGAGATATAGCACATCATGTACAAATAATATAAAAATACTAATATTTTACCTTCAAATCTTTGCATGTTTTCATAATGACTTTATCATTCATGCTGCTGCTAGAACAACTGAATTCTCAGTCATTTATTAATAAAATATTAATAAAGTTCTATCTATCTATCTATCTATCTATCTATCTATCTATCTATCTATCTATCTATCTATCTATCTATCTATCTATCTATCTATCTATCTATCTATCTATCTATCTATCTATCTATCTATTCATCCCAGCTCTGTCTCTACAAAATGGGTGCAATAGCTCCAAAGCAAATAACTGTACATAAAAACATTTTTTTTTCTCTGAGATGACTTTAATGGTTCTATCGATTCATCCTGTTTGATAGAAATTTCGGGTTCACTCCTCAGCGTTCTTCCTTAAAAACACAAATGTCTTCCTTGCCCCACCATGTTTCATTGTCTAAAAATTTCTTTGAATGTCATACTTAGCTCTTTTGGACACTTCTAATTAACCCATTTTTGGAGATATTTTCTCAGTTTAAAAAGCATGTTGTAAACCACCTGCCTTCTTTTTAATGATTATCCAATTTCCAGATGGATGATTCTTACCTTACTTTTTTTATTTTAAAGACTCTTATTCACTGTAGAAGATAAACCCAGAATTAAACCAGGGAAGACAAAAGAATACATGAAGGTTTCTTTTTTAAAGAAAATCATACTTGTGGAAATAAATACAGGAGACAAAGCTAATTATAAAATGGAAGGAAAGCCATAAACCTGCAGCTCCTAGAGCCCCCTGTACAGATATTCATCTCTGCTATCATGTTGGTTTGTTTCCTGCTGTAGTTCTCATTCCCTTTTCACCATATACCTCTTTTCAGACTCTGGTCATTCCTCACACCTCCAGTCAAATCTCTGTCACCAGCTAACTGCCTAACTCTACACACAATTTACCTATGAAGTAGCTTTAAACTTCCTTCCTTGGAATTAATTCCGTGGTCAAAGTCAACCTTCCCATTGCTCTAGGGACATCATGTTAGATCTGTGCATGGTGGCCCTGAGCCTTCCATGGGCCTCAATGTGCCACGTCTCCAAGAGAATACTATGGACACCTGCATTGTCTCACCTATAGAAAGTCCTCCTTTGTCCTTTGTAATCAACGTTCGGGAAATCTACATTCTAGTGTCCACCCTGGACACGGTCTCTCTTTCTCCAAAGTTTTTCTTGTAGAAAGCTTTTCTGGTACCTCTCAAATGCTCCCGTATTGTACGTTATTATGCTAGCAGGACATGATGTTTTGCTATTGCCAGTGCATGTCCTATTGTAGCTTTGTATGACCCTATGCCACTTTTTTTCTGCCTCCATGTCCAGTTTCCTTCAGAGACCCTATTTGACATATACACAACCTCTCTTATTAAATATTACATCTAGATCAAATCACACAGCTTGTATTTTTGAATACCTGCCATGGTTAGCATCATTCTTAATACAATCACAGGCATACATTTTTCCTTTACACAGACTAGGGGGCTCCGCCCCCTGCTCGCTTCGCTCACCCACCGCTGTGTTTGGTTTACTGGATATACAATTTAAAGAGATTGTTATTTTCATGGGAATTATTACATATGCATTATTTTCATTTTTACTTTAAAAACTTTTGTAAAAACAATACTTGTCCTTTATTTCCAGCCCCATACGTGGTTACATCTCTTTCTCGCAGGGGGGGCGGCTGAACGCACGCTAAGGATATGCCGTTGGATCGTCTGCTGTCTTTCTGCTGCTGGCGAGCTGCCTGTTCTGCTTGTCGCATGTCATTGTGTTAAGAGCTGGGAGCACATGATGTGTGTCTGCCAAAAGCAATCCAACAACTGCTAGGTTAGATGTCTGTGGACTTGTTTTAAATGATGGCTCACCGCCTTGTCTCGCGTGAAGTTGTAAAAACAATACTTGTCCTTTATTTCCGGCCCCGGAATGCTACTCGCGTTGTGAAGGGGGGGCAGCGCAATCATTTTAAAGCCTGTACAGCCACTGCCCTTTTTGCCACTTTGTGTCTCTGCTACTCGCGTTGTAATCACTTCTCCGTGATCATAAATATACACCGGACCGAATTGCGTTTTCTTTGAAATTAAACTTGTCGTTGCTTTAACTGTTGCGGGACCACAGATTCTCATAGCGTATGGTCCATTACTGTGTAAATCTACATTTTGTGCATTGAATGATGCGAAGGCGAAAAGACTTTGTTTTCTGCTCTTTGCCTTTTATTTCTGACCTCACTTTGTCCTGCTATTTTTTCAATTACACCTGGTCCTGATGATTAACTTCCTTTTGTTTGCGCTAATGCAATCTTTTAGTCGTCGACGTTTCATTTATAACGTATTGTCCTCTATACGCGTTATATGCGCTGAGACCCCTGGATCTGTGTGTGCTGCATGCCTTTACACTTCTGATTTTTTGCTGGCCATGCTCTGATATTGGTTGTAAGTAGGGCGTGTCTTGCAAGAATCTCATGTTCTATATCCCCGCGAGACACTCCATGGCCATTCTCTTTCGTCTTGTGGTTCTTTTCATTTGTCTTCCATGATCTTAACGTGGAAATCATGTATCGTCTCCTAGTCATTCCCTCCCACAGGATTTTTTTTTATAATAAAGAGATTTAAATGAATATTGAAGTGACTTCATTGGAGTGACACATTGATGAGGTTTTAGTCTTCCATACCAGAGATCTAAAGTCCACTTTTTACTAATAATGTTATATGCTCCCAGGCCTGTGGATTTATTTCAATAGCATTCACTGAAAACGATGCTCAAAAGCCCTCTGCTGATGTGTAATTGAGAGCTTGATATGCTCTCAGCCCCAGACTGACGCATAGCACTTGGAAATGGATGAAACTTAGATTTGGTACTTGTCTAGAAAACATTTATAGCAGATTTGGATGAGCCTTCCTGTGCTCATCATTCAAAGGGACAGAGAACTATGGGATTATTTCCTGGAAGGGATGCTGACACCTAACAGCACACACATTTTAATACAGGGACTGAGTATGCGCACAGTGGCAAAAATGTCAAAACCCAAGAAGACAAGTAATAGAAGACAAATCATACTAAAAAGGCACACAAAGGCCCCATCTCATTATATATACTATGACGTGTGTGAGGTATGGGGTGATGAAAACACTTCAAACTGAACTTCTATCCTTTTACACTCTCAAACAAATGAACTTAGGAGGGAAGTGGGGAAAGCCAAAAGAAAAGTACACACTTTAGAGGGTTGAATCTGAGTCCTTCTTTGTCTTGGCCCTCACATAAGCCACGGAAAGGGAGAAAATGTGAAAAAGTAAGAGACACATTTTTACTTTCTTGGGCATAACAGTAACACAATTTTGTAATTAAGGGAGCCTCTTGTAAAGGTTTGATTTTTTGTGAGATAACTGGAGATTCAGCAACTGGAAACATCTGATATATTCAAGATGTTTTTCATAATTTCTTTTAATTGTCATATGATGGGACGCCAGCTAGATGAATGGACTGGGGGAGAGAGCATCTGCGAGACACTACCTCCCCTGGGACGTTAGAGGGCAGTTTGGCACAGCCCTGTTGGGTTCAGTGGGGGTCACCAGGGGGAGCTGCAGAGCCTTACCATGAACTTCCATAACACCTGGGAGTGATTCCAGGTAAAGCTAATGTGCCACCTAGAGCACTTCCAGGAGTAACATAAAAGGGGCCACCTCACTCCATTCAGGGAGCCAGAGTCGGTAGAAAGCAGACAAAGCCTGCTGGGAGAGGAGTGGAAGAGGAAAGAGAAAAAGAGGAAAAGGACTGTGACTTGTACTGTGGTGCGTTGTACTGTGCTGTGCTCTGGGGAGCGAGAAAAAAGCGTCTCCCCTATGAAAATAAAGGTGTGTTGTGTGGTTCATAGTTTAGCAGAGTTTCTAGCAACTTGTGTCCAGTGTGAGCAGTGTTAGCAGAAACTGTGTGAGAGGAACTACCAGGGCTGGCAGAGGGGTTTGTATTGTATTGTTCGACCTCTCCAGGCAAACCAGCCAAGAGAGCACATGTTTTGTTCAAAATATATATTGTCACGCATGGGCACCAGAGGACTCCTCTAAGGGCTGGGGAAATGTACACAATAACCCACCGAGACGAGAGGTGGGGCTACCACTGACTTTGTCTTGTTGTTCTTCTTCCCTCACAGTTCAGAGAAGCTGCCTGGTAAGGGCACTTAACCCTGCCCCTTCCGGAAGTGGCGCTATAAAAGAAGCGCTGGTAAAGAGAAAGGCATCTTTTGCTGGGAGACCGGAATGAGCTGCACAGCGGAGCACATGACTCTCGAAAAGATTCCTAAAGAGAAAGAAATCCCTGATTTCCCCGTTACTTTTGTTTATTTTGTTTGTTTTGTCTCACGACAATTAAAAGGGATGCCCCGGTTGGCGTCCCAACATTCCGACTGTTTCCAGTCTCTCCTTCCACCACCCAACCACAATATGCATATTATGTTTTAGGCTATCACTTCCTTTATTATTGTCCACTTTCAGCAATAGAGAAGAGAAAAAGAGAGCATTCATATCTAGTGACAAAGAGGCTCTTAAGGACGTCCAGTGAGTGCTGAAGAAAAAGCTGAGGGAAGGAAAGGAGCTTACAAAGTTAGCACAGAAAAAACTCACTCAGAATAACATGAAGGTTATCTGGAATGGACTGGGTATAATTATGGGACTCAAGCAATCCAGAACTATGCTGATAGAAGGGAATGTGGATAAAGTGACCACCCTGTACCAATTTATTAATAGCTTTTTCCTTCCACTGCCACCTTCTTCCAATGACCAGTCTGTGACAAGGCCATGTCCCATGACATTTATTTAAGTATTTCAGAAGCTGTTTATAAAGTTGTGTGGTGTGATTAAAGTTTCTTTTAAGTTACCTGGTTATTTGATGCAGTGCAGGATAGAAAATCCTGTGAAAGATAGCCCGGACTCAGACAGACACTGAGACTCAAGATGTCCAAAACACACACTCTTTAATTCCAATTTCTCAGCTACACACAATACCGTGCACAATCCACAAAGCTCAGTCCTTTGCACTTCTCTTCAGCCACCTCCCCTCCTCCCTCGCAAGCTCCGTCTTCGCCCTCCCGACTCCTGCTCTCTGAATGGAGTGAAGCGGCCCCTTTTATCCTGACCCGGATGTGCTCCAGGTGTTCTGCGATGGTTTTACGGCAGCACTTCCTGGTGTGGTGGAAGTGCTGTCCTCCAGGGCTCAGGAACTATCCAGGCGCCCCCTAGTGGTGGCCATGGACCCCCACAGGGTTGAGCATTCTAGCTCCGTATCCGTGGCCCATGATGGAATCCAGGGGGCTTCCCTCTTGCGCCCAGGGGAGATATTGCCCCTCTCCCAGTCCTTCCCTGATCCAGGCGTCCCGTGGGGCAAGGTCCCTGGTCGCCTGCCACAATCCATAAAAGATCTGTCTGCTCCACAAGGCTGATTCCTACCTGGACAAAGCTGGCAGCACTGTGAGGATTATGTTTTCTGATTTCTACAATGCCTTCAATACCATCCAGCCATTCCTGCTAAGGGGTAAACTCAAAGATATGCAGATGGATGAACCTATGGTGTCCTGGATAATGGAATATCTGTCGAGCAGACCACAGTTTGTAAGACTCAAGGACTGTGTCTCTGATACTGATGTGAACAATATTGGAGCACCACAAGGGACAGTCCTGTCTCCTTTCCTCTTTACTCTGTACTCCTGAAACTATAAATATAACACCATGTCGTGTCACTTACAGAGATTCTATGATGTTTCTGGGAGTATATGTTAAGAAGAGTTCGGTGGAGAATGTTGTTTTTTGGTGTAGAAAGAATTGTCTGCAACTTAATATCAGCAAAATCAAGAAGCTGGTTATTGACTTTCACCGCACCAATGAGCCTGCTCACTATTCAGGAAGTGGATGTGGAGGTTGTGCAATTCTACAAGTACTTGGGCGTCCACAGCAATGACAAGCTGCACTGGTCTCGTAACACAGAGGAACTTTATAAGAAAGGACAATGCAGGCTCTTTTTTCTTAGGAGACTACATCCATTTAATATGGGTTAGTGGCATTCTTTACATATTCTATAACTGTGATTGCCAGTGCGGTTTTCTATGACGATGTGTTCTTGGCCATCACTTCAAGAGAGCACCACCAAATTAACAAGCTGATTAAGAAGGCAAACTCAGTTATGGAACGCACTGTGAACCCCCAGGAGGTCGTAGTGAAGAGAAGAATGAAAACAATACTGAGTGCCACATTTATAATTAAATCGATTTCTTTATGGTGTAGAATTAGATATTCACAGAACAGAGAGGTTTTCTATTGCTTCTTAAAAACATTGAGGGAGTCAGCTGTACAGATAGAGGTGGGTAGTTTGTTCCACCAACTAGGAACTACACAGGAGAAAAGTTTGGATTGAGACTTGATACCACGCAGAGACACTGTTCACTGGCATACCTGAGTGGGCAAGAAGGAGCATAGCACCTCACCAGTGTCTCCATATACTCAGGTGCTGACCTACTGACTACTCTGTAGAGATTTGAACTTAAAGTGTGCTGCAACAGGGAGGAGTGACATGTGCCCATCTTGGCTGGTTGAATACTCTTACAAGACAGGCCTTTACATTCTGGACCATCTGCAGCAGCTTCATAGCACATGTGGGTACTCCTGCCAGAAACAAGATGGAGTAGTCCAGATGCGACAAGATCAAAGCTTAACCAGAAGTTGTGCCACATACTCTGTCAGATAATGTCTGATCTTGCAGATGTTGCACAGAGTGAACCTGCATGAACGAGAAACAGCAGAAATGTGGTCGGAAAAAGATAGCTTCTCATCAGTCAGCACCCCAAGTACTAAATTAGCAGGTGTTAGCGATAGCGAGCCAAGCTGTACAGACATGGGGAGTTAAACAGACTGGCTGGCCGGGATCACAAGTAGCTTGTTTTTGTCAGACCGAGCTGTAGATGGTGGTCTTTCATCCAGGTTGAGACATGAGTAAGATATGCAGAGACTCTAGCTCACAGATGTCGAACTCCAGTCCTCGAGGGCCGCAGTGGCTGCAGGTTTTCATTCTAACCATCTTCTTCATTAGTGAGCCGGTTTTACTGCTAATTAACTTCTTTTGCTTTAGTTTTAATTAACTTGACTCAGGCCCCTTAATTGTCTCTTTTTCCTTAATTAGTAGCCAAACAATAATGAGACAAACAAGCCACCATATGACCAGCTCACCTGTGCCTATCACACAATATCTGAAAATAAAGAAAGGTGAAGGTCTCAGTAAGGTTGATCTCTCAGGTCACCAAAACATTTTGACGGTGTTCTTAGAAAAAAAGAGAAAAGTCAACAGGTTTGAAAATATCTGCTGTGGTAGAATGAGAGCAGCAACAAGCCACTGAATTAAATAACGGGCTTAATTAACAGAAAGAATCAGCTTCTCATTAAGAGACTGTTTGGAGTGAAATTGGTTGGAGTTTGAAATCCCAGTTTAGCTGCTCATCTGTTGGCTCATTTCACGTCTCATTTCTGTTTGGCTGCCATTTAATGAAGAAACAAATCAATTCAGAGAACTGAATCCTTAAAAACAAGGCTATTGAAATGAGGGGAAAAGGAATTAATTAGCAGTGAAAACTGCTCACTGATTAGGAAAAGGGTTAGAATGAAAACCTGTAGCCACTGCGGCCCTCCAGGCCCGGAGTTCGACACCCCTGCTCTAGCTGGTACTGTGTTGTCCTCAGGAGGGAATGACAGGTACAGCTGTGTATTATCTGCATAGCACTGTTAAGAAAACCCATGGGATTGGATGATGGAACCCAGCAAGGTGGTGTACAGAGAGAAAAATAGAGGACTCAGCACCGATCCTTGGAGCACCCTTGTCCATGTCTGGTGCACCCTTGAAAAGTCTCCTTGCCAGTACAAACTGTAGGATCTGCCCAAGATGCAGGATGCAAACCATCTGTGAGTGATGCCAGAGAGGGTGGCAAGAACTCTGTGGATGCAAGTTTGAAACTACATTGCCAGAAATGTCTGATATCCACAGAGATTGGGGCCAGATCAGGAAATATTCTTTAGCGTTCTGCAGCAGTATTTCTAATTATATCTTCAGGAAATCATTGCAGATAAGCAGTCATCTCTTCTTGATCAGCACTCAAACAGGACCAGACACAAACTATGAATTAAAAAGAAAGTAGTAAGATTTCTTCTAAAGAAGAAGTACACAAATCAGTATATCAGTTAACTCATGCCATTTGTATCATTGAAAGTAAAGCCATCAACTCCAGCCTGCACAAGGTGCTCAGAGAACATGTACACCCTCAAGCCATCCCCAGTTCTAAAGTAAGAAATTAAATGTATAGAATCACATCAGTTTTTCCAACCCTACTAACAGTAACACTCAAGAACTTGGAAATTAAGCAACCATTTAGTCAATCTATGCCTTCCATGCTTGCAAAATGTAAATGTCATTTGCAAACGTGTAAATAATAAATTTAAAATAGGGTTGCAAATTTGCCCTAGTTGTTCTCTTAAACCATCATAGCTGATCTTCTCTTTCCAGGCAAAGATAGGAACATTTGCTGGTGAGTCACAATTCTTTTTAAACCTCCAGGCGGTTCCTCTCCAAAACAGATGTCAACCGTGCAACTACATTCTGCTTTGATGCTCTTGCAGATTTTGAAGCAGCTAAGCCTCCTCTGATGAAGCAAAGGGGAGATTGGTGGGAGGGGGAGTGTTTAAAAAAAAAAAAAAAAAAAAAAACAGCGCTTTTCTAATCTCCTCTTCATTAATCACCAGGCCCTAATTAACAACTTTCGGTTTGATGGATCTGAGATAATCATTTTAACTGCAACAAGGCCCTTTGGACTCCAACTGTCCACATTTATATGAGATTCCCTGAAGTCTGTGTCTGAAATCCAAGTTCAAACTGCATATGAGCACTGGCTGGCAAAGGAATAATGAGATTACAACAATGGACTCCGGGTGAAACATGAATTTATAATGTTACTATTAGACAGACAGACAGGCAGAAAGACAGACAAACAGATAGATAGATAGATAGATAGATAGATAGATAGATAGATAGATAGATAGATAGATAGATAGATAGATAGATAGATAGATGGGCTATAAAGGGGCTACTAGTGTCCTAGTTCACAAGCAAAGAAACAATTATGATTATACATATAAACAATTATAATTATAATATGAAACATTTAAATTATTAACAAAAATAAAAAAAGCATCCAACATTAACTACTAAAGAATGTGGCAATATGTTACTAAGCAAGTAGCATATTTTTGTTTTCACACATTCAAATACGTACAGTGATGGGAATAAGGATTTAGATATTGGAAGACACAACAGAATTAGTTAAGTTAGACTAATTAAAAAAATAAATACAATTCTTCATATACACACATTAAAAACATATATAATGCAAGATAAAATAATAAAAATATGAAACAGTGAAAATCAACAATTATATTATACACTCTCAAAAAATCAAAATTATTAAACATAATTGAAAACCAAAAAGCTGCCATAAGTTTAACATGCATGTTGAAAATATTTTTTTTAGTAAAATGAGTGAGGATGTTCAAAGCAAACATGACAAACAAATATATAATTATATAGTATATATTCATACTACTGCTACAAATTTGGAAGAAAAGATGACAGAATATATAGGAAAGAGACTAGCCTATAATAATTATTTCATGTCCATAAAACTTGCAACAATGTGATTACTGAATCAATTTCATAATCATCAAGTGTTCCAGTAACCCAAGAAGAAGTCGAATTGTATAAGCAACCAATCAGCTGACGTGTTTTGGGTGTTCCGCCCCCTTCAGAGCATTAGGGTTAGCACAGCTAAATAAATAATGTATATGCAAAAAAGACAAACACAAAAATAGTACAAATTTAATATAGCAGTACAGAAAATATACAGTAGTAACCATATCAAACTGCTATTACCTGTATGATGGATAACTCACTTTTAAATAACTTGGTTGCAAATGGCTGGACTAGGAAGTGACAAAACAATAGAATACATTTACTACTTTTTTAATGTCTAAATAAACTTTCTGATACTTTTTTAAACTTTTATAGTATTATGCTTATCCCAGGAAAAATTAGACAAAAATGTTACATTTTTTTCAACAAGAAAAAATGTTATTATGTGTAATAGAAACATGTAAATATGAAAACATCAACACAAATACAGTAGGAAAGTCATGTCTATTGTCCACTACTGTTCTGATGCAGATTTAGTGTGCATCCTACTTGTGACATGTGATGTCACAATTGGATCAGCAGACGTGTGTTGCTTTGCATACTTTTGTTATATATATATATTTTTTTGTTACTTGGGCATGAGAGAGTAGAATATCACTCTCTGTTTGATTCGCTCCTTCTGTTATTGTAGGCTACCACTCTACAAGGGTTTATGACTTCCACATTTCCCCTGACATGAATGTTGGCTGCATAATGAGCAGTGCTTAGGTGGCCAATGTTTTTCTTTCCCTGGGACTTGATCTCAATCATTTTACATTTTTGTCACGCAGCTAGTATGGCACCATGATGAAGCTTCGCATGGCTGAATTCACTAGGTATATTACAGTAGTTTGGGCATGCTGTGCCGTATGCATCATTTTTACTATCTATGTCAACATCCATCCATCCCTCCATTTTCCAACCCGCTGAATCTGAACACAAGGTGATGGGGGTCTGCTGGAGCCAATCCCAGCCAACACAGGGCACAAGGCAGGAACCATCCCGGGCAGGGTGCCAACCCACCGCAGCTATGTCAACATTTGATGACCAATTCAAAACTTCTTCACTACAATATTGCTATATTTGGGCAATTGTTCAGTTTCAGTTTGTGATAAAACTGGCTTTCCGATTTTTTGATTGCTATTGTGTTTTTGGTTGAAGGCTCCACTCAGGAATATTGAAGAGGTAATATAGAGTTACCATAAACTGGTAGAATGCATTGTAATATTCATGATTTTTTGCAGCATAATGTCATTTTAACCACAAGATGGCTTCAGGATACTGTTTCCGAAAGTTATTTGGGCTTAACACTGATTGTTATATGTCGCCACGAGTCTGACTTGGGTTTAACCGTATTTACAAATAATTTTGAGAAACAGAGTGAGTGTTTTGGTTTGGTTCAGTGGTGGGAAGTGGATTGGCCAATCCACCTAATAGACAGGGCAGATGTACGGCCAAGTGTGCAGCAGTACAGCAAATGAAAGGCTATCACCTCCTGGTTCAGTTCCTGGACCAGCCATTGTCAGTGTGGAATTCTGACAATCTCCCTGATTCACATGGATTTTCTGATTTCTTATTGCAGCGTATCATATAGCACAGAAATTTAAAAAAAAGATTCACTTTATAGTACATTTTTTAATTTGATAAGAATTTAGGGTATTGTTCAATGAACATAAATAGATATGTTTAAGAGGAAGTACCAAAACTCATGACTGAAAATATTAGTAAATTCATTAAGTTTCAAAATGGACGTTAGAAATTTAGAGACAAGATCTGGAAGGAAAATTTCTGTCCTGTTCAGCTTCTGCTTCTGAAGTATGCTTTTTCATTGACATGTTCTACTTATTCTTGTAAGAATTTGTTTAGTGTCTAGTTCCTCTGGGCTTTGAGGTTTCTCTACTGAAGTGGCAGCAACTCCTCAGCAGGGACAGCTGAATAAGCAGAAACTACTTTGTTTTAGCTGAGGATGTGCAGTTCTATAGTGAGAGAGGATGAGGTAGGAGGTTGTGCCTCAGACTGGTGGGTACCAATGGGTGGCATTTGGGCTGGCTGTGAGAGCAGATGCTGTATGCCACGTTGAATATCACTGAACCCTGCCCCCGCCTCTCCACTTACCCCCTTTTCCACATGGGCGGCCAGCTGTGCTGACTTGTCTTTGGGAACTTACTCCATACCATCTGCTACCATGGTGAGCCCTGGCATGCTACCAGAAGCCCCACAGAAAAGTAAAATAAAATAATAGCTATGGTTGAGAGTGGATCAGCAACTGGTTAAAACTAGAGAGCTGCACTAGAATTTGCAGTTTCATCCAGTAGTACACTTGGATGTTAATATGTTTTAGCCTACGTAAAATAAAAAAATAAAATTGTATCAGGCATGGCCAGTGAAGATGCAGCACACCCCAGGCAAACTATCGGAAAATCAGGGAAAGCACTTCATTATTTCATTTCTGCTGCTTGTTAAATTTGCATCCCTATGTTGCAAGAATAAAAGTTTACTCACCTGTAATAAAGTCCTCTGCTGAATAAAGAACAATAAATTTTGACATAATAAAATATATAAGTACCAAATACTTGTACAGTATATTGAAGAGATGCTTATGGCTTAATCAATTTCACTTGCTCTATGCATTATATGCAAGTACCGTATATACTCGTGTATAAGTCGGGTCTTAAAACCCGATAAATCAATCATAAAATCAAACCCGACTTATACGCCCGTTCAAAAATGTGACCCTTAATTTTTTTTTTTTACATTTTCTTGTTTCCTCCAACTTCTCACCAGTTGCTCAGACATATCAAATTTTGTTACAGCAGCGCACTTACCAATTTGTTTCACCACATCAATGACTTTTAATTTAAAACCAGCTTCATATTTTCTTCTGATCAAAGATCCATCGTAGATAAGGGATGCTCCTATGATAAAGGTGTATGAGGGTGTGAGATACAAAAAACATAAAACAGTGCAAACGTCACTTTGGAATAGTTCAGGTATTACTGTGTGGTCACATAGGCACAATACATAGAAAAAAAAAGGCAGTGTGCTCCGTGATTACTCTCTCAGGTGGCCGTTAGTGTATCATAATCTTTTGAACCAATAGCGTGAGTTTTCCGCATTTGACTTATATGACCAATATTATAAAATCTGCGGTGGGTTGGCACCCTGCCCGGGATTAGTTCCTGCCTTGTGCCCTGTGTTGGCTGGGATTGACTCCAGCAGACCCCCGTGACCCTGTGTTCGGATTCAGCGGGTTGGAAAATGGATGGATATTATAAAATGCGGGAAATTATGCGGTAAAATCAAGCCCTGACTTATCCACGGGAGAACTTAAACGCAAGTATATATAGTAAGTTGATGCTGTGAGCAAAAGAGGAATGTTATTATCATTTTCACTATTTTTCCTCCCTTAACCTCTGCCTTTTCCAACTTAACACACATCAACTAAAATACATACAAAACAAATGGAGTGTTTAATAGTAAAATACAAAGATAATTGTAATAGGAAGAGCAAAATACATTTAGTACTGTAATCTCAATATATAAAAAATCCAACATCTGTCTGTCTGTATGTCTGTCCGTTTTTCACGAGAGAACTACTTAATGGATTTAGAGCAGGTTTTTTTTCTATAATTTGCTTGAACATTCCGGTTGATTTTGTGATTTCTCTCATCGCGCCAAGAATCATAGTCCGCTTGCAGGAGCGATATATTCACTCTAATCCGAGACAGAGGCTGTGGGCCGAGTGGAGGAGGAAGTGTGACAAAAGGAGTGGGGAGCCGGGCGAGGCGGCTCCTCACTGTCTGTTTTCACTACTACATGGGCAGAGCCACGGGGATTGGCTAGTAATTTATAAAGTTGAACAGGTGCAGGCAGCCTGGGAATTTTTATCATGTCAGTAGTACGGATGACACTCAGAACTGTTGGCGTGAGGGGTCTCCTAGACTTGAGATAAAGCCGCCCCAGTCCTCCCCCACCTTGGAGTCAATAAAGCAACCGAGTAGTCCCTGATTTGGTTTGGAAGGCAAATTCTGGACAATGTACACAAAATTGTCAGGATGAAAGGAAGCAATATAATTTGGGGGTAGACCTTTCCCTTGAACTACACTTCAAGATATTCAAAGAGATGTATATTTTCTACTTTAAATCTGTAATTTCTATATTTAATTCTTTGTATTTCTACTGTACTGATGCTGACTCTGCTGCACTTCCCCTCAATTTTCATTTTCAGTCTTCTCCCATGTTTATTAAGTTTATTGTTTGATATTGTTTTTGGCTGCGAGCACCATTGGCTGGCTCAGTGTTTGCCTTGCATTTGTCTTATGATCTTCTTTGCCATTTTGTACTGCCTTCTTTTGTATTTTTATTTTTACTTAATGAACATAGCACTATATAAATTAAAAGGTTAATAATAGTCTCTTTGATGAGGAAGATAAAATGCTTAAAGTTTCAGCTGTTAGCTTTATAACTGCAAAGTTCACTAAGAGGCATTGCTTAAGTTCATTCTTACGTAGCGTTCTTCCGTAAGTGCAAGCTTGGAGTACTTACATAGATTTGCAAATATTATGAGAACAGTAAAATGAATAACCTTTCGAACTTGGTTGAACAGGCATATCAAGATATACAAAAGACATGGACTGTTTGTATGTTTGTACAGTCTCCCATGAAGCATTACCAGCAATACTGGTTACAAAGCAAGAAACTATCTTGAGAAGAGGAAATGGAGATGTAAGGGAAACAAGACAATGGGATACTTTATAAACTTTGCACAAGTAGGGACTGGGCCAAGATCCCGAAACTGAAGGAAAACAGCATACCCAAAAGCTGCCTGTATTAAGTATAATTAGTTCCGCTGAAAAGAATGTCCCCAGATCAACCTCATACTGTATTCTACAGAGGATTTTATCAATGGAAAATAATCCCACTATTGGTGTATAACACAGTTGACTCTGGTGTAGATATCTGCCATAGTTTTGAAAAATATTATGCATTTCTTCACATATTACATTTACTTTAGCTTTTGTGCCAAAAACGTTCTTGGCATGCTGAACTATGATAAGAGCAATAGAAGATGGCACTTCAGAACAACCATAAAGAGGTCTTTTCATTAACTTTCTTTGTGGAGTCTTTCTCAAATTTTGTAAACTGTGTGGGTGTATGTGGAGATATCATAAAAAATGCCACTGTTATTTAGTGTTATTTCAAGTAAAATATACAATTTTACCTAAATAACAAAGATCTTACTCTAGCTGCAATCTGTGTTGTATTTGCATTGTGAACACCTTCCACCATTTGTTCACAGAGCACATGACTTACACCATATAGCTTTCTCTTTCGTGGACATGCAACAAAACATAACACACTTCAAATGACCAAAGACAGAAAGGTAATGTTTAAAAACTTTTAAGTAAGTTAGAAATGCTATAGAAGGTTCTTCAAGGCAAGATGTTGTAAGTGCTGATAATCTTCTTCTTCTTTCAGGGGCTCCCGTTAGGGGTTGCCACAGCGGATCATCTTCTTCCATATCTTTCTGTCCTCTGTATCTTGCTCTGTTACACCCATCACCTGCATGTCCTCTCTCACCACATCCATAAACCTTCGCTTAGGCCTTCCTCTTTTCCTCTTCCCTGGCAGCTCTATCCTTAGCATTCTTCTCTCAATATACCCAGCATCTCTTCTCTGCACATGTCCAAACCAACGCAATCTCGCCTCTCTGACTTTGTCTCCCAACCGTCCAACTTAAGCTGACCCTCTAATGTACTCATTTCTAATCCTATCCATCCTTGTCACACCCAGTGCAAATCTTAGCATCTTTAACTCTGCTACCTCCAGCTCTGTCTCCTGCTTTCTGGTCAGTGCCACCGTCTCCAACCCATATAACATAGCTGGTCTCACTACCGTCCTGTAGACCTTCCCTTTCACTCTTGCTGATACCCGTCTGTCACAAATCACTCCAGACACTCTTCTCCACCCTGCCTGCACTCTCTTTTTCATCTCTCTTCCACAATCCCCATTACTCTGTACTGTTGATCCCAAGTATTTAAACTCATCCACCTTCGCCAACTCTACTCCCTGAATCCTCACCATTCCACTGACCTCCCTCTCATTTACACACATGTATTCTGTCTTGTTCCTACTGACCTTCATTCTTCTCCTCTCTAGAGCATATCTCCACCTCTCCAGTGTCTTCCTCAACCTGCTCCCTACTATTGCTACAGATCACAATGTTATCAGCAAACATCATAGTCCACGGGGACTCCTGTCTAATCTTGTCTGTCAACCTGTCCATCATCATTGCAAATAAGAAAGGGCTCAGAGCTGATCCCTGATGTAATATCCCCTCCAACTTGAATGCATCCGTCACTTCTAACGCAGGCCTCACCACTGTCACACTTCCCTCGTACATATCCTGTACAATTCTTACGTACTTCTCTGCCACTCCCGACTTCCTCATACAATACACAGCTCTCGAGGTACCCTGTCATATGCTTTCTCCAGGTCCACAAAGACGCAATGCAGCTCCTTCTGGCCTTCTCTAAACTTCTCCATCAACATCCTCAGAGCAAACATTGCATCTGTGGTGCTCTTTCTTGGCATGAAACCATACTGCTGCTCACTAATCATCACCTCACTTCTTAACCTAGCTTCCACTACTCTTTTCCATAACTTCATGCTGTACCTCATCAATTTTATTCCCCTGTAGTTACTGCGGTCCCTTATTCTAAAAATATCGGCACCAGTACACTTCTTTTCCACTCCTCAGGCATCCTCTCACTTTCCAATATTCCATTAAACAATCCAAAACTCCACTGCCATCTCTCCTAAATTCCTACATGCTTCCACAGGTATGTCATCTGGACCAATGGTCTTTCCATTTTTTATCCTCTTTATAGCTGTCCTTACTTCCTCCTTGCTAATCTGTTGCACTTCCTGATTCACTATCTCCACATCATCCAACCTCTTCTCTCTCTCGTTCTCTTCATTCATCAGCCTCTCAAAGTACTCTTTCCATCTGCTCAACATACTCTCCTTGCTTGTGAGTACGTTTCCATCTTTATCCTTTATTACCCTAACCTGCTGCACATCTTTCCCAGCTCGGTCCCTCTGTCTAGCCAATCGGTACAGGTCCTTTTTTTCCCTCCTTAGTGTCCATCCTCTCATACAACTCATCATACGCCTTTTCTTTAACCTTCACCACCTCTCTCTTCGCCTTGCGCCTTATCTCCTTGTACTCTTGTCTACTTTCTGCATCTCTCTGACTATCCCACTTCTTCTTTGTCATCCTCTTCCTCTGTATACTCTTCTCTATTTACTCATTCCACCACCAGGTTCCCTTTTCCTCCTTTCTCTTTCCAGATGTCACGCCAAGCACCCTTCTTGCTGTCACCCTTACTACATCTGCTGCAGTTTCCCAGCTGTCTGGTAACTCTTCACTGCCACCCAGTGCCTGTCTCACCTCCTCCCTAAACTCAAACTTGCAGTCTTCCTTTTTCAACTTCCACCATTTGATCCTTGGCTCTACACTCACTCTCTTCCTCTTCTTGATCTCCAACGTCATCCTACAGACCACCATCCAATGCTGCTTAACTACACTTTCCCCCTGCCATCACTTTGCAGTCTCAAGTCTCCTTCAGATCAACTCTTCTGCATAGGATGTAATCTACCTGTGTGGATCTTCCTCCACTCTTGTATGTAACCCTATGTTCCTCCCTCTTCTTAAAATACGTATTCACCACAGCCATGTCCATCCTTTTGGCAAAATCCACTATCCTCTGACCTTCTTCATTCCTCTCCTTGACACCATACCTACCCATCACCTCCTTGTCTCCACTGTTCCCTTCACCAACATGCCCATTGAAATCCGCTCCGATCACCACTTTCTGTCCCTTGAGTACAATGTTCATCACTTCATCCAACTCACTCCAAAAATCTTCTTTCTCACCCATTGCACATCCAACTTGCGGTGCATATGCACTAACAACATTCATCATCACACCTCCAATTTCCAGCTTCATAATCATTACTCTGTCTGACACTCTTTTCACCTCCAAAATACTCTTGACATACTGTTCCTTCAGATTTACTCCTACTCCATTTCTCCTCAAATCCACACCATGATAGAACAATTTGAATCCACCTCCAATCCACCTGGCCTTACTCCCTTTCCATTTAGTCTCTTGCACGCACAATATATCATCCTTCCTTCTCTCCATCATATCTGCTAACTCTCTCCCCTTACCAGTCATACTGCCAACATTCAAAGTTCCTACCCTCAGTTCCACTCTCTTTACTTTCCTCCTCTCCTCCTGCCTCTGGACATGCCTCTCCCCCCTTCTTCTCCTTCTTCTTCTTCGGCCAACAGTAGTCCAATTTCCACCAGCACCCTGTTGACTAACAGTACTGGTGGCGGTCATGTTAACTCGGGGCTCGACCGATCCGGTACGGAAATTTGTATTGTTGTCCGCGTATTGATTTGGCAAAATTTTACACCAGATGCCTTTCCTGATGTAACCCTCCCCATTTACCCGGGCTTGGGACCGGCACAAAGAAACACACTGGTTTGTGGATCCCCTGTGGCTGGGTTTTGTAGGTGCTGAGATTGAGAAAAACTTCCTTTGTGGTTTTACTTTTCAAACAAAGAAATATGTGGTGTTCTTGCTTTATCAGGTGTAAACAAACACAGTCAACAGCAGTTTCAGTTTGTTTCACTTTCACTTCTGGTCATACTAATACATTCAATCTACCAAGTTTTCTCTTTCTCATATCAATATGGTTTATGCTTATCTCTATTATATAAAAAAAATCCTGAGAGAAGACGAGACTTTTTAGCCTGGGATGAGACGTGACTTTTTCAGAGAGATACTTTCAAGTCCCGCGAGATGAGACTTTGTGCCAAAAGATTTAACCACGCCCAGGGCCAGAAATAAAAGACAAAGAGTAGATGACAAAGAAAAACATCATAAAAAGGTTCAAAAACATTGGCGCAATATGCATGCAGAGCAGGTTAGATGTAATGAAATTACTAAAATTCTAAAGTCTCAGAAAATGATAGTAAAGATCGCATTAGCGCAAACAAATGAAAATTATTACTCAGTGAAATAACGGAACACCGTAAAGAGATTGAATATATTGTTCGGATTTAAACTCTAAGTCAGAGACTTGTAGATCATCTATTTCGTGTTGCCATCAGGGAAAAGTAATGTTTCTTCCTAATGAAGCGGCATATCTGGGAGGATTAAAAGATTTGTTGTTTGGTGAAAGTGAAATCCACATACGTGAGCGGCAGAGATGCTAAGTAGTGCAGGCAGGGGGGTTGGCGAGTGAAGCGAGCTGTGTACAAAGCCCCCTAGTCTCTTATTTATAAAAGTCTACGTGTGGAAGTGTGTGTGTCTGTCCAGCCCAGAAGTGAGAGATGGAGTTGGGGTAAGTGCTCCACCTCTGAGGAAACAGAAAACTCGTTTAGCTCCTAATAACACAAGTGAGTCCAGCAAAACGAAACCTCAGAAGAAAGACAAAGTCACTTAGCCACTAACATCGACAAAACGGTATCCCTTTTTTTTTTACCTCCTGCCGCTAATACACAAGCGAGGCAAGTACGTCGGCAAAACAAATCCTCCTAGGAGAGAGATGCCCAGAGTAGTTCCTTTCAATTAACTGACATCTCTACATTTCAATTTTTTTCTGATGATTTCAATAGTTTCTAGGACCCCGGGATTTTTACAGCACGGGCTTACACAGCTAGTAGGGTATAATATTACATAATATTCCCAGACCTGCTTAATCCAACTCAAGATGATTGGGGTTAGAGCCTGTCCTGGCAGCCTTGGGAGCAGGCAGGAAAAACTGCTCTGAAAAAGGTGTCTATCAGTCCATTGATGTTCCTTCTTATGCTTTCATACAGATCCATGTATGCATGGCCAGTTAAGAATTAGCAATTAACTGAATCTGCATGTCTTTGGTATTGGGAAGGAGAAACAAAACCAGAGATGCACCCAGGCATGGGGAGTACATGTGAATTCCACATAACTCACAACCAAAGCCTAATCAGTGAGGCAGTAGCACCATACCGTCTATTAAAAGTGTTTTACAATTATAAATTCTTAGGGCTCCAGACCTCAGGGATATCATTGTGATCAAAAAGAAATGGGTGACAAAGTAAGAAGAAAATTGTGAATGGTAAATATTTGGATAACTGAGTAGTATGGAAGTTCCAATAAGCAGGGAACTAGCAAGACAGACAACAGGAGAAGTGGATGGACGGATCTATCCCATCAAAGGCAGTCTGCTGAACAGTCTTCCTTCCATCTCTCTGTTCTTCCTCTGTGATACTTAAATTACTTCCTGTTGGTTAGATTTGACATTTGCTCGTCCTGCCTGCAAATGAATAAGGCTTTGAACCCGGGCCATTGGCGTGGGCAGTGTTATGTCAGCATTTTTAGCAAATCCCACTACAGCAAAAATACAAAGAAAAAAAACAATAAGAAAGAGAAAAGGAAACAAGAACCGATCTTCTGCTATCTTAACATGTTTCCCTGGCTTTTTTTAGTTCTTGTTGACACTGAACAAGACAGGAGTAAAATTGATGGGAAAAGCAGCAATTAGCAAATGAGGTTTGCGTTGTGTTGTGGCGCGTTGCGGCGGCTGCCAGGTGCGAGCGGGGTCTGTGGCAGCATATTTATTAGAGGCTGTCATGGGGGTGACACTTTGATGAATGGTACTGGGTAATCAGGGGCCCCGGCTGACAGCCTGCACTCACAGCCCTCTACCTGCCAAACTACGCAATCAGGCTTTTTTTTAACCTTTACAAGAGAAAAAAAGCCTCCAGAAAACATGTTTTCCACCTGGAATTAGGGGAGGAAGGCAGGGAAAAAAAACACACATATAATTTGATGAGAAGAAAGAAAAAAAATGCCAAGCTTTGTAGTTTTTTAATTGCCGGGAATGCTTTTGCCGTTCTAATTGGACCAGTTTGTGTAGCGTGTTTGTTTTAAAGCAGCAATGCTCGCCTTTTTCTAGCTATCTGTTTATCTACAGAGAAAGTTGAATAAATACATTATCGATTTTGTTAATTCCTCTCAATAATCTCCAAAATCATTACTGATGACTTTCTAAATGGTATTAGTGGTCAAAAGTAATCAAAAAGTACTCACATTATAGATATTATTTTATCATATGCATTAGCATACATTTAACTGGCCAATACATTTATCAATTTCAGTTATACACTGTGTATTATCTCTGTTTGCTCTCTCTGTGTGATTAGTATAAAATGCTGATGACTGTTAGGTCTATCTATCTATCTATCTATCTATCTATCTATCTATCTATCTATCTATCTATCTATCTATCTATCTATCTATCTATCTATCTAACACATTCACTTAAAAACTGTTTAAAAATTAATAACACTTTATTATATCTTAAAAGACTGAATGATTATAATTATTATTAAAGTACTGCATGTTGCTTATCTTTTCTAAATCTGATTTTTTTAAATACCTGTTTCTAATACCTGCCATGAACGAAACAAATGAAAATTATCATAAATAAACGGATCCTGGCTGAATTACTAATTTGTAATCTTCAATAAATGATTATGTTACCAGTTTGCTGTTATAATAATCCTTTTAATAGCATACTATAACTATAATTTCATCAGTCATAAATTGATGTCTGGCTGGGAAACAAAGTTTTTTTTATTATTTATTTTAAAACATATTTAACAATACTCCTTAATTCTTCTAATTTAAAAATAGTTTATTGCCACTTTCAAGTTGACATGAATCATTAATTTGGTATAAAACATCATTATTTTCCCTGTAAAACACAAAGTCTCAAGCAGAAGGTTTATGTGATTTATCACTCAGCTTATAAAAGGCTGTTTGTCTCTTTTGTTTTATTTTTTTTTTAATTTTTTTTTTCTGAAGCCCTTCGCCTGTCTCCTTGAAATGACTAGAGCTGCATTAAGACAGGCACTTTATAAATTCAAGGAGGTATTACGATTGGTTTTCCATGAGGAAGATTTAAGCATAACTTTCAAAGCCTAATAGAAATGTGCTGATCAAATGGACACAATAGGAAGGGGAATGGAGTGTGATGGGGGGATGCAATAGTCTTCAAAGAGCTCTTCTCTGCTGCATTTGACTTTGTAGGATTTTCACAAGAAGAAAATAATTGCAAACTACAGAACAATTTCAGACAAACTCTGCACACAGAGACGTCTGCAAAGTGCCAGACTAAAAGCATATAAATGGTCTGTCAACAGTAAAGGAAAGATGCATTTTGCAAATAAAAGTAATATGAATAATGTGCTAGTTACTGTATGTGCAATAGAATAAAGATCAATGTTTTGAAAACTTCCTGGCATATTACTTTTTTCAAGAGAATTTTATACAGTATCAATGAATCTTCCTTTTTCTCAAAGCTCTTTAAAGGCTTTATGTATGTGAAAAGGAAAGTTCCACAGCAGGAAACACAATCACGATTTATATCTCACCAGAGTCTGCTATCTCCAAACTATTGCTCCCGAGTTCCCCCTATCTTTGCTTCTGAATTCACTAAAGAGACCATTGTGGGCTGTAGTGTGTCAACAGCCTGGTGTCCTGTACAAGACCTGCCTGCTACCTGCCTCTTTGAAGAAAATGCTGGGAGATGTAAGCATTTCAAAGGCACTTTAAATGTATAAAAGCAAACTTTCAAACACTCTTTTTTTCTTTTACTTACCTTAGGCCGTTTTAATTTCTTCATGTCACTGTCTACAGTGTGTCTATTTTTGTGAACCTGAAATTAAGTTGCTTTATTCTTTTTACACTATCAAGTTTTAATTAAAATATAAATATTGCTGAGGTGAATTTATTTTAAATTGACATTACACGATTTGTAATGTGTATACTATCTATCTATCTATCTATCTATCTATCTATCTATCTATCTATCTATCTATCTATCTATCTATCTATCTATCTATCTATCTATCTATCTATCTATGCACATAATACAAATTCAGCTTAATTGATCACTTTTGCTTTTCTTTTGATTTAGATGCACTTGTACACATGCACAACATGAAATATATAAACAGAAAGAAAATATGTTTCTGCAAAACTCAAGGATGACTACCTTGCAGCTCTGTGTTTTAGGGACTTTATGAAACTAATGTGTCTCAGAGACAATTTTAGGAAAATTAAACAAAAATAATTTAATTTGATTGAATGACGGATGAGCTTAAGTCACTTTTTTTAGCAGCAGCAGTCGCAACATAAGGTCCAAATTTGGATTTGCTTACATCACTGATGCTGGCGACACGGACTGCCTAAAATTTCAAGCTGTCATGTGTACAAGCTGAGAAGAAACATCAGCATGTAATGCTGTTTGTAATGCCACGTTTATGTGAATATATTTTAAAACCATGTCTCATCAGGAAGAAGAGAGTGAGAAAAAGAACAAGCTAGTGAGAGCTAGTTTGTGTGTGTGTGTGTGTGTGTGTGTGAGAGAGAGAGAGAGAGAGAGAGAGAGAGCGAGAAGACAAAGCAGAGCCATGTGTGTAATAACATCTGGAGGGAGTTGGCCTGTAGTGGGCAGGCTGCCCTGGAAGGTTGCTTTTGCTTGTCCAGGACTGATTCCTGCCTAAGATAGACTAGGCGCTGGCTTAAAAGGAATCTGCTATTACATTAAACAGGTCCTTTAAATGAATGGATGGATTATTAACACTATAATTAATGTAATACTTTATGTTTACTTGCATTAAACTTCACCCATCACAAATCTGCCCAACCCTATATGCTGCTCAAGTCCCTCTGTAATGATTTGATGGATTCAAGATTATCTGCCAATGCACCTATCTTGGTATCATCTGCAAATTTAACCAGCAAATTTTTTATATATATTAAAAATAACAGCAGCCCTAGCCCTGACACCTGTGGAACACCCCTCTCATAGTCAGCCAATTCTGATAAGGTTCCTCACACCATAGCCATCTGCTTCCTGTGTCTGAGCCTATTTTGCATACATCTACAACCTGAACTCCCACTTCTTTTAGTTTGATACCCTACCTCTAATGTGGCACCTTATCAAATGCTTTCTGAAAGCCAAGATAAATAATATCATATGCTCTACATTGATCATATTCTTTTATTGCCTCCTTGTTGTATTCTAGTCTGAACTCTTGCTCACTGTTTAGTAATACTCCTGTTCTTGCCGTGTGATGCTCAATCTTTTCCTTGTTTCTTGTATGCATTGTATAATATATTCTTAATCGGTGCTAACATTTATGGTGCCACTCTGGTAAACCCCATTTAACACTAGAATTACTGAAGCCTATGAAAAAACTTGTAATTCCGGCCCACCTTAAATCCCTTTGCATCTCTCCGTCAGTGTCTTTTGTGTTGTAAATGCATCAATCAGCACAAGCAGCAAGCAGCCTGCTATCCCATCCCCCAGCCCATTGCTGCAGTTCAATTCGCAAAGAAGTTTCTCACTGCTCAGTTTATCTAGGAGTGACATGCTGGAGATGTATTAGTAAAAAATATATCGTTATTTGGAATACATACATTTCATGTGTGTTCTGTTTCTACAACAATCTACATAAACACATTGTTAAAACAGAAACGTTTTTCACGTTTTAGTAATAATTGACAAAATGTAGACATGAAGTGTATAATGTGTGAAGCGTTGAAGTCCAAATATCAAATAAACACTTTCACAAAAGGTACAAGTATAACAAAACAAGTGCGCTTTTATTCAAGAATATAACCAAAGATAAATGAAGCAGGTTAGGGTAGGATATTGATGAGATATCTTGTGTGGTGCAGCAGTAAGAACTGCTGTCTCCTAATCAAGAGGTTGCTGGTTTGATACTGGCTGCCTCCCAAATTTACCGTTTTGAGTAGTGAGCTGCTCTTATTGTTAATATTATACAATAAAAACATGCATTTTATTTGTGTCTGTAACAGCTGGTGTAAATTTATAGTACTTGTAAAAGTTTGAGGTTTTTTTTCAGTTTTATTCTCTCAGTCACGTTCATGCTCCCACAACCCCTCCCCCCCAAACCTTCGATCTGACGCTGCTTTCAAATAGTTTGGTTTATCAAACCTGAACATCCTTTGGATGTGGGAGGACATTGGATTAACCAAAGAAATACAGTGGTATCTCTGGTCACGACCGTAATTAGTTCCAAAACTCTGGAGGTGACCCAATTTGGTCGCGACCCGAATGTAATTTCCCCAGAAGATTTTATGTAAATACAATTAATCCGTTCCAGACCTTACGAACTGTATGTAAATGAATATTTTTTTAAGCACAAAAACATTGAGTAACACTGAGAAAACCTTGAACAACAGAAAAAACTAGCAAAGTTAGTTACGAACCACTTGCTGTAAACACTTTTTTATGAGTTTTAAGCACAGGGAAAAAAAATTAAATGCCACTTCTCTTGCAAAACCTTTCAAACCATTCTCTACTGGCTTTAAATTCCTCACCTTTGCCACTCGAAGAAGAATTTTTTTTCAGCAAATCGCCTTGAATCTTCCTGGCTTTCTTGCATATGATCGCCTCGCTTATGCTATCCCCTGCAAGTTGCTTCTCGTTCAACCACACTAGCAACAGTTTTTCCACCTCTTCCAGCACTTGAGGCCTCTGCTTGGTTAACATTGTAACTCCTTTTGCAACATCAGCTGCTTTATTAGGCCCTGTATACGCAAACAAAAGAAAATGGGAAACAGAGAATGGGAAATCATCGGTGTGTACGAACACGCGTAGGGAAACTAGCCGCCAGCGTTTTTGTTCGCCACCAGAGCATGTGGTCATGAACAGATGCAAAATTTTAGCAAACGTTTTGATTGTAACCCAATTTGTACGTGTTCGGAAATGTTCGTGACCAGAGGTTCTACTGTACCATGAAACCATAAAGACAAGGGGACAACTCACAGACAGCTATTCTTGGCTGGGAACAGAACCCAGTATCCTGGTATCCTATGTTAGGGGTCGGGTAACTGAAGCAGGAGGTGTGCTTTTGTAATTGAATGTACATACATACATAAAGTTGTATTATCTTGAAAGTCATTTTATATTCTATAGCTCTGCAGACAGACACATTAGTGGTGGCTGTGCCCAACAGGCCATTATGGATTTAGAAAAGAAATAGTTGCTGCAGTTAGTTGTTTAATTTATGTAGTCCTAGTGCTAGGCCTCATCTCGGTTTTGAACTTGTTTTGCCTCTGACTTTGGCTTTCGTGTTGTCCACCAGGTCCTAGTTGCCTGTTTTGATTGCTCTTCCCAGATTTAATTTGTCAATGACTATGATTCTCATTGCACATTTATTCTCCTGGTCATTTTTCATTTTTTCTCACAATTATCATGGGAAACCACTATATTTTGGAGGTGGGAGGTGATGATGCAGTATGACACATGACCCTCTCACTTTGATCATGTGTCTAGCATGTCATAAACAGCACAATCAGAGACATCCAAAAACCATCACAAAATGTTGACAACCATACAAAAAAAAACAGCACAAAATTGTGTCACTGAAACAACTAAATAAACAAACCCTACAAAGACAATTGAAACAAACTTATTACAAGTATTGCAAATCCCTGAAACACAACAGATTCAGCCCAAATCACTGGTCTTAGGCTTGTGGAAGATATTGGCAATATGGATATGAATATGAATATGATATTTGTGAATTTCCCCTTGGGATTAATTAAGTATCTATCGATCTATCTCTATCTATCTATGTCAGTGAAACAATGCAGGTTAAGATGTTTTCAAGGAGACTCTCACCCAACTAGGAAGGATCAGGGAGGCATTCTTACTAATCACTCTTGTAGCATCCTCAAACCCAAAATGATGCTAAAGATGTCAAATTGTATAAAAATGAATTCATTAGAGAATTAACTACAAATTAGGAATACTCACAAATAAACACAATGTATATTTCTCTTGGGCTACCCTATTTGGGCTCAGTACCATGCAGTAGCGTAGCGTGGGTGTCCGCCACCCCCTTATTTAGGTATGGTTCAAATTTTTACAAGATATTATTATTATTTATTGTGAAATTTTGCCGCCCCTAAAAGTGCTGCCCGGGGCGGGCCGCCCCTGCCGCCCCCACTACGCTACGCCACTGGTACCATGTCTTCCTTCTTGAGTGGCTTTCCTGCTTGCCCACTGAAACGTACCTTTAATTTCTCATATCTTTCTCTTTCTTTCTAAATCATATGCCATTGGCCTGTCTTTTTTTCATCCAGTTCAGTATCTGTGTTTTCTCTCCTCCAGACCTCTTGCTCATTTATGGACTGGCTGTGAGTGGGCTTTAAGCCCCACTATACTTTCTTGTAACCTGTCCTGTGTGAAACACGTCTGTCAGAAGCAGCCTTATTATTTTCTAAAGTTATTACAAACAAATATATATACACAATGTAGCTGAATAAAAATGATAGATGTTTTTTAGCGCCAAGATAAAATTTGTTCTGCTGTGTGCTAAAGACTGTAGAATTAAGGAATGAAGCAAGACTCTTATGCTGCCAGTGCTTAAGCTTGCCTTGCTTTCTTTAATTTTTGTGTCTTTGTACTGTATTTATGAATAATTGCTAATTATATACATTACGTGTATTACTGCTCACAAGGCTTACTAAACCTAATTATTGTTTTGGAAACTGAAGCCAGCATTGTGAGCATTTGGCAAGGAAAAACAACCATTGATTTTATCACAGAGAAAAGAAAACTCCCACAAGTTGGAGGTGGTTCAGGCTTATTACAGAATTTTGGATTTAAATGTTAAAGACAAATTTATTTTGTTAAAAATGGCTGTTTTCATGCATAAAAAGTATAGAAGTGTGATCAACAGTATTTAATTACATGCGTTAGTCATTTTCAGACTAATTATTTTAACGTCAATTTTCTGTGGTATAAATGAGTTAACTGTATTTTAAATTAACTAAACCCTCACAAAGTTTCTCTCAACTTCTTACTATTATTATTATTTGAAATATTTTCTGTGATAGTCCTGTTTCTACTCTCTATATCAGACCTTGGCCAAGACAAAGGTCAGTTTTATGTTCTATGTGTGTAAAGTGTCAATGTTTTAGGGATTGTGTTTGTGTTAAAGAATTAAAGAATTACCTCACTGTGAGACATATATTTAAAAGGACTGATTTCTGTAGTTTTAATGCAAGTGCATTGATTTATATATAATGTTTGTAGGCTTTTGCGTAAGGCATGTGGGATGACACCCATGGTGGTGACGACAATGGGCACAAAGATCACCCTGTCTAGTCTCCATTAGTGGTGTATTTCTTCTGTCAGTTCCATGTACTTCTGCATTTTTTTTGTGTGTGTATTTTGTAAGTTGTGTGTGTTTGGTAAGGCAAAGTCAGCAATATCTGTGGTTTTACTGGTGGAATCCCATGGAACCACAAAAATATTTTGTTATAAGGAAAATTTTGTTATAACGAATATGAGGAAAATGCACATACTGTTGTGACCGGGGTCACCAGCAATTCGCCATCTCTGAGAGCAGTGGCGGAAGGACAGCTCCATAATGCTCTGTTGCGTCTAGTAAACAGTAAACCAAGGGTAAACCAAGTGGTTGTCCTCTCCAGGAACAGGCTTACCGTATAACATGCTTGTTGCATGATGTTTAGAACATATAACACTAGGTTTTGAACTGCTCCTCTTTACACTCTGCTGTTCTGCCACAGCAGTGATTTCGAGCTGCTGATTTTCTTCTAATCTGAAGATGGGAGCTAAAGCAGATCACAGCTCCTATCTCGTATGCTTGAGTGCTGAAGTAATAGCTCCTGTTTTGAGTGAAGTCTTGAGACTGTACCTGCCTTCTCTATACAATAATAAAGCACCTATATTTTTCTTTGGAAATTTGAACTCCCCTTCCTGTCTCTTTTGTGACCCAAGCTTGACAAGTCCTGTATTAAAAAACAGCACTTTTTAAACTGCTAAAATATTTTATTTGAAAATGGGACATTAGATGGAACTTTTTTGTTTCAGCGTAAACGGACATTGTTTTTCACTTTTTTTGATCATTGGAAAGAAACCTTTTAGAAGAGCTATGAAACTTAAACTGTACAGTATCTGTAAATGACACAACTACCCACGTGGATGTTTGGTGGAGCACTGACTTAGAATTCAGCTGTACCTGTATGATGTCGCACCTACACTGTTCCTGAGACCAGAAACTTTGCAACAGACTCATTTTGTTTTGGTCTGAAAAGAACAGAGGCCTGTTGCAGGTTCCTGAGACTTGGTAAAAGTGTAGGTGCGGCATTAAGTATTTCTTGCATTGCATCATTATCTTCAGTGACCATTTTTGATTAAAATAAATGTTTGTTATATTGAAATTTACATGTTGTTTAAACAAAATCCATTAAATGTGCTGTATGAATGTTTGTCCGGAGCAACAAAAAGTATGCGTTATTCTGAAAATTTTGTTACTTTGGTATTTGTTATAATAGGATTAGACCCATATTTTATTTGCCTACCAGTGTTGTGTCTGGTCTGCTATGGCAGACTGTTTTTATGTCAGTATAGTTCTGTCCCAATCCAGCTTACAATGGTTTGTATTTGTCTACAAGTTTGCCTCTGACTTTGGCTCTCATTTTGGATTGTGTCTGTACATGCAGTCTGTCTGTGCCAGGATTTTACAACCTGATTTGATGTGTTGGATTGTTTTTTGTTCCTTGTGGCAATTGCTGCATGTACTGTCTGTAATGTTATCTGTAACAATATATTTTCTGCAGTTGCTTGTGTTTTAAACTTGATCTTGTATGACGAGCATAAATCCTTCAGTCTTGCCAAACATATAATCACAAATTAGCTGGTTATTTGGCACAATCTTATCTGTGCAAGGCTGTTCAACTTTTTTAGGATGTCTGCCATGCAATGCAATTTTTCCTGGGTCAGTGCTTATGTTTTCAGTTGTGTGTTTGTTATTTCCTCGGTGATGTTGCCTGTAGTATGTTGGTTAAAAGATGTGTAGTTTGTGTCTGTACAAACTATTGTTTTGTGTTGATGTATGCTGTTTGGTATGGAAGAATTGTCTTAAATGATAAATCTGTGTGTTGTGTAAATTAATTAATGTATATCGTGAGACCCTTTCCTCCCTCAGTATGTGGAAAGGGAATCGTAATGTGACTGCTTTGGGGTGCAGTTGTGTGTGTTTTGTGAGTAGTGTTTGTGTATTCCTTTTGAGGTGTTGTAAATCTGTTTGTGACTAATGTATAACTCTGAAGGAATACGTGAGGATTGGTATTGTATATGTATTGATGGCTTTGATTGTGTTCTGTGCAAGTAGGTGTGCTTTTACAACTTGGAAAAGATGTGATGTGTATTTTTGTGTAAGAGTATTTTTAGTTTGTTTGTGTTGTATAAGTTTGTCCTGTTGGAACTCACTGTATTTGCATAGTTCACCATCTGCCAATGCCTCAATTTTGTTTTGCCATTTTTGAGGGTATAACCACCTTCTCTAAATATTCCCTTTTCTACATTAATATTATTTTTTTCTTATTTCATAAGTTGTACTGATTGGGTTTTTGTCACAAGCTGTGCTGTGCTATCAATTAGGATAATTGAAAACTACAATCAAATTCTGTCCTTTTCTCTCTATCAGCCCTCCACCTCCTCCTCCTATTAGTCTTCCCCCGTGAAATCAAACACATCATTTAGTTTACAAAGTTAAAGCACTTATCACAATCAAATTAGTATGACTTATTTCATTCTTGTGCCTTTGTGTCCTACAACTGTCCTCTTTTTATATATTGAATATAATTTAAAAATTAAGTTTATGACATACAGAAGCCTGGTGGTGTAGTTGTTAGTGTTACTGCCCTAAAGATCCAGATACAGTGGAACCTCGAGATACGATCACCTCTGTATACGAGAAATTCAAAATACGAGGAAAGTATGAGTGAAAATTTCAGATCTAAATGCGAGCATTGGCTCGCGTAACGAGCCACGACCCAGGCTGTGGGTATAGCTCGCGGCTTAGCGAGGGGGCGTGGTAGCAGTTGCGAGTCGCGATCTGCGGTGTCTGCGTTTCTCACTTAAGTGCACAGGTGGCAAACTGCCCACATCCATGATTGTTCCTGTGGCTGATGGGCTGCAGCTGCCATGTCCTCCCCGCATATATAGATAAGCGCGAGCTGGTTAAGGGGGAGAAGAAGTAAAAGAAAAGAGAGGAGAGAGAACGGAGGTTGCGGCAGGCAGGCAGGCGGGCGCAGTAAGTTGGTGCGGAAGAGCGAGCGCAGGCTCGCGTGTAGCTGAACAGTGAGCTGAACAGGCGAGCCAAACAGCTGAAGCAGGACGGTGTAGAGAAGGTCAGCTGCATTAAGAGTGTCTCGCCTGTTGCAGAGCCCGCAGGTGAGACGCTAACAGAGAAGAAGCACCGGGGATTGTCATCTGTTTTTTAAAGACTGCATCCTTTTGACGTTTTAACCTCGTGTTAAAGGATTGTTATTCTTGTGTATTTTAAACCTCCACTTCACAACTGTTTTAAGGATTATTTATTTAAAGATTTATTGAATGCTCTACTGCACTTTGGACACCTGTTTTGATTCTTTTAATAATCAGTTATATTATTTACCAGTGTTATTTATTAAAGGTAGACTACAGTATATATAATTTATCAGTGTTATTTGTTAGGAAAATTGATTTTTATGTTAATATATTTGGGGTGCGGAACGGATTAACTGGATTTCCATTATTTTCAATGGGGAAGTTTGTTCTAGATACGAGAAATTCGCTATACAAGCTCAGTGCTGGAACGAATTAAACTCGTATCTAGAGGTTCCACTGTATTTGGGTTTGATTGTGACTTTGTGACACTTGTACATTCTCCTTCTGTCTACAAAGGATTTATAAGAGTACTCCAGTTTTCAAAATGCACATTTGGTATTAGATCTGCTGCCTCTAACAGTCAGAGTGTGTGCCCTGCAATGGACCAGAGCCCAAAAGCTGTGTGAGCCCAAAACTGCTGCAACAGGCACTGCTTCCCCAGGACTATGCAGTATAACAAGTGGCTACAGAAGAAAGTAATAGTACATTTTAATATATATGGCACTTTCCCCATGCACAAAGTGCTTCATATATTCAAAAGGGTTTAATTAAAGTAAAACAACAGAAACGTTACACACAAGCAACAATGGATACACCAAATAACAAACATTCATTATCAAATTATAGATAAATGCATGAAAAACAAAGCTCTCCACTAGAAAAAGAAACACATAGACAGGAAAAATAAAATAATTTAAAATGCTGGAAAAAATCCATGATCAAACACTGTCAATGTAAGCTTCCTTGAAAAAATATACATATAGATGTTAAAATCTATATATATAAAATTCTTTTTGTGTTTGAAACAGAAGTTATGTATGACCACGTGATATGGAAATTACGTATGAAACGGAAATTACGTATGACCACACGATATGGAAATTACCTATGACCACAGAACATATTATAACACAGGAACTAATCACTTCGTTTGTGGACGCCATTTTTATATTATCTTTATGAATTGTTATTATTTGTGTGCGCCCCGTGTCACCCTCTCCCACCCCTCCTGTCTGGACTACAATGCTGAGCCATCCGCCGCCAGGCGCGTTCTGACAGAGAAGTTTTATTTATTCGTCCACGTGACTGTCACTGAAACTGCCACATTCTAACTTTTTTTTAGTTTAACAGTACTTCATAGTAGAAGAGACGAGGAAAACAGCTTTGCGTCTTTCTACTTTTTAACTGTGCCGAGCTGTAAACAATGTGAAGACGAGACCACCTTCAGCTGTGACGGGTCTTGAGAACAAAGTGGATGCTAGGAGGCGCGGAATGTCGGGCTGCTCCGACCAGTCAAGAGCTTCGCAGTTTCGGGCAGCGTCCTCTCTTGTCGCACTGTTTGTGACACTTCAAGTCCCCCGTCGGCTCCTGGGAGAGTTGAAATCTTTCTGAATGAGTGTAATTGGCACCATTGAAGCCGGACTCTGTTTGTAAATTGCCCTGCACAACTACTTACTGTGCCTTAAGGTAAGTTCGGGTCACTACAACCCCACAACATTCAAGGTTGCTTTTGTGATTAATTATTTTAACAGGTAAATCACAGGCATGTAGTGCAAGGTTGTCAGTCAAAAATTTGGACGATCACATAGAAAATGTAATTTCTATACCACAGCGGTCGTGTAGCGCCTTTAACAAGGGATCTACTACTTACAGTACCTGTTGTGTTATAGCACCTTTAAAATGTAGTTTACCCGAAACCACTCCAGTAGTGCTCAATGTATCTTTACTTCTTAAATGTTAATGTTTTACTTTTTAATAACTTACAGACTACATTTTATTTTTTTCCCTTGCACTCAGTGAGCGAAGCCACTGGGTAATCAACTAGTTACTTATAAAAATTATGATCTGGGAAAGAGAACTTAACTAAGTTAGTAGTTCACTCAGATAGATGGGTTAAAAAAGAACATAATTGTATTTGATATTAAAGAAAAAAAATACATGTTGTCAGAAAAACGACCAACAGACATTGTAAAGGTTTCGGGCAGCCACGCATATAATATGCCCTGGCTGCAAAAGGTTGAAGTTCTAACAGAGTTGTTCACAATACTGAGTACAAAAACAGAACTGAATAGGTGGAGCTAAGACGGCGGCTTTAGAAGGTCAGTGGAGGAAGTGATATCATTGATGCCTGAACTGGAAGTGACGTCTTCAAGAACAGAAGTGACGTCATCACAAGCACCAGGCGCCGGAATCGGAAAGTGACATCATCAGAGGTGCCAGAATCCGGCGGGATTTCCTGAGAATGGTCTGCAAGAAACTGAGAGAGACAGTCAGTGCACTCCTCCGCTCCCTGGTCTGGTGTAGAATTACAATTACTCAAGCCCTTTAGCTGCCTCCTACTCACACGTGTGTGTCAATGTGTACACAGAGCTATAAAGAAATGGATAAGATGAAAAGCAAAACACAAAACTTTTAACAGAATTTATATGAAGGTTTTGCATTTCTGATCATCACTTTGACTTGACTTTATTTTTGGTATGAACCCCATCAAGATGAGATGCACTTTTTCTGCTCTTGGAGTACATGTCTTATCCCTTCATAATTACAATCAGTCACTTTAACCAGCAAGTGATTTGAGCTCCTAGGTTAATTGAAACCATTCCTTATTTCTCTTACATTTTTCATGTTTCAGGACATCCCTTATTTCTTAAAAATATTTTCATCTGCAATACTCCCAATATGAGCATTACAAAGCATCAGTTGGGATGCAGTCCAGAGGAACCTGTGGCCACATCTACTAGTCGACTCAGGCCAAGATAGCCGTCAAAGAAAACACAGAAGGAAGAGATGGTGAATGAAATGAGAAGAAAGGTCTCACTCCTAAATACTTGCTGGGAGGAAACCAACAAGCCAGAGTAAATCCAGATAATGGCTACTAAAGTGTCTGAGAGAAACAAAATCTCACAGATACTGGAAGCATAGCTCCAGATCTCACTTAAATACAGCATGAAAGCACATTCCTAATGCTTTTTCTCAGTCACTATTAGCATTATTAGCAAAAGCACCAGCAACCTCCATCCTTAAAAATTCTATATATGGAAAGAGTAGATGCATATTTAAACATTAAAAATCAAGGCAGAAGTAAAGAATTTATTAACTCTGGCCTAAACTTTAAATTACACATTAACCAGATTACTAGGACTGTATTTTTCCATTTAAGGAACACTGCAAAAGTTCGACCACTTAGAACATTGCAAGATGCTAAGAAATTAATTGACACCTTTGTTTTTAGTCAACTAGATTTCTGTAAATCACTTCAGCTTTATCTTCCTCCTCCTGACTCTGGCTCACCGAGTAATGTCTGCTGGCCCCTTATATAAGGCACCCGAAAGTGCTCTAGGTGCTTGATGACCTATTTCTGGCAGCACTTCCGGGTGTGGCGGAACAGCTGCCCATAAGGGTTCAGCAACAGCTGCAGGGATCCCAACAGGGCTGTATCAAACTCCAACTCCCATGAAGCCCTGCGGGAGTGCTAGGCATCGCTTCAACCCCAGGGGGCTGCCATCTAGCACTCCCGGGGGAGGTAATGCTCTGGCTATGCTTGCGCCCCCAGTCCTCCTAGCATGGAGATGTCTTGGCCGGGCAATGGCCCTGGCCATCCGTCACAATATATTGATTTTAATAACATTCCACACAATTAAGTCAAACTTTACAAGCCAAAATTAAAGACAACCCAAGAGAAAAACAAGAGAGCCAACCAACAAAGCAAATCTTTAAAAGCATCAAGCAAGGAAGAGTATCTTCTTCCCCGATATAGATGTTTATTCTAAAATGTTATTGGTTAGATCCTGTCATATTTAAGAAAAAAGTTTTGAACAGGTGCTCTAAGTGTGAATTTGATTGTTTCCAATTTCAAATAGTGTGGGGCATCAGTAACCCACTGACTTAAAAGAGGTGGGGTGGATCTCTTCCAGTTAAGCAAGTGCTAGCAGTGCTATGTGCTGGCAGTGAGGTAAAGGCAATTATGATTTGTTTGCCTTCTTTACTTTAAGCCCATCTGGGAGTGCACCAAACACAGCTGTTAATAGACTAGTAGTGATTGTGACACCAAGGCTGTCTATATGATAGGCATTCAAAGATTATTGTCCAAAATGATCTTAATTTGGTGCAAACCCAGAACATGTGCCCCAGTGAGGCTGGAGCTCGATTGCAACATTTACGTGTTGAATCTTGCCCTGGAAACATTTTGGACAATTTTAATTGAGATAAATGTACCCGATAGAAGATTTTAAGTTGAATACTTTGCACATATGGAGCACGAATGTATTCTCTGCATGGCTACTTTCCACTCCTTTTCTGAAATATTAAGTGAATGATTTTTTCCCCATTGTAACCTGGGATCTTTGAAAGGAAGGAACTAGAGATGCTACATGAATCTTCAAGATTGATCAATAATTCTTCTGGATTAGAAATAAGTGGGTAGTGAATAAAATTGGGCAGGTTCCTTTTAGCAAAGTTTCTTTTTTTATATTAATTTTTATTGTAATCATTCTATACAAATAGATCAATTTAAAACCAAACAAAATTGAAGACAAATCAAACCCCACCCCTGAGAAGGAGAGCTAAGCCAAAGGAGAATTGCTTAGGGCTTTTTAATAAGGCAACAATAAATAAAAGAAAGGGAGAAAAAAATATATAGGTAAATAAGAGATGGAGAAGGGAATTAAATGCGGTAATAGTCATTTCTCTTATTCTAAAATAATATTGATTAGATCCTGCCAGGTTTTGAAAAAATTCTGTACAGATCCTCTAACTGAGAATTTGATTTTTTCCAATTTCAAATAATATAAAACATTGGTTTCCCACTGACTTATCAGAGGAGAATTAGGATTCTTCCGATTTAATAGAATAAGTCTGCGTGCCAAAAGTGTAGTGAATGCGATCACCGTTTGCTTGTCCTTCTCCACTTCAAGTCCGTCTGGAAGAACACCAAACACAGCTGTTAGTGGGTTAGGAGGAATTGTGATACCAAGGCTGTCTGAAAGGCATTTAAAAATTTTGGTCCAAAATGATGTTAGTTTGGTGCAGGCCCAGAACATGTGACCCAGTGAGGCAGGAGCTTGGTTGCAGCGTTCGCAGGTTGGATCTTGCCCTGGAAACATTTTGGACAGTTTTAAGCGAGACAAATGGGCTCGATATATACTTTTTAGTTGAATAATTCTATGCTTTGCGTATCTGGAGCTCGAGTGAATTCTCTGCTTTGCTACCTTCCACTTCCTTTTAGCAAAGTTTCTAAGCTGAAAGTAGTGGAAAAACTGTGTTGATGAGAAGTTAAATTTGAAGTATAATTGTTCGTAGGACGCAAAGACATTATCTATGTACAAGTCTCTAAATGTTTTAATCCCAGATATTTTCCAGTCATTAAATACTGTGCATGTGTGAGAAGGTAGAAATAGGTGGTTGTCATGTAGAGTTGCAACAGATAAGAGCTTCTCTGTCTTAAAGTGCTTTGTACATTGGTTCCATATTCAGAGTGAATGAAAGGCAATTGGATTATTATTGTACTGACAATAATTTATATTTACTGGGACACAAAGCAGGGAATATAAGGCAGTACTACAAGATTTTAATAATTCTGTTGAAGACCAGGACTGTTTATGTTCATCAATCTGTGTCAATGTCCAGGTCTGTATAGCCTGTATAGTATAGTCTGTATAGTAATAAAACTGAAAGTAAGGTAGTGCCATGCCACCTTCTGCTTTTGGTTGTTGTAGGGTCGCCCTTTGGATGCGTGGATGTTTCAAATTCCAAATAAATTAGGTTATGATTGAATCTAATTTCTTAAAAAATTATTTGTTTATGTATGCTTTGAAAAAGAGAGATGTTTATCTTAACAGTGTTGATTCTCCCTGGTAAAGTAAGGTGGAGGGTAGACCATTTTTTCATGTCTTATTTAATTTTTTCCATGCAGACAGTAGAATTTTAATGAAAAAGAGCTTTAAGTTTACTTGTGATATTTACCCCTAGATATTTAAACTGATCTGCTAAGATAAATGGGAAGGTGTCCAGTCTAACATTGTGTGCTAGAGTCTGTAAAGCACTCCTAAAGAGGACTACCTAAAAAAGACATAAATCCGTTGCAGTTAGTTCAAAATGCAGCAGGAAGAATTTTAACCAGGGATAGAAAACCTGAGCACAACTCACCAGTCTAGCCATTATTTTATTAGTTACCCATGTCCTTTAGAACTGACTTTAAAATGTTACTAATGGTATATAAAGTTTGAAATACTCTTACTTCATCCTAAATTTTGGAGTGCCTGTCCCCTACATTCTAAGTTGTAACTTTACATCCTCTAATGGTGTTCTACTTACTATTCCAGGAACTAAGCATAAAGAAGTTGTGAGGCGGCCTTTTATTATTATGCCAAAAATATGGATTATTTTACCAATGGAGTTATGCCAGGCTAACACCATGGACTATTAAAGAAAGCTAAAATCCCACTTTTTAAATTTGGCATTTTCGTAGTTACATTTTAGTTCTTCTCCTAATAGACCATACGTGCTTAGAATGATCATATACTCCATGAAGTTGAAATCAATACAAATCTCCACCTTTCTCTGCTTTCTGTTCCAATTTCCAGTTTTTCCAGTCTGTGCCACCACCACCTGATCAAAGTCCTGGGCAGCTGCCTGTGATGTCTGAATGAAAGCAGATACTTTGTACCTCAGCTTCCCATGAGACCTTTTGCATCGGATCCTCTAACATGAAGTCTTAAAAACAACAAGAAATGACTTAAGAACATTTATGTTAAGTAGAATGCCTAGTGGGGGCTGGGTGGCCTTTTGGCCTGGGAACCTCTGCAGATTTTTTTTGTTTTGTTTTTTGTCTAGCTTATTTGGAATTTTTTTTCCTATCATCCTAGGTATCTGACCTTACCTATTGGCTTTTCTGTAGAGACTTAAAAATAATATTCTTTATAAGGGCTCAATTTTTTAATTAATTGTATATCTATTTAATGCAAATGTGTCTTGACTTATTTTTTGTATGTTATTTATTCATTATTATTCTTATTTAATTATATTTTATTTGATCATGAAAATGTGCCACAGACATAAATAAAAATGTTGTTGTTGTTAAATACACTTAAAATGTGAATTTAACAATGTTGATTTTGCTGTGAACAAATTACAGTACATGTTCAAAAGCATGTTATGTGTAAAAGATTGTCATGGTTACGTGCAAGAAATTGCAAACATTTTCCTTTATATGAAAAAAGCATTTTCCACCATTTGTCATTTGTTGTGTCATGTGCAAAGTAAAAGAAACAAAAAAGAGATCAGAGTGTATTTACTTTCAAAATAATACAAAGTCGTCCCTGCTGCCAAGATATAGTCAAGACTCCCATGCTTTAATAACATTTGCTGTGCTGCACATTAGTAGTGCAGGCGAGGAAGCAGAAATAATGATCCAAATGGATTTATTTATTTAAACTAATATGAAGAAAATTGTTAGAAGGTACTGGAGGACAAAAAGTATAATCAATTATCACCTACAAATGGAGAATCGACAAATTGCTGTGGGATTGCAGAGCTATTTATAATGTCCTTTTTGATTGGCCCCTACTTAGCAATTCATTAGAGCACAGAACACAATATGGGGTAGGGGTTTTGGGATAATCCCGGGGTTAAATCACAGTTCTCCTGTGATATGCTCCGACTCCCCATGATTTTGAATTAAGCAAATCTTGGAATCTCATGTTACAGTACAGAATTTTGAAATTCCTAGATTGCTTTGGCAGTTAAATTGTTGGACTGATTTTCATTGTTTAGTAATTATTTTGAAAAGGAGATTACAGACAGAACTTGCATATGTGCTGGGGACTTGACTGAAGCCACCTCTTTCTTCGACTTCACAAGACAACATACTGAAGTGACAGTAAATTGCAAGTTTAATTGTTTCATTTTCTTTCTGAGCACATAGTTATGTGTATCTCTAAACTCTGAGCACTGGGTACTTCTTTGTGTACATCAGGAACATCTCTTTTTTTTCCACAAATAAGGTTTATTTACCATTTAATTTAGCTGAGTAGATGCAAGCTTGGTAAAATATGCCTGTCCAATAAACCTGATGGATGTGATAATGAACCTTTTCTTTGTAAAACTGTAGATGTTGTAGTGCTCTGGTAACTGAATAACCAATACTTCCTAAAACAGAAATGGGTGTAAGCTAAGCATGAAAAACAAAGCTGTGTGACACTGTGGGTGGGTGGTAGCTAAGTTTCAATTCTTTGTAACAGACGTGATTTAGAATTGGTGATTTCATTGGTTTTCTTGTGCTACAGGAGTCAGCAGCAATTGACTTACCCAACTCTGCTCTAATTAGAAACTAGAAGCCTGTAACCACCGTGTTGTATGAAAATGGAGTGAACCTGGATCAGCTCAGGATCATTTTGGTTTCTTTATTTCATGCTCTGTGCTGTTTGGGACTGTCCCATGGACTACATTTCCCTACATGCTTTGCAGGCAGGAAAATGGGAGCAGTGACATGGGAGCAGTGACATAGGAGCACTGCCCTCTATCGTATTGGGGGAGTATGCATTCTAGAAGGCTTTCTCCCCTGTCCCTTCCATTATTACAGTCATCCTCCTTGGCAAGCAATTACAGTACCTTCAATCCTTGTTGGGATGCTAGACAATCCTGCTTGGCTCATACTATTGTGGGGAACAGCCCGGACAAAGACAGGTACACATGTTGATTCACCACACACGTTTATATACGCCCCCTTGTGTTCTGGAGGAGGCACAAGCCCTCCTCCGGTCCTCCTGGGCATCCCGTCCGGGTAGGAACCCCAGCCAGGTGCCACAGTGCCCCAACGCCAGTGAAGACCCGTTGGTCTGAGTGACACAATCCATGAGGATGCTTCAACCCCAAAGAGGGTCCAGTTCTTTGTCCAGGGTCCAATCCGGCACCCTGGAACTCTTTTCGTCGGCCCCCTCTCCGAGGTCTTGGCGCCCCTCTGTTTTGTGCCACTCACGCCTTCCACCAGTCGTGGGGCTGCCCCATCGCCAGTGCAGTGTCGTCCTGCCAGACGGTCCATCTTAGGAGGGTCGGCTTCCCAAGAAGCAGGTCCTACTGCTCGTCCCGGGTCCAGTCCTGCAACAGACAGAAACAAGGGGGCAGAGCCGCTGCCTGGACACCCTTCCAGCGCTCCCCCCTTTGACGAGGACCCCGGAACTTGCCTGCTCGGAACCCCCTCCGTGGGTTGCGTGTCCCTCCGGATGTCAATACTGATGGGACCACCTGCATGTCTTTCCTTTCCACTGGCTCTGGGGAGTGGCCCTTCTCTGGACGTGTGCACCCAGCTGCACGTCCCTTCTTGTTGGAGGAACCGTGTTCACCCCTCGGTCCCCCCTTTCCCTCTTGGATGCCCCGACAGTTTGAGTCTGCGCATGGCAAACGCGGAGCCCCGTGTCCGTCTGCGTCCATGCAGAATGACGGGAGACTGCCGCGGGCTCGGGGCGTCGGGCGCTAGGACCCAAGGCACTTATCAGCCCCTCTCCTGTCTGCCCTCTCGCTGTCACTCCCCTTACTTTGCGAACAGCCTGCACCGCCACATCCACTGTTGGAGACCCACCGACATGGTTCCGATCACGGATGTCACGGGCCCCATCGGTGGGATCTCCCCTTCTCTGTACGGAGTCGGTCTCCCTTACCTTCTCCGCCGCATCCCTCCGGCTGAAGACTCCAGCGCCACGCCGATCCGCCCACTGTCGTAGCGTCATCACGGACGCGGCCGTCTTCACCTCCAGCTCCTTCAGTCCTCTCCGGAGGACGCGTACCACCTGTAAAAGCGACTCTGCGGGCTGCAGGCATTCCTCCAGCTCACGCAGAGCTGCTGGCAAGCACATAGAGTCAGTCGGCAGTTGCCTTACCTTTTTGTCAGGCATATCCACCGGCTGCTCTCTGAGGGGCCTTCCCAAAGGCCCTGTCGGGTCCTTCCTCAGCCCGGGATTGACACTCCTTGGGCCCGCCTGCATCCAATCATTGGCGGGCTCACAGGACACACCGTCCAATCCCTTGCCTGTCACGGGGAGGGACTTCCGGTCCGCGGCCATTTTGGCTCTGTTTCTCTTTCTCCTGGTGCAGTGATGTGCTTTCCTGGAGCCTAGCAGCTGCTGAGGCTTGTCGAGCTGCAGCGACTCCGTTCTCGTGGCACCACATGCTGCCGCCTCGGCGCTGACAACAGCCTGAGGAGCGGCACACCGCTGCCACTGACGCAGACCCAGGCAGTTGCAACACAAAAGGTAAGCTTGCCCCCACGGGGCTGATAGCCATTAGGCAGGGTACTCACCTCCCGGGTCTCGTCTCTCTGTGGTGCCGTCCTCGCCGTGCTGCCGTTCCAGACGTCCTCAGCAACAGTGTGCCTGCTGGAGCTCGCTGCACTCCGGCAACATCCTTGATCTTTTCCCCACACCAGGGGAACATGGCAGTTTAGTGGACCGGTGTCGGGCCATGAGGTGAATCACTCTCGTGGGGTTGTGCATGCGTCACTCCCGCAGCGCGTGTGTGGGGTAACCTGCTGCTCCGGACTGCCCACAAAATTATTTTTTAGGGGTCCTTGCCTTTTAACAGGCAGAGAGTTCCATCTGGGATGCCATTGTGGGGAACAGCCCGGACACAGACAGGTAGACATGTTGATTCACCACACACGTTTATTTACACTAATATTTACAACAGTAGTGAGCACAATACCCAGTGCCGCAGCACCAATCACCCCTTCAGTCCTGGCCACAACACAATGCCTTCTCTCAGTCTCTGGTCCGCCTCCACTCCTCTACACCAAGCTTCGTCCATTTCCACCCGACTCTTGCCCCTGACTGGAGGGAGGCGGCCCCTTTTATACACACCGGAAGGACTCCAGGTGCTTCCTGAGGGTTTCTGTAGTCACACCCCTGTGTGGCGGAAGTACTGAGGTCCAGGGCTCCCAAGGCATCGGGGCGCCCCCTGGCGGTGACCACGGGCCCCTACAGGGTTGAGCTTCCATGTTCTGTACCCGTGGCCCCCAAAGCAACCAGGGCGGATGCCCCCTTGTGTTCTGGAGGAGGCACAAGCCCTCCTCCGGTCCTCCTGGGCATCCCGTCTGGGTAGGAACCCCAGCTGGGTGCCACACTATATATTTATATATATATATATATATATATATATATATATATATATATATATATATATATATATATATATATATATATATATATGTACAGTTTATATACAGGATATCGTGAATGCTGTATTGCACTTTATCAGGCAATTACATTTCAAATAAATTGAGCCAGTACATTTCTATTAAATACAAAAAAAAAACAATTTATAAGAACATATGAACAAAGCAGATAGCAGCTTATTGATTACAACTTGTAATTATTACTGTACACTTCTAGCAAAAGGGGGCCCATCATTAATTGCAAGTCACATTATGCTGCCCTCCACCGGAATGAAAGTTTAATTTAAAGTTATGGAAGCAGATGACATATTTTTATTGCTAGAAGTACACAATGATAATTAAAATGTGAATTCAATCAGACTGCTAAGTTCTTTATATTTAATTTGTTTTAAAACAGTTTTTTTCATGTAAAACTTTAACATGTTTTGGGTGGAGGTTGAATTCTGCCTTGTTAAGTTTTGCCTCTTTTTGATCCTGCTTTCTTCTTTTAACTTTTGGATTTTCTTTTTCTTTATATCTTTTTTTTTCTTTGTTTGACTATGACATCATTTGCGTGACTTGATTGTATGGAATGTAATTCTCTTCAAATAAAATAAAATAAAAGCTTACATGCTACTGTCAATTTTTTTATTAAAAAAGTCGATTGATTAAGCAATAAAATTCCAGACATAGAACAAATATGATAGAAGAATACAGCGTTTGTGGCTTTCTAGCAGATATGAAAGCATTTTCATATTCAAATCAAAATCCAAATATATAGCACCACAGCCCCGATGGTTTCAGACTGTAACTGTTGTTGTGTACTTCTACCAAACTAGGCCCTTCATCAACTACAAAATGCCTCATATTCTTCCTCCCCAAAATGAGATTTAAATCTGTTACAAAACAAGTCAACATATTTTTTTAAATATATATGCACTATACTAATTACAAGTTAAAATAATACAATAAGGCTTCTATATTATTTTAGGTTATTATTAAAAAAATATTCAGCATGCTAAACCCATTGCACTAGCAGATCATTCACTGAAGTAACCAGTAAATTTAAAAACACTAAAATATGTAAAAATTACATCATGACAACAAAGACATGCAAGCAAGTGATCTAAATGACCTGTAAATATCAGCTCACAATGAAGTCTGTAGTTCTTGTTATAAAGACTAATTTGAGATGGCAAAAACTTGAGTGGAGAAAAAAGCTTAAAAAGTGTATTAGAAAAGAAAAGGCTTTTGAATCATGTCGACATCAGAGAAGTACAATCAGCACAGAACCAGCATATAAAAACACAAACCACAGATGAACAAGCTACAGTAAAATTCTTGTAATTTTTTTTTTTAATGTATTTTGAACATGCTGTATTTTGGTTTAAAAATCAACTTGCTTCCATGTGTGTTTATAAATTTGAGGAAGAGTCCCGATATGCTGATGGTACTGTATAAAGTTTACATAATGACCTGTTTTGTCTGATGTCCTTAAGAATGAACAGCTCTTCTAAATGTGGCCAGTGGTATAGAGCACTGTCTTTTTTTAAAAAAGAGTGTTGCTGCTACCACTACACTGAGAAGCATAAAGTCATTAAAGACGAGATTCAGGGTGGGAACTTCTGCAGCACTCACTCAGTTAGTGGCTAATAAACTGGACCATCACATGTGAGGAGAGGCATCCACTTATTGAGACAGAGAAAATGAAAAAACTGCATGACCATTAAGCCATTTATAAAAAAACACTTCCCATTTCCAGATTATGACCTACAACCCCAAAATCTTGCACATAACTCTTTTTTAAATTGGCCACTGTGAACTCCGAATTTTGAATAGAGCCAATAAATTGTACTTTGAGACACATTGAAAATGCATCAAAGTAGGACTATAGCTAAATAAACATACTTTTTTAAAGAGGCCTTACATAATTAAGCTCACCTTAATTCAAAAATATATCATAACAGCTTGAATGGCTACACAAAAATTGATTGTTAACGTTGACGGTAGGAGTACAACTCCATCAGATTGCATGCTTTCACAAAATGCCCAACTCTGCCTTGCAGAGTCATCAGTTATTAAAAATCAAATGCAGAATGAACAGCAGTTATACAACCTCGTATGGGCATGGAGAGAATGTACAGCCTTAGCAGAGATAGTAAGTAATCTGTGAAGAGGACTGAACCCAAGTGAAACAGCATAATTCACCAGCGAAGACATACAAATTCATCCCAAGAATCCTTTGACCAAGAGCACATTCCATGAGAAATGAAGCACAACATGTCACAAACCATGAGCTGTGTGGCCATGCTAGCTGGCATTTGTCCAGCGTTCAGTGACAGATTATATCGTCTGTTGGTATAACAGAGTGACAGCTACCAGAGTCGAAGCATTGCTGTGTAGCATGATGTGTGTGTGTATTCTGTCTGATTCTTAAACAGATTAGGAGATGCAGTTTCCATTAAACCTGATCATTGAAATAATTAAGTTACACCTAAGAGCACCTACCAACCCACTTCTTCCTGCCTGGGACTATAAAATCTGCATTTTCTTTATGTGTTCCTGTGGAATCCCTTACTGGATTTCAGTTCCTCTTTTTTGTTTGGTGTCAGTAATTGAATTGTCCAGATACTCATAAATACGTCATGTCATTTTCTAACCCACTTAATCCAGTCCAGGGGCACAGATGACTAGAGCCTATCCCCGCCAGCATAGGGCACAAGGCTGGGACAAACCCAGGACAGGGTGCCAGTCCATCGCATTACTCATAAATATGGCCCTAGTATTTTACTATTTTAATCCATTTTAAGAATTCAGTGAGAATCTGTGTGAGTATATGAGTGATAATATTCTATGATGGACTGTATTCCCACATATCAAAGGATTCACATTTTTAGTATATGCAATATTTATAGTGTCTTATCATCATTCAATGTGTATGCTAATTTGGAGAATTGTCATTTTAAGTAAGCAATAACAGGTTTGCATTATGTGTAGCTGCTGAGTTGGTAAGGCAGGATCAAGTCTGAGTCAAACTCGTACCAAAAGAAAATTCTCAGCCCAGTAAAGGGATAATGAAAATTCAAAGTAAATAGTTCACACAAGAATAGATGAAAAAGTTGATGCACATGCAGAATTAAAAGGCAAAAAAGGAATAAATGCTTCTTCTTTGAACTTAACTTTTTCTTGTTAAACTTCAGTTGTTTTCTATACTTAAGGATGAGTTATTTCTCTTTGCTTTACTTAATACATTCAGTACATTCTATATGCATGGTGCTGGCACATTCAGTTGAGCACATTATGTCACATACAACTGGGCCCGGTTTGAAATTGGCAGGTCACTAACTGGGACTAATCTGCACTCAGAGAGACAAGAAATATTTAGAATATGCCATTTCAATTTAGCTTGTGGGGGTTATATAATGTCCCATATACTATGCACTAAGATATAGGCAAACATTTAAAATAACTTAAAAAAATACTTCTATCAACTTAAAATAACCTAAACAACTAACAAATGGCTCTAACAGCATGTCATGTAATAATTAAGCTTGCAAAAAAGTTTCTGTAAATTCAAAAGGCAATAAATAAAACCTGTATGGAGGAGTTACTAGCATTTCATTTTGTTGTATGGTGACACTTAAGAAAATCTCTAAAACCCTGGACCTTGGTATGGGGACTGAATTGTTTCAAAATTAATAGAAGTTATAACCATTCTTCAAAAAAATTCCAATGGGTCCTTACTTATTTCAAGTAGCTGAAAAATCAAAATTAAAAATAGAATAAGGTTATGACAGCCATGTCAAAATTTTCTAAGTGGAAAATAGATGTTATTAAAATGTAACTAATTGCTCACTAAAAAAAAAGATTTTTGAATTAATAATAATGCCAAAATGTACAGAACTAGTGTGATTATGATATGATATAAAACAGCAGAGGAGATGAGCAAATAACATTTGTAACTAAAACTGTCAAAAGATACATTTAAAGTAAGACATGATTTATTAATATTTGTGGAACCATCTATAGCAGCAGAAATTTTGTGTCTAAATATTAATGCATCAAAACCAACTCCATCTATCTGGATTTTTGTATTTCTTTATGCGGTGTGATATTTTTACTTATATAAACAACTGGGGATTGAATATTTCAGGTTAGTATGGAAGGCAACAGTGGCTAATGCAGCTGCCTCACAGCTCTATGGGTGAAGTTTGCATGATTTCTTTGCATTTGTGTGTCATTTTTCCGATATCCCCAAAATGTGTATATTAGGTTAATACCTGTCTGTAAGTTAGCCCCATAAACTTGTGTCTATTTTAGGAATATCCTACCCCATTCTCCCTCCTACCTCTTTCAAAACAGCATCCATCCTCCAACCTTTTAAAAAACACCAACTGCACTTCACAGTTTGACAAAACGCCATCCACCTTCCTGCATCTGACCTCTTCCTAAATTACTCTCCTCCCTCATTAACTCATGTAAGAAAAAAAAACTGAATGCTTTGAAAGGGGACAGGTTAGCTGTCAATCATTTTTACACTGTCGACATGTTAAATGAAGGTCATGAGGTTGCTGGAAAGGGTTGTGTGGCCATCCTGATATCTATGCAAAAGGACGAAGGTCCAAGTCTTTAGAGTCCTGGTGCTTCCTGTCTTGCTATGTGATTGTGAGACATGGACGCTAACCAGTGACCTGAGACGAAGACTGGATTCCTTCATTACTGTGTCTCTTCAGTGAATCCTTGAGCACCTCTGGTTTGACTTTGTGTCGAATGAGCCTTGAATGAGACACATTACCTGCATTGTGAGAGAGAGTCAGTTACGGCACTACAGTTATGTGGCGTGATTCTCATTGGTGAGGACCTGGGCGGCTGGACCAGGCCAAGGGGACACCCACGTAACACCTGGCTGTGGTAGATAGAGGGTTGTTTCCAGAGGATGGGACTGAACTGCATGTCTGCCTGGGGGGTTGCCAATCAGGATCCTGAGCGGTTTCGTTGTGTGGTGGGTACAGCAATGCGCTGTACCAGGGTATACTCTCCAACCTGACCTGACCTGACATGTTAAACTGCTCGATTGTTTTAATTGTTTGTTTTAAGTACCTGTCAGTCTTGATTTTAAGGTATATACACATCTTCGGGTTTACATGGGCTGGGACATGTTAGACAGCCGATTGTGTTCATCCCATTCAAAACTTGTTTTTCCTTGAAACTCCTGCACCCTGCAGCTTTGTTACCCCTTATTCTGCTTTGCCTATACAGTATAATATTATTTGTAATCTACACTTTTAAATTCTTCATTTTGCAAATTTCTTAATTGTTTAGCATAAAACAATAATGTTCACATCCTTGATGTGTAAAGCAACATTTTTATTTTTCTATTATTTAACATTTGAGTAGCATAATGCGCATTTTAGGATGATGATGCATTTTTCTATTATTTTAACCACTTAATATAAACTGTTCCCATGTTAAGGTGGTGCTGCTGCCTTGCAACAAGGAGACCAGGACACAAGGTGCCTCCTTATGTAGAGTTTGCACATACTTGCCGATTCTTTCAGATGCTTACAGTCATGAAGGATAGGTGGACTGGTGATGCTAAATTGGACCCCGATATGCTCTCTGGTTTCTGTTTACCTTGTGATGGGCTGGCACCCAGTCCAGGGATTGTTTTTTCCATGTGCCAGATGTTTAATGGGATGGCTCTAGCTTGCTGTGACTGTTATGGAAAACACGTTTAGAAAATAGATAGATGGATTTTCCCATATTTCAATAAAGAAAGTGTATCATGTGCAAGTTTTAAAATATAACTAAGCAAATACATACTGCAAGTAGATATGTTGAATGCATCATCTATATTTTAACATGATCTTTAAATGCACCCATACCCTTCACAATGTACTGTACTAGAAAAGTTAAAATTTGTACAGGAGGCATAGAAAAATATGTTCTTAAAATTGGTAATCTCTACGTATTAGAAAAGTATTATAATGACATGAGAAAAGTAGACAAAATGTTTTACTAAGTATTAAGATGTAAGAGTTAGGATTGAAAATGCTTATGCCTGCATATTTTGTATTATTCTGTATGAGCTAGAAACCAATAATAGTTCATTAAACCAAAACTTAAACGTGCAGGAGAGCTGGAGAAAGATGTGCCCGTCGCTTAGAGAGGGAATGTGAACTCTTTGGCTGTAAATACTGGTAGCAAGTGTCGAGCCAGTGGGGAGTAAGCATAGGCCTTGTCAAACAGAAATGATGGACAGAGAGGGGTTTGACACCACCTTAGCTAAGAAATATTAGTAGAATTAATTAGAGGCAAGATTAGAGCAGTGAAATGATAGGAGTCAGATGAGGATGAATAATGGCTTGCATGATAAGTACTGTAATAAATGTAAGAGATGCCTAAGGATCAAGGCTCAAAAAATCTGAATTGAGTCTGTATGTAATAATACATTTTATTTATTTGTAGGTGCCTTTCTAAACTCACCAAACAATAGATAAAACACAGATTATAAACAAAACTAAAATACAAAAATTAAAATCAGACAGAGCAATTGTAATTAAAGAGAAAAAGCAGTCTTAAACAAATGAGTTTTAAATTAAATTTCAAAAGTTAAAATGATTCAATATTGCTAAGCTCTGATGGTAGTTGGTAGTGAGTTCCAGAGCTGGGGAGCAGAGCAACTGAATGCTTTGCTCCCCATAGTGGTAAGACGGATGAAAGGGACAGTCAAATGGATGGAGGAAGAGGATCTAAGGGTACGAGAGGGAATGGCAACATGGAGGAAGTTAGACAGATATGGAGGGGCAAGGTTGTGGAAAGCCTTAAAAGTTAACAGAAGAATTTTGAATTGAATGCGGAACTTAACTGGAAGCCAGTGAAGCTGCTGCAAAACGGGAGTGATATGGTGAATAGAGGGGACTCTATTCTGGACCAGTTGAAGCTTATAAAGAGATTTGCGAGAAAGACCGAAGAAAAGGGAATTGCAATAATCCAGACGAGAAGTGACAAGGCTATGAACAAGGATAGCAGTGGTGTGGGGAGTGAGGGAGGGGCGAATACGATTAATGTTACGCAAGTGGAAATATGTAGACCAGGAGATGTTATTGATGTGGGACTGAAAGGATAAAGTACGGTCAAGGATGACACCCAGACTCATAACCTGTGCAGAAGGGGAGACAGAGGAATTATCAATAACAAATGAAAAATGATCAGTTTTGGATAATGTTGATTTTGTACCAATGAGGAGAACCTCACTATTTAATTTAAGAAAATTTAAAGAAAACCAGGATTTGATTTCTGCTATGCAATCAATAAGTGAGGAGGGTGGAAAGGTAACAGTAGGTTTGCTAGTGAGATAGAGCTGGGTGTCATCAGCATAACAATTACAATAATAATGTGTGCCGTACAATTCTGCTGTCTGTCCTGAGTCTCTGAGTGCCTTCATTGGGGCTAAAAGGTGCCTGCGCCAGTCTGCTTCAACAGAGGATGCTACATGAGAAAAAGTCCATCGTGGTGTAGGCACTAGAAATTTAATAAATAGCTAAGGATGTTTTCAATCTTGACAGGCTGAAAGATTTCTAAGAGAATATTTTCATGAATGCTTCTTTAGGTAAGAATTAAGGAAATAGAATTCATAAGGTATGTGCCTTTTTCTATATGAAAGTGAAAAGGATCAAACTAAGCTAGCGCAGATTTATGTTTTGTGTTGTTTTCTATTGTCTTTGTTTTTATTTTTGCATATATCTATTTTCTATTATCCTTATGTTATCAATAAATTGTATTACTTTGTTTATTGCAGGAAAATGTGTTTGGGTTATTTGCTAATAAGTAGTCCATTGCCACATCTGAGCCATAAACAGAGAGAGTTATTTGATGTAGACTTTAAGATTCATTAATAAACTGTACAGATCTTTTCATTGTTCTGGCACCTTGGCTGGAAGGTGAAGCAGAGATCTCACTCACATACCACAATGGAGTTTTGCCAGAAAAAGGATGACGTTTTGTTGGAGGGATGAGGATATCCTGAAATGGGCACCGCACTGTAAGAGTGAATGAGCCTGTGTTCATTAGTGTTTCCTGTGACAAACTTTGATTTTCTACAATTTGGGGACATACCTTGTCCATGGTGTTGCTGCTGTGCAGTTGGATTTGGTTCTGACACTTCTCTGTATTAGGAGGAGACTGACAAAAAAGGAAATGTTAGAAGCTAGTGATAAATAAGTAAAGAAAAACTAGTGACTTACGTATGCTGGACAAATATGCTTTGACATTTCAATTTGGAATGTGTTTTGGTTAACACAACCCACACAGCAATGGTGTGAATGTGTGTTGAATTAGCAGTTTGTCTGCATGACACTTTGCTGGCTCTCTATAAGCTGTATGACTTCAAACACATCCCAAACAAATGGTGGCTGCAAGTATCTGCAAAAATAATTAATGCCATGTAGTAAAGTTAACATAAAATGGACTGTGATTTCCAAACACTGTTGCTGTTTGCAGAATGAATTATTTATTGCTGTTTAAAGAACTTAGATTTCTTTCTCAGGGTTGGATTTAAAGTAAGCTAAATCATTTTATCAAGTGATGACAGAATTGCTTCAAAACTTAAAGATCATTTAAGCTTTTTAATTTTCAAGTAAAACATAGTGTGCCATTGCCTAAAAAGGAACACTAGCTGTCCTTCATCAAAGGCTCATTGATTATTACTTGATTCTTAAGTAGCATCATAGCCAACATTCTTTTGTTTATATTCATGTATTTTGTACTTTTACATGTTTACATGTTTCAGCTATAACTTGTAAAATAAGGCTAAGAAATAGCCAGAGAAAATCTAGTTTAATGATAAAGATGTTAATGGGGTTTGAAGCCCTGGTGCAATTTTAAACCTGTTTAGGGTCCTTTTAAACAGAGAGGGCTTAGTTGAGCTGGGGAATACAAAGACATACAGGAGAGTCTCTGGGAGTCCCTCTCAGTCCTTCTTGTGATCCCTTTGTTTAGCCGTGCACTTGACAAACTCTATTTAATTTTGTTTTAAACTTTTGCCTTCTCACCACATACTTCTCTTGTCCCTCATTCTTGTTTATTATCAACTTGTTTAATTCCAATTATGTCTCTAATTTCAGTCCAACCATGTCTTTACATCTATCATTTGTATGACACTCTTCTTCCTATAAATTACACATTAACTGCTCTATTCACTATGCCTTGGCACAAGACTTCTGTGCTGAGATCACCAGAATGATTAACTGAAAAGAAAGAAGCAAAGAGACAACAGGACTGAAAATGTAGCACAGGTTAATGATGCCAGCGTGCAGTGCTCTGAATTGCTTTCTAGACTGTTCTTTCTCTAGAGTCTCAGAATCCTTTCCAGACTTATTGGACATCAGTGCTTACTAGTAAAAGACTCCCCTGACCTCTTGCCAATCGATATCAGTAGGATTCACTATTTCTGAGTTCTCAGCATTTTTCCACTATATCTCTGCAAACATCAGTGTGCCCCACAGCATTGGCTAATTTCACATTCTTGCACACTGGTACTAATTACTTCTCAGCTGTAACATAAATCTGATGGTGGAGGGCTTTTCTTTTTAAGGCACGTGGGTAATTTTTATTGCCAAACGGCATTGTTAGGGAGTAATTGGTGGGCAGTCACAGCTGCCTGTACACTCCCTTGTGGACCCTCTCTTGATGTTTATTAATGATAGCCAGGCCCCCAACCTGGAGACGAACCGGGCGCAGGAGAACAATTGAAGCACAGCTGCACTCTTTCTGTTGGAAAATCCCCCCTGCCAAAAATGACTTACTCCAGCCTGAAATGAATGGGAGAGCTCAGCAGAAAGTCCACTTCTAGCTCCATCACAGAGTAAGCAATATTTAACTTTAAATTAGAATGAGCCATTTAGTTTAAGAGCTCTTTAAATGTTTCTAGCTACTCATAAAAAAATGGTCATATACTGTATGCTGTACAGTATATGCACTGTATAATTTTAATCCAATGGTGCATTTACTTCTGTTCATCCATTTATTTGCTTATTTATCTGGACATTACAAAGTTCCACAGAAAGAATCCATCCATCCATCCATTTTCCAACCCGCTGAATCCGAACACAGGGTCACGGGGGTCTGCTGGAGCCAATCCCAGCCAACACAGGGCACAAGGCAGAAACCAATCCCGGGCAGGGTGCCAGCCCACCGCAGACAGAAAGAATCTTTTTCTTATATACTTAGCTGATGCTATGTGGATACACCAAAGCTCCAAAGCTGTTGACAAAGATTTTAAAATTTAGAGTCAAGGTTGAGGTGACAATTTAACTAGCACCCTTGTGGTTCCAGGTCAAATCACTTAGCCATGACACCACCATGTGACTTCAGTTCATTTAGTCAGTCAGTCATTCTCAAACTGCCTTAATCCATTCCAGGGAGGTGGGAGCCTACAGCCCATCCCAGCAGTATAGGGCACAAAGCAGGAAACAGACCTGAACTTCCATCCATCCATCCATTTTCCAACCCACTGAATCCGAACACAGGGTCACGGGGGTCTGCTGGAGCCAATCCCAGCCAACACAGGGCACAAGGCAGGGACCAATCCCGGGCAGGGTGCCAACCCACCGCAGAGACCTGAACTTGTAGGGCTAATAACATTGTTCAGCAAAAAAAAAAAAAACTTTCACTTTCATCAAAAACTATAGATTTGAGAGTGCCGAATCCAAATCTGGCAACAGAATTGCATCCAGTTTTTGAGAAATGAAGGGTTAAAATAAAAAAAAAGATAAATAAATACATTTTTAGGGGAAAAAAGCAATGGTCAAAAAGTGCAATAGAAACTGGACTTTCTGGGAGTGCTCAGTAGTACTAGGGTGTTGTACCGTTTTAGCCATTATGAATGCAGTGAGAAGTCAAGCAAAATGACACCTTTTATTGGCTTACTAACAAGATTACAATATGCAAGCTTTTGAGGCAACTCAGGCCCCTTCTTCAGTTACATCTTGCCTGAAGAAGGGGCCTAAGCTTTCTCAAAAAAGCTTGCATATTGTAATCTTTTCAGTCCTCAGGAAATGCAACTATTGGTGGCTTTATTTTGTTCAACCATTGAGAGAATCCTGGCATACTGCATCAAAGTAAGGTATGCCGGATGCATGGAAACAGACAAGAAGGCTCTCTGGAGAGTCATAAACACAGCACAAAAAAATCACAGGCTTTTGTCTGCCCTCCCTGGAAGATATTGCCTGCTCCCGCTATTTCACCAGAGATATAAACATCATTAAGGATCCTTCACACCGTGGTCACATTCTCTTTGAACTGATGCCCTCTGGTTGCCGTTCTAGATCTTTGAAAGTATGGACTGAGCGATTCAGAAACAGTTTCTATCCAATGGCCATAAATACATTGAACAAAAATAAGCAAATTAAGGCGGATTAAATCATTTTTGGTCAGTGCTAGGAAATAGACTCATACATACTGTTGCTGCTCTTGTGCAGCTACTCCCCAGTGAAATGGTATTATTTAATTATTATTAATGGTTTGATTGTTATTTTATTTTTTCTTTTTAAGTATACTTTTATATATAATATTACAGTTTTTTTTTGTTGTTCTTCTTTTTTGTTTTATGTGTTTGTAGCGTTTGGGTTTCTTTTTCACAAAAGTAGTGTCGGTCTGCTTTTGCACCCATTTGGAGTGGTGCTTGTAGTTTCATTGTAAATTATTTAACAATGATAATAAAGGCTTTCTATTCTGTTCTAATATATTTTAAAAATGAATTCTTTAGATAATAATCAATCACACATACTGTATAATTGCTTTAAATATAATTATTACTTACAAAAAGTAGTCACTTGGTATAATTATAATTCTCTGAAGGTGTTTCACAGTGGAATGACCAACAGATGTCTGCTAACGTAGACTTGCTCCACTTTCCACTATATCGTTTCTCCATTTGAGCAGAGTTCTGGTAGAGCCTCCCCAATGTCCATGCTCTTGGGGAATAAATCTACATGAGAATGTTAGAAATAAATTGCTAAAGTCATGTGGAACCCAAGTGCTATATAAGAAGAGAGAAGCTTCTCGACTCATTCCTGCCAGTGTTCCACCTTTGTATTCCCAGGTAAACTGTGGCAAACTTTTTTTTTTCTTAGTAAAAGAAATGTTTGTATTCTTTTACCATTTGCTTACTTGGCCAAGACAATGGATAGATCAACCTGTCCTCACATACTGTATTTCAGTAAAAGCCAATGAAACAACATCTTTCTCTGTTCTGGACAGTAAAAAGGAACCTTCCTAGCATTCTAAATATGAAATATTTAAATATCCTGAAAGAAAAAGAAGTGAGAAAAAATACTGATTAAGAGCAACAAATGTGCAGCAAATATTTGATTTTGGGTTGTTTCAACTTCAAGTAACATTAAGAATGAATGAGTCTACCATTTTTCAGCTGAAAATATACTTCAAATAACATTGTCAGCATGAAAAATACTTTTCCAATAAAGCAACGTAAAACATTTTTCCAAAACACCTTTTTTACTGAATCTGGTATCTTGCAGAAATGGTTTATGGTAGAGAAATTCCAATTTCAGAAATGGACTCAGCACACTTAAAGGATTTGGTGCATACCAGTGTAATTAACATAACCAATATATGTTTGGAGATATGGCAGGAAAAAAGGACTACCTGGAAGAGAACTCATGCAGACACATGAAGAACTTCACATAAACAATGGACGGGGACTGAACTTGTGAGATATGAGGTACCAAACACAATGCAACCACGCAGTCCATTTCACATTCAGCATACAGACAAATTAACAGCAAATCCAAATACCATATGATATGTGCTAGATAAACACATACCCACCGTGAATACATTTATGCTGTAAATAAAAAAAATGCAAGTAATCATGAAGAAGGAAGGGAATTTTGCAAAATCATGTGCATTGTAGTCATAATAAAAGTGGGATAGGAATGCGCTTTAGGACAAGCACTAGTGCAGCCTCTCCATGAATCCTTTCAGATATCAAAAGGAGAGTAAAATGACAAAGTCCAGTTTTTTATAATCCAGGAAACTGAGGTGACAGAGAGTGGTGAGGCTATTGCTCTTCCTCCAGGTTAGTGACGCCTGGGCTGTAAAGGAATCAGATTGGTTGGCGTGACCTTTAAATCTTTTCCCTGAGTTACCTTTAATTCAGTCCCTGTAAGGCAAGAGGAATGGTCACATTCTAGACAATGTATTTTTTAATTACTTTAGTAAAACTGCTAAATATCTGCAAAGCAAGTAAAGTACAATATGTATACATTTACCTAAAATTATCTGGAAAAGAACATGTTGTAGATGAAAAAGAAACTTAACAAAATAAACCACAAGGGGACACATACATTAAGCCAAAAAAAAAGATCAAAATCAATTTGACTGCTGGACCCTCCCTGGGCATTTAGACTGATGTTGATGGGTTTCAGTGGAGTAATACTATGATTACTACATTTATTAAAATGTGATGTATGCAATCTGGCCAGCACATCTAACAGGAGTATAGCTTTGTTAAAATAAGTCTCTAGTTTTAAAGTAAAAAAAATTGTCAAATTATTTTGCTTTAACAATGCCGGCATTTGCTTCTAACATTTTTTTATTATAAAGAATGATGTGAAACTGATCACATTGCCAACAAAATTAAGCAACAATAAAACAGTATTTCATTTCACCCCCATGGACTTTGGGACTTTTTTGGAATATATTATTTTTGTGCCATTAATACATTTGGTATATAGTGTCACGCACGTGCGAGTAGGAGGACGTTTTATGGACCAAGTGAAGGTAATTGCACACAAGGCCATAGGGTGGTGGGGTACACTAAACTTTCTCCTGTTGCCTTGGCAGGCCAGCCGCGGGAAAACCTGTCTGACCCATCCTAGAAGACATCACTTCTGGTTCCGGCGGCTAAAACGATGCCACTTCTGGTTCCGGTGCCTAGGCTGAGGACATTTCCAGTTCCGGCACCAGAGATGATGTCAGAAGAAGGTCACTTCTGGTTCCCCTACATCACTTCCGGTCTTCCTCCTTAAATCCGCCATCTTGCAAAACCTAAGTCAGTTCAATTCTGGACTCCAACCAAGACACTTCTATCTACTAAATCAACCCATTGCAACCTGGGGTAATATATGGGTGGCTGCCCCAAACCTTTTTAAGTGTGTCGAGTTTGATCTTTTCACAATAGTAACACATCTAAAAATGCTACAATTACCACTGGAAGTCACACATGTTGTTAGATGAATGTGGACATTGAAGGTGTTTTTCGTGAACTTAAGGACACCTCCAACAGTCCAACAGAGCACCTAAGAAAAACCACATTATGATGACAAAGGAGTGTTATAAGAAACTATGGGATATGTTTACTACAAAGCACCAATCAGAAAGTGGGAGTAAAGTTTCAAGGCTTTAAAATCTCTAAAGTATTGTGAAGTTCATTATGATGAAACTGATAAATTATAATGTGGACGTAAATAAGTGGTGCTGTAAGAATTATGTTTCTAGACTTCTCTAGCGCCTTCAACACAATCCAACCTCTGCTCCTTAGGGACAAGCTGACAGAGATGGGAGTAGATTCATACCTGGTGGCATGGATCGTGGACTATCTTAAAGACAGACCTCAGTATGTGCGTCTTGGGAACTGCACGTCTGACATTGTGGTCAGCAACACAGGAGCGCCACAAGGGACTGAACTTTCTCCAATCCTGTTCAGCCTATATACATCGGACTTCCAACACAACTCGGAGTCCTGCCACATGCAAAAGTTTGCTGATGACACTGCTATCGTGGGCTGCATCAGGAGTGGGCAGGAGGAGGAGTATAGGGACCTAATCAATGACTTTGTTAAATGGTGTGACTCAAACCACCTACACCTGAACACCAGCAAAACCAAGGAGCTGGTGGTGGATTTTAGGAGGCCCAGACCCCTCATGGACCCCGTGATCATCAGAGGTGACTGTGTGCAGATGGTGCAGACCTATAAATACCTGGGAGGACTGCCAATACTGATGCTCTGTGTAAGAAAGGACAGAGCCGGTTATACTTCCTTAGAAGGCTGGCGTCCTTCAACATCTGCAATAAGATGCTGCAGATGTTCTACCAGACAGTTGTGGCGAGCGCCCTCTTCTATGCGGTGGTGTGCTGGGGAGGCAGCATTAAGAAGAAAGACGCCTCACGCCTGGACAAACTGGTGAGGAAGGCAGGCTCTATTGTTGGCATGGAGCTAGACAGTTTGACATCTGTGGCAGAGCGACAGGCGCTCAGCAGTCTCCTATCAATTATGGAAAATCCACTGCATCCTCTGAACAATGTCATCTCCAAACAGAGGAGCAGCTTCAGCGACAGGGTAAACGTTAAGGTGCTGCTGGAGTATGTTGAATTTCCCCTTGGAATTAATAAAGTACAGTAATCCCTCCTCCATCGCGGGGGTTGCGTTCCAGAGCCACCCGCGAAATAAGAAAATCCGCGAAGTAGAAACCATATGTTTATATGGTTATTTTTATATTGTCATGCTTGGGTCACAGATTTGCGCAGAAACACAGGAGGTTGTAGAGAGACAGGAACGTTATTCAAACACTGCAAACAAACATTTGTCTCTTTTTCAAAAGTTTAAACTGTGCTCCATGACAAGACAGAGATGACAGTTCAGTCTCACAATTAAAAGAATGCAAACATATCTTCCTCTTCAAAGGAGCAAACAAATCAATAGGGCTGTTTGGCTTGTAAGTATGCGAAGCACCGCGGCACAAAGCTGTTGAAGGCGGCAGCTCACACACCCTCCGTCAGGAGCAGGGAGAGAGAGAGAGAGAGAGACAGATAAAAAAATCAATACGTGCCCTTTTAGCTTTTAAGTATGTGAAGCACCGTGCAGCATACTTAAAAGCTGCACACAGAAGGTAGCAACGTGAAGATAATCTTTCAGCATTTTTAGACGAGCGTCCGTATCGTCTAGGTGTGCGAACAGCCCCCCCTGCTCACACCCCCTACGTCAGGATCACAGATAGTCAGCGCAAGAGAGAGAGAAAGAAAAGTAAGTTGGGTAGCTTCTCAGCCATCTGCCAATAGCGTCTCTTGTATGAAATCAACTGGGCAAACCAACTGAGGAAGCATGTACCAGAAATTAAAAGACCCATTGTCCTCAGAAACCCGCGAAGCAGCGAAAAATCCGTGATATATATTTAAATATGCTTACATATAAAATCCGCGATGGAGTGAAGCCGCAAAAGCCGAAGCGCGATATAGCGAGGGATTACTCTGTCTGTCTGTCTGTCTGTCTGTCTGTCTGTCTGTCTGTCTGTCTGTCTGTCTGTCTGTCTGTCTATAAGTGCACTCAAATGACAAGGGCTTTATAATGTATAGCAAACTGTTACATTTGTCAAGTAAAAATATATGCACTTTTTTAGCTGGTAAAAGTTATGTAACGTTTTAAAGTGCATTTTTAAAAGACACATGAAAACCACATTATGATATACAAACACAGTCCATTTGGAAAATGCAGTCAGTACAACTTAACCAAAAAAATGAAATAAACCCTAGTTAACACTTAAAAAGTCTCACTACTACCCAGGTCAGACAGTTACGTGGACACTATGTCCATTAAAAGATAGTTCCTCACATGTATTAAGCCATCTAAAACACTCTAAAGAGAAGCATTTACCCAGCTCATTATTTTTAGAACTTAATCTTTCTAATACAGTAAATGCAAGATAAGATGATGCATCAGCAATTCAGTATTAGAAATCACAATAGATTGATTGTTATGTGATCTTATCCCTTTTGGTGTTACTCCAGACAATGCCATTAAAGGATACTTCCCATACTTCTTAATAAATCAGCAAATGTTTGCCCACAAAATGGTGTTTATTTGACGGCAGTTCCACAACATATGACTTAATTTCACCAGTGCTTTACAAAATCATTCACAATTTGGGTCCAACCTCTGATATATTATTAATAATTTTATTACTGAAAGCAGCATACAATTGTAACATGAATTACACCATGCTTTACACAGGCTGACGAGAAGTGCATGTTTTGAATGACTGAATTCCATGCCTTGTTTGAAATATTAGTCAAGATTTCCCTTACCCATCATTCCTTAATTGTCTAGAGGTACACACTATGAAATTAGTTGATAGACATTCTGCTGACATTCTTGTTACTAACATACATTCAGGTATGGTTTGGAAGAGTTGAGGAGATTTCTTTGTTTGCAACTTGTACATGCAAATAGTGTTTTGCTGAAATACTACATTTGAGCTGTAGTTATTCAAAGGGTAAATACACATTGCCAAGAAAGAAGTATTTCTGAAAGTCCAGTAGCTAATGACCTCCAGGAGTCACATACTGTAGGGGTTAAAGAAGGCTGGTGTACACATAAGGTTATCGCACCCAGGACCAGCAAAGAGAGGAGCTTCTCTTCCTTAAAATTGCTTCTAAATTGGTTCTGAATTTGAAGTGAGTGATGCACAGCTGGATTACTCATAAACTGAAGATCGTCACTGATGACTTGAGTGCAAAATAAGATGTAAAGGAATCATGTAGGACTTCCTTTCCAAAACTTACCAAGCAAAAAAAAGTTAGATAGCTTTAGATAATTTATTCATTTGTTTCGTTTTTCATATCCCAGACCTTGTGTGCTGATGATGCCATCAGTGCCATGCTTCTCTTTACCACAGGAACTGTCTGAGATTATTACAATGATACATTTTTAAAATGTTGTACGTACCTGCAAGTGCTGAGTGTTGAAAAAGGGTGTAAGGCCAAGCAGTACAAGTAGGAAAGAGAAAAACCAAAAAGAAGGAGGCAGTGTTTTTTTATCAGAGAATGCAAAACCAAAATATCACAGCCAAAGCATGAAAAGCAAATCTTTGTCAAGACACAATTACGAAGGTCCGAGAGCTAACCTGAATCCTTTCCCCTAACTGACACCTTTTTTATTTATTGTTTTAAGTTGCATCCAATGATCAGATAAAATAACAGAGTGTGCAGCCATTGCACATACTAACTTTTAACTTATTAAAATAGATAAATGTTAAAAAACACCCTGAACATTCAAACCAACAGAAACACAAATTTCCTAGGCACCGTAATGGAGATTCACAACAGATAAGGATGCATAAATAATTTTTTGAGATTTTTTTTTGTATGAAAGCATTGATTTTTTCCTTTATACTTTTTAATTTAAGATGTTAAGCTTTTAATATCTTACATATCAAATAATGTTACAGTCCATATGGCATGTGCATTATGTTCCTAGCAACTATGTAGCATTGTAGCAACCAGACATACAAAATGGCAGCACCCATGCAAACAACCACAAAAACTACAGTGATCCCTCGCTATATCGCACTTCGCCTTTCGCGGCTTCACTCCATCGCGGATTTTATATGTAAGCATATTTAAATATATATCGCGGATTTTTTGCTGGTTCGCGGATTTCTGCAGACAATGGGTCTTTTAATTTCTGGTACATGCTTCCTCAGTTGGTTTGCCCAGTTGATTTCATACAAGGGACGCTATTGGCAGATGGCTGAGAAGCTAGATTGCTTACTTTTCTCTCTCTCTTGCGCTGACTATCTGTGATCGTGACGTATGGGGATTGAGCAGGGGGGCTGTTCGCACACCTAGACGATACGGACGCTCGTCTAAAAATGCTGAAAATTATCTTCACGTTGCTATCTTTTGTGCAGCTGCTTCCTGAAACGACATGCTGCACGGTGCTTCACATACTTAAAAGCTCGAAGGGCACGTATTGATTTTTGACTGAAAAACAAACTCTGTCTCTCTCTCTCTCTCTCTCTCTCTCTCTCTCTCTCTCTCTCTCTCTCTCTCTCTCTCTCTCTCCCTGCTCCTGACGGAGGGGGTGTGAGCTGCCGCCTTCAACAGCTTTGCGCCGCGGTGCTTCACATACTTAAAAGCCAAACAGCCCTATTGATTTGTTTGCTAGAGATTGTTTTCTCTATCTATGTGACATTCTGTGATCCTGACACGCACTCCTTTGAAGAGGAGGATATGTTTGCATTCTTTTAATTGTGAGACAGAACTGTCATCTCTGTCTTGTCATGGAGCACAGTTTAAACTTTTGAAAAAGAGACAAATGTTTGTTTGCAGTGTTTGAATAACGTTCCTGTCTCTCTACAACCTCCTGTGTTTCTGCGCAAATCTGTGACCCAAGCATGACAATATAAAAATAACCATATAAACATATGGTTTCTACTTCGCGGATTTTCTTATTTCGCGGGTGGCTCTGGAACGCAACCCCCGCGATGGAGGAGGGATTACTGTAATAGTAAATGAATACCCGAGAGTTAAGGTATTAATAAAGTGAAAAAATGCAAATCTGAGATAATGGAATACAGTAATCCCTCACTATATCGCACTTCGACTTTTGCGGCTTCACTCTATCACGGATTTTACATGTAAGCATAAAAAAAAAGCTAAATATATATCGCGCATTTTTCGCTGGTTCACAGATTTCTGCAGTTTCTTTTTATTTCTGGTACATGCTTTGTCAGTTGGTTTGCCCAGTTGATTTCATACAAGGAGATGCTATTGGTGGATGGCTGAGATGCTACCCAATTAGAGCACGCGGTTAAGTTCCTGGGTGCTGATTGGCTCAGCGACGGAGAGCAGCATTCGATTCTGCTTTGCGTTAGCCAGCATCTCGTCTTGCTCATTCAGCAATCAACGTGTTTCGCTGTGTAAAGAATTAACTTTGCAGTAACATATATCTCATCGTTATCGGACAAGTCGTCGTGGCATTGTTGGTGAGTACCCATAACTAATTTTCTACGTACTTAGTACATGTACGTACATTTAGTGTAGCTGTACACACATTTTATACAATTTTTCTTGCATTGTACGTATTTATTGCTGGTGGCCTGTCTATCGTAATGGCTGTAACATATGTGATATCAGAGACACTCGATATCTTTAAAATAACATTTAGGTTTTATTTATATTTACATGTTATAGATTTTTCATTTATTTTTACATTACCTAATCAATAAACTAAATTTTTCTTAATAACAATAATAATAACAGCAATAAATGATGTTCCAAATGAACTGTACCATTTTACAAATGGCAACAATTGGCGGTGTTACCAGCCGAAATCAGCTGAGAATGTAAACATTACCAGAATGCAAATGGCGCATGACTGCAGTGTTTGTATTTTAGAAATATGATACTAATACTAAAGGAATAATCATAATATATACAGTGTGTTTACATACATAATTTCAACGAATCTTACCAAATATCTAAGAGAATATAAAGGGTTTATGCTGTTTAACTGCGGGAAATGTTTATAAGAGTGTGGGAGAGTTTATAAGGGCTTAAAATATATAAAAATAACCATATAAACATATGGTTTTTACTTCACCGATTTTCACCTTTCGTGGGGGGTTCTGAATGCAAACCCCGCGATCGAGGAGGGATCACTGTAATACATATAAAGACAGATTAAGCAATAATACATAGATCAGCAAAGAAAATAGGGAAGAAATCATATTTATTCAAATATTTTTAAATTATTATTAAAGTGTAAGCCTTTTGAATTAAAAGTTGACATGGCTGCTTCAGTGGCATAGCTAGGGGTGGGTGGAGGGGGCGGTTTGCCCCGAGTAGCACATTTTTGGGGGTGGCATTATTGCCCAAAAGGCTCCTTACAATTCATGTGTAACCAGCAGGGTTTGGAAAAATATCACTCATGAATGAAAAAAGTCAAATTATCTAATTTTTATCCACAAATGCTTCAAAAATAATTTTCAGACTGTCTTTCTGTGACGGCATCAGACACAGCAGTTGAAAATTGTGAGGCAACAACAAAAATAAACATAAACATTACACTAATAATAATTTCTAGGAAGATAAACAACTACCTGTAACTTACAATTTATAATTTTGCTTCGTTATCAGTCTGAATGCGTTCTTGCTCTGCACAGAAAACATCCCCACCTATCGTTTGTACACTACACTGGTTCTGGTTTTCACAGTGTAATTATATTAAACTAATAATTAGAACACGTGCACCTACTGTATACTATATTCTTGTCTAGTTGATGCTTATAAATAATTATTTGTGAAAAATTAGTGCTGTTTCTCTATATATGAATAAATCTATGCAAAATGTATCTTAATTTTTCTCTATACGTCATTTTAATTTTCTATTTAAATAGGTTAACATATTCAGATATGTTGGAGGGCGGCAAATTGAAGCACCGCCCCGAGCAGCAACAAACTCTAGATACGTCACTGGGCTGCTTTCCATTCTTTAAAAGTTCAACCCATTTAAAATACATAAAATCTATTTTAAAGTTAAGTACTTTTCACTCCTTCGTCATTTAATTTCTTTGAAGCAATTAACCAAGGATGTTTGAGAACGACCATCTGTATGTTTTTGGTAAATTGTTGTCAGTGCATGAACAAAGAGATCTCACTTGGTGAAAACATATGTGGAGCAAAATATATCAATCCCAGTACTGAACACTCTAGAACTCCACTTTTAACTCAAACATAAACTTTAAAGTTTCTTAATACTGTTTACATTTTTTTACATATACACTTGTAAAACTTTACAACAGCCCCTGACATCAGAGGACAGAAGTGTTCCCTAAAGTTTCTAGCTAAGGCCTTTTCTGATGAGTGATGAAGGTGAAAAAAATAATGAATTCCCTTGCCAGACAAATTAGAATGGGTTGGTGAAATGTGCAGCCCCTGGGTGTTTGCTCCCTGGATAAACAAGCAAGTGTAGGAGTGTATCCACAGTGTGTCTTTGAGTGGAGGAATCCTCACTCTTGCCACATGACCATGTTATTATTCCCCACTCCCAGGTGATCTGTTTTATGGGGCTCAGGCAATTCGTCTTTCATAGATGGAGGGAATGAATGAGAGCCTGCAAGCCCGGGTTTAGTCCAAAGGACAAAGATTTTTTGTGTAAAACTCCTGACTACTTCCTTGTGGCTTAAATATTAAAGTTCTTTATGAATTTGTGGAAACCATCACAAACAGTAAGATGTGTTCATGAAACATCAGAACATGAAAACACTTCAGAATATAAGGGAAATTCTAAAACAATGGACAAATGAGAACTTAAACTTCTGAATTTAAGAAGTTACACTTTTAGCATATTTTATATATTAAGGTTGAATAATATTACCGTTCATATGGTATGATCACTATGTTGCTACTAACTATGTAGCATCACAGCAGCCAGACATATAACATGGCAGCACCCGTGCAAACGTCCAGACAGAACGACAAGCTCAAAAAAGGGTGACATGAGTGATAGGAAAATATAATTAAACAAATAAAAGATGAACCATACAGAAGCACATATAAACAAAGTAAGCTAATAAATAACATATTCCTGACAGAGAAACACTTGGGAGCACAGCTGATTTCAGTTCAAAGAGAATGCAGCTATTTTTATTTATTTGCCAACTAGACAGGTGCCCATTCATTTATTAGCTAGCTTTGCAAATTGTTTATTTAGACAAAAAGTGTCAAGAAGGCTTACATTTTTTCTTGTTGTTAGGATATTGCTTGATTTTTCTCTTAGTTCTATATTTCATTTGAACGTTTCTTTCCCTTTCATTTTGTAATAACCAATTTTTTATCGAGAGGCATGCCACAGTTTTGCATTGTTGAAAAATATATTACAGTTTTAAAGCAAAACTGGAGTACAAATGTTGCAGTTTTGATAGATAGAAACAGAATATCTTCATTCTGTTAACATGTGCTACATCTCTTTAAGGCATTAAGATATAAATTAGCTAAAGCAATAGATAATTTGAAAGCAGCGTACAGACTCGCAAGAAACAGCAAATCAAAAATGACAATGATCAAGAAAGGAGTAAGTCAAAGAACAGGAAAATGTCAAAACCAGGAATCAAAAGATATTGTTTCACCAGAACCAAAACACAAATCAAAAATTCTTAGTTAAACATACAGGATTTGTTAAGTGGAAAATTCAAAACAAAGTTTTGTTGCACAGTGATTCAAAGATCTTGGATACCCTGGTAATGTTTGTGATGACCTATATACAGTTACCTAATTGACGTCACAAACATGCATCCTTCTTGATAATTTTGGAAAGGACTTTCATGGAAACACTTGATACATGCTACAGAAAAACGAAGTGGCATGATGATAAAAACACAAATAAGTTAAACGTTTTGTCAGCATTTGTTATAAACAAAAATGAACATCAGATTCTAAACCAAGGGTGAACAGTGTGTGTCCCAGAAGGCTACGGAGGCTGCAGGTTTAGGGTTTTGCTCAATTAGAAAACAATCCTTCTCAATAAGAGATCTTATTTAACACTAGAATTACCAAAGCTTAAGAAAAAACTCGTAAATCCGGCCCACCTTAAATTCCTTCACAACTCTCCGTCAGCGTCTTTTGTCTTGTAAATGTGCCGATAAAGACAAGCAGCAAGCAGCCTACTATTCCATCCCCCCACCGCTGCAGAACGGGCACAAAACAAAGTCTTCCAGTTCCAGCCTTGATTATCTGGGAGTGAAGTGCTGGAATTTTAGAATTAAAATAGATGGTTATTTGGAACACATGCATTTCATGTGTATTCCGTTTCTACAATAATCTGTGTAAACACATATTTTAGTAATAAATAACAAAATGTAGAAATAAACCATGTAATGTGTGAAGCCTGAAGTTCAAAGATCAAATAAACACTTTCACAAAAGCAAGCATAATGCAACAAGAATAATGCAACAGCTTCCATGGCCCAGTGGTAAGAATCCTAACTGCCTCGTATATTTACCGTTTTGAGTAGTGAGCTGCTCTTATTGTTAACATTATACAATAAAATGTATGTATCGTGATCATGTCTGAGAGAATAAAAGTGAAAAAAAATGCTAACTTTTACAAGTACTATAAATTTACACCGGCTGTTAATGACGCAAATCAAATGTATATTTTTATTGTATAATGTTAACAAAAATAACTAAAATAAACAGTTAAGAGTTCAAAATCTTAACAAGCAAGACAACTAAAATGAAGCAGCAAAATGTCACTTAAGCATTAAGAGCTTCAACAAAAATAAATGACTTCTCATGAAACAACAGGGTTGGAACAAAAACCTGCATCCACTGTCGCTCTCCAGGACTGGCGTTGCTCACCTGTGATTTAAAGTGTCTGAGTTTTAAATAGCAAATCAATTAAATTAAGTTAATTAGCAGCAAAAACTAGTCACTAATTAAAAAGTGAAAACCTGTGGCCACTGTGGCCCTCCCGGACTGGAGCTGACCACCCCTGCTCTAAACCCCAGAAACAATATACTGTATAACATCTCAGTACTTCAGCAGGTAAAATGCACAATATATTTTTGAAGTTTACAAATCATAATAGGCAATAGATAATTTTAGTCAAATAAGATACATATTAATAATAGAGTTAACAAGCACTGCAAGGGAGAGGTTTCAAAATTTTGCTTAGAAGTAAGCCTAATAGTAAAGCTGCTGATCTAGTGTTAGAAATGATAATGAAAGTTGTTATCTTTTCTTTTCTTTTATTTGGGCATTACCAAAATGATTTTTGAAATATGACACATGTTTATTTATTTTACCATTTCTTTTAGGAATAAATAGTTCAGCCTGTTAATGTAATAATCTGTATATTCATTAGTACTTAAATATAATCAGACAAGACTAATCTGTTGTCTTGCTGATCAAGTTAGCTACACATTTTTTCCTTTTATGGAAACTATGATATCACTCAGAACATTCAAAAGGTCAAAAACACCACAAATAAGGGAATCAAATTATCAAAACCTTTTTTTAATAATGCTACTGTAAGAGCAATATTAGAGCAATTAGAGGGGTCATGGGCACTTGTTGAAGAGCTTGTGCTAAAGTCAGTATGTGTAACATGATCAGCAATAGTATCCCACACAACAGAGTGATTAGTATTTGGACTTTAAAACAAACAGAGAGACTCATCTTTAAATCACCTCACATCATTATGAAGATGGAGAAACAGTACTTGGTATGTAATATGTTCTGTTATAGAATGTGAATTTCAAGAGGTCCTACTATCCCTGGATATGGGAAAGCCTTCACTCCACTTTTGATGGGGTTGATTTTACAGAATTGTGCAAATTCAAGTTTTGTTTCAGTATACAGTATTTCTTTGGGTTAAACTGATTAAAACTAGTACAGAAGCCTCAATCCACATGAACAGTATGAAGTGGTTGGATAATTTGCTCAATCTCTATGTTATGGTGCATAGTACTGCATAGAATGCAGACAGACTTTTTCTTTTTGGGTGCATACACCGTCATCATGGCACTGCCAGATCTAAACACTAGCATGGAGAATTGCACACGTACTGAATTGACTTTAGCTGCAGGTGGAAGTTCCCATCCCAGTTTATGGTGCCAAGCAGAGTGGTGCTGCAATGCAACAGTCTATTAGCCAGTGAAAGCGACGTGAAGAAATTGTCTATTGTTATGGTCCTGCCTTTGTCCAGAAATGGCTTTATGACCACAGTCTTGGAAAGTCTTTCTCCTGTGGAACGATTGGGATCTTCTAAATCAGGAGTAGCAATACACATGTAGTTTATCTCCAAATTCTGCTGCAATCCAAAACTTTATGCCAAATTTGTCAGGCTTGATTGGATTGTATTGCAAGAAAGGATAACGGACTTTGGTTGGAAACAGTTGCACATCAACAGTAATATGTTGCCGTGGGTTGTAACTCAAAACACAGTTCTCAATAAAATGTTACCAGATGTCCAAGATTGCAGCAAATCTGTCGGTTTTTACATGTTCTTCACAGGTGTCTTTGTCGTTAAAGTGCAAATGCTGTATGATAGTCTGATTGTGGTCATGGGACATGGTATCTTTAATTGCTGGTACAACAAATAGTTCTGACCCGGCATCAACCACAGCACCAACTGTGGTCATCGATGCTGTTGTGAAAAGAATGGAGATAAATGCCGTCAACTCAGAGAGGGAGAGGCAAGCTTGTTGTGCCACGTGAACATCACTGAAAGAATAAAAAAAAAAAAACTCAAACTTTTACAAGTAGCAAAAATTTACACTGGGTGTTATAGATTCAAATCAAATGTATGTTTTTATTATATTATAGTAATAATAATAGCAGCTCACTACTCAACATGATAAATGCGGGGAGGACCCGGGATCAAACACGCAACCTATTGATTATGAAGCAGCTGTTCTCACCTTTACACCAGCCAAATGGACATGTTTAGGTTGTGTCGATTGATATTTGGGCTTCGGTTTTTACACATTGTCAGCAATATGTAAATTGAATAATTTCCTTTTCTTTGGGTATACTGTATTCTTGAATATAAGCACACTTGTTTTATTATACCTTTTGTTAAAGTGTTTATTTGATATTTGGATTTCAGTCTTCACACATTATACACTTCACGTCAGCATTTTGTCATTATTACTATTGCACGAAAAAGTTTCTGTTTTAGTTATGTGTTCAACATTTCTTGCCTCACGTTTCCCATCATCCTACATTTACCCAGATCATTGTAGATACGGAACACACATGAAATGTATGCATCCCAAATAACAAGATATTATTTACCCTATACTAGGGGGCTTTGCCCCCTGCTTGCTTCGCTCGCCAACCCCTGGGCCAGCGCTACATACTAGCCACTTTGTGGTTCAGCCGCTTGCGTATGGGGATGCAGATGTACAATTTAAACAGACTTTTATTTTCATGGGAATTGTTACATATGCACAGTAAAACAGAACTAACTATTTTACATTACAGCGAGTAATTAACCATAATAAAAAATAGTAAAACATAATAATTTGAAAGTAAATTATGTTTCATGTTGCTTTAGAGTTATTCGTTGCATTATACAATATCATTCTGTTTGGATTTGATATTAACACGCAAAAACTTTTTAAACTTACACTTTTACTGTAAAACTTCAGTAAAAACAATTTTTTGAATTACATTTTTGTCAATATCGCATTGAAGTTTGATTCTGTATTTGGACTTACATCGTGACAACACAATGTATAACTGCCTGTCAGTGAATTTTGTTTCTTTCTCTCTAATAAATAAACCGACTTTTTCAAATGTTTGTCTCTGTGATTTGTTAACTGTCTTTGCAAAAGCTATTCTAATGGGAACTTGTTAACATTTTAATACGAATGGCATATCAAGATCTCCATTGGTGTCTAATGTTATCTGCAGGAGATGTACTACATTACCTTTCTTGGATACATCCTTCTTTCAACAGAAATTCGGGTGGTGGAAGACCAGACGGTGTTAATGGTTGAAGATATTCTTCGGGATATTGTAAGTTGATGTTTTCATCTTCCGCACAATCACCACCAACTGTTTCAGCATAGTCTCTTGATATTCATATAACCAATTTGCCATGTAACCGATTAACAATTTTTGCGTTAAATCGTATGACTTCATCGTTTCACGGTGCTAAGATTGCCGTCTACTCATTTCTTCTGATGATAACCATTCAGGATGAAATTCTTCAATAAGATTTGGAGATAATAATTTTAATAATAATTTTATTGGGAACATAAAGTGTGGAAAACGTAAAAATTTATAAGAGCTAAAAGAGCAGGAACTCTGTCTGACAAAAGCATTCACACGAATGAGAGGTGAGAGGGCCGTGTGCGTGGTTGAATATGGTTGAGAAGAGGACAGGACTTGAAAAAATCTCATCCCCAAGTTTCTTCTCGCGGGACTTGATATTATCTCTTTCAAAAAGTCTCGCTTCAGGATTTCCTTTTATCCTTTTTCCTAATCCAAGATAAAGTGACTTCAGGCTCTGAGAATTTTGTTATGGAATTCAGCTGCCTTGGAGGGGGATGAGTGATCAAGCTGCTAACTGCTACTGCTGATTGACACATTTGCAAAACAAAGACGCTAATAACGAGGTGCGAAGGAATTTAAGGTTGCCTGGCATTACAAATATTTTCGTAGGTTTCAGGGATTCTAGTGTTAAAACCAGCATTGAGGCAGTCAATTCTTGACTCGCGTTTGAAGAGCACTCCTCACATTTATTTTTTGTTTTGCATTTTGATTTGAGATCTTGCAATTAATTGTACAGGAATCACTGAATGAGCTTTCTGTTTTTTGTTCTTACAATGCATTATTTAATGTGTACATTGATTTGTTCTTATTTATCATTTTATTTATTTATTTCTATTTTGTTTCTTTTTATGTTGCAGTTTTTTCGTTGACATCATGTAAAGCACTTTTAGCTTCATGGCTTGTATGAAAATTTGCTATAGAAATAAATGGTGTTGTTATTGTTGTTGTTGTTGTTGTCTGCAATTCTGGGAAGCAATTATGGGTTAACTGGTAGACCATAAAAGACCTGAGATCACCTCCTGTCTTCCTGTCCAGCAGGGTGAGCTGCTGAAACTACCACTGCCAGGAAACACAGCTAGAGTGTGGAAGCATTACTCTGCTTTCACCTGCTTAACTTGAGGATGGCAGTTGCTTTAACCCAATCATCCTACTTCTCTTCCTTACAACATTTCATCCTGGATGTGTTCAGGACCATATCCCAAAGGAGAGAGCAAAGATGTTGCAATATACCTTATTGGCATGCTGTCCTCTTTAATGGTATTTCATCATATTTCTGACACTTGAATTTTGCAGCCTGATTGTGCCCTCGAATTATCATAGCATTCATCACCAGAATTATTGAACTTGACTCACTTCTAGCTAAGTTCTCATAAATTTGACTTTGTGGATATCTTATAAAGACATGAAAACAGTTACTTATAATTAAAAATATATCATTTTATGAGTAACATGACCCAATATGTTGAAGTCAGTCAATTTTACTGTTGCCTGTCAGAAAGGAACACATAAATGATTGTGCTATCAGTGCACACAAGTAATATTTCAAGTCAGTTTTGTCTTAGTGGGTAACCTTTTTCTTTTAAGTTTAGCAAAACAAGATTAAAATCAGAGAAAATCAGTTACATTTTATATTTTTATTTGAGCAATATTTAGTAATCATTGTGATTTATATTCTTCAGTTAATCCTAGTTTTTGTCAATTTATTCCATGAGATTTCTAACAGCAGAGGTGATAGAATTCATTTAAAGTTCTTGCACCAAAATTAACTGAACTTGCATCTTTATTTTTAATTCTCAGAATTGGAATTTGCTGGCTTATCCATTTTAATGATATAATTTAATGAGTTGAAAACCTTGAGCTCCTGGGAGGGTGGAAATTCTATATGTGTTTGGGATCTGTCTTGGCTTCACTACTAATGTTCATTCATTCATTTGTTCATTTTCTAAACTCACTTATTCTAAATTAGGGCAGTGGGTAGATTAAAAAAAATCAAAAATTTTTAATGAACATTGTGATGAATGGAAGGAATACTGGAGTCCCTAACATATGTTGGGGTGTCAGTCGTGTCACTTTATTTAATGCTATTGTCCAGAAAACAGAACAGAAACTGGCGCTCAGTGGCACAGCAGAAAAAAGGCTTCTTACATGTCTGCTTAGCCAACTAGGATCTCTGGAATATAAAGGGCTCGTCTGAGCAGGTCAGTCACAGGGAGTTCCAGCATGTGGAATCTTCTCCCTGAAATGAACGTATGGGAACGTCTCGGCTTTATATCGTGCCAGAATGAAAAGACACGGCCTCTGGGATTTTGAAGGGCAGAGTTCAGTTGTAGAAACAAAAAGAGAAGACACAGTTAGTATCTGCGCCCTCTCTCATCCTGGGGTGGTCTTGCATAACTTAACAGAGTCCAGAAGATGATCTTCAGATGTCCAACCATGACAACATATTTCTCTTTATTTTGTACTTTTAATTTACTGCTTCCTAAAGTCTCCATAAGAACACCCAAGTGAGAGACAAAACTCCAAAAGACAAGTAAACTAATTAACCCACTAAACCTAGCTACAGTAAAGCAGAGTTGCAAATTCTGCAACATTAGTTAACAACAATAGCATTTGTTTATATAGCACATTTTCATAATAAGATTGTGATTAACAACATGCCATAGTTGCAAGAAAACAAAAAAAAAAAAAGATTAGGTAAGAATATTAATAGGTAACAAAAAATAAATAAATCTGTATGATCTTATAAAACAGATATGTAATTAGTGTGAATTTCCCATTGGGATTAATAAAGTATCTATCTATCTATCTATCTATCTATCTATCTATCTATCTATCTATCTATCTATCTATCTATCTATCTATCTATCTATCTATCTATCTATCTATCTATCTATCTATCTATCTATCTATCTATCTATCTATCTATCTATCTATCTATCTAGAAGGGTAATGTTGCCTGAGTTGCCTCGAAAGCTGGCATATTGTCTTTTTAGTTAGATAATAAAAGGTGTAATTTTGCCTGACTTCTTATTTCATCCACAGTAGCTAACATGGTGCAACACCACAGTACTACAGATTTTTACGTGCATAACAGCAAAAGGCCACTTCTTTTATTGGTGGTTCTTGGAATTGTAAGCAGACCAACATTAGAAGATCTAAGGTTATACTTGGAGAACTTGGAGAGTAGGAATTCCAAAATATAGGAACGGGCAAGATTATTTAAGACTTTATTAATCTTTATTATTATTTTAAAGTCTCTTCTAAATGACACAGGTAACCAGTGTAACAATGCTTAAACTGGTGAACTGTGCTCACATTTTCTTTTCCTAGTTAAGATTCTGGCTGCTGTATTCTGCACTAATTGTAGTCAATTGATGTTTTTCTTAGGTGGTCCTGTTAGGAGTTTATTACAGTAATCTAACTAGCTAAAAGCAATAGCATGAATGAATTGTTCAGTGTCTTGCAAAGTTATAAGAGGTCTAACTTTTGAAATATTCCTTACATGAAAAAATTCTGTCCTAGTAATAGGGCTAATGTGAGATTTAAAGTTTAGGTCAGAGTCAATGATTCCCCCTAAATTTGTTTCCTCCGCCTTGATTTTTAAACTAATTTTTCCTAATACCCTTGCTGTTTCCATTTTTGCCAGTCACTAAGATTTCTTGTTTTTCCGTATTTAGATTGGGAAAGTTACTACTCGTCCATTTGGGAATACCGCTAAGACACTGGATCAGAGATCCAAGAGTGTGAGGATCATCAGGCACTATAGATAAATGTGTGTCATCTGTATAGCTGTGGTAACTCACCTTGTGTTTTGACATAATCTGGCCTATTGGAAGCATGTTGTTTGAAAAACGGAGCAGGCCCAAAAAAGATCCCTGTGGTACACCATATATAATGTTATGAACCTCTGAAGTACAATCACCACAACTAACAAAGAATTGTCTACCTGTTAAATAGGACTGAAACCAAGACACCGCGGTAGAGGTCCACCCACTGTCTAAGGTGATTTATAAGAATCATGAAGTCTATGGTGTCAAATGCTGCAGTCAAGTTTAAGAGAACAAGAGCAGATATATGGCCCCTGTCAGCATTAACCTGCAAATCATTCACTACTTTAACCAGTGCAGTTTCTGTACTATGGTTTGTTTAAATGTTAAAATAAAAGTGATTAAAAAACTATTTTAGCTTCAGGCTTTGAGTTATTTAACTCACCACCCTGCACACAGTTAATCCTCATTTGCATGCTGGCAGGATTAAGCACACTAGATACTTCTTTTTACCTCATTGATGCTTAGGATTAGAAATGCATAGCTGACCTTAACACTCAAATTAGGGCTGTGAGTGGATCCTTTGTTAGCCTCACTGTTACTTGAATATCTTACAAATGTAGTTGGCAAATTAAGTTGTCATCACCTAATCTGGCAAGTCAGGTTAAGTGCACATGAAAAGAACATAAATATGATGGTCTCATTCCGTAGAAGGGATCAAATCACTCCACTGTGCCACCTTACTTTATGTACAGTGAACATGGAAATGCAGTTCATATAGAATTTTTAAATGGACAGAAATCCAATTGTCCCTAGGGCCCTTTGTCATTGCATATTTTTCCATCTGCTACTCATCCTGTCAGTGTGTGACCCAAATTCCTTTTAAAATGTATTACTTGGATGTTAGTTTTGTTTAAATGTTATGGTTGCTGCCATCAGACATTTTAATTGGAGGCAGAAGGAAGTATGGTAGTCAAAAAGCACGGAACTTGAAAGAGAAATGGGAGAGAAGTTAAAACAAAATGTAAAAAGTAAAAGGATTCCAAAGATAAGTTAAAAATAAAAGACAAATAGATGAAAGGAATACTAAAGAAAAATAACTTGAAGGGCAAGAAACTGAACAAAGACAGAAGGAAGATTTGGGGCACAGACAAACAATGGAAGGAAGAGCGCAACAGTAAGAGGGAAGGAGAAGTGTAGGAGAGGAGAGGAGAGGAGTGGAGTGGAATTGCACTTTATTGTTCACCAGAAGTTCCAAAGGAAATGAAAAAAAAAAAAGAAATCGCAGTGTTTTTTTAATCATGTCATCACATCTAATTCCCGCCTGCTGTGAGTCAATTTGAAACTTGTTTTATTAGCTTCATATCTGTCAACTTCACTGAAGAAGTGTGTCTGTATCAGGTCTTGCTGACTGTGATTGCACGAGGAAGGCTGCTCGCAAAACTGAGAGACTGTGTGTTGCTGAGAAGAGCTCTTTTTTGGAATATCTTTTCTTTTTTGGTTCTCATAAGGTGGCATTTTGGAGACCAAAATTAGCCTGTTTTGTTTTTGTTTTGATTTTCATATGCTAGGAGAGCATGGTCTGGAGATTTCCTGAGCACGTTGCACTCGTCCGCTCAGTCTTAGTTATTCCGTGTTGTGGCTGGAGCAGCTTCTGTGACAGACAGAAACACTGAAAGCTGAAATAAGAAAGCTCAAGAGCATGAGGTAGCTTAAAGCTTAAAGTAGTGTCTTTCACTGTAAAGCTTTCCAAGGATTTATATATGCATTAAAATCTTTGCAGTTGACAATTCTTAGCATTCCTCATAGTCCAACAGTCTGTCTCAGGAACTGGTGAACCCAATACTATTGGAAGCTTGGCCTTCAACTAATATTACTGTGTTTGTGTGCTTTTTGAGTTTTCAGTTTCCACTTGAGCCTGCTCGCTGCCTCACTTCGTTACTTCATGTATGTTTCCCTAGCTGAGATTTAGCAGAAATGCAAATAAACTGTTTTTTTCACTGTTTGAGCTACAAAAAAGAATTTAAAATTGTCTCTCTTTTTTATTTTACAAAAATAGGAAAAAGCATAGAAGTATTTAAGGGGGTATTGCATGAGCTGAAGATGAGTCAGTGCCTGAAATCCTTGTTGGTTTGTTAGAATCCTGGTGTAGACTCGCTCAAGGTAGTGAACGTGGATGAGCGTCCTGCTCCTTCCTTGTGCTTAACACTTGTGCAACCATTTTTGAACATCTTAATCCATTTGTAACCATATTATGTAATAGGCCAGTATGGTTTTCGACCCCTGTACACCTTCAGCCCATAAGAAGTGTATCACTGTTTGCTGCTCTTTTTTGGTGCAAGTAGAGAGCAGAGTGGGCATTACTTCTAGAAAACAACAACAGAAACTGATTGATCAAAGTTGAAGCTTTACCACTGTGACCACAGACACACCATGTTTTCACATATGCGTGGTTAAAGCTGTACAGCCAACCCAAACAAAATGATCACCAAAGTGTAGATAATTAATTTACCCTCATATTACCTTCAAAGTAGCATGAATATTTGTCAAAGAAAACCTAGAATAAATCAAGATTTTTAATTTTTTTTATGTCTAATGACTTTAAAGCACATGGAATGCGACCAACAGGGTCTTGCTACTCCAGCTCCCATGGATGAGGTTGACTGGAATCTTTTTTGCCATAGCTGGGAAGTACATCTGGTGCCACAGGAAGCCATGGAAGCACTTCCAGCTTAGGCGTAATCTTCTTAAAGTGCGTGAGTCCTCTCCCTACAGCTCCCTCTGGTGGCATGAATGTGCCATGACAGGGCTGTCCATCAGGCCTACAATCCCCAAGGTGCCCTGCGAGTGTAAAAATGGGAGATCTACCATCTGGCATACTGGGAGACTACATGGTCCTTTTGGACTGTCCTTCCTTGTCTTTCCATTATATCTCCTGGCCAGGAAAGGCACCAGCAACCAGCCAAGATGGGATGCCTGCCCATCCAGACCCTTCCCTTATAGCTTCTCGTCCAGATAAGGAACCACCCTACCTCCTGGTCAGGATGCCAGCCTATCTAGCTTGGCATCTACAGAAGGCATGTAATTATCCATGCAAGTATTTGTAAATGTTTTATTTATTTTTTTTATTTAATATACTTTATTAATCACATGACACTTCGGGGTCATATTGCAGGGTCATCCATTTTACAGCATGCATGGAGCAATTTTCAGTGTTCTGTATTAATAGTGTGGCAAAATGTGCACATATAAACTTTCAAAGAATACACTCTTAACTCATAGCATCCAAAAAAATTCAAAGTAAACTGGTGACGTATAGATAGAAAATAATTGAAAGAAGGCATGACATTTTGAGAAGATGGATTCAAGACCATGTTACTGTAGTGCATGCAAAAATTCATAAATCCATGTTTAATAATCAAACAAATTTGTAAATTTTACAGTCCTTCTGTAACTCTAACAGCATTACATAGAGAAAATAAATCAAACATTCAAGATATAAATATTGAAGGTATAGTAAAGAAGCGTGAAAAAAGGAAAGTACAATAAAAAAGGGTATCATGTATGTAGTCATATGAAAGTTTAGGAACCCCCCTCTTAATTCTTTGGATTTTTGTTTATCATTGGCTGAACTTCAAAGTAGCAACTTCCTTTTAATATATGACCTGCCTTATGGAAACAGTAGTATTTCAGCAGTGACATTAAGTTTATTGGATTAACAGAAAATATGCAATATGAATCATCACAAAATTAGACAGGTGCATAAATTTGGGCACCCCAACAGCGATATTATATCAATACTTAATTGAACCTCCTTTTGCAAATATAACAGCCTCTAGATGCCTCCTATAGCCATTGATGAGTGTCTGGATTCTGGATGGAGGTATTTTTGACCATTCTTCCATACAAAATCTCTCCAGTTCAATTAAATTTGATGGCTTCTGAGCATGGACAGCCTGCTACAAATCATCCCATAGATTTTCGATGATATTCAGGTCATGGGACTGTGTCGGCCATTCCAAAACATTGTACTTCTCCCTCTGCATGAATGCCTTTGTATATTTTGGGTCATTGTCATTGTGTGTTTTGTGTCATTGTCTTGTTGGAATATCCAACCCCTGCGTAACTTCAACTTTGTGACTGATGCTTGAATATTATCCTGAAGAATTTGTTGATATTGGGTTGAATTCATCCGACCCTTGACTTTAACAAGGGCCCCAGTCCCTGAACTAGCCACACAGCCCCACAGCATGATGGAACCTCCACCAAATTTGACAGTAGGTAGCAGGTGTTTTTCTTGGAATGTGGTGTTCTTCTTCCACCATGCAAAGCACTTTTTGTTATGACCAAATAACTCAATTTTGTCTCAACAGTCCAAAGCACTTTGTTCCAAAATGAATCTGGCTTGTCTAAATTAGCATTTGCATGCAACAATCGACTCTGTTTGTGGCGTGAGTGCAGAAAGGGCTTCTTTCTCATCACCCTGCCATACAGATGTTCTTTGTACAAATTGCAGTGAATTGTAGAACGATGTACAGATACACCATCTGCAGCCAGATGTTCTTGCAGGCCTTTGGAGGTGATCTGTGGGTTGTCTGTAACCATTCTCACAATCCTGCGCATATGCCACTCCTGTATTTTTCTTGGCCTGCCAGACCTGCTGGGTTTAACAGCAACTGTGCCTGTGGCCTTCCATTTCCTGATTACATTCCTTACAGTTGAAACTGACAGTTTAAACCTCTGAGGTAGCTTTTTGTAGCCTTCCCCTAAACCATGATACTGAACAATCTTTGTTTTCAGATCTTTTGAGAGTTGCTTTGAGGATCCCATGCTGTCACTCCTTAGAGGAGAGTCAAAGCGAAGCACAACTTGCAATTGACCACCTTAAATACCTTTTCTCATGATTGGACACTCCTGTCTATGAAGTTCAAGGCTTAACGAGCTAATCCAACCAATTTGGTGTTGGAAGTAATCAGTATTGAGCAGTTACATGCATTCAAATCAGCAAAATTACAAGGGGACCCAATTTTTTGCACAGCCAGTTTTTCACATTTTATTTAATTTCATACAACTAAATACTGCTTCACTAAAAATTTTTGTTCAGAAAACACCCCAGTACTCAGATGTTCCTAGGAAATGAAAGACATACCACTGTTATCTTTTTTGTTGAAAGTAGAATAAATTATTATGGGCTGAGAGGGGTTCCCAAACTTTTTCAAACGACTGTATGCACACCAAACCAGGCCTAATAAATGGAAACAACGTAAAAAATAATCCATTAAATGCGCACAGTGTCTTCAAACCTTATTGAGGCTCCATACTCATGCAAAAATTAATATTTTTGACATTTCTGAAATCTTGACATAGTTACAATACAGTTACAAAATGACAAATGGTACTCTAATATCATAAATAAATCAAATATAAATAGCAAGTTCTTAAAATTCGAAGACAGCATTAAGATAAATGGATTAGCTGATGCCTTAGTGATATGCTCACAGAATGGTTTGGACAGAATTCAGATACTGGCAAATATGGGTCAAAGGGGTTAAAATAAGAAGAAGGGAAAGCAATAAAAATAATTGATAAGGTTCAAAGACAGTGGACAACTAAGAAGGCAGGCAGTTCAGACTGAGTCACGTGTAGAGTATTTCTTTAAAAAGTTAAAGGATAGTCTTTACAACACTTTTAAGGTCACATCTGGATTATTGTGTGCAGGTTTGTTCTCAATAGTAAAAGTGACGCATACGAGCATCACAGAAGGTCTAATTAAAAAGTACAAGTTATTCTACCAATATGATTTATTGTTAGCGAGGAGAGACGGAGTCGGAGTTGAATCGTTACAGCTAAAGTGAGAGAAGAATGAGAAGTGACATAATACAATTGTTTGGAATTACGAAGAGTGTTGATAATGTGGATGATAGTTATTATTTTAAAAATCTATTTGTTTTAACATTAATATATGTGAGTACATTGAATTTAAATAGAAATATATTTAGAATTTGGGAACACATTGGATTTGATATAATTCATCCAATTTCATCCCCATTTTCTCTCCTGATGACTTTAATGTCTGATCATGGCAGGAAAGCTCCTTCCATTTGAGATCCTGCAGCACTGAAAGCTTCAGCCTTCTCTGTTTCTGTGAATGACATTGTTAAGTGAGTCAGTGTCTGCTCAGCACTGTGAAGTGCTAGGGATTCTTTCTAAAATCTTCATTGGCCAATTCCTGGGCTTTATCTGGACATTTATTATGCAACCTGGTGATAAAATGGGAAGCCAAAAGGGCTAACAGGGAAAATAGAACCAGAGAATGAAATGTAAGTCTTATACATGCAAGGTCAAAACCAATAAAGTGGTCAAATTGAAGTGACAAACCAGACTTAAAGTCTAAGTAAAAGTGAAAGTCAAAACCTTAAATCCGAAAAAAAATTCATGTTTGTGCACTTGCAGTAATTTGAAAATTTATTCTCCGTCTTAGATGTCTGAATACCTGTGCCACTGGCATTGAATGGACATACGGTGAAACTTCCAGGGAAAGTCCCCTGAAAATGGGATGCTGCATCATGGCAATGGTGAGAAAAAAATAGGGGGATCAGTGAGAAAACAAAATGGCATCAGTGGCATTTATAAAACAAGAGTTTATCAAAACAGGGTGGTACAGTGGCACAGTGGGTAGCGCTGCTGCCTCGCAGTTAGGAGACCCGGGTTCACTTCCCAGGTCCTCCCTGCGTGGAGTTTGCATGTTCTCCCCATGTCTGTGTGGGTTTCCTCCGGGTACTGCGGTTTCCTCCCACAGTCCAAAAACATGCAGGTTAGGTGGATTGACGATCCTAAATTGTCCATAGTGTGTGTGTGTGTGTGTGCCCTGCGGTGGGCTGGTGCCCTGCCTAGGGTTCGTTTCCTGCCTTGTGCTCTGTGTTGGCTGTCATTGGCTCCAGCAGACTCCCGTGACCATGTAGTTAGGATATAGAGGGTTGAATAATGGATGGATGGATGGACTTTATCAAAACCAAAACATTTTAAAATCAAAATGTAGTCAATAATGATATTTGCCAAAGATTCTATTGAAATATGTAGACAGAAAAAAAAACTTAATCAAGTTCAAAAGGTTAAGAAAATACAGCCACTCCTAACACACTGTTAACATCTCAGGAGATGTTTTATCATTTTGGTATTGTGACAGAAGGGGCCATTGCTGCGCCCTTAACCTGAGACATAACCACCACGACACAAGTCCTGGGTTTAAATGCAAGTTTTATTACAATTAAATACTTTACAAAAGGGTTTAAAAGTAATGAAATACTTGTGTTCTTTTCCTTCTCTTTTCTCTCTCTTCTTCCACTCCTCCAGGTAAGCTTTTTCCCCCTTCCACCCGCCTCAAGTCAAGCAGGTTCATTTACTTTGTACCTGGGAGTACTTCCAGTGTCATAGCACTGAACAGCAGAAGCACTTCCAGGTCACATGAAAGCCCCACAAAACAAGGTGTTCTTCTCCCTGCAGCACCCTATGGCCGCACCCAAGGATCCTGACAGGGTTGTCCCTCAGGACTACAAATCCCATGGATAACTGCTGGTGTCCATAGTGGGGCTATGCCAGAGGAGTACTGCCAGCTCTGGTACTGGGGAAGGAAATACTCTTGGCAGACCACCTTCCCCAGCCCATCCGTTAATCTTCCACCCTGACCGGGATAACAATCAAGGACCATCCTGGCCGAGTTATGCCTCCATCTGTAGTGCCCATCCATTATGACCCCCTGACCAGGGCAAGAATCACCCTTCATCCAAGTTGGGGTGCCAGTCCATCCCTTAGAGATGCACAGTATGCAGTTTGAGTCATTTTTGGACTATATTTACGGATTTGTTTTGACAAATGGTAGTTAGCGCACTACTACATCTTAGCTTGGGACCCCTTGTCATGTTTTTTGTATGCTTTCTTATAATAGTACAACCTAAAATACACTATAAAATAAAAATAAATAAAAACATTTTAGCTTTAAGACCCTTTTGCTTTGATTTTTTTTTTTTGAGTTTGTTACTAGTTTTGCGTTGTGGATTTGGTCGTTTGATTGTCTTTCTATCTCTTCTGGTATTCATGCATGTGCATGTGTGTTTACTTAGACTTCAATTTTTGACTGTCCCCATTTTTGTCCCACTTACTGCTCATTTTATTTATTCCTATTCCTAATGTGGACTATCAATGATTAATGATTATAGACCAGAGCCACTTACTCCTATTTTGATTGCATACAGTATCTATCTATCTATCTATCTATCTATCTATCTATCTATCTATCTATCTATCTATCTATCTATCTATCTATCTATCTATCTATCTATCTATCTATCTATCTATCTATCTATCTATCTATCTATCTATCTATCTATCTATCTATCTATCTATCTATCTATCTATCTATCTATTTTGAAAGTCTGGTACTGGGACAAATGAATACTCCAAATAGTCAAAAGATGCAATGTTTGCTTTTGGTGTATTGATGGAGAAGCATAGAAAAGGCCACAAGGAGTTGCATTGTGTCTTTGTGAACTTAGAGAAAGCATATGATAGGGTGCCTCCAGACGAGTTATGGTATTTTAGGAAGTTGGGAGTGGCACAGAAGTATGTAAGAATGGTACAGGATATGTACAAGTGAAGTGTGACAGTGGTGAGGTCTGCGGTAGTAGTGACGGATGCTTTCAACATGGAGGTGGGAATACATCAGGAATCGATACTGAGCCCTTTCTTATTTGCAATGGTGATGGACAGGTTGACAGACGAGATTGGACAGGAGTCCTCATGGACTATGATGTATGCTGATGACATTGTGATCTAGAGAGGAGAGGAATGAAGGTCAGTAGGAACAAGACAGAATACATGTGTGTGAATGAGAGGAAGGTCAGTGGAATGGTGAGGATGCAGGGAGTAGAGCTGGCAAAGGTGGATGATTTTAAATACTTGGGATCAACAGTACAGAGTAACGGGGATTGTGAAAGAGAGGTGAAAAAGAGAGTGCAGGCAGGGTGGAATGGGTGGAGAAGAGTATCAGGAGTAATTTGTGACAGATGGTTATTAGCAAGAGTGAAGGGAAATGTATACGGGACGGTAGTGAGACCAGCTATGTTATATGGGTGGGAGATGGTGGCACTAACCAAAAAACAGGAGACAGAGCTGGAGGTGGCTTGGTTAATGATGTTGAGGTTTGCATCGGGTGTGACAAGGATGGACAGGATTAGAAATGAGTACTTTAGTAGCTCAGGTTGGACGGTTTGGAGACACAGTCAGAGAGGTGAGATTGTATTGGTTTGGACATGTGCAGAAGAGAGATGCTGAGTATATTGGAAGAAACATGCTAGGGATGAAGCTGCCAGGCAAGAGGAAAATAGGAAGGCCTAAGTGGAGGTTTATAGATGTGGTGAGGGAGGACATGCAGATGATGGAAATGACAGAGCAAGATGCAGAGAACAGGAAGATATGGAAATGGCTGATCTGAAGAAGACTAGACGACCTCTTGTTTGCATATCATCACCATTTATCCTCAGGAGTTGCCACATCTTTTGCCGTTCATACCATTCTGGCACACATGGATGATAAAAACTGTTATGTAAGAATCCAATGTATGTACTACAGCTCAGCATTTAACACTATTGTAGCATCAAAGCTGAGTCATTGAGGTCGCTGACATGAAGCTTAGCACTACCCTCTGATTATGGCCAGCTTGTGCAGACTCATAATATAATTTGCAGACATCATAGCTCCCAGGGTCATAGGGGCACACAAACCTCTCTACCATGATAGGGTGGGGAATGCTGGAAAGGGGCAATTCTCAGAGAGAGTTTTGATTCCCAGAGAGGTGTGCTATTAATAAGTAATAAAAAGACATGGATTTTGTGCTTCATAAAGCAGTGGAGCTTCTCATTTCCCTTTTCTCTGTCATACCTCCTACTGAAGGCACAGTACAAGAGCACATAACCATAGGCTTCATCAGATCTGTTTCTTTCTGTAATGTCAGTATCATTGCACAGGACAAATCTAACTGCCTGTTTGTGAAGAGGGGTTGTTGCCCCTCTAAGAGAAACTTTGCCTTTGAAGGGCTATCTAAGGCTCCAAGTACTGAGATAACAGGTATGGAGCTTGGAATGGCTTCTATCACTGTGGGCTTAGCTGAAAGGGTCCCTTAGAGGAGTCTGGAGTTGGGAAGAGAGGCCGTAAAAAAGACTCACTTGAAAAAGGAAGCGGTCACAGGGAGAGATGTGAGCTGTAAAAAAGAAGTTCTTAGTAATCATCTGAATTTAGACAAATTTAGAGAGCTAATTCAAATAGCAGAAGGGTTCAAAAATCTGTGCAGGAATGTTCATTAAGGTTTGTTGCATTTTATTGAATGCAAACTTGTATTCTTATTTTGTTTACTCCTTCTTTTTGTTGCCCAGTAGATCAAAAATTAAAATATATCCTCAAGGACGCAAAGAAACAGAACTGGAATTCATCTAAAAATCAGTATCCATTAGACTGTAGTGGCCATACACACCGGGAAGCATCTGTAAACTTCCATATGCAGGTGCCTGTCCATAGATTTTCAATGGGGGTTTAAGTCTGGACTTTGAATGTGCCACTCAAGGACAGTCAAAGACTTGAAGATCTGAAGTCAATCCAGTATTGTCTTTGTGGTATGCTTTGGGTTATTGCCATGCTGAAAGGTGAACTGTTGCCCCAGTCTGAGGTCACTTATAATCTGGAGCAAGTACCCCTTTGTATTTAGCTACATGTTTCCCACCCCCTCACCATTCCAATTCTGACCAGTCTCACTGTCCTTGCTTCAGAGAAAGACCTCCACCATCATACTTCACTTTAGGGATGGTATTAGGTAGTTGATGAACAGCATTTGGTGTCTGCTGGTAACGATGCTTGGAGTTCTGCCCAAAGAGTTCATTTGTTGTCTCAAAAGTACCAGGCAATCTTTTCCCTCATGCTCTCAGAGTCAATTAAATGCTATTTTGTAAACTTGTAAAATGCAGGCTGACTGATGAACTGTGGCTGAGATAGTCATTCTTTGGACAGGTTCTCCCATTTCAGCAGGAGACTTTCTGAAGGTCTGAGTGACCATTGAGTTCTAAAAACCTTCTTGCTCAGTTACTCAGTTTGGCCGGACAGGCAACTCTAGGAAGAGCCCTAATGGTTTCAAACTTCTTCCATTTCATAATTACTTAGGCCAATGTGCTCCTGGGAACACTAACATCTTTAGAAATGGTTTAATACTCTTGGCCTAATCTATGCCTCACCACAATTTGATCGCAGAGGTTTAAAGAGAGTTTGTGGCTTGGTTTTTGTCCTGATATGCAATGTGAATTGTGTGACCTTACATACAAAGGTAAACATGTGCCTTTCCTAATGATGTCCAATCAATTCAGTTTGTCACAGATGAGCTCCAATCAAGTTCTAGGTGCATCTCAAGGATAATAAAGCAAACAGGATGCACCTGACCACAATTTGGTATGCCACAGCAAAGGGTCTGAATACTTTTATAAATGAGAGATTTTGATTTGGGATCTTTAGTACATTTGTAAACTTTCTGAAAACCTGTCATTACTTTGCCATTATGGGTTATTGAGTGTAGATTGAAGGGTAAAAACGGAACATTTAGCCATTTAAAATTAAAACTATAATGCAATAAAGTGTGCAGAAAGTAAATGGTTGTGAATACTTTCTGAACTGACTGAAAGCATATTGGGAAAGATACTTTTCATCCATCCTTATTCTGAGCACTGGAAATCTTCAATCTAATAAAACATGTGGAGAGCATCAACTTCATGGAGTAATAGAAGACTGATGTGTATTCAAGAGTGACTCGAGTACATCTAATGTATCTTATTGACTTTGTGTAGTCATGTTCCCAATGTCTCAAATAAAACCAACATAAAAATATATACGGGGGTTTGGTGGAGCAGATAAACCTTGTCTGTCTGACAGGCCTCTTGTCATCTTGTCAGTGCCAGCATGACAGCTGCTTGTGCTCCTCTTTCTTGCCATGTCTTCAGAAAGGATTTCCTTAAATCACATTGCTATTATCCGACAATGATGGGGTCTGCATGGGATACTTCATTGCACATATGTATATCCGATCTGAAGGAGCATTATTAAGGCAAATTTAGAAAGGCACCAATTCATCATTGACTCAGACACTCACATCTGTCTTGTGTCCCTTAGGGCCTCTTGTCCAAAGCCTCTGCAAATGCCTTTGTGTGAGGGAACATTAATTCAGGGTTTGCTTTTCTATACCGGAATGATGCACAGTCTTTCAGGGATTGTAGCGTGTTTGGCACCTGATGGGTTATATTCTCTGCCACCCAGCAATATTCATTGAAGGATGTGCTCTTCTAATTTAGAAGCTTTTATATACCACACCTTGTCCCCTGGTTGCAGCATGGGTTCTTAAAAAAGAACAGGCTTAAAAGATATTCATTTATGGAGCATTATACACAAGTACAGTACGTTTAAATGAAGTAATCTCCCATAAATGATGATATCAGTGAGACTTAAAGGTCCACAATTTTAGCTTTACTATACTGTGTATAAAGCCCTGAATTTTCATTGAATATATGACTTAATTATGCAAATATATCCTTTTTGCAAATATCTATCTATCTATCTATCTATCTATCTATCTATCTATCTATCTATCTATCTATCTATCTATCTATCTATCTATCTATCTATCTATCTATCTATCTATCTATCTATCTATCTATCTATCTATTGGCATTTAAAAGTATTCAGTACCTTGAAACTCACAATATTGTGCATGACAAAAGATTTGTACACATATTTATCTACTTAGCATTTTAATGTGAGCTCTTATGCTGTAGCAAAATATTTCCAAAGTCAAAATAAACTATTTTCTGTCGATATTAAACTGAAGAAGAAAAACTTCCCACCACTATCACCAAGAACTGTATATAGCAAGTCCAACAGTAAGCAGCTCAAGTGAATTAATAACATTAGCCCTGATATATTTATTTGGTAAGGGCAACATTTCAGAAATGTCTATGCCTGTTCTTTAAGAAATCACAAATTGTACAACTGTGCTATATCTTGATCTTGTACATTACATTAGAAAAGGAAATCGGGTAATAATGTAGCTGTTATGATCGAATAATCCTTTATAGCAAGTAAGTCAACTTGTTTCAGAAATGAAATATATTACTATATACCCAAAAATTTTGTGGACATACCTATTAATATCATCGGATATTTTTTTTAAATTACTGTATGTTTGAAATGTAAGGAAACATATATTAACCTTACCCTAGTGTTGAAAACAAATTTTCAAATATATTGTGTATAGCACATGCAAATATTCTGTATGGCCAGACCGGACAGATCATTCATCACTATTTGTTTTTTATCTGGGAAAAGCTGCACACAATATTTCTAATGATTCCAGCTAATTTTCATGATTGTCGTGATTTGGCTTTATTTAGTATTGTCTACCTCTTGAATTGAAGGTTATTGAGTTTAAGGATTCTGTTTCTGTTATTTTTTTACTCAGAAGTCTTTATTGTTTAACTGCTATGTTTTGTTATTCCAACCTCCTGGATGTCATTTTATGTCTTTATCACTGACATTTTGAGTTCCATTCATTCATTTTTCCCCCCCGCGTTTCTAGGGGTGGTTGACTAGAGATTATGACCTATTTGTAGTCAAGGTGATGGGACAAAAGGATGGCTAAGAGTTTGGATATCACTTTAGTGTCCCTAATATACTGTACTTACCATGTAATTACTTATATAATTACAGAGTAACTAGGTGTTATTACCTTGTACTTACTGTGTAATACAGTGCAACGCTATAATTAAGTACTCAATTGTACTTGTTATTCTACAATTTTTATAAGTACGTATGTACTTAATCTAAAGTGATACCAGAGTTTATTTAATTATCTGATCTACAGATACCAGAACTCTTTCAAAAAACTTTGCCCCAAATATTCTTTTGTGTTTTGTTTGGTTTTTATCTCTTGCTTGTTCTTTCAACCTTGATTTTGTTACATGTCCTGGCTTTGTGTTTAATTGTTATTTCCCAACTATTCCTTTTTTTTGTTTTCTTAGGTGCATCTCATTGTTCTTCTCAAACAATTTACCTGTCTGTTCACCGTCAGCATACCCATGACTCACTACAAGTAGTGTAAGTTGCTCCACCAGTACACGTAGGCTTCCATTTACAGCTGTATTACTTTATTTGTACTCGGTTAATAATATAATTTATGTCACAGTGTGGTTTGGTTTAGAACATATCTCCACATAACAAACACGTATCGATGATATTTTCAATTTCAGGTTAACACACTTTAAACATATACTGCCATTTATATATAATTCAGAAGTATCTACTGGACAGTATGTTATGACTAGCTATTACAGTAAATTTTAAATATACTTGCAAATGAATCCTATAGTGTATTATTTTTAAAATTCTGAAATACATTTTTTAGATATTTTGGAAAATATGTTGCAATATGCAGAAATTGTAATAATTCACATATTTTACATTACAGTTCAGTATACTGCGAGATACTGTAAAAATTATCCTTGAACCATTTTATAACATTTTAAAATATATTCATATAGGTAAATATATTTGTAAATACATTTTGTTTGGATTACATTTTTGTAAGGGTTGACTTTGCATGTGTGTCAATTATATTTTAAGAGCTCTTGAAAAGAGTGAATATTCAAACTTGGTAGGAAGTTGAAGCCCCAAAAAAGTAGATATTCAGTGAGTAAAAGCAAAAATCAATAAACAAACTCATAATCACAAAGCAGGCAAAACATTTAAACCAAAACGTAAAACAGAAAAGGAAATTTCCCTTAATTTCAAAATGTTAGGAACACTTTAACAAAAAAAGAGTTTACTGATGAAAGAGTAGTTGAGAAAGGCTAGGAGGTTAAATCACGGTTTTTAGGATCAACCAAAGGTGAAATATTTGTAGAGGAAAATATCAGAATTAAAAGTACTAACCAATAATATGCCGATTCAAAGGTTTTGAAATTTATTGAAAGGCTTCGCTAACAGCTTTTTTACCATTCTAATACTACATTATTACAAAAAATAACATCAAATTCTTGAACCTAATTAATCCAGTGCAGGGCCACTGGTGGCCGGAGACTGTCCTGGTAGTACTGAGTGCAAGGCAGGAAGCAGTCCATGGCAGTGTTCACTCACATGCACACCTACAATCACACAGGGTCCTTTGTGAATTGTAAATGCACCTGACCTTCATACTTTTGGGGATGTGAGAGGAAAACTCAGGATTTGTCTGGAGGATTTTGGATACTTGAGGCAGCACTGGGCCACCACACTGAATGACATTATTATATTGTGACATCTCCTGACACTTAGTGGACAGCTGTGGGAAGTGGAAGGCAGAGAAGGAGCAGAGTCCAGAGCAAAACATTTTGTATGAGGGCTTACGGCACTTCCCTAGATAGCTCTCTGAGGGAGCTGAAGGATAAATATGGGTGCATTGCAATCAGATTTAGACTGTGAGTAAATAGGAGTGTGATAGGGAATTTATTGGATTGAATTGATATACTTTATTAATCCCTGAGGGAAAATTGCCTTTTCATAAACCCTTTTGAAGGGTCAGAGTGCAGGGTCAGCCATTGTACAGCACTCCTGGAGCAATTTTCAGGTTAAGAGCCTTGCTCAAGAGCCCAACGGATCAGAATCCTTTTTGGCAGCAATGGGATTTGAACTGGCAGCCTTCCAGATTCCAGTGCAGATCCTTAGCCTCAGAGCCACCACTTACTGTATAATGATAACTAAGGAAAGGGGTGAGAATCAAAGGAACAGGCTAGATAAAGGTGTTAAAAGTGAACTTGTATTGCTTTGGCCCCTGTGACACAGACATCAGACATATCATAAAGACACTGCAACCATCCATCCATTTTCCTAACCCACTTATCCAAGGCAGAACCCATCCCAGAAATCAGAGGTGCAAGATAAGAACAACACAGAGACTGGGTACCAGTCTATTGCATGATGAACATACACACACACACACACGTAAGCACACGCACACACAGTAGGGCCAATTTACCTTTGCCAATTCACAGAACCTGCATGTCTTTGAAACCGGAGACACAGGGGGAATTATATTATATTATATTATATTATATTATATTATATTATATTATATTATATTATATTATATTATATTATATTATCCATCCATCCATTTTCCAACCCGCTGAATCCGAACACAGGGTCACGGGGTCTGCTGGAGCCAATCCCAGCCAACACAGGGCACAAGGCAGGAAACAATCCTGGGCAGGGTGCCAACCCACCGCAGGACACACACAAACACACCCACACACCAAGCACACACTAGGACCAATTTAGAATCGGCAATCCACCTAACCTGCATGTCTTTGGACTGTGGGAGGAAACCGGAGCGCCCGGAGGAAACCCATGCAGACACGGGGAGAACGTGCAAACTCCACGCAGGGAGGACCCGGGAAGCGAACCCGGGTCCCCAGGTCTCCCAACTGCGAGGCAGCAGCGCTACCCACTGCGCCACCGTGCCGCCATATTATATTATATTATATTATATTATATTATATTATATTATATTATATTATATTATATTATATTATATTATATTATAATGGAGCAGCAGGTTGGCAGCTGAAGCAGTTAGGAAGGTCCAGGGAAAAGACTGAGAACAGTGAGAAATGTATGCTTTGGGAGCATTATATGAGGAACCTTCAGGGAAAATGAAAAAAGGTAGGCAAAGTCTGAATGCAGCTGGAGGTAAATGGGAGGGCAGGAGGTGCTTCTTCTGAAGGAGTGAGGTTTGAAGGAGGGCCAGACTTATAGGTTAAGACGCTAAGAAGTAAAGCACACATTTCCAGTATACAAAACAAGAGGGAGGTTTAGTTTGTACCTGGGGTTGTTGTTCTGTTAGTTTGAAATAAAACGTCAAATTCCTTAAGTTGGTGGGTATGTTGTTACTGCTGTCCCATTGCTCATTACAATATTATATTATCCATCCATTTTCCAACCCGCTGAATCCGAACACAGGGTCACGGGGGTCTGCTGGAGCCAATCCAAGCCAACACAGGGCACAAGGCAGGAACTAATCCCGGGCAGATATTATATTATATTATATTATATTATATTATATTATATTATATTATATTATATTATATTATATTATATTATATTATATTATATTATATTATATTATGTTTGTTATGTTATGTTATGTTATGTTATATTTCTACATGTTTACCCTTTTCAAATGCAGAGGAAAACATTGTGATCTAACTGCATGTCTAATTTTGTGAGAAAAGGTGAATGACTCTTTAAGAGCCAGTAGAGGGCAACCCAACAGTGCAAAAGTGCTTTCCTAACCTGTGTATCTTTGTTTCCTGCCATATAATCAGATCACCCCCCTGTCATAAATCAGTGAGATTTTGCATTTATGGGCAGACAGGATTAGCAAACAAGAGACCCTTTAGTTAGATCCACATGAGGATTTAGGACTTTGTTTGTGCAATTATTCCTTATTGTTTATCCCCTTCTCTGCACATGAGTGTCCTTAGGTCATGCCAGTGAAAATAAAATGAGCAAACTAGGGCTACTGAAGCAAGCAAAGCTGTCCCCCCACCACCTCATCTACTCTCTTTCAGTGACACAGATGGGAAGACATGCAGTACAGGTGGCTGAACTCTGGGATGTCATGTCAAGGCTGCAGCACTGCTGGGGTCGTGACCTCCCAGGGTGAATGCTGTAATAAGTTGACTGCTGACAGCCAAGGGCATGCTGGGGAAACTCCTACACAGCTGTGGTGTTAAAAAAAAGAAGAAGAGAACGAAATTAAAAAAAAAATAGCACGCACTCCAGTTGTGAGGCTGTCTCGTTCCTCTCTCAGAAACACCGTCATGCTAGTCTGGCCTCTCGCTGCCTGACAGCTGCGTCTGTGTGTTTTTACACACATTCTCATTTTTAAACTATCTATCATGCTCGCGCCACTGGGGCCTTTAAACTGTGCAATTGGCACTTTCTTAGCTGCTGAGCTGGAAAGCCAGGATTGCAGGAGATAAAATCAGAGATCAGAGCGCTTCAGAGGGAGTCGCAAGGCCTGCACTGCTTCGACGAGCGGGATGGCTGTGGCTCATCTGGTTTAACTTGTTTAAAAGGGATTTTTGCACTCTGCAGTTTTTTTTTGGCATGCCTTAAGCTAGACATCATTTTGATGATGGGAGAGTAGCGAGCTGCTAATGTCCTCAGGAGCTGTTTTCAATCCTGACTGAAAAGCAAAAGTATGGGATACAAGGGCATAAGGAAAGAGTGTGGGGTGTGGCGAGTCCTATGTTCTCAAAGAAGTCTTAGATTTCTAAGGTTAGCTTTCCATCAGAGGTGAGGTAAAAAAAACAGCCACCTGGAAGAACTTCTCAATGTCATGCCCTGCAGTCTTATGGGGAAGAAGAGCTTATGAGCTTGTATCATGGCACTGAAAACAGGAAAGAAGAAAAGCAGTACATGCCACAGACCATTGGGCTCTCGTGGCTCAAAACATCCTCTATCTTTTTCAGAATAACTTAGTCTGTGTTCAAAAAATGCATAAATTATAGAGAAAAAACATAAATTTTGAACAATGGAGACTTAACAAAATGTGTTTTTTATGACTTTAAAATTCTATCTTGGGTACTGGTGTTCAGTAAAATTTTTAACAGGTGTTTTCATCCTGAGTCTCAGGATGACTCTGAGGTTCTAATCCAAAATCTCATTTTGAACGTCTTGATTGTATGCTGGTTATCACGTCTTCCAGTTCAGCTACCATTGTAAATCTAAGCTGGGTGTCCTAGTTCAGCTAGTGGTTGCCACTGTGACACTGAGCTGGACACCACATCTTCCAGTTCAGCCTCTAAACGCCAATGTCACTTTGAGGTTGACATCTCATTTTCTAGTTCTGAAGCTGCCTGACATTTTGATTGTGATTTGTTCATCACATCTCCCAGTTCACCTCTGACATACATAGTAATTCTGACCTGGGGTCAGATTTACAGAACTTGCATACGCACCTTTCCAAGCAAAAGTCAGAATTTATAAAAGAAAATTTGATGGAGGAGTGTGCGTATATTTACGGCAACTCGGATCCATCCATACGTTTTGGAGAAACTGGGAAGTGATGACACACATGCCCAAGTTGGGAAATTCAGCCAAACCACCTAAATGATGATTCATGCGAATAATAATTCATATCACCAAGAGATCATCATAATGTTCATTAACGTGACAGACATTCTAAACCTCATAATTTATAAATATGATGCACTGTCTCTATTGTAATTCATTTTAAAGAGGGCCAATGCTGTGTATTTGCACTGAAGAATGTTTCCTGTTGTCACTTTTCAGAGAACTGTGCCTAAAGGTCTAGAATATCTCAGCCAAGCTTCAGCTCCATCATGAACACTGTGCTGGAAGCCATTAGCTGACCAACATATGGTTTGGGTGTAGCCTACATACAACAAACATAATATGTTTTGGCCAAAAAAAAGCTATAATAAAAGGTCTAACATAATAAAGACACCTTGAGAGAATGAAGTTGCTTTTGCTAACTGTGAACTGTTACATTCCATTAACTCACAGGTCATCTGTGATGCCATGAGGTGGCTGAGAAACGTTGTGCCCCTATGGCCTGGGTCAGCCCATGATTCATTGTTTTGAGGCAAAGTAGCACTGGAAGAAGATGTATGTGGTGGCTGGCATGTTGGTAAAGTAGATGGCTGAACCTTCTGTATTTCATACTAGCTGTCCCCTGCGGCTCCACCCGTGTAGTAGTGAAACAGGACAAACTTTAAAAATCAATTAAAAAAAAAATGTAATAATTTGTATTGAGAGGAATTTATATTGATAGCTTTCGTATCCAAGGGCCTCTTGATATACAACATTTTTGGTTTTGCTATCAGGGGTGAGAATGTAGCTGTGATCTCTTTGCCAAAAATTTAAAAAGTTGGCAAGGTATCTCTGGACAAGTGGAAGATAGGTACGTTCTAACGTCAGACGTTGGCACTATATCTGATCTTGTTCAGCTCTGACAGGAGAGCATCTCCCATGTAGAGAGAAGAGCACATGGCCGTGATATCTCTGGCAATTAGCAGCTACCCTCTAAAGCACACATAGCTGTGATCTCTGTCTCTCAAAAACATCAAACATTACTCTTTAACAATCTTTAGATGATAATGTCTGCTGAACAAACAGGTATTGCTAGCTAAGCAGAGGCAAGGTACGCTCCAACACGTGGTGTGAGGTAGACCGACTCAAGCGGCCCCCTACCCCTGAGGTCTCCCCTCCCCTCGGCCTGCAGCCTCTGTCTCAGATTTGCACGAATAAATCGGTGCCGCAATAGCTACTACAAGTTTAATTTCAAAGAAACTGCAATTCGGTCAGATTTATATTTATGATCATGGAGAAGCGATGCAACATAGAATTGAAAGAGTTAAACGATCGGACGTATTAGAAATTCTACAGCCAATAATGGATACAAATCCATACATCCAAAAGTATCACACTTTACATGCAATTTACATGAAAAACACGGACAAAGAAGTTTTCTTGGTTTTCTATATGAATCCAAAAGATCACGCTCGCATATATAATAAACCAACATGTGACGAATTGTCAGCGATAATAGTTTCGATAGATGGAGATATCAAATAACAGAGTTGATATTCGTGTTTAACCAAAAGCACAGCACGATTCGTTGCAAGCGGCAGATCCGGGAAATGACTAGCACATAGGGCCTGCACGGGGGTTGGCAGGGGTTGGGCAGAGCCCCCTAGTGTGTTAATAATATTTTGCATTTATTTTGTAATGTTATAAAATACATGTTGCTATTTTTGAAAGTAATAATGTTGTTAAAAGGCTAATACATTGTGAGGCTAAGACTGAGGTTGAGCCCATTAATACAGTTCTGGACTGGGTCGTGACATGTGTAATGGCACCCCTGGTAATATTAATGGTGGTCCACTTTCTGACTACCCCTAAGATGTGGCGACAGTTTCTGAAGTGAAGTCCACACAAAATTCCTCTGTCCATCCATCCATTTTCGATTGTGTTTAATCCAATACAGTGTCACAGGGAACAAAGTAGAGAATAAATCAAAAATGTGGACAGTTTATGACAGTTGAGCCAGACCTGTTTTGTTTCTTGAATAATTCCCAAATCGAATGAACAAAATTATATAAAAAGTATGGAGAATTACATCCAGTGCAGACTGAGAGGAACACAAGACAAAAGTCCAGTATCCTAGAATCAGAAGATTTAACATTCATTACACACATTATGGAGAAAAAAGTTTTTTCTTTTTTTTGTTACAATGTTAAATAAGCAGAAGTGCACATATTAACATTACATTGAGCAGAGTGCCACGAGTTGACTTTAACACTGCAGAACTACAGTTCAGGGTATGTGAGGTTAAATATGCTGAAAAGTGGATAAAGAATCTTCCAGTTTTAAGGAGACTTGAGATGACAATCACTGATAGTGGGAAACTTAATCAGTGTTTTTTTTTTTCATTCATAAAATCGAGTATTTTAAGATGGAACTTTTTACATGGGCTGCATGGTTGCGCAGCGGTAGTGCTGCTGCCTCGCAGTTAGGAGACCTGGGTTCGCTTCCCAGGTCCTCCCTGCGTGGAGTTTGCATGTTCTCCCCGTGTCTGTGTGGGTTTCCTCCCACAGGCCAAAGACATACAGGTTAGGTGCCTTGACGATCCTAAATTGTGCTTTGTGTGTGTGTGCCCTGTGGTGGGCTGGTGCCCTGCTCAGGGTTTGTTTCCTGCCTTGCACTCTGTGTTGGCTGTCATTGGCTCCAGCAGACCCCCGTGACCCTGTAGTTAGGATATAGCGGGTTGGATGGATGGACTTTTACACACTTGACTTGTGATAAGAACTGTCTTGTCATTGTAGTGGACATGCTGAAGAAGCTGGACCTAACTATACTCTGAAAAAGAATTATCTATTGTGACTACTAGGGCACTCCAAACCCCAGACACAAGGGTTTATTATCACAATTATCTTACAAAGGCTTCCAAAAGTGACACAGTCACAAGAATGCGTTCTTCTTCTGTCTTTTCTCTATCCGTCCTCCTTCCTGGTGAGCATCACCTGTTACATCCTTACTCTGTCATCGAGGTGAAGTGGCGGGCCCCTTTAAGGCAGGACCTGGGAATACTTCTGGCATGATGGTGTGTCATATTGGAAGCACTTTGGGTCATGTGGTAACCAGAGAGGTATACCCCCAGAAGTGCCCTCTAATAGCACCCAGGGACCCCATCAGGGCTGCACTTCTGTAAGTTAACTCTCATGTACCCCTGCGGGTGTCCAGACTGGGATGCTTCGAGATGACCACCGCCACCTATTGTATGGGGAATAGAACTGCTGCTGGCCTCCGGCTTCTGTTGGTCCATTCCTTATATCTTTCTGTCCAGGCAAGAAGTCGTTCTCTTGTCCATCCAGGATGCCCATCTGTCCTCCATGACACTATCTATCTATCTATCTATCTATCTATCTATCTATCTATCTATCTATCTATCTATCTATCTATCTATCTATCTATCTATCTATCTATCTATCTATCTATCTATCTATCTATCTATCTATCTATCTATCTATCTATCTATCTATCTATCTATCTATCTGAAGTCCTTTGGAAGATATCTGACCCACTGTCATTTGTACCTTCCATAATTTTATTTTTTTGGCAGGAGTTTGAATGGAGCACCCTTGTATGGCTGATGCTATGTCGAAGTAGATATTGTCCTCGCTAGAATGGTTTTACTGGAGGTGCCTAGTTGGCAACACCAAAAGCACATCTTCTCCTTTCATGAAGTACTTCTTGGTCCTACCTCAACTGTAATCCATTGTGTTTATCATTTTAGGGGGGTATGGCAAGCGGCTGGTGGAGGGATTACACCTACACCAGACCATGAGGGGGCAACCGCCCTGGCAGCTTTGGGGACCACGGGAAAAAAGCTTAGAAGCTCAACCCTATAGGGGCCCATGGTCACCGCAAGAGGGTGCCCCAATGCCTGAGGAGCTCTGGCCCTCAGCACTTCTACCACACCCGGAAGTGCTGGGGGGAAGAAGACCAGGGACACCCGGAGTGCTTCCGGGTGTGCAGTCGGTACTTCCGCCACACCAGGAAGGAGCGGCAGAAGCTCATCAGGAGGCACCTGGAGCATGTCCGGGTGTGTATAAAAGGGGCAGCCTCCCTCCATTCGATGGCTGGAGTCGGGTGGAAGAAGGACGGAAGTCTGAGGAGAGAAGTGGAGGCGGTCAGAAGAGTACAGGCATCATGAGAGGCCAAGACTTTGGGGTGATTGGTGCTGCGGCACTGGGTTGTGTGTGTTTCACCTGTGTAAATAGTTGTAAGTAAACGTGTGTGGTGCTTTAAAATCATGTCTACCTGTGTGTGTCCGGGCTGTTCCCCACAGGGGTCTCTTACATTTTCCCTACTGATTCATTAGCAATTAAATTTCCTTTTATGTTTCCGGTATTCTTATATCCTTTGCAGTGTGGTTGCATTTGATGTGTCAAGGGCAGCTTGCAGACTCTTCCATTCATATCACTTTGTACAATTTTATGTATGCAGTGATTTTTGTTAACTGAAAAGGCGCTATATAAGAATGAAGGCTGTACTTCTGAATTTGTCCATGCAGGGGAAAATAAAAAAAATAAAACAAAACAACATGCTCACAGGCGTACACACACACACACGCACACACATGCACACACACAAAAATACATTTGCTGTCATCAAGTTCTTGCCTCAGCTAATTTTTGCTTTGGAACCCTGACAGGGGCGCGATTTCTCAGACGCCAAAGTGTGACGGCGCCTTGATGCACAATCTGTGCCGCCTGCAGTCAGAGACACTGCGACTTGTCATTCTTGCTGTAAACAAAACACAGAGTTTAACACCCTCCACCTCCCTTTCTAGCCAGGAGAGCTAATTACTTTTGCAAGGCGGCAACAGTTTAAGTTCTACATTCAAACCTTTTCCAGCAGACAGCTTTCACGCTGATTTTCAAATGCATTTATCTGTTTAGCGTCATTGGCACAAGTGGGGTGTGAGCCGTGTGCGGCAAGGGGGTAAGTGCTATCTGGGGATGTGCAAGGAGCTTGGAAAATGTCCTCACCTCTGAGGTGCTATCGTTTCATTTCCTGGGCAGGGACAAAGGACATGCAGCAACATACGTTATGTAGATCCACTAGTTTGTATCATTTTAGAAATGTGGCCTAAAGCTGTAACCATGCTCCAGTGTATAGCGGAGCATCCAACAACCGGATCATGAGCTAATAAGAAAAGGTTAGATGGATGGATGACGTGAAGTAAAGAAGAACAAACCATTCTGTAAGAGAATTTCTTTAATAAATAATAAATACTGTCTCCCAGCTCCAGAGTCCAGGGTTCAAATCACAGGCTTTTCACATTCTGTTTGGCATCGTCTTTATCTATGTCTTTGGGGATTTTGCTGCGTACTCTGTTTTTCCTCCTCCATCCGAAAGATGCATGCATTAAGGTTACTGGCCCTGGAACCAGTGATTATGAGTGTGTGCCTTGCACGTGACCCCCCTAGAATAGGCTCTAGCCTTCTACGACCCCTGAGTAGGAGAAACTGATGGATGCATATCTGATTACTTTGCATTTAGAATCTGCAAATTGACTTTATTTGGTTCCTTAGCTCAAATACTTTCTGTAGGCCCTACAGTTCTTTTGTACATTCTTATTCCTAGTTTAATTTCTCTCTATTGATTGTGTGATATGTTATGCTTATAAAAGGTGCCATATAAAATACAGACTGATTACCTAGCTTCCATCTGTCAGCAGCACTTCCTGTGATCCCTTGTTTTCATTTTCTCTCTCACACACAGAATGTTATTGAGGTGCTGTGTCATGACTTAGTGAAGTTTCTGTCCGCAAAATTCCAGCTGGGGTTTAAGAAAATACAAACAAATTTGTGTCCTACATCTTTTCAGCATCCTCACTTTGATGCTCAGTAGAGCACTTTTGTCAGCTGTGGTGCATTTCTTTCATGCACACACACATCACAGAATCTTAAAAATTGATTACAAGTTTTTCAAGGTGCACTGGGTATTTTTCCTTGACCGAACCATAGCTGAACTCCAAACATTGTACATTTTTATCAAAGTAACCTGCTCATGCCTGTGCAGTTTGAAGGGAATGTCTGATATCTATAAGCTTCTTTAAAACTTTTGTTCTGTTCATTTTGCCTAATTAAATACTTACACCATTAAACTCATCAAAAAAGGGACTATATCTAATATCTAAAAAAATGTTTGAAAACTTTGATGGGAAGATTTTTAAAAACAAAGTTACTTGCAGCAGCAGCAGCACCATTGCAAGTTGTGAGAGAAAGCTGCTGTTCCCTAGACTGGCCTGAGCTTGGAGCACCAGCAGAGGGCACTGTTATTCCAGCTGAGGGCTCCCATGCATGTTTATATGTTTAGCTAATTTAAGGGTTGCAGTGTTGCTTCCAGGACCCTAATTAAACTCTTGACATCTTCAAGAGAAATGATAGTGACCTCTGAACTTTCAAAATACAGTGTTTATGTTTTCTAAAAAGACTTCTGTCACAGTGAAGGTGGATGTTGACATGCAAGCTGTGGTTAAACAGTAATTTAGTGATATTCTGCCTGTACACTAAAAACATAATAAAGAATCGACATGTTCTTCATTAAGCTTTTTTTAAAATTGTAGTAATATTAGTAGTAGTACTGTCACATATACAGTATAGTGAAATTCTTACTTCCCTGTCTAATGCTTGTATTAAAATACATACCATTATTTAATAGAGAACACAAATCAGCTTACCTTATGTAATCATTTCTCACATTTAGTTATGCTCTGTTTATCCTGAATCCTTGTGGAAAAGACCTTGAGAAAAACTCTATTTAACTCTATCTATTGTATATACTGTACAGATAGATAGATAGATAGATAGATAGATAGATAGATAGATAGATAGATAGATAGATAGATAGATAGATAGATAGATAGATAGATAGATAGATAGATAGATATTTTTAAAACTAAACTTTATTGAAAAAACACAGAAAAAAATCACAACAGTAAACCAAAACCAATCTTAAGTCTACACAAAACATTTACACACATTCCTAATGATGAATATCTTGTTTCAAGTTATTACATATTCAGATTTTTTTGGAATAAAAAATATATTTATATAAGCCCTCCCATTGTTTCCACCCTCCAATCCCACTTATCCTTTGTATTATTTATCATCCCAATTTATAAGTAAAACACCAAATTCGGAGCACAAATTGCAAATTATCATTAACACATTTACAAAGTACATTATTTATGCACCACAATTCCTTAAACTGTCCTAAATTATTCGTAAACTTATAAAAATTAAAATCCACTAATATCCTATTTTCACACACCTTTATAAAAAAGACAATAACATCTTGAATCCCACTCCCAATAATCTTGTTTTTATGGGTCTTCCATATTGACAGTTTTGCTTGCCCAATAATAAAATTAATTAAGTTCATATTTTCTCTTGTTTGTCTTGTAATTTTCACCCCAAATACAAACACTGTGCCATTATACGGGACTCCCAGCCCTTCTACCATTCTTTCAATCTTACTAAAAAAGGCCTGGAGCCTCTCACAGTACATAAAAACATAACAATAATAATAATAATAATAATAATACATTTTATTTATATAGCGCCTTTCCCATGCACAAGGCACTTACAGAATATAATAAAGAACGGCAGCGTATACAGTATATAGCATTGTACAAACCAGATAAATAAATAAAGAAGATTAAGACAGTGAATTCTGAAAAAAAAAGAAACAGGCAAGCATAATTGATGGTCTAGCACACACATACAGGTTACATGAGCATCTTGACAGAGAAGTAAACTGAGAGAAAGGTAATAAAGTCAAGTAGAGCTAAAAGCCTTCCTGAACAGATGAGTTTTGAGTTGTTTTTTAAAAGAATTCATGGAGTCAGGTGATCTAATTAATTTCTGTAGGTCATTCCAGAGTCTGGGTGCTATACAGCTGAAGGCCCTGTCACCCATGGAGTGTAGATTAGTGAGGGGCACAACAAGATTGCCAGAATCAGAGGACCTTAGTGGGCGGGCAGGCACATAGTGATGGAGAAGGTCACTGATGTAGTTTGGTGTGAGGTCATTTAAAGCTTTGTAGGTTATTAGTAGGATTTTATATTCGATTCTGTAAGACACAGGGAGCCAGTGGAGACGGAGCAGGATGGGTGTGATGTGCTCGCTGCTGCTGGTTCGAGTAAGGACTCTTGCAGCTGAGTTTTGAATAAGCTGGAGCTGTGATATAAGGTTAGAAGGGGCACCTGCCAGTAGGGAATTACAATAATCGATGCGGGATGTGATAAAAGCATGGATAAGTTTCTCAGCGTTAGAAAAGGAGAGGAAGGAGCGAACACGGGATATGTTACGGAGGTGAAAGTAAGAAAGTTTCTTAATGTGATTTATGTGGGCGGAATAAGAGAGGGAGGAATCAAAAATGACACCAAGATTTTTTACAGTAGAGGCAGGTCTGATGAGATCACCGCCAAGATGGACTGGGAAGGAGCTCATTTTATTAAGTTGCATTTTAGTCCCAAATTTGCAGGAGTTCAGTTTTATTGCAATTTAATTTTAAAGAGTTCTGCTCCATCCAGGTTTTAATTTCACTAAGGCAGGTTGTGAGCTAAGAAAGCTCTGATGAAGTTCCACTTTTAACATTGAAGTAGAGTTGAGTATCATCTGCATAAAAATGATAACCCAGTCCATAGCTACGGATAATATGGCCAAGGGGAAGCATGTAAATACAGAAAAGCAGAGGACCTAGAACAGAGCCTTGAGGGACTCCTTGTGTGACTGGCGCTGAGCTGGATCTGCTCTTGCCAAGACTAACAAACTCTTGCCTATCAGTCAGATAGGACTGAACCACTGGAGGGCAGTGCCAAGATACCCAGCATGTTCTCCATTCTGGACAGTAGAATGTCATGTCTGACAGTGTCAAATGCTGCACTGAGGTCTAACAGAATTAATATGCTGGTTTGTCCAGAGTCTGCTGCCATAAGCAAATCATTGGTTACCCGTAGCAGAGCAGTTTCACAGCTGTGTCACACTCTGAAACCAGGCTGAAAGGGTTCCATCAAATTATTAGAGGTTAGGTAATTGGTGAGTTGGGAAGCTACAACACGCTCAAGAACTTTTGACAGGAAAGGTAAGTGGGAAATAGGCCGGAAATTGTTAAGACTGTCAGCATCAAGACCAGACGTTTTTAACATTGGGGTTACAGAAGCAATTTTAAAGTGAGCGGCACAGAGCCAGTGTCAAGGGATGAGTTTATTATTGTTGTAACAGTCGGGCTTATGGCATGAAAGCAGGATTTAAGTAGTGTGGTGGGGATGGGGTCCAGTACACAAGTAGTCGGCCTCATCTTACAAAGCAGGTTATTAACAGACGCAGATGTGACTGGTGAGAACTTAGAGAAGGAGCTGGATGGAGTGGGAAAACAGGGAGAGATATAAACAGATGATGTATTTATGTTAGTTGAATTATTTAGATCTTTAATTTTGTTACGGAAAAAGTGGAGAATTCCTCACAGACTTCAGTAGAAGAGGTAGTTAGGCCAGATGCGGGTTCGAGTAGTTTATTAACTACAGAGAACAGAACCCTTGGGTTATCGTGGCCACTTTCTATTATTCTGCCGTAATGGGTGTTCTTGGCAGAAGTATTTTGGGGGACGATAAAGAACAATGAGTGAGACAGGACCTGATTTCGTTATTAGTTTAAGAGCCAGGCACTCAAAAGACAATGGACAGTCAATCGGGATTCGTTTAATGTTTAAGTCTGCTCTGACAATTACTGCAAGCCCGCCGCCTTGTCTTGAGCTGCGAGGCTCTGTGTGGAAAGTGAAACCAATTGGAGTCGCCTCTGTGAGAGACGAAAATTCGTTTGGTTTTTGCCAAGTCTCCGTTAAACACAGAATATCAAGTTTGGTGTCAGTGATGAGTTCTGACAGCACCAATGCTTTGCCATTAAGAGACCTCGAGTTAAATAGCGCAATGTTAGTTAATGAGGCTTCTTTTTGCACAGAGCTGTGATCAGGGTTTAATTCCACATAATGTAAATTTGGTACACTGACACTTCTATTTCCAGGGTCATGAGAAAGACGGCGTATTCCTGAGCAATGTTGTCTCTGAGGACACTGTTTAATTAAATGCGCTTCACTCCCACACCCAAAACATTTCATTTCGTTAGAAGTGATGAAAATCATGTAATCAAAACTGTCTACTCTAAACTTCATTGCCACATTTAACTCATCATCCATTCTATTTAAAACCATATAAACTTGTCTCCTAAATGACAAGACATGTTTTAAATCCGGCAATTTACAACCTCATGGAATATAACAAATTTTCGAAACCAATCGTCCATGCCGCTCCAACTCTTTTGCTATAGTTTCATTTTTCAGAAAGGGCAGTGCATTCGAAATTGTCACTCTACGGGATGGGACGGCTAAAGGGTAAACCTGTAAAAAGGAGCCATTAATAATGACCCCCTTGTCAACCACTGTGGGAACTAAATCAACTTAGCTCAGGAAAACAACAATCGACCCACTCATTTGCGAAGCTGTCTTGATATTCTCACATCCGACCACTTCACCAAACACCAACACCCTCACCTCCAATGGGACAAACTCCTCAGATATAAGTTTAACCCCATGGCAACGGCTTAGACACTCAAGATTCGCAGCCATTTCAGCTGCTGTGGCCTAAGCCACTCAGTTCAAAACATGTTTAGCAGTTCACACCAAATCAAAACAGAATCTAGAAGGATAGAAATAAGAAAGTAGAATATCAGAAGAAAAAGAATCACCACACTTACCTCACAGCGTCCACCACCAGTTCCACTTGCTCACATTCGAGACAACCACCCAGCATGCACAGCGACAGCAAAACAGGAAGGAGATAGATAGATAGATAGATAGATAGATAGATAGATAGATAGATAGATAGATAGATAGATAGATAGATGAGAGAATGACTTCTTGCCTGGCTGGAAAGATATAAGGGATGGACCAGCAGAAGTCAGAGGCCATTACTTGTCCCCAAGGAGAAGTTTGGCTTTTTACAGAAGTTCATTAAATAAATAAACACATAAACAGACAGATAAGTAAGCAAATAGATAAATATGCACACACGCTTTGGTCTGAACACATACTGGAATAACTATAAAGCAAAAAAAATTAAAAAGAAAGAAAATTCAGTAGTCCCGGTGCTTCATTATGCAGGCCTATTGCTGTTGTTATAAAGGCGCCCCCCTTTGCATTGACACACTCCTGAATGATTCATTGACTGAAAGTCCTCAGTGTCAGTGTGTCACAGAGATTATGTGCAGCATTGTTCACAATGGCACCCAGTTTTGCTTTAATTCTCTTCTTTGCTATGACCTCCAGGGGGTCCAGTGAGTGTCCCATAACCAAGCCTGCCCTCTTAATTAGCTTGTTGATTCAGTGGGCTTCTGTTGAAGTGATGTTACCAGCGCAGCACACCACAACTTAGAAAATCACACTGGCCATCACAGAGTTGTGGGAGATTTGAAGGATGTCACTACTCACATTAAGTATTATATATGTAAAACGTAAGGTGTGAGATAAAAAAATTAAACAGATAAATGTGGGGCAGCACTGTTACCCAGTGATTAGTGATGCTGCCTCAGAGTCCTGGGCTCTCCTGCCAGTTTAGGCATTGTCTGTGTGGAGTGTGAATGTTCTATCTGTGTCCAAATGACTTTTCTTTTTACTGGTACTTCAGTTTTCCTCCTACGTTCTAAAGATTTGAGTGGCAGGTTACTCCATTAATCAAAACTAATACCGCATGATTGAGTACAGGTGTGTGCATGAATGTGCCCCATGATAGACTGTCACCCAATGCTGGTTTGATGATGGATTAATGGATGGACAAATTGATAGTCTCCCTAGAAGAAAATGGTGGCCAGAGGTTAGATATGGACTATAAAAGACAGCAAAGAGATTGTGGGTGTTTAGGTGTGCCCAAAGCCACATTTATATGTTGTGGAACAAGCCCTGGACATAGACAGGCAGACATGATGTAATCACCACCACACGTTTATTTACAAGTCTGTTATTTACAATTTAAGTGCCACACAACCCCAAATTCCCCCAAAGTCCAGGCCTCACACTCTTTGCCTTGTCTCTTCGGGCCGCCTCCACTCCTCGCCTTCCAGCTGGGAGGGAGGTGGCCCCTTTTATAAGCACCCGGATGTGCTCCAGATGTTTCCCGGCAATCTTTCACCGACACTCCCCAGTGTGGCGGAAGTGCGGGCTGCATCCCCGGAAGCACTCCGGGTGTCCCTGCTTCTCTTCCCCCAGCACTTCCGGGTTGTGGCGGAAGTGCTGAGGTCCTGGGCTGCCAAGGCATCCGGGCTCCCCTTGGCGGCGACCATGGGCCCCTACAGGGTTGAGCTTCAAAGTTCTGTACCTGTGGCCCCCAAAGCAACCAGGGTAGTCACCCCCTCGTGGTCTGGAGGAGGCAAAAGCCCTCCTCCGGTCCTCCTGGGCATCCCGGCTGGGTACCACCCCCAGCAGCGTGCCGCAATGTATTGCTTATTTTGTTGCTAGAAAAAGACTAGAGAGTGGCCTCCTGCCGGTCAATTTATTATTTTAATGTATCATATCATATTTTCTTAATGCTAGTAAACAGACCCAAAGAAAATTACATGTCAAATTATGAAATGCATGGGGTGGCAATGTTGAAAGTTGCACAATATAAATGTCTTGTTTTAGAACTTATTTTAAAGGCCCACTTTTGGGAGTGTTAGGCATTTCCAACAGAGGGTTGTCTCAAAGCTGCAACAAAGCGGACCAAACTTTCTATTATTCTTGTGGGTTGAAAGCCAAACCTCTATATACTGTAAAATAATAACTTTGGGATAGCATGCAATAAGCCCAGAATTAGACAAGGATGATGCCCAATAGAATTGGAAGTATTTGCTTCTTCCTGGCAATATTCATTTTTTCATTTAGAGAACAGCTTTACTGAAGAAAACAATCTTTAAATTACTGAAGTGTACTTGTTTTGCATTCTTTGCAAATTTTGCCTACGTGAACAGCTTTGTGGATGTTATTAAAATGCATTATTTAATGTAATTAATTTGTTTTACAACTTAAATAACTACAAATTATTAAAAGGTATGAGATTCAAAAAGGTACTGAGCATGAAAGCACACCATTATTAGGTATGAGCAATTTATAACCAAAAAGGAAAAAAAAATCAATCATCCATCCATCCATCCATCCATTTTCCAACCCGCTGAATCCGAACACAGGGTCATGGGGGTCTGCTGGAGCCAATCCCAGCCAACACAGGACACAAGGCAGGAACCAATCCCGGGCAGGGTGCCAACCCACCGCAGGACAAAAATCAATCAAATAAAAAATAACATAACATTGTCTACTCTGCTTAATCCAATTCAGTGCTGTGGTGGGCTGGAACTGACAGAATTGGGTGAGGTCAATTGTAGGGAAAAACCCAAACTCATTCAAACTCATTCACACAGAGCTGGTACAGAAGTGACAGTAGGGGGTGTGGGAGTAAAACCAGTGTACAGTACGTCAAGAAAAACCCAGGCAGACACCACACAGACAGAGACAGGGTGCAGGTTTTCAACTGAGGACACTGGATCTGTGAGGCAGCAGCACTAACTGCTGTGTCACTGTGTCAAGGTAATACATCAAAATAAGGCAGTGCCTCAAGAAGGCTTTTTTTTTTTATATTGACTTATTAATATTGATTATGGGACTTTGCACTTTGATTATGGGCACAGTTTTGCAAGATGGGTGATCTTCCCATCAGGTTCAGCTGTTTTTTTAACTCCTTCCAGTGGAAAAAATTTACATGGGTGGGATGGCAATTCTAGAAATTTTGTAAATAATTCTTTTTGCACTTTCTAAGGTAAATTGCACAAGTAAGACAAGGAAGTACCTGCTTTTAATGAGAAATGGTCCAGTCAGTATACAAAATGCCTTTTTAAGAGTGAAATATTGTCTATCATCCATCCACCCATCCATTTTCCAACCCGCTGAATCCGAACACAGGGTCACGGGGGTCTGCTGGAGCCAATCCCAGCCAACACAGGGCACAAGGCAGGAACCAATCCCGGGCAGGATGCCAACCCACCGCAGAAATTGTCTATCATCCACCTCCATTTCACATATAAAGCAAGAACTCTCTGCACTTTGCCACTGCATGTCTAAATGGAATACAATAGCCATCTGAAAAAGCAGACAGTTAAAGGAAGAAAGCTCACTTCTTCCTAAGTGCTGGTATTTAGGGGCCCTGGCCTAGTCTTACTTACTAACTGTATCCAGCAGGGGGCGTTAGCTCCCTTGTTGGAATGAGTTCTTTTGTAATTGTGGCCCCGAAACTATATATATATGATATTAAAAGGCGATACCCCTCCCTTGGTGATACGGCAGTTAAGAAATCACATAGGAGAAATAACTTAGCTTTCTTTAATGATGGTTTACGCTGCATAACAGACAAAGGAAGTCATGACAAGAACCCACTTCGGGAGTGGGGGCCTGATGTATAGAGTCTGCCGTTTTCATCACTGCGTTGGAAGAATTTTCAGTATTGGATGTCCGTCGGCTTCAAAGGTGTGCCGGGCAATGCTCCAAGGCTTTATACTCTTTCTTCATGTGCAGGCCCTCACTTAGGTGAATCATACCATTCCAAACAGGGCAAAGAGGATGCAGTTTCATGCTGACTTTGACACACAAAAAATAGTATACAATGCCCATTTCGCAGTTGTCCCTGTCTTGTCTTCTAATGCTTGCCTAGCAGTTTTTATATGGCGAGCTACTGTGTGCTAAATCTGGCTTTGTGTTAGCTGTACAGGTGAGTAGAAAGAAAAGCAGATTTATAAAATATATTTGTACAGAGTACAGTGACATATTAAACATATACACTTATTACAGTCGCAATACATTTTAATGACCAGGCCATGGAAAGAAACTTTACAGCACAACAAAACTGTAAAACAAGTACTTCCGGCGCCAGGGCTTTGTCAATTTGAAGCACTTCTGGGGCGTACGAAAGTCCTAAATAGTAGGGAGTGTAATTCCCTATTGCAGCACCCATGGACCTCAGCAGGGTTGTGCTACCAGACTATAATTCCAGGCATTCCCTGCTGGCGTCCACACAGGCATCAACATCCAGGGCTGCTGACATCTCTTCCTGGGGGAATAAACAGTCCTTTAAGACATTTCCTCTGTGTCCTTCCCTTTTATCCAGGCCAGGTAAGTTATTGTACGCATATCCAGTCAGGATGCCTATCCATCCTCCTAGTGCTTCCCTTCTGGGCAAGGAACCTTCCCCATTCCTGGTAAGAATGCCCATCCATCCTGCATGTCACTTTCAACAAGCATATGTGTGATTTTGTTTTTTTTTGCTGTACCTTCATGTTTAGACATAGATTTAGCTTGTATATGCAGTATACACCAATTTAAAAGTATTTTAGATTGTACAGAGAAAATGAAACATTATATAAACTATGAAAGCAAGCCATTTTGAGAGAAACCAGAAAGCAGGTTTTAAAGCTGAAGGCCTGACACATTGTCCAAGCACATCCTGGAATATTCTTGTTACACATCTACAATGGAGTGTTCTATCAGAAGAAAATATGAAGCTGGTTTTAAAGTAAAAGTCATTGAAGTGGTGCTGGTGCAACAAAATTCGATATGTCCGCGAAACTGGTGCGAGATTGGAGGAAGCAAGAAGATGCAAAAAAAAAAAAATTAATTGTCGTATTTTTGAATGGGTGTATAAGTCGGGGTCTGATTTTATGATCGATTTTTCAGGTTACAAGACCCAGCTTATACGGTAATAATTTCGTTACAGGTGGCTAGATTGGATTTTTCAAAATGAAAAGAATATGCAACTGTGTGCCAGAGGAGACAGACATCAATTCACACTGAGATGGCGTCACTTGTGGCAGTAATAGGGTGTTTTTTGTGTAAAATAACAAAGAAGAACATCAACAATCATATTTTTTGAACCGAATGGGCATTTGCAAAGCAGAAAACTATAGGAGATGTCAAGGAGGGACAACAGTGTGACACACACGCTGAGGAAATGTTTAAAGATTTAAAAAGCACAACACCAGGATGTGTCGGTTGTGGCAGTTCCAGTGTTAAGTGTAAGCATCTCCTGGAGGACACTATTCCCTTGTTTCTTCTAAAGTTTGGAAGTCCATGTTAGAAGCCACTGCAAAGAGCACTGGACTGGTAGAAACAATAGGTGAAATGTGCTGGACACAGAAGAGATCTCACCAACCCCTTATATAAGGCTTCCATGAGGGATAGGGGGAGTCCTGTATTTCAGCTATGTAAAACATTTGTGTGGAAGTCTTAATTACTGAACAGTATTTTAATTTTCAATGAGGTGTCTATTGATTTAATCTAAATCACCAGAATGATAAAGTTTTTAAACAGTGCATCAGTTCAATGTAATTTAACATTTGCCACAGGTTGCTTGCTCCACTACAGTAACATTCAAATGATGGGTGATGCTGAACTCCTGTACTCTCTGTTATGCAATATATTAAAAGTAATAAACACATGGATAAATATGCTGAGTAGGAACAAAAATGAAGCGAAAGCAAAAAAAATCCTTTTGAAAAGTCAGGTTTGTCAGTCCTGCCACCTTATAAATGTACACTTTTCTATTGTCCCAAAATTTCAAACAAGTCGTTAGTTTCCATTTTCTAAGAAGTCAAGTCAGTATCCATGGGTGTTGTTGAGTGATCCTATATTTAGAAAACTTCAGTAATTGTGATTCCCCCTTGTTTATTGTAAGCTGACGTGGCCACCTGCCTACTTATGCACTCGGAGGATGGGCCTATACTATGCGCTAGTCAGCAGATTCACATATTGGTTTAATTGAAATAAACAATAAAAATGGCTACTAGGAAAACTGTACTCTGGAGAAAGAACACAGTTTTATTTGTTAAACGCTATAAATAAAAGGAAAGATGACTCAAATCCAAAGCTTTTGATTTTTTTTACCATGATTTTTTACATTGAAAATCAGTTCAAATTAGTGTTATACAATAATAAGTTTTACAGCCAGAATAATTTCCTGATAAAAAGAAGAAAGTTCCTTTACATCATTCTTTGTGAATCATTTGGCAGATTACACACTCATTGAAAGTGCTGTTCTAAACCTTTATTGAATTGTAATGAATGTGCACAGATGAAAGAAGAGCTTGAGAACTGTAAAGCAGTTCGTGACAAGAGGGAGGTTTATTGGCACAACAGTTAACGCTGCTCCCTAATGCCTCAAAGGACCTAACTTCAGTGCCTGGTCATGATCTGTGTGGAGCTGTCATATTGTCCTCAACGTTTAGTGGATTTTTCCAGGATGTGTTGGTTCTTCCCACATCCCAAAGATCTATATATTATTAGGGAAATTAACAACATGGAGCAATTGGTCTAGTATAAGTAAATGAAAACATATGTTCATGAGTATGCTACTGTATGTGCTGAACTTGCATCTCTTCCCAACTTGGTTTGTGTCTTGCTACTAATGTGCTATAAATGGCTCTGGCAACCTTCATCGCAGCAACTGAAAAACAGGGTGTGGAAAAACAGGTGGATGTATGGATGGATGGACGATAACAACTCAGAAACATATTACAACTGAACTGAACAGAAGCACAGTGTCGATTAGTATCATGAATTCAGTAAAATTCAAGGGCTGATTGAAAAGTAATGAAACTGATTTTTCTATTCAGAACTGGATGACTCCACAGGCTTGGAACATTTTTCTTTTATGAATGCATTTTTTTACAGCATTTCAAGAATGATTTAAAGACAAATTTCAAACTGTTTTGCAAATTCACTTTGATGCTTTCCGCTTCATCATCTGAGGAGAACTTCTTTCAGCGTTTTTTTTTTTTTTGTTCAGTTGCTGTTTCATTACCTCTCTTCCCAAGCTTAACACAAATTTCAATCACACACCACTGCCGTACTCTCACAGGAACATCTTCTTCTGCCATGATGACATGAACAAGGTGCTTCAACTCACTGTGATAGAACGCTGAAGAATATGGCGGTCCAAATGCAGGCTCACACATGTCGATGTATGCCGTTCACAAACACATGCACAGCATTCCCATATCTACCTCCATGAAACAGAAATAGGAACAGTCTCATTACTGTTAAATAATCTCACGTATGTTAAACTGAAGATGAATTTGCATTTTAGGTCTTACATGTTTGAGTGCTTACTCTTATTTTTTAGCAGTTCCAAACAGATTAAAAATGTCATTGCCAGCTTCCGTTTTTGGGGTGCTTTATTGAGACTGTATTAAATATAAAGAACTAAAGCCCTACTCAAGAATTAAAACGGTTCAAAGCCTTGCTAAAATGATAATATTATTTTGTGCTTCAAAGCTTCTTTACACTATTGACCAAGTAATAAAGTGTGTTGTACATACCTACCTTCCATAACACTTGCTCAAGAAGGTGGTCTTACAACCACAAAGCCACAGGCTGTTATTCCACAACTGCCATTAAGCCATTGTTTAGCCTGTTCTACTGGGGTAAAATCTGTATTTTTAAATGTTTATATGAAATTGTTTGGGGTTGCATTCTACAGAGCCTCTTAAATGGCATCAGAGAAAAAAATGTTATTTATAGGAACTACAGTATATAAAATAGTTATGTGTTCTCTCACTGAAGGACTTCCAATTTAGATTTGAGATCTTGACGTTTGATGATACACTATATGGCCAAAAGTATGTGGAGATCCCTCCAAATTATTGAGTTCAGGTGTTCAGCCACAGTTAATGGGTGCAAAAAATCAAGCACACAACCATAGGACCTCCATTAACAAACACTGAAATTAACATGGGTCATAGTGAAGAGCTCAGTAACTTAAATGTGGCACTGTCATTGGAGACCACCTTTACCACAGATCAGTACATGAAATTTTTCCTCTGCTAGATTTGCTCCCGGTCAACTGTAAGGTCTATTATTATGATGTGGAAGCATTTAGAAGCAATAACAGCTCAGTTACGGAGTGGTAGACTAGGCAAACTCACATTGCTGTATATCAAGTGTATATCACATAAAAAATTGCCAATCTGCTGTTACATCACTCACAACAGTTTCAGACCGCCTGTGGAAACGGCATCAGCACAAGAGCTACAAATTTTAAGCTTCATGAAATGGGTTTCTATGGCCAAGCAGCTGTACACAAACTTTAGATCACCATATGCAATGCCAAGCGTCAGCTGGAGTGGAGTGAAGAGTGCTGTGATTGGAAACATTGTATGCTGCTTCACTATCTGTCAGTCTGATGGACAAATCTGGGTTTGGCAAATGCCAGGAGAATGCCACTTTCTGCAATGTTCCTACTGTCAAGTTTGGTGGAAGAGGGATAATGGTCTAGGGCTGTTTTTCAAGGTTTGGACTAGGCTTCTTGGTTCAATTGAAGAACAGTGTTAATGCTACAAGATCCATAAAGATGTGGTTTAATGGTTTTGGTATGGAAGAATTGAAGTGGCCTGCAGGATCCTTGCGCTTACACCTTTGGAATGAATTGGAAAGCTGAATCCAAATTATACTATATCTTCTTATCCAACATCAGTACCTGAAGTAGAGTGTACGCTGTTAAAACCGCAAAGGGGGCTCAACTCCATGTTAATGCCCATGGTTTTGGAATGGGTTGTCCAACAAGCAGGCATAGATGTAATTGTCAGATGTCCACAAACATTTGGCCATATAATGTATTAAAAGAAAATATACAAGCAGCCTCACATCACAAGCTGACTGAAACACAAGCACTCAAACAGAGAATCTGCTGTAAGAATGACTGTCACCAACATCCAGCCATGGTTCAAACATCCAGCCCTGCTCCATGCTGCAGACCGCCTCAAGGAATGACAGTGAAGATGATTGGGTGTCAGCACTAGTAGCATGGTGCCCGTCATTCTTGTAAAAGATACAGTGTTCATGTGCAGTGTTTCAGTGAATTTGTCACGTGGACTGTTCATGTATCCTCTAATAATATCTTCCATAATAAACTTCCAGCTGCACATTTTAGACTTCAAGTACTTTTGCAAAAGAATGCAAAACCACTCTAATCTCTGAGCATGATTTTGAACACACTTCATGATTTTTTTTATTTAATTACTGTTTTCCCAGTTATGATTCCAGTTTGATTCAGACCATTCCATGCCATCTTCTAATTTCATTATCTTCCAAAACTGTTGTTGCCCAGCACAAGCAGCAGGGACAAAAGCAAACATTAAATTTTTGTCATTTGGATTCATTTTTGGAATTACGTGTTGTCCCACACGTGCACATGGGAGGCAGCTAAAGGGCCTGAAAGAGAGTAATTCCATGCCAGACCAGGGGGTATTAGAGTACACTAACTCTTTTGCTCACTTCTCTGCAAACCAGTTATGGGATGGCCCCGATAGCGTCACTTCCAGTTCCGGCCTCAATGACACCACTTCCTGTTCCGGCCCCAGTGATGATGCCACTTCTGGTCCCTGGGCCCAACAACATCACTTCCAGTTCTGGCCCTTACTGATGATGTCACTTATGGTCTCAGGCCCAATGACACCACTTCTGGTTCCAGTCCCAGTGATGACATCACTTTCTCCTGCATCTTTGTGCCAGCAAATCAGTTCAGTTGTGGTCTCGAACCTGTACAAATCAGTACCTTACACTTATCCATTGCAGCCAGGAACAATATACTGATGGCTGCCCCAAACCTTTTATTTCTGTGTGGCTCTTTGTCGTGTTTATGACATTGTTTATAGAAGATGTATTTTAGAACCACTGGACACATTTTTTTGTTTTACTGCATCTTGTTCTTGTGCTTCTGTGAAGCTCGACATTTTTAACCAGATCTTCTAAAGGTGAGAGAACAATTTACAAGTAAAGAAGTTAAGAGGTTGCTTTGTATGCTATGCAGAATAAAAAAGATTACCAGACTAGCAGTATGGACCTCACCAGCAAATAATTTTTTTTCAGAATATCTCAACTTTTCAACATCTTGGTCTTTCTTCTAACCAGCTTTTGCAGATTTTATTAAAAAAATAAATAAGTAAACATGGCTAAAGGACAACACATTTATATTGTGCATTCTTCAGCTTATGAGTGCTGTAAAAATGACAGCTTTATTACTTAACTGACTGTAACTTTCAACTTCAGAGTCAATGTAAATAATGGCAAAGTACTGCAGGCCATGTTTTACCTCTTCCTCTATCATGTTGACTTCATCCACTTTAAGAGCAAACCCTTCTAACAGAGTGGATGATAAAAAAGCTCTTGAAATGAGACCAATAGACAACCAAGAAAGGATGGATTTGTCATTTTGATCAACTCCAGAAACTGAAGTCATGATCAAAAACACAAACAGTGCTCGTAGCCTGAAAATAATAAAAAGGTATATAAGAAAAAGCAGGCAAATTTGTCACCAGCAAAGAAAGAACTGAATAAAAATGTAGAATTATGTAATTGAACACTATACCATCAGGTTAGACTGTAGTTAAAATACTATATGGTAAAAGTCAGAAATGAAAAGAATTGGAAAAAAACAGAAATGAGGTCTCCTCATCATGTGGTCATGCGGTGGTTACGATCTACGAGGAGCTTGGAAGTGTGGCATGCATCGGGGAGAGAAGATACTGTTAGACATTAGATGTCAATAATGGCGCCACGTGACGAGATCCTTTATAAATTAAACACCCAACATTTGCACCAGTCTCCTTATTGTGAATAAATTAGAAACAGGTAGAATAAGCAGAGAATCAAGAAATACAATTAGTATAGATGGAAAAAGATGGGATATAATGAAGATTGTATACAGGATTATCAAGAAATTCTAAGTATAATTGATATTATGAAAAACTAGGGGGCTTTGCCCGTGCTCGCTTTGCTTGCCAACTCCCAGGCCTGCACTACACGCATGGAGATGCAGATGTACAATTTAAACAGATTGCTATTTTCATGGGAATTGTTACACATGCATAATAGAACTAACTATTTTCCATTACAGCAAGTAATTAACCATATTAAAAAATAGTAAAATGTAATAATTTGAAAGCAAATGATTTTTCATGTTGTGTTAGAGTTATTCATTGCATAATACGATTTTGTTCTGTTTGGCTTTGAAATTAATACGCAAATTACTTTTAAACTTACATTTTTACTGTAAATCTTAAATTTTCGTCAATATCGCAATGAATTTTGATTCTGTTTGGACTTTCATTGTGACAACACAATGTATAACTGCCCGTGATTGCATTTCATTTCTTTCTCTCTATTAAATAAAATGACTTTTTCGAATGTTTGGAGATTTGTTAATTGTCTTTGCAAAAGCTATTCTAATCGGACACTGTAAATATTTTAATACAAATGGCATAGCAAGATCTCCTTTGTTTTCTAATGTTATCCACTGGAGATTTACTACATTACCTTTCTTGGATACATCATTCTTTCTACAGTAATTCGTGTGGAGGAAGACTGGACGGTGTTAACGATTGTAGATATTCTTTAGATATTGTAAATTGATGTTTTTATCTTCTGCACGATCACCACCAACTGTTTCAGCATATTCTATTGATACGCATTTAACCAATTTGCTGTGTAACCGATCGACATTTTTGATGTTAATTCGTTTGACTTCATCATTTCTCTCTGCTAGGATTGCTTGTGTACTCATTTTTACTGTTGATAACCCTTTGTGATGAAATTCTTCAATAAGATTTGGACATAATATGTCTTCTGTAATTGGGAACTTAAAGTGAGGAAAACATTAAAATTTATAAGAGCTGAGAGAGCAAGAACTATGTCTGTCAAAAGCATTCACACGAATGAGAAGTGAGAGTACCGTGTACATGGTTGAATATGGTTGAGAGGAGGGCATGACTGAAAAAATCTCATGGCCAAAAATCAAAAGGACTTCAAGAATGAAGGTACAAAATATGTAAAATGAACCAAAGATATTAACTCAATGGCAATATGTTTGTCATCATATAGATATAAGCTTGTAATATTTTTTGCTAATTATATATAAAATCTTCACTATATCATATTTTCTTTTCTTTTTGCTTTGTTTAAAATGTATTCATCTATACTGATTGTATTTGTTTTACTTGAATCCCAAGTTATTCTACCTTTTTATGACAATATGCCTTCCCAAAGAAAGGCGAACAATGCAAAACACGTTGCTTTGCTGTGGATTCCAACATTTCTTGACAGGGCCCATACAGTATTTGCTTCTTTCTCCCGTGATAGTGGGTGCTAGGTGACACTGTTGCTCACCTTTTCCCCAACAGACAAACACACTGGACACAGGTTAAAAGTACTAAGAATATTTTTACTTCTTTCCTATAGTGCCCCAAAGCACCTCCACCACAACAAACAGGCAATAACTATAATAACAATACAACAATTCTCTTCTATCAGCAGCTCCGTCACACTCCCTCCTAACTCCGGCCCTCTGGCCCTCTTGCTGGGTCTCCACTAGTCCTTTATATAGTCCTTGACCCGGAAGGGCTTCTGTCCTTCCGTCCGTGTGATTCCTCAGCACTTCCGGATCAGATGGGTACTTGTATTTTCTTCAGCCCAGAAGTACTTCTGCCCTTCCTTCCCCATGACTTGGGAGTACTTCCGGACTATATGGGAAACAGAAGTCCCCGTGTCGGCTGTGAAGCCGAACTCCATCTCCCATAGTGCCCTGTGGGAATCTGGGGCACCACTAAGCTGCAGGGAAATTGCCATCTAGTGTCCTGGGGGTGTCAGCCGGGTTGAGCAGCTCAACCTGGCTGTCCATCACACTCCTCTGTGGTCTACCACAGTGCTTCTCAATCTTTATTCCTACAAAGGTCCTCAAAAGAACTGCAAGAATATTTGAGGAACCCTTATGCAAGCCAAGACATTTAACCCTCTTGGACTTTTGCAGCACTATTGACAAAGGTGTTTGTTTTTGAACTTACCTTTATGAGCAAAATCGGACTTGCTGTTGTTATTACACTGTCTGCATTTTTAGAATGCATAATACAAAATTTTGAAGCCATTTTGAAAACAGCCCGTGTGTTTTTATAAAACAAAAGTTAATTGTGTCTGAATTTCTTAATCATAACATAAAACAAGTTGATATTTTTTAGGGAAAAAATAACTGGTAATTACCAAAATACAAAATTTGTCACTGCTGATATTTTTGATAACAAAAGCTGCTCACTTGGCTTAAGTATTACTTTTTAAATCATGCAGAAAGTAATTCATTATTAAAAAAAAAAACAAAAAGTCATTTTTGAAATGCAGGATTAATTTCATAACTTAATTACAGAAGCTACTTGGTTATCCTCAGGATTCAGCACTGGAGTGTTTCCATCAGTTATAGGCTCATTCAAGATGTGTTTTCTCTTCACAGACAACAATCAAGTCAGATGAAAAGACAAAAGAATCATATTGGGCTGCTGGAGGATCAGTGGAGATCCATGGCACTGTGCAGCTTTAAAATGTAAGCGGAGTGGCGGCTGCGCTGTGTGTAAAATTGACAAACCATATCCTTTGTGAGACTGTTACATCTTTGGCTTCATGCTAAAACATTAAAGGTAATTGGTAAAGTAGATGACATAGGATCATGAGAATTCCAAAATGTACTTGCTTGACCCTTTAGCCAATTTCCAGTCTTTCCAATCTCATACAAGTGGGAAATGCGATCATAGCCCAGATCCAAGCACAAAGCTTTTGGACATGTTTCCTATTGTGCTGGAGAAATGCCATTCACAGTTAAACATAGCTTCAGATAAAGAAGAGCCATTTCTTATTCTATTTGAAGAAGCAGGTTGTTTGACTGAGAACCGTTCAGCTGCTGACCATCAACCTCAGTGCAATGTATGTAGAAATCGTGAACCAAAACTGCTCCATTCTCATACTGTTGGTTTATTTAACATACTAATTCAGATACAGTACATGCCATAAAATGAGGAAATAAATAAGAAACAAAACATAACATAACATTCTCAAATTTGCTTAAGTGATTCAAGGCCATTGGGTTTGGTGTCATCACCTATCCCAGTAGAATGAGGGACAAAGCAGGAATGAGGCCAGGAAGGTGTGTCAATCGAATGTCTGGAACAGTAAGAACTAAGACATGATTATTATTATTTTTAATATTAATATTATTTTTAATTTTGAAATTATCGAGTAAGAGTAATAAGCTGAAAGGGATGCTTTTGGATTGACCCGGTGGCTGAATTATCTCTGAAAAGTTATATTGTTTTTTTTTTCTTTTCTTTATGCAAAAAGGAATCTGTACATTTGACAAAACTCTACTATTTGTTAATAATAATAATAAGAATTAGCCAGGCTTTGTAATAGCATCATTCAGACTTTGATGTTTGGTTGCAAAAATCGCAGCATTTCCCATTTTTCTGCCACTGTTGCCATTGTGCTTTTTTGATGAAGATGATCCATTATTTTGCTTCTAGTTTGTCTGTGTTAGCTTCTGTCTGTCTTTATGAGCTTTCTGTCTGCTATTTGGATTCTTGTTGAACAACCATACATTTCATCCTTTCATGCATGTTTTCCGTTGCTATTCAATGTCTGAGCCTCACCTAACAGTCGGTGCATTAGACAGAAGATCACACAACTAGAGGCGATGAGCATCTTGACTACAAGTATTAAAGCATGGAGGCATACTCCGAGTCACACTGGGCATCAGAAATCTGCATGGTACTGGGCAGGAACTTTTCTTCCAAGAGTTTTTTTCCACTTGATTATTTGCTTATTTGAGCAAAGCCAGACTTGTAATACTAAATATGTTACTTCCACTATGCAACACCAGGATTTTATTGAAAAATGTCAAGATCACCACCCATCCATTTTGTAACTGCTTACATAATTCACACACACAGAAACTGTTGTTTTTATCAGTCCAAAATTCACTCTGGGTGTTTCAGCCACAGGGCACATGCAACCATAGCTTCAATAAGGCACTTGACAGCTCTTTGTGTTTACATTGTGGAGGCCTGCTGACTGTCAGTTTGGGCCTGGTGAGGACTGAAGTGCTAGAGAAGGGGCACTGCTACATAATGAAAGCACCTTGCAAACCTGGTAGGGAACTTTACAACAAGAAGAGTAAAACTGTCAAAGTGTCGCACCTGTCTTTTGGTTTTAAGTAAACTGGGCTCTGTCATAACATAATAGCATAGCTCCTTCACTAGAATTTATTTAGGAAGTTTATATAACACGTTCAGCACTGCAGGAAATGAAATGGAATTATGAAGAGAATAATCCTACTGCTCTTGTATTACCTCAGACGGTGCCCACAACTGGAGGGCTAAAAAGGGGTGTACAAAATCTTCTGTGCCGCACTAACTGGAAAAGTTAAAACAATGCAGGTAAAATGGCTACAGTACTCCAGAAAACTACAAAAAGTGCATCTAGAACCTAAAAAAAGTGTCCCAGAATAAAAATCCTCTTCACACTCTGCTACCACCTCTAAGAAGGCACTGACCAAGTGACAGAACATCAAACAGCAGTTGCTTGGAATGAATGCTAAAATTAGGGCCAACCACCTGGGAAGTACTGGGACAGACCACTTCAGTTTGTATAACCATCTGCATGTCCCATTTTATAAAAACATTTTAAACATTTTTCAGCAATGCAGCTAGTAGGGGGAAAAGCAGAAAGAGGCGTCACCACATATAAAGACTGAAAGACAACTCAAAAAGAACATTACTAAAGTGATAAGTTATATAACATAGGCATCAATTACAGTAAAATAGATTTGATTGATAAGATGAGGCAGTATTTGGTAGATCTGAGCTACTCATTTCAGTCCGTGAAGGGCTGATGTTAATTCGACATATATTTTAATAAAAAATGCCATATTTGCCAATGTTGCCCTTTATTGTGTCAATCTAGAAATGCACAATGGGGTTGATTTCCTAATTAAAAGAATTTATCAAGTATGAATAAACTGCACTGATCTTGCCTTTTAAAAGATTTAGCTGTTATATTTATTTTTTAATCAGTTGCTTGCTGATCATCACACTACCAGCAACACCAATGAAGCACCTGTGCCTGCTCTGGGTTAACTGACACTATTTGAGCAAAACTGAATGCTAGTTCTGACTGATGTCCTCCTCAGTAAACTGGCCCTTGTCTTATTCTCCTTTTGTGGTCAAAAAGGCAATTAACGTGAAATCTGTATTGTTTTTCTGAGGACTTCAATAAACTGGAGCCTATTTTAATTTTCTTCTTTTTATTTCCTTTTCCATAGATTATGAACTCTAAATAATGACAACTGAAAAAGACAGGACACAGCAACTGAATGCTAAAGAGAAGCCGTATCTAAATAATGTTTCTGACTCTGAAATCATTAGCAAGTAACCACTTCAATAACAATGGCATTTCAAACACAGCAAAATCCCACGATTTGGCAAATATAATCCTATTTTTAAAATTTCTGTAAATGGTAAATATTATTGTATCATTCTGTATTGACATAATAAAGGTAAATTACGTATATGCTTCATTAATATGCGAGTTCTAATTAAAAGCTGGCCTTGGTTTAAACAAAAATACACAATGACTGTGGCAAACCACGGACTGACTTCAACAGATAGATAGATAGATAGATAGATAGATAGATAGATAGATAGATAGATAGATAGATAGATAGATAGATAGATAGATAGGAATACTATATAACAGATAGATAGATAGATAGATAGATAGATAGATAGATAGATAGATAGATAGATAGATAGATAGATAGATAGATAGATAGATAGATAGATAGATAGATAGATAGATAGATAGATAGATTTAAGAGGAGTATGACATAGTATTTTCAAAATTATTTTGATCATGCTTTTTTTAAGGCATTTTCTCCTTGTCACAATACACACATTTTGAAAATTATTATGTTTGAAGTATACAATTTTAATATCTAAATTTTCACTTTATTATCTAGAGCCACTTTGAAGATGTCAAGAGCATTATCATGTAAATTTCCACAGAAAAACAGACGGATTAGGCAACATGTTATTAAAACAAAAGGAAAACATGCATTTATTTAAAAAAAAAGTTGTGTAATTATTATAAATAAGAAAAAAATACTTGCTGTGTAAGGTATGAAATTTTAACATTAGTAAAATACACTTCCCATATTCTAATATGAGCTGAAATAATAGATAGATAGATAGATAGATAGATAGATAGATAGATAGATAGATAGATAGATAGATAGATAGATAGATAGATAGAGTAATGCCTACGTTCACATTATTCTAGGACTGATTTCTTGATGGCAGTAAACAACTCACTTGCATGGTTTTTTTGTTTTTATTATTATTATTATTCACTGCCTGAAGATAATTCATTACAACATCAACACGTTCCCCCCACCTTTTTTGAAAGATCGCCCTCACCCCCCTTTCAATATCAATATTTCATAAACTTACAGTGACAAATTTATTTTAATGTGCTTTCGGTGGCGACGCTGAGATTGATAGTGTGATCAGAGCCCCGGCACGCCAGTGACTGGGACAGTACAGGAGAGTTTTACCGCATACATTAGTCAAAGACAGACGGCCAGGGTGCTGGGGGGAGCTTGGTGGTGGTAGTGGTGGTGGTGGTGAGGAGGGGGCTGTGCTCCGTAGATTCAAGGAGTAAATTTATCATAGTTATGGCTTTCTTAGGCATCCATTTTCCTGTGGCTGTTGACAGGTAGTATCTGCAAGGCCCTGTCTATTGATTGACTGCCTGATCTAATTTCAGATGGGTCTGTTTAGATGCTCTGATTCTACTCTCTTATCAAATTAAGGTGCGTTGCTGTAATTGTTATTTAAAAGGTAGTAGATGACTGCCTTGGGTTTCCAAATGTCACCTCGCCAGCCATGATTTGTGCTTCGATTGAGATGGGGGGAGTTACTATCTTGAAGTCTCCAGGCTCTTCCCTGGCTTCCTTGAGGGCTGCTCTTGGGCTATGCAGACATTGTGCAGCACTGCTGGACAGGGGATCACTTCTGTTCTCCACCACAGCAAGCTAATGTTTATCCTCCTAGGCTATAGAGAACAAGCAGTATGTCATAAGAAACAGGAACAGCTGAGCTCCCACTTGCAGGCACACAACTTTGTTTAAAATATTTTCCATCTTTTGCACAAAGTGTGAACAAAACACCATGAGTGAAGTAAGAAAAATGAGAGTCTGCTTAGTGTTCAATTTCACTTTGCAATGACATAGGCTGAGGACAATCAGGAAATGGGCATCTGAAAGAGTGGACCAAACTGAATGCAAGAAGAAAAAATTTTAAAGAGTGTAACAGGAACTGAAACCTTTATCCCAGAAAGGCAAAACATGAGGAATTTTAGGAGATGGAGTCACTAGGACAGCTACACTCCTAGGCTGCATGTGTGCTGCAAGCAAAGACCCTTTGGTAAAAACAGAGTATCCAGTCCCTCTAAGCTCCAACAGCCCCCTTTTCTTGTTTCCCACTCTCATGCAGACTCGTATCAAAGCACTCTGCAAACTGCACTAGGGGCTGCCATGATTCAAACAGCCTAACATTGTGCCCATTATTTATGCCTTAATGACTCTGCAAGGATTGGCGCCAGTTTTTCATTAAATATCAGCTAAATGGGGTGTTTTGGAAGACGAGTAACTGTCTGCTCAGCACAGAGCCAAGACTGCTGGATTTTACTTTTACCCGATGAAAAAAAAAAATCTGAATTTCTGCAAAGATAAAATAAACCAGAAGAAAAGATAATTGTGTTCATTATCGCAGCGCTCATCCAAAAAAGCCTGCTACAGACACACTATAAACAAAAGCATTTTAAAATTATGAGACAAATTGTGCTGGAAATAGTTACTGCCTCCTTGTTTTAAAAGTACTAATTTATGAATTTCGACATACTGAATTTTGTGATTTTTAAAATGGGGCTTTCTTCCAGTCCTTCATATTTACAGTAGAATTTTGAAGCGAGGAGTGGAGAGGGAGCTGCCAGTTGGCTGGACGAAGGTGTGCTGTGCCATGGAGCCTAAACACACATTAGGGACCTCCTGCTGGCATGGTAAGGATGAACTTTAGTCGTCTAGGAGTTCCAACATTTTTGCTTGGCGACAGTGCACGGTGCACAGATAAGCAATCAGACTGTACTGTATTCTGAATTTGGTTTCCTGTACCGTACACGGTTTTCCTGTACAGTGATTAAGATGACATTTGAGTCACAAATTCATATTCAGGAGGAAGTCATTTCAGAACCACACTTTGCTTTCCTAATTAGGCACATATAAAAATAAACCTTGATGACCTCAACAGTCAATCTCTACTTTTTAGACTTTGCCCCTCTCTCCTCCATTAAATATTTCCCTAGTAAATGTTGCAGTTTACCATCTCACTTTGTGTGGTTACAGAGACCCTTGTCCAATTTCCTTATCAAACACACACTCAATTTTTCATCTTGGGATGAATTGTAGAGTACAAATGTGTACAGCAATGTAGAGTTCTGTTTTACTAACTATGCACCAAAAGTCACAGATTAACTCTGAAATAATGAAGCCACCATATACTGAACATAGTGAGGGCAGTAGTATGCCTCCCGGCAGATCTTAATGATATATGAGGTAAAATAAGCTTTCACAAACATTCATGTTTTATTATGTAGTGCCTTTCACATCATATTCTCTATCTATCTGTGAAAGGGCACCTTTCATGTCAGTCTATGATATTGAGCCATTTGCACTTATTAAAATATCAATATCATATATCACCTTACATTGCCTATCATTCTCATATAGTGCCTTTATTTTTCCTTTTTTGTCATACAGATTTTTTAAAATATACTAGGGGGCTCTGCCCTCTGCTCGCTTCGCTCGCCCACCCCTGGCTTTGGTTTACCAGATATACAATTTAAAGAGATTGTTATTTTCATGGGAATTGTTACATATGCATTATTTTCACTTTTACTTTAAACTTTTATAAAAACAATACTGTACTTGTCCTTTATTTCCAGCCCTGAGCATGGTTAAATCTCTTTCTCGCAGGACGTATAACGCTGCTCGTGTTGTAAAGGGGGGGTGGCTGAATGCATGCTAAGAAGAAGAGGTTGGATAATCTGTTGGCCTGCTGCTGCTGGCAAGCTACGTATTCCACTTGTCGCGCTGCGCATCGATCATTTAAAAGCCTGTACAGCAGCTGTCCTTTTGCCACTTCGCATCTCTGCCACTCGCGTTGTTAAGGGGCGGTGGGGGGGAAGCTTAATGCAAGCTAAGGAGAAGCAGTCAGATTATCTGCTGGCTTGCTGCTGCTGCTACTGCTGGCGAGCTGCATTATCTGCTTGTTGCTTGTCGTTGTTTTAAGAGCTGGAAGCACATGAAGCGTGTCTGCCAAAAGCATTCCAACAACTGCTAGGTTAGATGTCTGTGAACTTGTTTTAAATGTTGTCTCACTGCCTTGTCTCGTGTGGGACGTCAAATTGTCCAAGAAGATCACATCTCGTCTCCCTAGTCTCCTTTCCATGATTTTTTTTTTATAATAGAGAGATAATGCTTTTCATACCTAACTATGTATGTGGATGCATGACCAACCACCAAAATGTGAAATAAGAAATTGTTGTTCATTTCAGGTTGTCATGTATGCACGCCAAGAGGGTGCTCACTTAAGGTATGTGGTACCAACCAAGGATGAGAGGATGCCTCCTTCTCTCTTACAGCCTCAAGAATATGTCCGTTGAAGGCAATGAAGCCAAACAAGCCCTGCCCCTTTCTGTCTGCCTGGTACAAAAGGAAGATGCTCTCAGAAGGTGGCAAATCATTTCAGAATTGACAACATTAGCAAATACACAAGAAAACACAGAAATTGCAACTGGACAGAGCACTAATTACAAGTGAATTGTCCCTAGCAGAGAGCACATGCAAGCGCATGATTTGTGGTGTTTTTCTTAGTTTTTATTAGAATTAAATGGAGTTTTGCCTAGTTGGAACCCCAGGTGTTTGGCTTTTGACCTTTCTTCTCATTCATCTTGCTGCAAGGTATTCACAAAAGAGTGGATTGGTTCACAGGTCCCCCTCTGCTCAAATCATCTGTTAATTAAGTTAAGGCTTTAAGAACTAAGGAATAAAAAGAGCACTTTAGGGAAACAGTTTGATATTTTAATGGCCACTAAACATTAAGCCCTTGGTAAGAACAAAGAGTAACGGCTGCACCTGAAAACGCCATAAGAAAGAATTTGCTGTACTCTTTTGTGTGGCCCAGACTTAGATAAGTGGATTAAGAAAATCAATGAATTTAATGAACAGGTTAAAATTATACAGTATAACTTCATTAAATGATGACCTGTGAACCACCTTTATGACATGGCATATTCTACCACTGTGCTCCAGGGGATGTTATTGGAGGTATGTTTTACAAACTATCATCAGACTTTACAACATATCCTCTGGTTAGAATATGGTTTTATGCCATTTTTTTATTCTAATTTTAAGTAGACTACTAACTGATTTATTTTACACTTGAGACTTGAGACTACATATAGGATTTTCTGCAGATTTTGTTCATATCTGACTAATATGTGCATTTAGCTATCGTACAGCAATCTTCCCCAGAAGACCATGAAGCAATTATCTAACACATATTATCTTTCACATCGATCTATTATATTGTTTCTTTCCTATCTATCTATCTATCTATCTATCTATCTATCTATCTATCTATCTATCTATCTATCTATCTATCTATCTATCTATCTATCTATCTATCTATCTATCTATCTATCTATCTATCTATCTATCTATCTATCTATCTATCTATCTATCTATCTATCTATCTATCTATCTACAGTGCATCCAGAAAGTATTCACAGCGCATCACTTTTTCCACATTTTGTTATGTTACAGCCTTATTCCAAAATGGATTAAATTCATTTCTTTCCTCAGAATTCTGCACACAACACCCCTTAATGACAACATGAAAAAAGTTTACTTGAGGTTTTTGCAAATTTATTAAAAATAAAAAAACTGAGAAATCACATGTACATAAGTATTCACAGCCTTTGCTCAGTACTTTGTCGATGCACCTTTGGCAGCAATTACAGCCTCAAGTCTTTTTGAATATGATGCCACAAGTTTGGCACACCTATCCTTGGCCAGTTTCACCCATTCCTCTTTGCAGCACCTCTCAAGCTCCATCAGGTTGGATGGGAAGCGTCGGTGCACAGCCATTTTAAGATCTCTCCAGAGATGTTCAATCGGATTCAAGTCTGGGCTCTGGCTGGGCCACTCAAGGACATTCACAGAGTTGTCCTGAAGCCACTTCTTTGATATCTTGGCTGCGTGCTTAGGGTCGTTGACCTGCTGAAAGATGAACCGTCGCACCAGTCTGAAGTCAAGAGCGCTCTGGAGCAGGTTTTCATCCAGGATGTTTCTGTACATTGCTGCAGTCATCTTTCCCTTTATCCTGACTAGTCTCCCAGTTCCTGACACTGAAAAACATCCCCACAGCATGATGCAGCCACCACCATGCTTCACTGTAGGGATGGTGCCAGGTTTCCTCCAAACATGACGCCTGGCATTCACACCAAAGAGTTCAATCTTTATCTCATCAGAGCAGAGAATTTTCTTTCTCATGGTCTGAGAGTCCTTCAGGTGCCTTTTGGCAAACTCCAGGCGGACTGCGATGTGCCTTTTACTAAGGAGTGGCTTCCGTCTGGCTGCTCTACCATACAGGCCTGATTGGTGGATTGCTGCAGAGATGGTTGTCCTTCTGGAAGGTTCTCTTCTCTCCACAGAGGACCTCTGGAGCTCTGACAGAGTAACCATCGGGTTCTTGGTCACCTCCCTGACTAAGGCCCTTCTCCCTCGATCGCTCAGTTTAGATGGCCGGCCAGCTCTAGGAAGAGTCCTGGTGGTTTCGAACTTCTTCCACTTACGGATGATGGAGGCCACTGTGCTCATTGGGATCTTCAAAGCAGCAGAAATTTTTCTGTAACCTTCCCCAGATATGTGCCTCGAGACAATCCTGTCTCGGAGGTCTACAGACAATTCCTTTGACTTCATGCTTGGTTTGTGCTCTGACATGAACTGTCAACTGTGGGACCTTATATAGACAGGTGTGTGCCTTTCCAAATCATGTCCAATCAACTGAATTTACCACAGGTGGACTCCAATTAAGCTGCAGAAACATCTCAAGGATGATCAGGGGAAACAGGATGCACCTGAGCTCAATTTCGAGCTTCACGGCAAAGGCTGTGAATACTTATGTACATGTGCTTTCTCAATTTTTTTATTTTTAATAAATTTGCAAAAACCTCAAGTAAACTTTTTTCACATTGTCATTATAGGATGTTGTGTGTAGAATTCTGAGGAAAAAAATGAATTTAATCCATTTTGAAATAAGGCTGTAACATAACAAAATGTGTAAAAAGTGATGCACTGTGAATACTTTCTGGATGCACTCTATCTATCTATCTATCTATCTATCTATCTATCTATCTATCTATCTATCTATCTATCTATCTATCTATCTATCTATCTATCTATCTATCTATCTATCTATCTATCTATCTATCTATCTATCTATCTATCTATCTATCTATCTATCTATCTATCTATCTATCTATCTATCTATCTATCTGCAAGGGCACATCAAATCTCTCTGTTGATCTGCGTATCTTATATAATGCCTTTCCCACTATCTGCTAATCATGTAGTGACTTTCACATCTACTTATATACGGCACTTTCAAATCTCAAGTCTTTCTACTTTATGTAATGATGTTCACATACAGTACATTAAACAAGCAGTCATACCGTAGAGTGCATTTCACATCCACCTTTCTTCCAATGATGCTTTTAATACGTGTTGTGCTATCATCTTACTTATCCATTTATCTAACTATCAATGGAAAATGAATGCAGTGCCTTTCACATTAATAGCTAATGATTTACCAATCTGTATATCTTAATACATACAGTACATCTATTTATATTTTCCAAGTGATCTAAGACCTGTGGCTTTATATACTATGTGAACTGGCATTTAACAGACAGATAGAACTTTATTTGTCCACAAGAGGAAATTTGGCTTTCATAGAGTCTCTTTAAATAAATAAATATGTATAAAATATTTATACATACCCTATTGTCTGAACATAGACCAGAAAGAATAAACAGAATGAAAACTTCTGACTTTTTAGTCCCAGTCCCAGTCCCAGTGAGGCATTATAGATGTGAATTGCTGTTGGTATAAAGGAGCCCCCATAGCATTTCCCTGCTCTTCTGCTGCATGATTCGTTGGCTCAAAGTCCTCAGTGTTAGTGTGTCAGAGAGAAGTGCAGCATTGTTCATAATGGCACTCAGTTTTGTTTTCATTCTCTCCTCCACTACTACCTCCTGGGGGTCAAAAGTGTGTTCCACAACTGAGCCTCCCCTTTCAATAACCTTGTTACTTTGGTGAGCCTCTCTGGAAGTGATGTTACCAGTCCAGCATACCACAAGATTGAACTGTCTTAAAGGAATGCAGTCTCCTAAGAAAACACAGTTTGCTCTACCCTTATATAGTTCTGTGTTGTGAGACCAGACCAACCTGTCATTGATGTGGAACCCCAGGTACTTGTAGGAATGGACCACCTCTACATCCACCTGACTCCTGAACTCTGTCACACCCCCTTATCAATACACCCCACAAGTGCAGAATCGACAGATAATTTCTCTAAGTGCCATGACCTGGTGTTATATTTAAAGCTGGAGGTGTACAGAGTGAAGAGTAAATAAGACAGGACTGTTCTTTGTGTTGCTCAAGTGTTGCTCACATCCTTATCAGAAACACAGTCCTTGAGTCTGACAAACTGCAGTCTGACCAACAGATAGTTCAACATCCAAGAAGACAGAGAGAAATTATTCTGAGGAATGAGGAAGAAAATGGTATGAGGTGACTGTTGTTGAAGAATACACCATGCATGTCACAGTTACCTTTACATACTGGTTCTTTTTAACCTTGTGTATCATTGCAAGAAAGCTATATACAATATTTTGGCCTGCCTCAATGTGAAAACTCATGGCTAAGTAAACTCCCTTTTATATCTGGCCTGGTTCTTTTGGTTCTACTCAATTCCTCATCACAGTTTTATAGCTACTTTCATTCATATTGCAGCTTGATTTTTTTCAATTTATTGTTAGGAACAACCAACTCAGCCCCAGCAGAAGTAGTTAAAAATGAATGGCTTAAATATATATGGATTGACTGTAAGACACACAATGTAGCCTTATTTTTTGTGGATGTTCAGGTCTTTATTTCACTCCTTAATGCCACTTCTGTAGTTTCTAACTGTTGGGATGGGATGGACATCCAGAACAAGGAGCAGATTCAGGTAGTTGAGAGAACTAAAGAATGGAGTGCACAAAGAAAGAGAGGAGGCCTTTGAGGTGAAGGTAACCCTCAGAAGAAGCAGACTGAAAGTAGGTCTGTCAGTATTTAAGAGAGTGGCATGTTGGCTGAGTTAGAGAGTGAGGGCACCCTAAATCTTAATTGGCACAGAGAAGCTTTCGTATATAGAGTACTGGAGACAAGTAGTCAACTTATAAAATTAAAATTCACTAGATTGCTAAGTTGACTTTTCATGGTGTATTCTTCATTTAATCGACTACTATAGAGGAGAAGTTCACTCTCTAAAGAAAGATTTAAGACAAAATGTAAGCAAAACCATGGAATACCTCAAAACAAGTAGCCTCCTGGTAATTAATTTTCCCTTATCTTGCCAGCTAACATATCACTTCCCGCGGAATTGAGAGATGTGTCAGTTTCACGTTTCAGATAATGAAAAAAGCAGAAATTAATAAAATTAAAGAGAGGGGGGTAAAAGAGTGACAGAGTTCCTGGTGCTGTCGCCTTGTTTTTAGTTGCTGGGTGAAAGCAGCCATTTAATCATGCAACAAATTAAATGATATTATTTTGACATGAAGCCAGATGGCAATGCTTTGCTCATCCTCAGTGCGAAGAGTGATAGAGAGGGAGATGGGGCGGTGGGAAAAGGGGGGGTTGGGACAGAGAGAAAGAAAGAGGTAGAATTAATTTGAGCGGTGTGAAATCTGCATATGCCAGGATTTGAGTCAGCGAGATTGTGCGTAAAAGTAACAAGGCAGGAGCCTTGTAAGGCGTCAATCACTGGTGGGACCCCTCAGACAGAAACAAGGAAAGCTGGATGAAAGAGGAAAGGGAAAAAAGGAATCTGTGGAAGTTGAAACATGATTTTGGTGATATTTAATAATTCATCTTCAGCACATTGTGTCAGCTGCTGTTGTGCAGAGTTTGGCAGCCACTGAACCTCAGGTCATTACAATCCTCCTCCTCACTCATCATTTCATAAATGGCAATGTAGATAAAAGAAAAACAGGATAATAAAAGGTAGAACCCTGAAAATATACATTTGTTTAGCACAAGCTGTGAAAAGTATAAGTAAATGCATGCTCTGCTATTGTACATAGAAAAGGAAATCTCGTAAGCTCTAAAAGAGCTCAGCCAAGTGAAGATATTTCTTAATAATCTCTTAAACTATTAACAATTACATTTTAGTATATTATCCCATTCTGTTAAAGCTCTTTGCAAACTCTTCTTGAAAAAAGTCTGAAACTTCAGAGCAAGTAAGCCCCTTAGCTACAACAAAAATTAATAATATAGTACATGAGTGAAAAAAGTGGTAGTGGGGCATCAAGGAAATTAAGTGTCTGACATTTGTAGAACATGTAAGTCACGTGTCCAGCAATGGGGTGACATGTAAGTAGAATTTACAACAATGTACAGGTATGCCCATTAACTGAATGGCAAAAAGACACAATGTCCAGCAACAGGATGGCACACAGCTGATGTGTTTAACAAATGGAAGACACATACGGAAAATGCCCAGCAAATGTGGTGTCAAAGAAGTCAGTGTTCATGAAATGCAAGGCACAAAATCATTATTCTTAGTATTTTATGTGTACTTATGTGGTTGATGCTGTTATCCAAGGTAACTAGCAGCATCTGAGATACAAATGACTATATTTCTTATTTTTCTCGTTGGACCACAGGCAAATGAAGTGACTTGTTCATGGTCATACAGTGTCAGCAGTGGGATCTGATCATACAACCTCAGAGCTTAAAGGCCAAAGCCTCAATCACTGCACCCCATTGCCTTTCATTATACCCAATTATGGAATGACAAACAACTAATTAATTTGCTCATTTATTCATTCATTTTCCATCGCTTATTTGAAACCGGGTCTTGGGTGCAACAGTCTTAACAGAGAGACTCATACAAACCTTTTCCCATTCCCACTTCCCAATTCATACTGTGGAATCCCAAGGTGTTCCCAGGCCATCTGGGAAATATAATCCTCCCATCAAGCCCTGGGTCTTCCCCGGGGTCTCTCCATAGGGAGGCATCAAGGAGGAATCCATAACAGATGTTCAAACCACCTCAATCGGTTCCTCTCAATGTGGAAGTCAGCAGCTCTACTCCAACCCTCTCCCGAATATCTGCACTTCTCGCCCTATCTCTAACAACTAATCTGCTCCTCAATTGGATGATACATAAGTGAAATATCTAGTAATGTGATGACACCCATCAGTGATGCAGCACACAAGTGAAGCATCAAGCCATGTAGTGGCACATTGCTTTGACAGATTAGATACTTCCCTGAAAGTGGACTAAAAAGGCCTGGATTGCTCACAGAAGTGAGGCAGGCAAATCAAGAGAGGACAGAGCAGGAATCTATTCATAAATCAACAACCATAAGAAAAGGGATATACAAGTTTGGAGTAATAAACCAAATGAGAAAAAGTGACTTTGAAAGGAAATTGCCAAGAAAATATTTTTCTCAAGCTAAACAACTCTGATCTTGATTATATGGGATTAAAAATGTCATGTTATGTTAAATCAAGGTCTTTTCATTTTAAATAAAGGTCTGACAATAACAGAGCACCCACCGTGGCAATAAATGATTCCAATCCCACACAGAAATGATAGATCCAAAGTATCCAGTAACGGAGTGACCCACAAAAACTCATTGACATGCAGATGGAATACATGACAATAGTTTGTTGGGATATAACTGGATTGGCTCCAGCAAACCCCCGTGACCCTGTGTTAGGATATAGCGGGTTGGATAATGGATGGATAGATGGAATCAGAATATTCTAGACATGGACAAATCAGGTGACCCATAACTGGGCAGCACATAAGTGACAGGTTCAACAGTATCCACTAATGGGGTGGCACATAAAAAATAGAAAAGGCATACAGTAAATGAAATGTCCAAGAACGTGTTGACACACAATGACGTATCTAGTAACTATGGTGCAATAGAAGAGAAGGTCAAATTGAGAGAATATTATTGATAGAAATTGTAAATGAAATACATCCTAATTTTGAGCCATATGACTGAAGTGTCCCAAAATGGTTGGGATACAAGTAAAATCTCAAGTAGTTGAAGAAATATGCACTGGTGAGATCCATACAGTCCGTGTATACCTGATATATCTTCAAATAGGGATCATGCAAGAAAAAGATCTACAGATGGTTAGGTGGAAAATTCTATATTAGGGAAAAATGTTAGCGAGGCAGGTAGAATTGGGGTACACACTATACAATGTGTCAGGATACGTCTCCAGCAATTAAATAGAATACTGGTGAAGTGTCAAGCCTGATGAGGTATCGAATTCAAATGAAAGGTCCAATATTAGTGGAGTTTACACTGGAAGTTTCAGGTGAGAGGATGCATAGTGATCTTTCCATAGGTTAGATCTGAGAGATCTAATGAGACAACAATTAGGGTAAAAGAAATGTCCAGAAACTGGGTATCATGAAAGACTTGAAGAATAAGAATAGGAAAGTCAAGTAAATTTGAGCTGACTATTTGGCCCTGTAGCTCTGTGGTGGGCATGCTTTGGATTGTGATCAAAAACCTAAAAAAACTTGGGTTATACTGCATTTTATGTTAGTAACATGTACTTAATTTTAGAACTAAAATCATTAACAGAAGGTTACAAAATATCAAACAAAATAAAGTTTTGCGTAGTGGTGACTCTGAGGCTAGGGATCTGCACTGGCAATCGGAAGGTTGCCGGTTCGAATCCCGTAAATGCCAAAAAAGGAACTCTGCTCTGTTGGGCCCTTGAGCAAGGCCCTTAATCTGCAATTGCTGAGCGCTTTGAGTAGTGAGGAAAACGCTATATAAATACAAAGAATTAGTAAATGTAGATTATGGAGTTTATTTTTTAACTTAATTTTCCACTTACAGTAAGCATATTCAGTGTGGTGTTTATGTGTTGACTACTGTAAACCTGCAGTTTTGTCACAGAGTCTAAGCCTGAAGAAGTGTATTCTTCACTGGTGCTGTGCACTCCAGAAACTGCCACAACTGAGTCGAGTTGAGGTTTATAGTCCAAAGGTTTATATCTGTAACTTTAGCCTTGTTTAAAGATTATTACTTCTAGCCTCATATCTACAAAGTAGATAATGTGACACAATAGCATTGTTGGTGCGCTGCTTTGCCTTTTTTTGTAAATCATGCATTTTACTTAAGCAGACGAGCCTGAAGACTTTATAAAGTATATACGCTTTGCTTGGTCAGGCACTTGCTTAGTTAATATCAAATGGTTTTCATAAACTTGCCTTCTGATTTCAGAGAGCAGCATGAATTTCTGGTGTTGTACTACATCATCTGTACTCTGGTGGTGTTCAGTGGAGAGAGACGTATACACGTCCGCATGCTCATGCACGAACACACGAACACGCACATGCCGAGGGCTGACTCAGCAGGACGCAACGCTTAATCGGCTCTGCTCATCTGTTAATGAAGTTAATGACGACCGGGACAAAATGAAATGCACTGAGATATAGAATGTATTCCCCCTTCTGAGTAGAGCTTCTGATGTCTTATTTTATTCCTGGCTTTAAGAACTAAGGAATAACAAGAGCACTTTAGGGAAACAGTTTGATAATTTAATGGCCACTGAATATTAAGCCCTTGGTAAGAACAAAGAGCAATTGCTGCACCTGAAAACGCCATAAGAAAGAATTTGCTGTACTCTTTTGTGTGGCCCAAACTTAGATAAGTGGATTAAGAAAATCAATGAATTTAATGAACAGGTTAAAATTATACAGTATAACTTCATTAAATGATGACCTGTGAAGCACCTTTATGACATGGCATATTCTACCACTGTGTTCCAGGGGATGTTATTGGAGGTATGTTTTACAAACTATCATCAGACTTTACAACATATCTTCTGGTTAGAATATGGTTTTATGCCATTTTTTTATTCTAATTTTAAGTAGCCTATTAACTGATTTATTTTACACTTAAGACTTGAGACTACATATAGGATTTTCTGGAGATTATGTTCATATCTGACTAATATGTGCATTTAGCTATCGTACAGCAATTTGCCCTGGAAGACCATGAAGCAATTATCTAACACATATTGTCTTTCACATCAATCTATTATATTGTTTCTATCTATCTATCTATCTATCTATCTATCTATCTATCTATCTATCTATCTATCTATCTATCTATCTATCTATCTATCTATCTATCTATCTATCTATCTATCTATCTATCTATCTATCTATCTATCTAATACATTAAAGTTTAACACTATATAGCGGTGGGCTGGCACCCTGCCCGGGGTTTGTTCCTACCTTGTGTCCTGTGCTGGCGGGGATTGGCTCTAGCAGACTCCTGTGACCCTGTGTTAGGATATAGCGGGTTGGAAAATGACTGACTGACTGACTATATAGCCCTGAAGTATTTATTGTAAGTGGACATGCTGTATATTTATGTTACTCTTCAGTTGTTCATTGTTGACATTTAAATGAACCTAGCAACTTAACTTTGCTATACATTTATGGTAAATGAAAAAAAAAATCACTTAAGGCATTTTGATAAATATATTCTGTTTTTTTTTCCTTTTTGATAACCATTATTAACTGTTATTTATAGTGGCATTTTTGGCATGAAAATTCTTACAGAGCATAGTGGAATTTTACTTTCTTAGAACATTCAAATAATCTGAACGAAACAGGTCATTCAGCACAGCAAAGCTCACAAGTCCTGTCTACTTAATTCTACTAAAATAACATCAGCTCTAGCTTGGAAGGTGAGCAGACGTGTTTGATGTTAACATCAACTTCTCTAATAGATAATATCTATCCCTATTTTGCTAATGACAAGTGAGATGTGCAGTATTGTTAGCATTGGCATCTGATCATTGTGGTGCCCTGTTCAGTGATATCCATCCATCCATCCATTTTCCAACCCGCTGAATCCGAACACAGGGTCACAGGGGTCTGCTGGAGCCAATCCCAGCCAACACAGGGCACAAGGCAGGAACCAATCCTGGGCAGGGTGCCAACCCACTGCAGGACACACACAAACACACCCACACACCAAGCACACACTAGGGCCAATTTAGAGTCACCAGTCCACCTAACCTGCATGTCTTTGGACTGTGGGAGGAAACGTTCAGTGATATAACCTAACAAAATACAGGAATATCAACCTTAAAACAACCCACTTCTTAGAAGAATCTATTGGCTCTGAACTACTTCAATTTAAACAACATCATCTCAAATTTAGCATTGAACTATTTGAAGTGAAAAAGGATCAGCCACTATAACATAGCAAACAAGTGTGGACTACACACCCTGCATGACTCGAACACAAGACCCCTGGCTGTTCAGTAGCAGCACTAACTACCATGCAGCCAAGTATTTGCTGGACAGATTGAGCTTCAAACACTTAAAGAAATAATTTTTCTACATACCTGTTATCTTCACAGAAGCACTTTGCACTTCTTTGAAACAGTGTTGCCTTAAATGAGCACATGTAAGGTATCTATTCTGGCTTTTCCAAATTGAGCTTGGTCAGCTTAGTGCGTGAATATGAAGATGGTGATCAGCCTTAATAATGATTAGTGTAATGAATTGTGCTTGATGGATCCTTGATATTGGCCTATTTTCTTTTGTAAATTACTTTGGTTATGTTTAAGGTAACAAAAGGTTCCAGATTTTTTTACCATTTCATTGGCTTGCACAGCATAGTCATGACTAGAAAAATCTTTAACCAGTAAAAACACATAATTTAAAATATCAAGAATACAGGTACACTCTCACCTTCAAACCCCATTGCTAGACTGAAAAATTCATGTTGCATACAAGTTGAAGTGTAAACCCAGAACACTTCAGAGTCAATACAAGCAAACCCATGAACTAGAAACAGGTTTGCAGCAAACATCATAAAGACAGTTTAATTAGATTAGATTAAATTAGATTAGATTAAAAACTATGTTAATCCATGGTGAAATTAAGATATATGCAGGAGCAGAAACATAAAAAACGAGGATACAGAATGACAGGACAGATAACACAGCCAAACGATTCATAGACAAACAAACAAACAAACAAACAAATAAATAAATAAATAAACTTAATGAGTACATTTGGTGGAATTGCCTAATAGCAATGGGCAGAAAAGAATCCCCGATATACTACGAAAGCACTATTTCCCTAGACAAAGACAAAGCTTGAGGGCTGGTATAAACATTTGAATAATAAAACAAATTATTAAGGAAAGCTTATTACTTACTTTGTACAACATCTGGTGCAGATGTGCCCCACTGACCCTTATTGCAGAAACACCACAGTTAACATTTAATGAAGTAAACAAGAAACGCTCATAATAGTGCGGTAATGTAAAATAGTACTGGCTTACTCTTAGACACGCCATTGGCATGATCTGATTTATAATTTACAGATTCACATATATTTAAGACCTGTTCTGAATTTGCTTTGGACTCATTTGACAAATAAGAAGTTACAAGGTCAATGAAGAACTCTTGAGACCATGTTGTAATGTTTTCCCGAAAGGCAGACCTTGTCAGAACATTCCAGGGAGTGGGTACCATAAAGCAACCATGAGGCTTATGGCCAGTTTCATAGCATCACTTTTTGTGACAAACTGAATTATTCAAAACCACGCTGGATATTTCATGTCATGTCTTTGTAAATGATTATCATAGGAAAGATCTGAAACTGGCTGGAAGTCAATCCAGCCAAAGCAGAGAAGACGTTACTATAGTGTATGTAGTCACTTAAGTGTCAATATTCTAGCAACAGGAACAGTGTGGAAGTCCATCAATGCCATGTGAAAGATTTTTAGTATACCAGTTAGATATAAGAATCGGAGATGTAATAAATGAACTCTCCAGGGCAGACTGAGAAGTTCTAAATTTTTTCACTGTTAAAAGACTGAACGACAGGCCGTGTTCAAGAAGAATGTTTTGGAAAATTGAAAATGGGTGTACTTGAAATACAACGTAGAACTTGAAAGATTAGGGATGAAAAGAACATGATAATAATATGGTAAAAGGGGTTTGGGGCAGATGTTCTCATGTCAAGATAAGGAAGATTTAAATGGTAAGAATATTAAAGACAGCAGAGCAGAAATATGCATACTTAAATATGTTAATATTTATACACATACGCATATAGTCAAAAGTTTTAGAACAGCACCATTTTTCCAGTTTTAAATAAAATTAAAGCAGTTCAAGTCTAGTGAATAACCAAATTTGATACAAAGGTAAGCAGTAAACTGGCAGAGGTTAAAATAAAAGTTTAGGTTACCAAAAACTGAAAAATAATAATGCTCAGTTACATAGCTTGCCTGACAGGCACTTCACGGGACAACAGCTTCCTCTGAGATAACAAGACAAGCCAGTTTTTATACTGACTGCAGAGCATTATTTTGCTAGTGGTGAGTGGACCCTCAAGTCTTAGGAATCGTTGAATAAATCAGTGCCCGATGCCACTCTGGTTTTAAATTGTGCCGGTTGTCTTACATCTTTTGGCGTGACAGTAAGACACAGACAATCTTCATCCCCATTCAGATCTCATTACATACAGTGCATATCCAGGCAGTCCACTAAAATCTCACCAGTCTGTAAGACCCTGTAAGACTCAGCAGACTGAACCCTAAGCATATTCATGAGAGCTCATTTGCTTCCAGGTCTTTAGCAAATGCCAAAGCCAGTTAATCTAATGAGCAGAGCGAAAGATTTTCACACCTTTCTTGTGTTTAATCAAGTGTGTAAAGTGTAATATCTATCTTTCAATTTTATCCCATTAGGCAAGACAAGATTTTGATTAGCCATTTAATCTAGGCAGATTTAGGCATTAAAAATAAGAGTAATATAACTATGGCTGGCAGAACAGGGGGAGGGAGATGGGGCATAAGAATTTATGAATGAAGTCATTTCTATTGAGCTGACACAGAGTGCAGAACACTTTAGAGACATGCGAGACATCATGGGCTCATGCCTTTATACAGTACATAATGGAAAACAAAATATATTAGAATTGATACGCACAGTTAAAATTTCACAATGGAATAATTTATTTTCAATACTAATAAAAAATACATACAAAAAACATGTTATCAAAAAGAAATATACACTTTTTTTCTTGCAGAATGCATTGCTTCATGTTTGCTTATTCTTAACCTTAAATATTTCTCAAAAATGGTAGTCAGAAAGCAGCCCCAGGAAGGATGCAGATCCACTGCAAGGCCTTTTGATCCTGTACTCACTCCAACCAAGTGAAGTTAGTGACCAAACAACCAAAGAGCATAGTCATTAGCATGGGATACCCACACCGAAAGCAGCCTAATGGAAAAATGAATCAGGCGGTATAACGGTCGTGATAAAACCTTAAAGCACTAAAGCACAGTGTTATTTCAACAGAAGGGCCAATGATACAGTGTGGGATTTGGTCCCACCTTCATAAGTTATCCTTACAATTTGATTACAAAACAATAGTTATTCTTGATTTTCAAAACATCCTGTACCATACTTTCAGCATTTGTCAAACTTTACAACTAAAACAATTGAATCGCAGTGTGCTGCTCTTTTTTTTGGTACCTATGGCAAATGCAAAAGCTGTGGTGACACTTTTGAATCTCAGCCTGGGCATCATCTTATTGAAGTCTGCACATTATCCTTGTGTGCTTATGTGTTTTTATTGAATTATATATTTGAGGAAACCCATGGAAAGTAACAAGAAGTGGGACACACAACATTTAAAAGAGAATGTTTCATCTATTTTTGTATTCAGTGTGGACAATTGCCTGCTCATCGTACTGATTTTTATCAGTTTCTGATCGTCACATACCTGTCATTGATTAGTAGTAAAGTGTACAAACAAAACATCCAGGAAGAAAGAATATTGCAACAATAAAGGAAAAGATAGTTAAAATCATTAAATGTTCTGAAATGATATGCCTTGACAAAACAAACAGGCCACACGTATACTTAAAAGTTTGGCCAGAAAAAGACTATACTGAGTAATAGGTCTTTACAGACATGAGCCCAAAAAAGAACTGATGTAACAAAAGGAATATGGTGGTTTTAAAGTCAGACAGGGGAAATGACGTCATCTGGAGAGGATGTGGAAGTGATGTCATCAGGCCCGGAACTGGAAGTGATGTCCTTGGGCCCATAGGGAACTTCCCGTTGCTGGTCTGTAGGGAAAAAAGAGAAAGGATCAGTGCACTCTGACACCCCCTGGTCCGGTATGGAATTGCCTTCTTTTGAGCCCTTTAGCTGCCTCCCATGTGTGTGTGTGTGTGACAACGTATAATAGAGGTAGTTAGAAAGCAGGGCTAGATAGTCTTATCATTTTGTTATGTTTGTATTTCAAACATTGAACCTATGGTTTTAGACTTCCCTTACCTTAATAATTCTTTATGTCTCTGATTTTGCCAGCTAAGTAAACTCTAGAGCATTGAGGACAGCAACTCTCCAGTACTCTGTAATGACTGCTCAACACACACATGGTGCCTGCTTGTGTTCACAGCAAACTCAGATTTAACATAAGCTCTGCAATAGCTTCTTGTCTCAGTAAACAATGGGCCTTGGTTTAAGCCCTTGCTGTGCTGTAGGCAGCATCAGTGGGAGAAGGAGTGTAATTTTCAGTACTCAAATATTAGAATTGTTGTCATGAGAATTGAACACATTTTTAAATTCCCAATTAACGTAAAATTTTAAGCTCCACCTTAGCTTATTTTATATTATAATGTCCAAAGCAGCAAACATCATTTTGCCACTAACTGATGAAGTACTTTTGGGAGTGGTATTACTTGAAGTAGAAGCAATTTATGTTGCTACAAAGTAGCTGACTTTCGGCTGGATTTCAGATTGGAAACTGACTTTGAGCATCACTAATGGTAGCATTTAGAAATGGTTTTGGGATAAACTAAAAGATAAAACAGCATGTTAGAATGCAGGGTATAATCTGCCTAGCCTTACTGATGTGGCTGTTAGGCCAGTTTATTTTGCTCATTGCCTTCCACCAGAGAAAACAACACCTCCTGCAGTTAATCCAGAGGAGCATATGCAAGTCTCAATAATGAGGAGTAGTAAAGGCATATTTCATTGCGACTTTATTTTTATTGTGCTAAAAAGGGGCATCTTAGAAACATCTGTCCTGAATTTCACGGAAGGGGTCACTTATTAAGTAATGAGGCAAACTTAATTAGTGGAACCATACTGCCTCAGAAATTTAATGACCATTTACAAGTCCCTGTAGTTTTGAGTTAAGGAATTAATCACTTTGGAGTGAACGCTTTAGATGATTCCAGAACAGCCAAAAATGTTATTAATATCACTATGGAAAGGAATTTACATTTAAATCAGGCTTTAGCTTAATTGAAAGGTTGAGTAGACCCTTCTGCTTTTAATGTAGGGGTGTTACACAATTGAAATAATCCTATGGACAGGCATTCTGAGCTTCAAGTAATTATGGATTGAAAACACACCCAAAAACGTAAGAACATAAGAAATTTGACAAATGAGAGGAGGCCATTCAATCCATCATGCTTGTTTGTTTTGCTAATGCTAAGCTGTCCCAGTATCTTCTTGAAGGTTGTCAAGACTTAGGCTTCAACCACATGTCTCAGGAGTTTATTGCAAATCCCACAACACTTTGTGTAAAGAAGTTCTTTCTGGGCCCAGTCCCAAATCCATTTCTCCTCAATTTCCACTGATGTCCTCGAATATGTGATTCACCCTTAAGTTGAAAGTTTTCTGCTGGATCTACTTTATCAATGCCTTGAAGACCTGGATTAGTTTCTCCCACAGTTGCCTCTGCTGGAAACTAAACAGGTTTAATTCTCTGAGTCTGTCAGGGTACACCAGAGTCCCTAAATCCTGGGATTGCACCTGGCTGCTCTCCTATGTAGTGTGGTGACCAGAATTACACACAATCCTCAAGACCTCATTCTTACCAATGTATTATACCATCTAAGCATTACATTGTTAAATTTATATTAAAAATATAACCTAATATTTTTCTTGCCCTTTTAATTGCTTCTGCACATTGCTTAGACGATGAAAATGATGCATCAACATAAACCTGTAAATCAGGTTCAGAGGCTTAACTGTAGAACTTATCTCCAATGTTGTATTTATCATTGATGTTCCTGCTGCCCACGTGTAGCACTTTGCACTTTTTTAAATTAAATTGTAAATTATTATTATTATTTAAATTAAACTTTGCCCAATTCAGAAGCTTGTTCAGAGCTTTTTGAATTCTTTATGCTGTCTCTTCAATATCTGCCATTTTGCCAATTTTAGTGTCATTTGTGAATTTAACATGTTTACTATCAATGGGATAAATATAAATCTGAAAAAGTAACAATCCAAAGACAGGCCCCTGAGAGACTCCACCTTACTCCATGTGGTACATTCTCCTCTTATCTGATCTCTTTGTCTCCAGTTGGTTGACCAAGCTGAGATGCAGTTTTTGTTGGTTACCTCTAATGCTGACAGCTTCTAGTTACAGAATTAACTTTTGGTGTAGTGCCATATTCAATGCTTTTTGAAAGTCTTAGCAGGTGGTTGGGGAGCAATATGCAAAAAATGTGTTTACAGGACACACACAAACACCAAGCACACACTAGGGCCAATTTAGAATCACCAATCCACCTAACCTGCATGTCTTTGGACTGTGGGAGGAAACCAGAGCGCCCGGAGGAAACCCACGCAGACACGGGGAGAACATGCAAACTCCACGCAGGGTGGACCCGGGAAGCGAACCCGGGTCTCCTAACTGCGAGGCAGCAGCGCTACCACTGCGCCACCGTGCCGCCCAATTACATTATAATGAAATTATTTTTCTGTCCTGAGCACTTAGTTCTAATAGAATTTGACTTGTACACTCTTTAGTTCTTTTGCTTCAATGATTATTTTTCATAAGTTTTCCCTATATTGTCACAAAATTTGAATGAGTTATGGCCACATGACAAATGTCTTGACAAAATGGTGACTCAATGATGTTACCAAGTAAAGATAAAATATTACAAAAAGTAAATGATTAATAAAACCATTTAAAAAAATAGCAAAACAAAATTCAAATTGATGTAAGTATTCCTAAATGTATCCAGACAACTACCTCACGGCTTTCCAAGTGTAACTTGAATTTTGGGGATTTATTTTTAAAAAAGTAAACAGGCTCATCTTAAAACTACTTAGAACCTTTGACTGTTCATTTGATTTGTTTTTAGGTTTGTACTGTATGTTAGTGCACAGTGTAGTAGACTAAAAAATTTATAACGAAGTGAATCCTTTACCTTGACTCTAATAATACCAGGAGAGATTTTTGATGTCTGGAACTCTTTATTGCATGTTTGTATCGTATTTGCGATTCTTAACTTTCATTAATTTCAAAACAGAGTAATCTTCAAACTACTCCTAACTTACATTCCTTGAATCTAGTGTCATGCTAGCCTGATTTTTGGATCGGACTTTAAATGGATTTCATTCTTTAAGATATGCCGTCCAGTTAATTGACAATGCCTCACACTGTACAGCTGCACAACTCAGTTCTCTGAAATGAATATTTAAGAATCCTAATGGAATTTTCAACTCCTTTCACATTACAGTAGCACTTCTCCCACTTCCACTTTAGAATTTGCCAGTCTGTGGAATCACAAGAATAAAAGGGTTAGGTTAAAAACCAGTGGGGCTGAAGAAAACCCCATTTTCAAGTCACGAAAATGGAGAACGAAATACGTTTATTGATGCCATCTATATTAATATACAAGGTAAAGCTGCAGGTATCACAGAGAAGCATTCAACAAACATATGATAAAAGTCAACAGTTTGAAAACATCTGGGATCAAAACCTTGGTCTTATGTTTTACAGGGCCGATGCAGAGACTCAGCTGTGTTTGTGTGACAATGACAAATGACAACATCGTAATATTGGTTTGATGCAGATGAAAAACTCCATCTGTTACATGCTAAAAAGACAACAGTGCTCCATGCAATCCAAAGTAGAGAACAGAATAGTTTAACTGTCTTTAATAACAGACACCTGTCTGTAACTTTTGATCATAACAATAGTGCTTAGCTTCTGAATAAACTTTGTAGGGTTTTTGGAAGTAAATACAAACAAATCAGTTACAGTACGATGTCAAATATAGCTCAATACCAGTAACGGCGCACTGCACAATAACGTGCCGTGAATACACTTGACTTGAGCATTCTTAGTTTTCATACTCTTTCTTTCTCTGAATGTTTAGCATTCGTTTGCTCAGAGGTTAATGCGCTTGCTGCTTCCTGAGCAGCTCTTCTTTTCTCCACCCTAACGGCCTGCTTCTTCTCTTCTTTCTTCGGCATCTTTTCGCATTAAAACTGATTAAGTCAGTGTTTGTGTTGCAATTATTTTGTACGTTTTCTTTAATTTATCACTTAAGCTGGCACTTTAGCTGCCTCAGGAATGATTTAAGATATGAAGAGGTACGGGAAGTGACAGCAAAAGTGGTAAGGATGAGAATGGTGCTCTACTGGCTGCTGCTGAGAGTTGATTCGACAATAAAATAAAATAAAAATAAAAAGAGGAATAACCTTGGAGGTCAATCATCACCCCGAAAGTGGATAGTAGATGTCACATAGTATATGTGTACCAAATTTCAGGTCAATAGGTCAAACGGTTTGCAAGCTACAGGTGATGTAAAATCCTGGACAGACAAACAAACAGCCGCAGTAGCGTATTATATAGAAAGACAGCTGAAATATAGGTGTTTCTCAGCCGAGCCAAGGGTTGGCTTTGTCCTCTGATACTTTCTCCTTTTTTCCCACTGCAGACCCAACTAATGACATCACTTACATCTCTCAAGATTGCTCCTTCTAATGATGTCACATCTGGTTCTGGTCCATTCTTTTCCAGTTTTCTCACTATAAATCCACCATCTTACCTTTGTATATCAGTTTTCAACTCATGTCTGTAAAGACTTTATTCCCCTTTTTTTGCTGTTTTCGAGTATATGGGGTGGAATTCCGCAAACCTTTATGCTCTCCGTTGACTATTGTTACAAGGACACTATTTAGAGTTCAGGTTTAACAAAACTAGGTTTGCAACATTGTCAGTCTTTGACTCAGAAACACTAGATGACTAGGCAAGGTTTAGTCAAAAGGTTAAAAAAATGGTTCCTGGAGGTTCTCTTTGTGTCACTAAGCTGTGACCATACAGTTTCTGGGAAGTCATTTGTGTTGTAATTCGTGGAAGTCATCAACTAGTTTGCACTAGATAGTTATCTTCCCAGTTGTATTCATTTTTGTGTTATAGCCTACTGGAAATGTATTTGTGCTATTTTTGCGATCTTTATATTTTTCATTGTTTGTTAAATTTATTATTATGATGATGCCTGTTCTGACTGATGGAAATTAGCAGAACAAGTAAAGAAGTTTTAGCAGCAGGAAATGGACAAAGTAAAGTCATTGTCAAACCCTTAGGCAAGTGGTCAGAACTGAAAGATATAAATATATGCGAGATGTTGATCACAAAATACAATGAACGTTTTAAAAAAGAAACGTTTATTGCAGTAAAAGATTTACAACTACTAGTCACCATCAAAATACTCTCCTCCACTTTGAATGCACTTATCCCAACGCTCCTGCCACTTTGCGAAACAGTTCTGGAAGTTTTCTTTCAAGAGTGTCTTTAGTTGGGCTGTCGTGGCTGCCTGGATGTCCTCAATGGATTGAAATTGTTTGCCTTTCATGGTCATTTTCAATTTAGGGAACAGCCAGAAGACTCACGGTACCAGATCCAGCAAATAAGGTAGGTGCGGACACAGCGTAATGTTTTTATTCAACAGAAATTGTCGTACTAGAAGGGATGTGTAACAAGGAGCGTTGTCATGATGAAGAATAAAACTGTTTCAACATTTTCCTCGGTTATTGATGTTGAAGGACGTCCTGATCTTTTCTTGTCTTCAACCAAGTCAGATCCATTACAAAATCAAACCACTTGTAAACATTCTTAATTGTCGGTGCAGTGTCACCATAAACCAATTTTAACATCTGATGGGTTTCCTGAGCTTTTTGCAATTTGAAACAAAATTTCATGTTAATGCATTGTTTGATATCCATTATTAATGACAAACTTGAAAAACACACTTGAACTCACCAGTGGCTCACAAATGACTGACAGTATCAAACAAGTTGAAACTTGTCACAAACTCGGCTCTAGGATGGACATGTCAGAACATGCACTGAATTGTTTAGTGTTGCTCTTGGATGGTGCTCTGCATCAACATTCACCATACTTTTTGATAACACCTCATAGTGAATTAAACCTAATACAAAATCCTAAATTGATCTCAAACTATAACCTGGTGAATGTTTTTTTGTTGCAATCCACAATCTTGGACTACCAGAAAGTGCTTGATGCTAATTGTCCTGTATAGCAATGTGATTAGCTGGATTCCTTATATTCCAAAACTATAATATGATAATATGAAGAAATGAAGAGTTTTCATAAAACTAAAGCAAAGAAAAAATGAAAAGAAATACATATCTTGACATATGCTTGTTATGTTTCATCCAGGATTCCTTCCCTGACTTGTGTTCAGATTCCTTTTTTATGTCTTTTTGATTCCTTTGTTTAGGGTACTATTTCTCTTCACGTTTATTTTTTGCAGTATTCTGTGTTTTGTATTAGTTTTGTGTGGAGACTTGTGTGTCTCCATTGAGAGAATGCCATTGGCCTTAGTAAGGCTGAGGGAACACACAATCCCTTGCAGGACATTGTATGCACTGGGTATTAGTGAGTTCTCTTTGATTATTGCTGCAGTTTTGTTGATTTATTGATCTATGACTTCTTTACTCTGTTTTTTGACCTCTCTCTGGATTTGTGTTTCTGGGACATTTTTGTCACATTTGGGATATGTTTGACTCCGTCTGTGTATTTTGTCCTTCTCATAGCTTCTTTTGCTATAATAAATCTTTAATTTTATAGATATTCTTTGTTTCGATGGTCGTCCTTCTTCACGTGGGGCTTTCTGCAAAAGTTTTTAGGACTTTATAGTATATTGGCCAGTTGCCTGATTTGAGGATATGAGTAATTATCCAGATCAAGACAATAACACCCTTTTTCTGTTGAGGTTGCTGCCAGTTTTTTCATCTTTTCTATTTGCTGTGGGCATGTTTTCTTTGCAACAATGGCACCCACTGGCAGTCAGGTGACCAGGAAATTATGTGACATGACACATTCTATGACATTCTGTGACATACATGAATCATTCTGCTGAATGATTTGTTGGCTGAAAATCCTCAATGTTATTGTGTCAGAGAGAGGATGTGCAGCATTGTTCACAACGGCACTCAGTTTTGTTTTAACTGTCTCCTTTGGTACAACCTCCAGGGGGTCCAGAGTGCATCCTATAACTGTACTTGCCCTTTTAATTAGCTTATTACTAGCCCAGCACACTACAGCTTAGAAGATCGCACTGGCCATCATACAGTTGAAGAAGATATCAAGGATGTCACTTCCCACATTAAAGTAACATAGTCTTCTGAGAAAAAACAGTCTGCTCTGCCCTTTCTGATATATGTCCTCTGTGTTCTGAGACCAGTCCAACCTGTCATTGTTGTGGACCCCCAAGTACTTATAGGCTGTGGCGGACCTACAGTTTTGGAACCCTGAAGCTTGAACTGTTATGAGGGCCCTTCACAACCAGCAACAAGGTCTGGGTAACCACTGTCATCTTCTTTGATTGGGTTGTTCGATGACAGATCAACACTACATCTCAGATTTTGATTCCAATTTAATTTCAAGTCCCATGAAAGATAATTTCAAGTCCTGCAAGACAAGACTTTTTGCCAAGAGATTTTGCCAAGTCCTGCCCTCATCTCAAACATTTACAACCACGGCCACAGTCCAATCACTTCTCATTCGTGTGAATGCTATTGTGAGACACAGTTCCTGCGCTCTCCACTCCAAGCAGGGACAGAAATAAAAGACAAAGAGCAGAAGACAAAGTAGAACGTTATAAAGAGGTTCAAAAACGTTGGCGCGATACACATGCAGAGCAGGTTAGAGATAATGAAAGTGCTAAAATTTGAAAGTCTCAGAAAAATTATAGTAATGATCACATTAGCGCAACCAAACGGAAATGATTACTTGGTGAAATAATGGAACAGCAAAAAGAGATTGAATATATTGTTCGGATTTAAACTTTAAGTCAGAGACTTGTAGATCATCTAATTCGTGTTACCATCAGGGAAAAGTAGTGTTTCTTCCCAATGAAGAGGCGTATCCACTAGAATTAAAAGATTGGTTGTTTGGTGAAAGTGAAATCCGTATACTTGAGCTGCAGAGACGCAAAGTAGCTGGTGTGTAGTGCTGGCTGGGGGTGTTGGTGAGCGAAGTGAGCAGTGGGTGAAGCCCCCTAGTTTTTAAAAATGTAACCACTACATCTCAGATTTTGATTTCAATTGTTGTCTGGATATTCTTGCATGTCAAAGTCACTAGTGTGAATAGAAAATTGCAATGCCTTATAGTTTTGTTACTGGGGGATGAAAATTAGTTATATAAATACTTGATGCATCACAGAATGATGAAATAACACATAGAAAAGACCAGAGTCAAAGAAATATTTTATTTTAGACACCTATGAGAATACATGCTACAAGAAGCACATTTTACAAAAACAAAGAAAAAATAATAATTTATGGTTAGCCTATATGATACTTGGATAACCTTTTGATTTTGATTTTAGCTGCTATTTTGAATTGAATTACACATTCATTAATATTGTTATTTTTAAAAACCCTTCTCATATAATAGACAGCCAAAATTTTAAAGCAATGTGGACTAAAGTTGCTTCTGAGGACCCCTGGGATTAGACGCCCTGAAGCTTAAGCTTCATTAATTTCGTAGTAGATCTGCCCCTGCTTGTACGAGTGGACCACCTCTAAATACACTCCCTGAACAGTGACTGGACATAGAGGCTCTTGGGTGCAGCGAAAGTCAATAACAAGTTGCTGTGTTTTGCTGATGTTATGGCGCAGACAATTCTCTTTGTCCCAAGAAACAAAGACTCCCCACCTTCATCAATACACCCCATCAGTGTAGAATCATCAGAGAATCTGATAACGCACAGACTAAATGTGGAATAAATGTAGCCATCATAAATAATGTGATTTCTCTCAAAACCTCAGATAAAAGGCCGGGTGAATGGAAAGCCACCTTTGAGGAATGAGACAACAGTCAAACAGCACCGGAAAGGTTAGAAGGAGACACTGAAGAGGTGCATCCATAATAGAACAGGAAACTCAGTCACACATATAAAGGGGAGGTTGTTGCAAGATGGAAAAATGATCACACAGATATTTTTATTCTTTATGGTTGTCTTGTGAGCTTTACTGTATTAATAATAATGTCTTTGAGATCTTGTCAAGTTATTCAAAGCATTTGCCTAATTTTTTTTATTAATCGATGATGAAGGTGCTACTCCAGCGGTGCATTTCATATTTGGCATCTTGCTCTTCATAGATGCACTTGCAATGTTGGAAACTGATATATGAGATCAACAAAAACTTAATCCTGTTCAGTTGTTGAAATAATCTTAAATTTTAGACTTTACACAGAGGGAATTCTACTGTGTTTTGCTTATTAAACTCTTTGGTATTGAGTTGTATTTGTTACAATTTAATTAATTATAAATGATGATTAAAAAGTAATCCTTTTGAAATGTTCGCCTCACTGCGTGCAAGACTGTTAGCATCCTTTTATGTGTCTGCGACCTGACGTCCACTTTTGCATCAGAATACAACTGAAAGTTACAGTTTTATCTTTGAATAAGCAAAAGAAATGTGCAGTGCCAAGCAGGCATATTTTTACCTTGCCCTACATTTTGACTCAAATCATCCCTTTTTTCTTTTCTAATTGTGCCAGGAGAATCCTCTGCCCTTTGCGTTGCACACTTGATAAATTGATTCCTCATCAGTTTTACAGCACTGTGCCGGTCTGACCTCTTTACAGCTCCTCCTTGCCATCCCGCTGCAAGCTGTTTTAAATGGCAGGAGCTACAGCTCCACGCTTAAAAGGGCGATGTTCCCCCGAAGTGGGGGGTGTGTGTGGGATGAATGAGGGGGGATGCGGAGGGGCTGTACAAATGAATCATTACAGCTCAGCGCTGTGTTGTTTTAAACTTGGCTGCATGCGAATAGGAATTTTTTTTTATATACAGGTCTCACCAGCAACTTAGCAACACTCTTTAGAAAACATTAGCAAGTAAATTGGAATGGAAAAACTCTGGAACATCTAACGTAAAGCTGGTAAAACTAAAATTATTGAGCTAAGAGTGAAATACACCAATATAGAGACATTGTCTTGCAGGTGTTCTTTAAGACTGATCTGATTTATACACTGTACTTCTCAAAATTTAAACTGCCATCAAGCAGCCTGGGCAGAATTCCCTATGCATACTTAGATATGCTTTTTTGTTCAGTTTCATCAATTTATTATTTCAGTACATTGATATTATAAACATATTTAAAACACAAAACATAAAGCAGTACTTACAGTACATACAGTATACACCTCCTGGTATTTGAATTGATATTCAATTCTAAATTAATTCATTTTTGAAGACTTTGTACTTTTTAGGTTTTATGTTATGTTTTATGTAATGTTAATGTAAGTACATGGTAATTAATAACAAAGTAAATGAAGGAAAAGTAAGCCAAACTAATAGTAACTTGGCAGCAGGAAACCAAATTCAACTTTATACAGTTGCAGAACAAAATGAACGTCTGGGAGGCCAATTGTTCTTGGAAAATGTAGAGTGTATTTGACCTGGGCCACCTGGCGGTCCATCTTGTTCTTACAATTTCTATAATATAGTAAAATGTGGTGTGTTGTCCTTGATTTTGGAGGAATTATGAAATAGTCTGGTGATAAATCTGTCACAAATTACGTTATTCTCTCCATTAACTCTGAACTCTCTTTGTAAGGCCAGAAGGGATAACTTGGCCAACATACCAGTAATTCCAATATTAATAATTAATTACATTTATATAGCGCTTTTCTAACTACTCAAAGCTTTTTACAGGGAAGCACTTCAGCCATCACCAATGGTTGGCATCCACCTGGATGATGTGACAGTGGACATTTTTGCATCAGTATACTCACCACACAGTAGCACACTATTAGGTAGTGAAGGAGACCATTAGCAAGTAACTGTCCAGGTATGAATAGGAATGACCAGGCCAAGGTGGGCAATTTAGCCAGGACATTGCGGTACACCCTGCTTTTTTAAATAGATGCCTATGGATCTCTTATGACCACAAAGAGTTAGCACCTTGACTTTATGTCTCATCTGAAGGACCAGGTGTCAGGCTTTACAGCACAGTATCCTTGTCATAGCACTGGGGCATTGGGATCCACACATAGAGCACAACATAGGCACCCCCTGATGACCACACCAATGTTCTCTTAGATGTTCTCCCATCCAAGTACTGGTCAGTCCCAAATATGCTTAGCCTCAGGTGAATTTCCTGTCCTGAAGTACAAGTGGTATGGCTGCTGGTCAGCACCAAGCAAAACTGCAAGGAAGAGAATTTGAAAAGCTTGTTTTAGTAACATGCAGTCATAATGCTTGTCCCTGCCAAAAGACACACAATATGAACAGCCTCACAGCTAAGAAGGCAATGTTAACATAAGGAGACTTCAGTCATGACCACAAAGACTGGGTGATGACATCTCAGTTATATCGGTAGGTACAAAGGTCATACCAAAAGTACTGAGCGTATTGGAATGGCTGTACCAAAAAATGCCTGGCAATGTGATGTCCTAGGTATCCATCCATCCATCCATTGTCCAACCCGCTGAATCCGAACACAGGGTCACGGGGGTCTGCCGGAGCCAATCCCAGCCAACACAGGGCACAAGGCAAGAACCAATCCCGGGCAGGGTGCCAACCCACCGCAGTGTCCTAGGTATTGTAAATACTAATTCCACTTATAATAAAAGAATTAAAGTGGCATTGTCTACATCTATCATATCAATACGAGGAAAAATTTGGCTTGGACACGCTGTGTCTCTTAAAGGATGAAATCCTCTTGGCTGAGACTCACACACAGCTAAAACAAGTATATGGAGACAACTATATGGGTGCTGTGATATAAAACAATGATAATGCACTTTGAAGACTGAAACACAAATATTGCTGATGAACTATCTATATTAGGAACATAAAACACTAATTGTCAAGCTCAGCAGAAAAATAAAGAAGTAACAGTCAGGAAAATTACGCTGTCCAGGCAGAAATACATCATGAATTACGTGTGCTTGGAATGGAGATCAACCACAGGGGGATCTTCCAAATTCTGGAATAGTGGTGAAAACACATCTGTCACAACTGGGATTTTGTAGAGAAACTAACATGCCAATGACATCAGATGATGTGACATCCATGGACGTGCCACTGACAACTCTCATAGATCATTCTAGCCTGTAGTTATAGGCTGTGCCCCCCACTTTTATTTATTGAATAATATTCCATGAGGACCCGCGTCTTCTTACTACAGTATATACATTTAAATGTAAGGGTGGCACAGTGGCAGGGCCTCTGCCTCACAGTAAAGGGGCCAGGGTTCGCATCCTGAGTCCACCCTGTGTGTAGTTTGCATGTTGTCTCTGTGTCTGCGTCAGGTTTCCGCCCAAAGATACACTGGTCAGTTGAACTGGCGATGCTAAACTGGCCCGTGTGTTGTCCTGCGATAGACTGGTGCCTGGTCCAGGGTTTGTTCCTGCTTTGCGCCCTGAGATAGGCTCAGGCACCTCCTGGTCTGGATTAAGTGGGTTAGAAAATGGCATTGAAATATAGACATTGGTGAGCTCTGTAAGGTAAAGAATTGGTAAAACAATTTTAGATGTTACAAACTCTGTAATTCATGCATACACATTGAAACAAGCCCAGGTTTACATTTCAGTGCCTATTGAAGCTTCTCTCCCATTTTGGCACCATTGTGTCTAGCAGAACTAATAATCATCTAATTGGTTGAGGTAACAAAGATGGTATGGAGCCTGGATGACTAGATTCCCTGATTTTGGAGACAGATACCTTTTGGAGTTTTTGCTTCATTTTAAACTATTTAGAATATATTCCAATTTACAATGTATTCATAAATGATACAGACCGCAGAAGTTTGGACTTTTCTCATTCTTATACAAATAGACAGACGTGGCTACACTCCTACACAAAGTTGGGTAACATGTATGCACACACACTTTCCAGTAAACACATGTGCATATGCCAGGAAAATAAAAGTTTATGTCATTTTTAAAAATAAAATTTTTTTTAAAAATGTTAAAAGTCTGTCAAGCTTTAGATTTCAAAATCCACCTCAGCACAATTTTATTACTGGGCTGATGCCTTTACGCAAGGGGACTTCCAACATTTGAGATACAGTTGGTTACATTTCTTTTGTCAGTTGGAGCACAGGCGGGTGACATGACCTACTCAGGGTCACACAGTGTCAGTGGTGGGATTTGAACCCACAACTTCAAGGTCTGAGCTCCAAAGCCTTCACCACTACACCACATTCTGTGGACTTCTTTAAAGCAGAAATTTATTCATTAAAAAATATATGCACCTCAATGTTTTTCTTTAATTATTCAAGAGCAATGTATGCTCAAAATTTGTTCTCATGCAACTAACAACACCCTTGTTTACACACGAACACACTCACACTCCATCTTTGTACAGCTACTCATGTTAAGTTTTCACACTTGTGGCTTTTTCTTTATGATTCCCACCAGTTTTGTGAAACTAAGCATTTTTGCTCTAAAGTCAGTATGTTGGCACATTTACACTTTTCCTTATACTTTTTCACTACTTTGTTAATTTTATTTATTTAAACATCTACCCCTATAATATAAGTTTAAAGACTTTATTATCTTCTTATATTAATAATTATACTTTAATTTTCTATAGCACCTTTCCCATGCTCAAAGTGCTTGGGGATATTATATCAGAATGAATCCTAATGTTAATCAGAATATGAGCCTACGCACACCTGTTCATGTTGAGACACACACGCATTCGTTCATGAGCCTTCACAGCGGGTCCCTGACACAGGAACCAGCTGCAGGGAAGCCCGTGTTGCCCTCTTATCCTGTCTGTATCATTCTCACACCAGTTAACAGCTCCCTGCAAGCCTCCAATGCATCCAATCTTACCCAAGGCAGGATAATGCAGACCATCTGCCACTCCCCATGTTCTGAAGCCTTTGATTTTATTTTTTGTTTTGTTTTGGCAGAGGACATGGGAAGGTCAGGGTGCGGGATGACTTTTCTAGCTGTGGATGTTCTTAGCATCCTCACAGGATGACTGAAGGTTAAACAGATAGGTCCACCTACTCTCGAGAGTGCTCATCTTTCAGTGATCCACTAGCTTCCTCTGGTACAAAGTTTTTCTTTGAAACGAGCCGGTGAGTCTTCACATATCCTTTAAGCAACCACTAAGTATCACTTGAGGCGTTACTCTTTCACTTTATGGCATCTGTTTTCCATTTTTGTTCAGTGAAGCCATTTCAGTGTGCAGAGATGATAATCTGAGAGAACCACAGAATGAAGAGTTCAGCCAACACAAACAGTGTGAAGAAGTGATGAAAACTAAACTGAATTAATCAAGATACAGGTTAAAGTTGCAGTAGCAAAAACTAAGTTCCTAATGTGAACCATGAATATGGTTTTCTTTTCTGTGCCGTGTGTACATCACTTTCGCTTTGTGCGTTTCTGTAGTTTTAGGCTGGTCGATCATGTGTGTAAGGGCCTGTTTACTTGCCGGATGCAATTATAAATAACACAATTACCTTGGAAACACTGGCACGTCTCTGATGTAAAACGTCAAACAACAAGGACCTGTTCAAACTCCATCTCAAGTAATAGTAAATAATGTGTGGCAGCTTTTTGTATTTCACAATGCAGTCTCACTGCATTGTGGCAAGGGACCCTTTTGTGGGGTCTTGTTTATGATATTTTCCTTAACTAATCAAAGAACATATCTGTATACATGGACTTTTTGGCCTATGAGAATTTATTAAATAATCAGAGATTTAAAACTATAAGAGCCATTGAAGAAAGAAAGAAAGAAAGAAAGAAAGAAAGAAAGAAAGAAAGAAAGAAAGAAAGAAAGAAAGAAAGAAAGAAAGAAAGAAAGAAAGAAAGAAAGAAAGAAAGAAAGAAAGAAAGAAAGAAAATGGTCAAGTTTGTTTCCCCAGATGGCTAAATCTAGAAGCTACTTACTATAAGAAATTAATACAAGAAAGCTAATTGCCAAGCCATTGAGGCTATACAAAGCGCCCTTCATGGTTTCAGTATTTACCTTGCAGGCTGAAAGCACAGTTCAGCTCTCCATCCTTTGTTGAATCAGCTTCATCCAGAATCTGAGGCAGTACCATATGCTGGCTTGGGCACAAGTCCATCATGGGGTACACTCACAGTGTACACAGTGGAGTCACTAATTAATCTAATCTTGGTGCCTTTAGGGTGTTGGAGGAAAATCCAGAGTACCCAGAGGAAAACCCAGGTAGCAATAGGGAGAAATTCCATACAGATGACGATTTGGCATCTGATTTGAAGCCTGGACTCTACTGTAGAGCCCTGAGGCAAGTGTGCTAGCCACTGCATGGACATGCCACCTGAGAACACAGCTTAAAGGTAACAAACTAAACTACATCAAAATTGATTTGCTCTGCTGCTAAACAAGATGTGCCAGCTAGTCACAGCCTGAAACTGCAGTTCAAAAGATGCAACTCCAGTCTATAAAAAGGACATAAAATTTACCTTAAGGCGGATTCAACTATGTGGCAGCAAAGAGGATAATAAAATTGCAAAGGAGAAAATAAAGTTCATGGGCCCCTCTGTTGCTGTGGTTCAGGCATCCATAGGCAGTCATACTGGGCAGGTTTACTGTTATCTGTAGTTTATATATAGTGATTTGTTATGATTCCAATAGTGACAATGGCTGTGGCTGGAAGTTTCATTCATAAATGGCTGCATCATTACCTCTTGTGATATCTGTAATAATGGGGAATTCAATGCATACCCTTACTGCCCATTTCAATATCATGTTGATTTGCGTGTTATTTCTTGAATCGGTAAGTAAATAGATGTGTTAGACCCATAGCTATGTTCGCTCAATATGTGGTTAACTGGAAAATAAAGTGCAAAAATTATGCTCTACAGAATCCTTCCTTATAATTAACAGACCAGCAGCTTTTTATATAAGTTCTGCCAATTGTTTAAAGCTAAGCTAAATAAATAAATCTTTTACTTGTTTTCAAAGGCTAAGGCAGATGGGGTATTTTAGTAAGCTGTTTTACTATTTAGAGACACTGCATCTGAATACTCTGCCACTTGTATTTTTCATCTTTATTGAAAAGTTTATGATAACTGGTATCCTGGCTAAATTAGTGATTAATTTTCCAATATGTTGGGTGTCTTAGAAAACTTACATTGACCCAATACTTGTTTCAAAGGCCAGTGAATAAGAGCTACTTGGCTTTCCATGACATTAAAACAGTGAAAATGATTAAAAATAACACATCTATCTATCTATCTATCTATCTATCTATCTATCTATCTATCTATCTATCTATCTATCTATCTATCTATCTATCTATCTATCTATCTATCTATCTATCTATCTATCTATCTACAGTGCATCCGGAAAGTATTCACAGCGCATCACTTTTTCCACATTTTGTTATGTTACAGCCTTATTCCAAAATGGATTAAATTCATTTTTTTCCTCAGAATTTTACACACAACACCCCACAATGACAACGTGAAAAAAGTTTACTTGAGGTTTTTGCAAATTTATTAAAAATAAAAAAATTGAGAAAGCACATGTACATAAGTATTCACAGCCTTTGCCGTGAAGCTCGAAATTGAGCTCAGGTGCATCCTGTTTCCCCTGATCATCCTTGAGATGTTTCTGAAGCTTAAATGGAGTCCACCTGTGGTAAATTCAGTTGATTGGACATGATTTGGAAAGGCACACACCTGTCTATATAAGGTCCCACAGTTGACAGTTCATGTCAGAGCACAAACCAAGCATGAAGTCAAAGGAATTGTCTGTAGACCTCCAAGACAGGATTGTCTCGAGGCACAAATCTGGGGAAGGTTACAGAAAAATTTCTGCTGCTTTGAAGGTCCAAATGTGAGCACAGTGGCCTCCATCATCCGTAAGTGGAAGAAGTTCAAAACCACCAGGACTCTTCCAAGAGCTGGCCGGCCATCTAAACTGAGTGATCGGGGGAGAAGGGCCTTAGTCAGGGAGGTGACCAAGAACACGATGGTCACTCTGTCAGAGGTCCTCTGTGGAGAGAGGAGAACCTTCCAGAAGGACAACCATCTCTGCAGCAATCCACCAATCAGGCCTGTATGATAGAGTGGCCAGACGGAAGCCACTCCTTAGTAAAAGGCACATGGCAGTCCACCTGGAGTTTGCCAAAAGGCACCTGAAGGACTCTCAGACCATGAGAAAGAAAATTCTCTGCTCTGATGAGATAAAGATTGAACTCTTTGGTGTGAATGCCAGGCGTCACGTTTGGAGGAAACCTGGCACCATCCCTACAGTGAAGCATGGTGGTGGCAGCATCATGCTGTGGGGATGTTTTTCAGCGGCAGGAACTGAGAGACTAGTCAGGATAAAGGGAAAGATGACTGCAGCAATGTACAGATACATCCTGGATGAAAACTTGCTCCACAGAGCTCTTGACCTTAGACTGGGGCGACGGTTCATCTTTCAGCAGGACAACGACCCTAAGCACACTGCCAAGATATTAAAGGAGTGGCTTCAGGACAATTCTGTGAATGTCCTTGAGTGGCCCAGCCAGAGCCCAGACTTAAATCCGATTGAACATCTCTGGAGAGATCTTAAAATGGCTGTGCACCGACGCTTCCCATCCAACGTGATGGAGCTTGAGAGGTGCTGCAAAGAGGAATGGACGAAACTGGCCAAGGATAGGTGTGCCAAGCTTGTGGCATCATATTCAACAAGGCTTGAGGCTGTAATTGCTGCCAAAGGTGCATCGACAAAGTATTGAGCAAAGGCTGTGAATACTTATGTACATGGGATTTCTCAGTTTTTTTATTTTTAATAAATTTGCAAAAACCTCGAGTAAACTTTTTTCACATTGTCATTATGGGGTGTTGTGTGCAGAATTCTGAGGAAAAATGAATTTAATCCATTTTGGAATAAGGCTGTAACATAACAAAATGTGGAAAAAGTGATGCGCTGTGAATACTTTCTGGATGCACTCTATCTATCTATCTATCTATCTATCTATCTATCTATCTATCTATCTATCTATCTATCTATCTATCTATCTATCTATCTATCTATCTATCTATCTATCTATCTATCTATCATCATCTATCTATCTATCTATCTATCTATCTATCTATCTATCTATCTATCTATCTATCTATCTATCTATCTATCTATCTATCTATCTATCTATCTATCTATCTATCTATCTATCTATCTATATGTCTGTTTGTCTGAATCCCTCATTATCCTGAACTGGAAGAGAGTGAGTGCAAGTGATGATCCTCTCTCTTTGCCTGGGAGCCCCAGCTCTGATCTGCTGGGCTGCCCAGTAGCAGCTGTCTCCGTGGCACTTCCTTCCTGCACCATTATGACTCTCAGATCAGGGAATCCCTTTTACTCCAGCAGCTGAGACTCTTGAGCTGGCTTCCTCTGCTTGACACTCCTAATTACTGTTCCGGAAGGGTGAAGGGCAGGTCAGTGTCTTCCTGGGTAGGTTGCATGAGTGCCCAAGTTCAGCGTGTTTAAATGTTTGGCGGTGGTGTAGTTTGGTTCAGAGGGGGCCATTGGTTATTTAAACAGGAAACATAGGAGGTCACCTCCTTTAATTTGTCAAATGCAGGCAAGTTTTCATTTTAGCTTGGGCCAATGAATTGTTAAATACCTGTTTAGCTTTTAGGGATCTTCTACTAATGATTGCTATTAAAGGTTCTACATAAAATAGGTACAGTATTTCTTGCACTGAGAAACACACAGTGATGGTATACAAGCAAGAGCTGCTGAATTATAGCTTCACAGATTTAAAATTCACGTGATATCCATGTCAGTTCACTGTTGGTGCGAAGCTTGGTAAGCCACTATCTATGTTGTCCAGATATCCCATCCAGATACTTTTAAAAGTTTCTGCTTCAACTACATTATTTTGTAGTTTGTTAAATATTCCCACAACTCCTTCTGATGAAGTTCATCCTGGCTTTAGTCTTAATTGCATTTCCCATAAATCACTGTGTTAGGCTGATGCCTCAAATTCGTTCTTGTTTGAGTAAGTCTGGTTTGTGATATGATGTGTTTGGATCCCTAACAGATTTTTTCTTTCCTTCTTTATTGACAGGCTCTGAATTCCGATGATCCCGTAAAGGACTAGACAGGAGAGAAATATGGAGAGATGGTTAGCTTTTTGAAAGAGTGAATCTGATTAGGTTGATGATAAGTTTTATGATGAGGACTATACCAAGATAACGAGCAGTACTGGAATTACCAAGAAAACGCACCCCAAGGAGACGTGGTCGCTCCCCCGGAAACTCTTCTTAAATGGTGAAACAATGGGAAACAAATACCGTATTTTTTTTAAATCCTCTTTGCTCGATCAGCTGCTTGCTTTCTGCTGCTGCATGCCGCGTGATCTGCATCTCGCACAGTGCTTCAAACATTTAAACGCCTGTATAGCAGCTGTCCTACTCTTTGTTTTTTATTTCCGGCCTCCGGCGTGGTTAAATCTTTTGGCACAAATTCTCATCTCGCAGGAAAAAAACGGAATAAGAATCTGAAAATCTAAAAACATCACCGTTGCACTTTCAGGCGTAGGATTTTACTGTATAAATATATATAGTCTCAAAACCTGCATGACATTTTTTTGGACAGAAAGTATATGCATGTAGCATTTTGCAGTTCATGTTTGCTGGGACAGAATCTACTCTAGCTTCCTCACAACACTCTTCATGATAAGCTGGTTTGAAAATGGATGGGTGAATGAATGGATTTTTATTATCCTAATTACTTTTCAACATAAACCAGTCTACAGACTGAATAAATGTTTGCGTCACACATAACATGCATTAACCATCTGAGAGTTTGCATTTTTGGGAAGAAGGATGAGCGCTATAAATACTTCAATTGAGTAATATAGGCTTTAATTGTTACTGTAGATTCAAGATATCCAGTTTACCTGGGGATTAGACTTGTCTTCAATCACTATTCTGGAAAAAAAAGCGCGACAATGCAGACAATCACAAGGCCTCCCCCCACTTAAACTGAGTGTGAATGTGACAGTCTTTTCTCATTGGTACTACAGAAGCAAACCAAAGCAGCAGAACCAGCCATTTTTTTAGTGTACTGACACTGAGAGAGGGAGTTTGTTCACAACACTACTACCACAAGTCTCTCCTTCTTTTAATTAAAACCCCACATTGTCTAATGACTGTAAGGAATTGTTTAATGGGCTGTGTAGCACAGTGACAAGGCTTTCTTTTTTATAAATCTGCATCCGTGTTTTTTTTATTTAATTTCACAATGCTGCTTCATTGATTCAGCAAAAAGGGGAATATCCCTCCTTCAAAGAGAGACTGAAGAGAGTTTTGTCGTTTGAGTAATATTTCTCCTCCTATTGCCCTTGTGCAGTCGAAATGCAAACCTTGTCTTGAGACAATTTAAAAACCATCTTGCGGCTTTGGCTGTTTTTCAGGTCCTGGATGAGTTTTGTTGAGTTTTAAACAAATCTCCCACAAAAAACACTTAGTTAAACATTCAGAGCACCACAGCTGATTTGTTGAGAGAAAGAAGCAGGCAACCTGCAGTGGCTAAGTCTGTCAACTTAGCATGGAAGAAGATGAAAAGCACTCAGACATTTAAAATTGATGTACTTTAATATAGTGCGGACCTCCTGACTGAACACTACAGGTACAGTGAGAGAGAGGAAGGACGCCCTGATGATCTTGGCTGGGTGCACCAGCTGCATGTAGTGAATGGATACAGAAAGGTATGACCATGGGGATGATCTACGGCCAAACAGAAAGTGAAAACAGGGTGGGTGAGTAAAAGACAAAATAATCATTTTATTGTCCAGGCTACAATGAGGCAGAATAGTAGGACACGATGCTCAAACACATTTCAGAGAATAGGCAACAATTCTTTCTGCATTGAAAGATTAAATAAAGACACTTTTTGAAAAATGGCTTTCAGTTAGGTTAGCAAGCACAACGCAAGAACATTGTTAAAAATGACTGTGCCCTTTACATTTGTTTATGTTCCTTCCCATCATGTCACCACTATAAGGAAGGGGTTAGGAAGGACCAGCATTTTAAAGGAGAAGTCAGATGTCTACCTGACATGGAATCCATGTGTTGAAAGGAGCCTACTGCTGTACATACCAATTTAAGTGAAGAGAAATGAGTGTCTCACGGGATTTAAGTAGTCAAGACATGATTTACTTATTTTGGGGTTATTCTTAAAGCCCCCTTGCAACAGACCACACCTGGTGCTGTTTGCATTTAGTGCACAAAGAAAGCTGGAGCGATGATGACCATAATTTGTATTTAAGCAGATGTATGATTCTACAAGAAAGAAGTGACAAATTGGAGGTGTTAGAGGTGGAGTTAAAATAAAAGACGATAAGCATAACAAACAACATACGCACATGATGAAAGTCTTTCAGTTGGCCAGCCTGGGCTGTTGTTGTCCATTGGTATCTGCTATAAACTGGTGTCCAGCAACTGTACTCGTCGTGGCATTGCAGGACCTTCTGAAACAACGCAGTCTTCTTTCATCATTAATGATGCGGTCTTACGTCATTCTCAAAGATGCAATCACATTCCATCCTCCTACGTTAAGCCTTTAAAAGCATTGCCCTTTCACAGTGTGATGCAATCTCATTGCATCTGCCTACATTGAACATAAGAAAGCATTGCTTCCAAGTTTATTGTTCATAAGATTTAATAGCTTGACAGTGTTATTATTCATGTTTTAAAAGTATAATATGTATTTATGTCTTCACCAATGGCTTTTGTAACAAAGAAGCACAGACAAAATTGTACTTGTGTCAGGTGTCTCTAAATCAGCGGTTCTCAAACTGTGGGGTGCGCCCCGGCATGAATGTTGCCATATGTGGCATAATTTCGCTATTCGTAGGAAACTTTTAAACTTGTAGCGGTGTATTGGCAGCAAAAAATATAGGAATAAATTTTATTAGGGTTTCAAAAAAACATTAGGGGGGCGCGATTAAAACTGTTATGAAAACTCGGGTCACAAATGCTTAAAGGTTGAGAAATGCTGCTCTAAATGATGCAACTGATTAAGGAAACAGATGACTATTTGTTCATATTTACATGTTAAAAGTAGCTGTAATGATTGTGCTTCATTTGTAATATTATCATGTATTTTTAGGCATATTTTTTCAGTTTCAAACTACTGGTGATTCAGTACTGAGCAAGACATTCAAGTAAATTCTGTTTATTTTGCTTCAGTGCTCCACTCTTCATTTGTACATATTACATTTTGCAAGGTATGCATAGTAGGGGCAGAACAGTATGTGTATGCTTGAGTATGTCATATGTTGGGCTAAGCCTGAGTGTGGGCAGATCCATCCATTCCTCCACCCAAAATCTATCCATCCATCCATCCATCCATCCAACCATCCAATTCCATCCATCCATCCATCCATTCATTGATCTAACCTAATTAGTCCAGTTTTTAAAACAAAGTGGACATCACCCATTCTCCTAAGCTTTAGTGGAACACCAGGCCTTTTAAAAAAATCAGATTTAACAAAGATACAGATGCCCACCCGCACCTTCTCCCACTTACCTCCCAAACTAAGTGACTGAACTGTTTGTACCAGGCGCAGCCTGTACTTTTTCTGATAACAAAGGTGTAAACCTGAGTTGCACTGAAATCTTTGCAGAGGCCTCTTTGCAAAGACTTGTTGAGCTAGCAGGCGTGCAATGGACTCAAGCAAGAGCAAAGACCTATAATTCAAGGGATGACAACTGGGATGGACAGAATAACTCACCTGTGAGAAGATCCTGATTTTTTAACTGGAAGTGACTTTAATCCAATCACGAGAGGTTAGAATTCCTTCTTAAAAGTTAGTTGCACCCATTCTCAGGTACTGTGAGTAAACTCCTTATAGTCTGTTTCAGGGTAATCTGCCCAGTGGACAAACTGTGCTCTCACTTTGCAATATGACCTTCAGAAAGTTTTCTCAGAAACTAAAAAGCAGATGAGCCATTCTCTCTTTGGGTACCTGAGAATTGACAATCTCTCTTCCGAGCCAAGTTGTGGGCCAGTGGGCTGAAAAGGTTGAGAAGCAATCCTTACTTGAAGAAGGAAGCTTCAGCATCTAAACTCTTGTGACAGAAAGAGTAATGCTTTTCCCTATGAAGTTGTAGATGACACAGCAAATGGCCAAACTGAGAAAAACACAGAACACCATGGACAAAGAGCTATGTCACAAAGAGAAAGAGTGCACTCTAATGCAAGAAGAATCCTCCACTTAAACCAAAAACAGCATCAAAGCAACAACTCCACACAACATCTGACCTCATCTTGGTAGCGTAAAACTATTTATCTGTGCCAAGATAAATTTAAACCACTAAATAAACAGCTAGCCTTTCTATGTTATATGTTTATCTGTCTAGTCTGTCTGTATCCTGTCTTACTAGTAAGCCCGTGATTCGCCAGCGAATCAGAAATCCAAGAATGGCAATCAGTTTCTGTTCCGTCCGATATCTGGATGGATGACATATCATGGAGGGTGGGTGCGTCTGGGGAAATGTAATTTAATTACATAAGCATATCTGTAGTAAAGCGGTCTCGTCTTGTGGAGACGTGATTCCGTTGCCTTTGCTGACACCGACTGCTGGCAGAGTGGAGCACAGCAAGTTCAGTTTACAGGTTGTGGTGTTCGTGTGCCAGCCACTGAGTCTGGGAAGCCGCTGGGTTAGAGTCTGTGACCGTCATGTGATCTATATTACTGTCACAGTGGATTAGAGCAAGTGTAGCTTACAGGATGTGTTGTTTGGGCGGGACGCCACTGCGTTTGACTCTGAACTCTGGGGCGGGCGCCAAACTGAATGACCGCTATGTGATCAACATTACTGGCACAGTGGATTAGAGCAAGTCCAGTTTACAGGTGGCGGGCTCGTTGCAGTGCGGCAGTGCACGTGACATCCGGTGTACAACCTTCTCGTTTCTGTGGCTGTGTCGTTGAGCTGTTTGTTTTTGGAGCCGTGACTCCATTAGCTATATGGCGTCTACTGTTAAGAATTATAATCGCACTTACGTTTAATACGGAGCGCTCGTATATTGTTTCTTTCCATCTGGTGGCGTTTCTGTGTTTTCTGTGGCTGGACTGTTAATAATGTACTACTGTAATACTGTAATGTGATTCCAATATGCTGTGTAGTGTGGAATGTGATTCATATATGCTGTGTAGTGTGGACCTCTGGGGTTTCCGCACTGTAATACAACCTTCGAATCCTCTCGTTTATTTTTTTGCTCTGTGGCGGGCTCGTTGCAGTGCGTCAGTGCACGTGCGCTTCGACGCGCCCTACGCAATTGTTTTGCTCCATGGCGGGCTCGTTTTTATTTGTTTGCTCTGTGGCGGGGTTTGTGTGGACCTCTGGGGTTTCCGTACTGTAATACAACCTTCGAATCCTCTCGTTTATTTTTTTACTCTGTGGCGGGCTCGTTGCAGTGCGTCAGTGCGCGTGCGCTTCGATGCACCCTGCGCAATTTGTTTGCTCTGTGGCAGGCTTGTTTTTATTTTTTTGCTCTGTGGCGGACTCGTTTTTATTTTTTTGCTCTGTGGCGGGCTCGTTGCAGTGCAGCAGTGCGCATGCGCCTCGATGCGCCCTGCGCTATTTTTTTTGCTCTGTGGCGGGCTCGTCCATATTGTGCGGCAGTGCACGTGCGCCTCAATGTGCCCAGCGCCCTGCGTCCATATCTGGTTTACAATCTTCGGTTAGTAAGATGGATGTCAATATATATGCAGTTATTACACTTTTATAATCCTTGTGTTTGTCAAAGAACTGTATTATTCTGCTTCTTATAATGAGTGTGCGCCAGCTTCCTTGATGTAAGTCAAATGGCTGAAGAATGCCTGCTACAGCAGAGAAAGGTAAATTGTACAAAAGTAGGAGCCGTGCCAAATGATTTTATTACTTACTAGCATTGTCTATAAGGCAAAACTGATATTTAATTTCTTGAGTTAAATCTTGTTCCCATCTCTTTGCTACCAGTTGAAGGTGGCAGGGAGTCAGAGCCTATCCCAGATCAAATAGTACACGGCAGAGAACAACCCTGATTTAAGAGGGTCTTTGGAGTTTACATTCACACACATGCCTACACTCATTCACACTGTGGCACTTCTTCAATCAACCTATCCTTCAATTCCTTAGAATGTTGCAAAAACTAAAGAATAAAAGAAAAAGTGTTCCATGCAAGAATGGGGATAATATGCAAACTACACACAGGGAGTGCTGCTACTGGAAAAGGGGAAATACTTCTGTAGAGATGTATGGCAGCTGTGCTAACCGCTGTGCCGAATCTTCCACTAAAACTACTTATGTCATTTTATCTGCAAACATTTTGCATAAAACTATAGTGAATTGCGTTTTGCTACAAGTTGCTCAGATAAGCTTCAGTAAACTGTAATAATACATTTCAAACCACTTATCTATGAAACTCACAGATTTACTTGGAGCATTGGCCATGGAGCTCTGTTTTATAGTTTGATACATTACGTGCATTTTGTCTATCTTTATACATAGAGCAATTTTGTCCCAACAAATAACTCACATTATAATCCTAGGTTAGAATGAACTTTCCTGATTAAAGCTTCTAAGCCAAGTGTCTATCATTAGAGCCATCAACCAATTGTCTGTGGTTAATATCACAGGATCTGAAACTCCACAAGGGGATTGCAGCATAAGGGATGGATTGCATGAACCTTTAGATGCTCCTTCTCTTTCCCCCTCTCTCTCCCACAGGTACATAATGTATGGGCAATTCTCATCCCCTTTCGCATTCCTTACTAAAAATGTAATTTTTTATTTGATGGATATAAAGCTTTTTGACTTTCAGACAAGAATGTGTTTCTTTATTAGGGCCTTATTGTAATATAAACACACTTCTATGCAGGTACTGCATTTTTCCATTTCATAGGGTTTTTAGAATTTAATTTTAACATTTGTTTTATGTTTTGAATTGAATAAAGTCATAATTTTTTCCATCTTCATTTTCATTATGTTTCGCAATGTCACACTTGTGACATCACACAACATTAAGTATAAATATGGTGCTGATCACACCACTTTCGTTACAGTGTTTGGAGACTCCTGTGATTCTTTTCCTGAATTTCTAATACAGTAATAAATTGCTTTCACTTCAGTCTCAATTTTAATTTTAAAAATAAAAAATAGTCACCGGGAGTGAGTTCTGGTGAATACGGGAAGTGAGAAGCAACAGCCATGTTGTTTTTGATAGGTTTTGTTTTGATGTTCGATAGCCTGACGTGCTTATTTTCAGTTTGAAGAAAAAAATTGCAGAAGTCATCTCACAATTGTAGAATAAATACTAGAAATACTCATCTCGATAAGCTTAGCACAGTGCGTCAAGCCAAACTAATCCACAAGACTGTAGGTATACTCTACATAGTGGCAAAGTTGAGAACTACATGCTAATCCTGTGCTATTGACAGATTCCTGGACGTTTTGGGCCCCCTCCCACCTTGTATATTTATAGGAGGTGTTTGATTGATTAGTCTTATTATGGCATGAAAATATACAGAATAGCACTGTTATGTCTCCTTCCAATGTCCCTGTTTAAGGTCACTTGTTATAACTGGTTGTTGCTTTAGTGCTTCCCTACTGGGCTATGTCTTCATTTTGTCATTCCTAAAAAGCGCCTGGTGTTACTCCACCAATTCTAGATTCAGCTACATGGGACATAGTCAAATCTGTACCAACCAGTGCACCCAGTCACAATACAGTAATGGTTTGTCAAACCTGATCTGTCATGCTTAGTGTCAGAACCCCTGTTGTTTGAGAGAATAAATATACAAAAGCTCTCAGCTGCTCTTAGGCCACTGGTTAATCTTCTACTTGAAGAAGTTTCTAACAACTAGAGCTTTGAATTTAAACAATATGATGTTGGTTGAATCCCTGCATTAAATGCACTGACTGAACTTGAGTAACTTATCCACTCTGAGTGTCTTTTAATTGCTCAAGCTATAAAAAAACAATTGTAAATAGCTCTGCACTTTTAAAGCACATTGGATGAAATTGTATTAAAAAATTAATAATATTAATGTTTTATTTTGTCATTAGCCAATCTTCAGAAATGCCAGCACAGGGAACATTCCACAGAATTTGGCAAAAAGGAACATGTGAGGAAGGATGAAGTTGTGACACCATTGCTAATTCCATTTCTGCTCTTAAAGTAACAGAGAAGTCCCTGGAGAAGCTGTGATGTCACTTCCGACATGACAACTCAAGGCTCACCCCTTCTGATCCCAGACAATGTGAAATCAGAAGCTGGCATCGTCTCTTTGACCAGCATCTGAGTAGGACAGAGCCCAATAACCAGAAGCCTTTTTTTCAATATGGCCACTGTGGTCATTACTTTTTTTTCTCTTGACACGTTTTGTGCTTTTTCTTTTGTTCTTTGGACTCCATCATTAAACGTGGCAGTCTTCAGGACCCCAAACCCCTTTCTGACCTTGTTTTATCATTCAAACCCTATATTAAATAGAACTTTACGTCATATATATTCAGATCTATAATATTTGAGATTACATGTTTGACAACCCACGTTTAGGGTTACTGGGGCCATCTGGGAAGCATAAGGCCCAAGTGCAAAGCACGGCATCCACTACAGCAGGCATGTCAAACACGCGGCCCCCGGGCCACACGCGGCCTGCAACAGAAATCTGTGCGGTCCGCATGACAGATCCTAGTTACCACTAAACTTGTACAAAATGATTACTATCATTTGTGATTGAATCATTCTGCATCTTCAGCATTGCTTATTGACTTTTCTTACTTCTGCCTTCTGACAAAAGCGCGTTTTCCCATGGCATTACGGTACCGGAAACGTCATCAGCTAGTATAGCCACGAGCCTTGTCCAAAGTTAATGAGCCGCAGCATCACAACTGAAGTGCTAGGCTGCAACAGGGGTGGCCTTAGGCATGTGCAAACTGTGCACCTGCACAGTGCCGCCAAATCCCAGGGGCCGCCATGCCAATATATATTGAATATAAAACAGAAAGAGAAAATAACGACACAGCTGACGGCAATGTGGCCCAAAAACATTGTTTTTCTTGTTAATCAGTACGCTGTATTTACTAATGTCGCTCGAGTCGGAGCAGTAAGCTATATGTAGTATTATAACGTTCTCCCGTAATGAGAATATCATGGGCCGCCACTTGGTTTTCAAGTTACGGACACGCGTATATAGAAGTGTGTCATGAGCATGAGGCGACTATGCAGTGTCCGCAATGGACATGGCCATCCACCGTGCATCAGATACCATATTGACATTGGCGGGCGAAGGGGCCACCGATTCTTTCTGTGCCCAGGGCCACCACGAGCCTAGAGCTGCCCCTGGCTGGCTACACTACTGGCTGGGCTGCTGAGACTGGCCACTGGGCAGAACTGACCATCACGAGTAGTAATAGCTCGCATATTTTCACATTTTTTTGCTCTAGTTTTATGTAATTTTGTGCAAGTATTGTAACGAACAGTTAGTGCAGACTACAGCTGAAGATCTGAAGTGGATGCGAGAAGTTGGTGAGTTGTTTATTCACAAATTTTTGTGATTTTGAGTTTGTAAAATTAGTATAGGTCAGGGGGCTTTTTGCATATCGGCTTATTTTACAATATAAACTTTAAAGTAAACTTAGTAAGTAAAATTTGATTTTTGGAGGATTTGTTTTCCAACTTGAATTACTGGGCAATGAATTCAGGAGCCATTTTGTAATTTCAGTTCACACGAACAGGACTTTGCGCTGTTTGCGTCACCATACTCTTACAACATTGAGAATGTGCCTGAGAATATCCAAATGGAATTGATTGAACTGCAGTCAGATTCTATTCTGAAGGCAAAATACAACGAAGTTGGTGTGCCAGGCTTGTATGCTTACCTTCTACCTTCGTATGTGCAGATCCATAAGTTGGCATCAAGAGTACTGTCAATATTCAGAAGCACTTACCTTTGTGAGCAATTGTTTTTGTTAATGAAAGCTACCAAAACCCCACATCGCTCAAGACTTACTGTCAAGCACCTTTCATTCCTCATAAAAGTTGCAGCTGCACAAGATTTCAAGCCTGATATTATTGAACTGGTTACTGACAGGAGATGCCAAGTGTCGGGACAAAAGAAATAGATCTCACACTGTAAGACTCCTATATAAGCAATGAATATAATATAATTTATATAATAATATAAGGACCTAGCTAAGAGACTAAGACTCTAATTGTACGCTGTTGTACGGAGATTGTATGGAAATAAATTGCTTTTCTTTAAACTTTAAGTGTTACATTTTTTAAAGTTTTCAGTATGTTACAGTGCAGCCCGCTGACGCACATATGGCAGTCGAAGCAGCCCACCAATGGTAGTGAGTTTGACATGCCTGCACTACAGGACCTGTTCACACAAACAAATTTTGGCAAATTTAGAATTGCCAGATAATCTAACATGCACACATCTTCAGGACCAGGATTCAAGGAGAAAACCTACACAGATACAGCAGAACAAACAAATATCCTCCCACACTGTCCCAGCAGAGATTCACACCAAGGACTCTGAAGCTCTGAGGTGTAATAACTAACTATTGAGTCCCCAACATGCAGTCAGTTTTAGAATTTGGTTGCCTTAATTGCATTTAGCCAATGACCTAAGCAATTTATATTTTTTGAGAAAATCAAACGGGACCTAATGGAAGCCAAAATACAGGCAGCAGTATTACATCTTTAAAACCAGAAGGGGACAATGGAGCGAAGAGCAGCCGCAGTGAAATCAGCTCTTAACGGAGCAGCAGCCCAGACATTTGTGATGAATAACACTCAATACTATTAATTGGAACATTCGCTGTTCATTTAACTAAATCACTAGCAACTGCTAAATGAAATTGGAGTGCCTGCCGAGGAGCTCAAAGTGCTTGTCTCATTCAAACGGTGGCAACTTAACGACTCTGCTGTGGATAGAAGAAAAGCCAGAGGGCTGCCTGCTGCATGTGGCATTTCTGCCTCTGTTAGCAGGTGCCAGTTGGGACAACCAGAGAGATTTGCCACAAGGATATTGCTGTACTTGAGATCAGAAGTGGAGTCATGTGTTTTGATGTCAGATTACCTCAATAAAGAGAACTATGAGGTGTTCATTAAGCCTGCTTTGGCCAATTGCCCAGTTTAGGTTAGAAATCCTGTCGTGCAGCCACTTTAAGACAACAACCTCTAGTAGAGCAAGAATAATGGCTCACCCACAAGTCCAGAGGGTGTTTAAAGTGCTTCCGGTGATGTGTAAATCTGAAAGATTAATTATACTTGATATGGAAGAGTTGCTTGTGTTGGATGTCACATGTAAGTTTTGTTTATAGGGAGTATGAATGAAACACAATGAATGGATGTCATACAAAGGTGGAAAGGTCAGAACCCGAGCACGGGGAACTCTGTAACGACACAAGGAAATTGCTAACCCAGATGTCGTAGACCACTAGACAATCTGGCTATTCACAATCCTTTGGAGGTTCCCAATTTACATATAGACATATGCAGTGCCAATCAAAAATATTCACTTGTGTTTTTTATTTAAAGTTTTTCACATTTGCATTTAATTTAGACCACTTTGCATAGTTCTGTTTTCACTTTGACTTTTGAATGATTTTTTTGTTGATCGGTGTGAAGAAGCAAAATTAAATCCACTGGGAAATTAAATGTTGTATAACAATAAAATGTGAAAATTTCCAAAAGCAGTGAATTCTTTTTATAGGCTCTGTACTGTATGTAGTTATGCATAAATTGTATATAACTTTCACATTTTGAGCTGTAGGAAAATTATCCATATTACTAACCGAGAATGGTAAACCGGATGGCATGGACGCAGGCACACAGCGAAAACCGGATGGCATGGACGCAGGCACACGGCAAAAACCGGATGGCATGGACGCAGGCACACGGCAAAAACCGAATGGCATGGACGCAGGTACACGGCGATGGGGCCATGAGACATAATGCGCAGGCGCGTACAGCGCGCGTCTCATAAACTGCAAGTGAAGTTGTATCCACCACGAACGAAGGAGTCACGGCCCAAACATGAAAGAGCTCAACTGACGTGAATGAGAAATGAAGCAACAAAGCGCCCATAGCTAACGACTAACGACACATCCACACAAAAAAGAGGATTCTGCGCTGCAGCCCAGATTCAAACGGAAGAGGCTACGGAGGCCCCACAGGTGCACAAAGATAGGGCGCAGGCGTCGGTGCCATATTGTGAGTGGCACTTCTGCGGAGTGAAGGCGCAGGCGTCACCGCCTTATTGTGAGTGGCACTACTGCGGAGTGAAGTTAGGAATAATGTGCTGCTTGGGATTGTACAAACCGCTGAACGCTTTACACCAAATTCAAACACAATACAGCTCAACGATACAAACACGAGCCCACCTGGATAAGATCAATGGACGCAGGCGCCAAAGCAAAGCAGGCACAGGTTCAAAATGAACGAGCTTGACTGATATGTAAATCACATTACAGTGATGCATCATTGACAGTACAACCACAGAAAACGCTCAGTATTAACAGTATAACTGTAAGTGCAATTATCCATATTACTAACGGTGAACAACAGATAACTAATGGAGTCACGGTCACGGCTCCAAAACGATCCAGCTCGACTAACGGAGCTACAAACATGAGCATGCATGGATAAAGAAAATAAACGTGGGCGCCTACTACGCGTGTCTGAAACCGCGGAAGCAAAACTGTCTCGGCTCCAGAACCAAACAGCTCGACTAACAGAGCTACAAAAACACGCCAGCATGGACAAATACAATGAACATAGGCGCCTACAATGCGCATCTGAAACTGCGGAAGCAAAGCAGAACAGGGGGGTTGGCGAGCGAAGCGAGCAGGGGGCGAAGCCCCCTAGTATATACTAGCCATTCTCTGTGGCTCGCCCCATGTAGTAGTGAAAGAGGACAAACATTAAAAATCAATAAACAAAAATGTATCGCTAGCTAAGTGGAGACACGTTACACTCCAAAACACAGAGGTAGACCGACTCCCCACTCCTGACGTCACGTCCCCCATGCCTGTGTCTTGGATTAGCGCAAATATATCGCTCCTGCAAACTAACTATGATTCTTAGCATGATGAGAGAAGTTGCAAAATCAATTGGAATGTTCTAGCAAATTCTAGAAAAAAACTTGATCTAAATTCGTTAAGTAGTTCTCTCATTCACTAGCTAAACGGATGTAAGATACGCCCCGAGGTTGGCACGTGAGTGACGAAGGCCCCGCCCCTCTCCCTTCGGCCCACTGTGTTTCTCTTGATTCGCGCAAATAAATCAGTACTGCAAGCGAGCGAACGTTGATACTTAGCATGATGCAAGAGGTCGCAAAATCAACCGGAATGTTCAAGCAAATTATAGAAAAAAACCCGACCTAAATCCGTTAAATAGTTCTCTCGTGAAAAGCGGACAAACATACAGACAGACAGACGCCACTAATGCAGGATTTTTTTATATATATACACATCATATTAAAAAGTGACCAGATCAATGATTTCCACAACTACTTCAACGCAATATTACCTGCAGTCCAGTTTACTATGGAAAAAGAAATAAACTGATGTATCAATTTCCTGGGCATTTCCATTGAAAGAGGTAATGATGCCACCCTGATTACACAAGGAATATTATGCAGAAAAAATATTACACTTTGCTAGCAATCACCCATCATTGCATAAACGAAGCTGGGTTAAGATCCTTTTCAGTAGAATTCACACCCATTGTAATACAGAATAGACTAAAAAGAATGAAAGACGCTATCTTTTCCAACTCTTCACATCAAATGGCTACCCAAAGACATTCATCAAACAATGCTTACATAGGAGACACCAGAGACCTCAGCAAACAATCGACTCTAACCTGACACCCCCCAACCCCTCCCCACCTGATACACACTTCCTTATCACTACAGGGTATCAGAAGGTACAGCATGTATCATTTCCAGAGCAGGCATCAAAATAGTTCACAAGCGTACAAACACTCTGCACAGTTCATTTTTAAGGCTAAAAGCAGGAAATCAGCAGCAGGGACACAGAACGCAGTTTACAGCATACCATGTGGTTCATGCTCAGCTGTGTACTTGGGACAAACATCTAAAATACTCACCAGATGTATACAGGAATGCTGTAAGAAGAAAAGATCCATGATCTCTGATTTGCAAACATACAACTTCGACCGGGCACACAAGTAAAATTCAAGGCTAATACTAAAAGTGCCAGAGAGCTGGCTTCCATATTCTCCCATTGACTGTGTTAGTTAGGCTAAATTGGAGTCAGTGTGGGGGTCTGTAAGAATGTGGCCTGTGATGGACTGGTGCTTCATCTAAGGTTGGTTCCTGACTTATGCCCATTGCTGCCATGATTTGCTCCAACTGCATCAAGACTGAATGGGATTAACTGGGTATTGAGAACTGATGGGCGGATAAGCTTCTTGTATTCTTTCTCTGAAAACTGGAATGGGACACATAACTTGGGCGGACTGGTTTCTAATGATTTCCTTTTTGCTTTGGTTCAATTTTTCGGCTGACTTTTTGGAATGTGAGTGATTCCTTCAAATAAAACATTGTTATTAGGTTTTTACTTATTTTTCCACAGGATAGTTGAAGGAATTCACTAAGGTCAGAAAAGTAATAAAATAGGAAGATAGAGAAGTCCGTTCTGGCTCAGTGAATCAACTGCAATGCAATGGTCAACTTACCAAGATGTCCATTTTACAGAAAGGTTGTGTCACTTGAGGTGTTTCACCTACAATATTAGACAAATTGATGTAACTGATGATGGGTGTACATTCCTTTGTTTTTATACTTCTTTAAAATTGCTAACATGAGGCTGTGGGTGAACTAACGATTTTGGAAGAAAATAGGCCTGTCTTTAGGACTGAGTTTGCTTCAAAGGATTAAAGATTGCTTCAAAGGATTACATTTATTTGGGGGTTTGCTCTCATAGCTAATGACATGCCTGTCAGATTTGTCCACTTGCTGACTAGTGACTGAAAGAGTGACTTTTTAAAGTAAAATTGGATAAACTTTTTGCCTTTGCTCTACTCTGATTTCTTTTCACATTTTTCATATCTTATCTACTGTATATGTCCGCCCAATGCCATCACATAAGGATGAAGTTTTAGAAATGGCCAGAAATGTAATCTCTTGAGGTTCACTTATGAGCTCTCTCACTGATGTTTTTAAAAAAAAATGATTCTCATTACTGACTGCACCTGGACAGCTTGGCAGAGATTAAAGGCTAGCGTTTGTGGGCTCGTGTGGTAGAGTATAACGGCCGGGCCCTGTAAAGAATGGCCCGCCGGCTGTGCTTTGTATTCCATGGCTCGGTGACTTTGAGCTCCACAGTCATCGCTCCTCTTTAGCGGTGCTTTATAAAGACTGCTGTTTAGAGAAGGCTCTCAAGCTCCTTTTAACTGCGGAGCACTTCCACATCCCCCATTTGATGGAAAATCAAATAAAGCCCTGGAGCGGAACGGAGCAATGATCAAAATAAAATGCAGAGATGGAGAAGCCGTCAGTCCCCCCTTTCTTTCTTTTAAGTACTACTATTAAGTGGCTAGGAGAAGAGATGAGAAAAGACTGCTGCGGTGAGGTGGGTGCTGGTGTGGCTGGTGTCATGGTCTAATAGCACCCCAGAATGTCCTGTTACTTCTTTACCCACAATTCAAACTACTTAGAAATAAGGCCTGTTTTAGGAACAAAAAGCTGGAATCTGTGGCATCATGTTTATTCACGCAGTTAGTTATGGTACTAGAGATGCTTTACTATAATATTTATATTATATTAATATAAAACAATATAATAATATAATATAAATGAGTTGCATTACCATAGCAGCTTACCAAAGCAGCTTTGTGACACAGTGGTTTGTGCTGCTACCTCACAGATTCAGCATTCTGGGTTCAAATCCAATTATTTTTTGTGCAGAGTTTACACATTGCTCCTGGGTGCTCTGTTATTCTCCCACATACCCAAGGATGTGCATCTTGGGTGCATTAGTGGCTCCAAGTTGGTCCCACCTGGGTGTGACTGCAAGCAAGGCTATAGATTGACAAGTGTCCCCTCCCTGCTTGGGCATGAGAATATTATTCTTTTGTTCTGCACTAGAAGTATGTCATATTTTTCCTTTTAAAGAAAAAAAAATGCTTTTTGAATACTATATACAAAAAAAAAAAAAGAAAAGTAATGACAGAATGGCCAAGTACCTGCCTCACAGCTTCAGTGGGCTCTCACCCTCGCTAATCAATTCTTCAAATCAGGGTTGACAGATTTGGTCCTGGATGGCTGCAGTGGTTGCAGATTTTCAGTCCAACCCAGTTGCTTACTTAGAAACCAATCCTTGCCAGTCTCAGACCTTATCTAATTGTATGGCTTGTTAGTCTGCAATGTTAAGTTCTTATATCATAGATATATATTTTTCCTTTCTAAGGATATCATCTAAATGATTTGAAGCCTAAAATGCATAATTTTCAGGCTGTCACATTTTTCTCTTAAGTGTTTTATTGGGTCAAATAGTGCATGATGAATCCACACAGGTGTAAATAGAAACAAGTCAGATGGAGAACTGCTGGCTCCTTTGTCATTTGCATCCTATTGCTAATAAGGAGCTTTTAAAAACAGTGATTGCACATGTTTAAGACTGAAATAAGCAATTACTTAACAAGCAAGACCACTAAAATGAAGAATCTAAATGTCACTTCAGCTGTAAGTGCTTCATCAGCAATAATTGACATCAGCAGTAATTGAGAGAGAGAGAGGTTGGTAGCATACAAGAAACTGAGTAGGAACAAAAACCTGCAGCCACTGCGGCCCTCCAGGACCGACATTGCCTACCCTTGCTTCAGATGATGCCAGTTTATAGCAATGTTTTATGGTGTGCATCATATTGAATTATTTATTTATTTGTTTGATTTTTTTAGATATGATTCATTTTTAAATGACTAAACTATATGTGCTGCTCGTAGTCTCTGAGGTAATGGACATGTTCACCCAGGCTTACAAAGGAAGAGGTTTTCTATTGTTTTTTTGTCCGTATATTTGTAAAAACTAAACACTGTTTTATGATTGCATATAATCTGTCTTAATTGGGGGAATGTGTATTTGGAAGTAGCAGGGTCAGGCATCAACCCACTGTGCCTTAAGTGAGTGTTTAATACTTCCAGTAGTACTTTAATCTGAAATGTTACCTATTAGTGCCTATAAAAACCAGGAATATTTGTGGGTCAGTTAAGCAGAGTGTGGCCACTATGTTGTGATGTGAACTTGTCTCTCCTGTGATCCCACACAGGGCTGTGATGTGCAATTTATGGTCATTCTGTCTCTTTTGGCTTCTATCCTCCTTTTTAGCTATAGAAAATAAAACAATGTCTCCTGAAAAACCAGGTTCATTTGGATTTCATTGTTGTAGTATCTATTCCTAATGCCTTGCTTATGTTTATACAGAAAGTGTGGCCCCATGTGTAATATTTAGCTCTAAGTAGGAATCTATGCCTCACCAAGCCTGGCCGTGAATGTCAGCAAATAAAGAAGTCATTGTGGACACTGAGGGCAGGTAAGACGCACCTTACTGCATAGTCAGTGAAGATGGATGTCTTGTCAAGCTGTATCTAGCTCTGACTGCTCCCATTACTCCATTCGTCAGGTCACTTTGGTAGCTGGTATAAAAACTGGTGTGTAATTTACCTCTGATTCCTCTAGGTAATATTATAATTTTCATTGCTAAGAACACCTAGTAGTTCTTGGACATCCTATTTAGATGACCTTCAATACTAAGAATAAGTGCAGCTACGTGGGCTTTTTGCAGTCGGAGAAGGGGAACAAAGTTGCATATTAACTTAGACCACCTCGTGAGCAGGTTAAACAAACTTAGTACGGTGGGTAATGGCATGAAATTCTGCATGCCTCATTATGGACATGAAAAAACACAAATATACCATTAAAAATATGGTTTAGATTTCAATTGAAGTATAACATGATACTAAGTCAAATACTTATATTTAACTCAATGCCACAGAAAAAGACAAGTGATGCTTGGAAATATTTACCTATACTGCACTAGCCATTGCCCACCGCTCCGCCCATGTAGTAGTGAAACAGGACCGTGAGGAGGGCCCTGCCCGACTCCCTACTCCTGACGTCACGCTTCCCTCTCCCCTTGGCCTGCCACCTCTGTCTCAGATTAGCACGAATATATCGGTCCTGCAAGTGAACTATGATTCTTAACGTGATGAGAGAAGTCGCAAAATTAGCTGGAATGTTCAAGGAAATTCTAGAAAAAAACGATCTAAATCCATTAAGTAGTTCTCTCCTTCGGTAGGTAAGCGGAAGTAAGGAACACCCTGTGGTTGGCGCATGTGCGAGGAAGGCCCCGCTCCCCCTTCCCTCGGCCTGCAGCCTCTGTGTCAGACTGACGCAAATAAATTGGTACCACAAGCGAACTATGATACTCAGCGCGATGAGAGAGGTCGCAAAATCAACCGGAATGTTCAAGCAAAAACCAGATCTAAATCCGTTAAGTAGTTCTCTTGTGAAAAGCGGACAGACATACAGATAGACAGATGTTGGATTTTATATATATAGAGATAATAAAAAAAAGAAAAAAACATGAATCAACATTTAACCATTGACCTTAAATATAAAAACACAGACTTTGTATCTCTAATTACGAAATTGCTCTGCTGCCAGTTCAAAAAGTGCACGTCCCAGCAAACAGCTTATATAATGGTTGCTTTACATTTTGATTCCCTGCTGGTAACTTGATAACCTAACATGCGTTTTAAGCAATCAGATTGCTTAAAAAGCATGCATTATATTTAAGTTACTTTACTAAATCATAACACTTCCTTTTTTATTAATCAAACTAATATCTCTATGATATTACTGACATTTATTTTACAAATACTGGAATTTACTGCGGTGGGTTGGCACCCTGCCTGGGATTGGTTCCTGCCTTGCGCCCTGTGTTGGCTGGGATTGGCTCCAGCACACCCCCATGACCCTATGTTTGGATTCAGCGGGATGGATAATGGATGGATGGCTGGAATTTATAATTTTGGCTTTTCACATTTTTCTTAACTTATTAAGTTTCTTTTTTTTTAGGTAAGAAGGGAAAAAACCCACATGAATAGCCAAGCAGTTGTGGGTTAAGATGCAGAAGAAGATGAATAAATGGTAAGATACATAAAAAATGAAAAGATTTTTGTGTTCAGAATTTCAAAAGCACTGGCCATTCATTAAAAATAATTAAGAATTCTCTAGCTTCCCCAGCACAGATTCACAGGGTTGTTGACCTCTTCCGTACAGTACTAGAAGCAAAGCACAAGATATAGCTGCAGAAACCTGGTAGCTGGAAGTCCCCAAACATGCACATAGCAAGTTCTTTAAACGTTCCTAATTGGTTATTTGATAACTTCCCAGATGACATTCTGGAATGAATAAAAAAACTTTTCATTTTAACATTACAGTGATGTTGGTGAGTAACGTTCCAATACCCTAGAAGTAACCATCCATCCATCCATTTTCCAACCCGCTGAATCCAAACACAGGGTCACGGGGGTCTGCTGGAGCCAATCCCAGCCAACACAGGGCACAAGGCAGGAACCAGTCCCGGGCAGGGTGCCAACCCACACACCAAGCACACACTAGGGCCAATTTAGAATCGCCAATCCACCTAACCTGCATGTCTTTGGACTGTGGGAGGAAACCGGAGCGCCCGGAGGAAACCCACGCAGACACGGGGAGAACATGCAAACTCCACACAGGGAGGACCCGGGAAGTGAACCTGCGCCACTGTGCCGCCCTCTAGAAGTAACCGTTAGGTAAAATTGCAATAGCATTAAATTAATTGCTGGGATTTAAAGATGTGGTTTCTGCCATATGGTATTCTTTTAGACTGTTGTAGAGGCATCTTTGCGAGTGCCCTCTCAGTTTGATGCGAGATCTCTCACAATTTGTGTAATACAGAGTTTGTGCTTTACTGTGAAGACTTTCCTACTGAATACAGTTTAGGTATTTTATACACTTTGGTGACTGCTTGATTAATTTGGTTATTATGAATTATGGATGTCAAGTATCAAGTTTTCTCCATTATATACTGTATGTCATTGAGAAATTAGTTATAGAGACAGACCATTATACTTCAGATATGATTCTACTAGCGTGTACCTCTTACTGTCATTATTTTATAACCATTACTTTGGTCTCTCCTGCAGTTACTTTAAGACCTTTTGCCTCCATACTTGATTTCCATTTCAATTCCTTTTCCTTCAATCCTTTTTTGAATCTTTTATCAATGGAAGAAGGTTGCCTGGTCTGACTGCATCACATGAATGGTCAGGTATAAGTGCATTGTCTTCTGAGGGAAAAGATGGCACCAGTATGCACTGTGGGAATATGATAGGCTGGTAAAGGGAGTGTAATGCTTTGGGAAATATTCTGCTAGGAAACTCTAGATCTAGGCTTTCATCTGCACATTCATTTAATGCATAACACCTGCTTAAAAATTGTTGCATACCAGGTACAACCCCTCATGTCAATGATATTCTCCAGTGGATGTGACATCTTTCAGCAGGATAATGCCCTGTGCTGTAATGCACCAATTGTGCAGGAATGGTTTGAGGAACATGATGAAAAGTTCAAAGTGTGTCCCTGGCCTCCCACTTCCACAGATATCAAACCACTTGAGCATCTGTTGGATGTGAGGGAAGAACATGATGTCTCCTTGCAACTTACAGGGGTTAGATGGTCAACTGCTAATAACCTTGTGCCAGATACCATAAGGCACCTTCAGAGGTCTTATAGAGCCCATGCAGTAGTTATTTTGGCCGCACACAATGGAGAAACAGCATATTAGAGAGGAGGCCAGGTGCTCAAAGCATGTGAACGCAAATTATCTGAATAAAGCTTCTATCCTAGGAATCTGAGATGGCTTTATGGGGAGCTTTCCAAAACTAGAATATAAAATTGAAGTGGTTTCAGACTTGGTTATGTTAAAGCTCTTAGCCTTAATCTTCTCTATCTATAACTCTCTCTTATTGTGATACTTGGTAATGGGACCAGAAGCGGCCAAAGCCAAGTCTCTTACATTGACCTTACTGAGTTGGTTTCGTTCTGGAGCATTTACTTCATAAAACTGCAGTGTTTCAGACAGAAGCTGAGTTATCTGGAGCCCCTCATCTTTTCCTCTGTACTCCTATCATATTCCTGACAAGGATGCAGGGTAAAAGTTATATTATATAAACTGCATATGCACATATGCAGTATAAGCAATTTAATTTATTATTATTAGCAATTTATTATTTCATTGTATATAGTAAAAGAATAAATGTTGTAAAGTAGCTATAAACACTAAAGCTCAGAGGCTGCAGAAGGGCCACAGCATTTTTATTAAGTTATCTCTCAAGGGTGGGACACAGGACTTCATGTTTCAAACCTCCTTCCTCTAAGCAGACAATAGGATCTCATGACAAGGTGGCCTCTGATGCAGCAGGACTCGGTCAGTGAGCATTCTGTCCAGAGACAGAAGAGTTAATGAGAGCAGTGAGAGCAAGCTGTCCCAAAGGGCAATTAAAAGGAAAGCCAATTAAAGCATGTGTAATTGTCCCTGCTGTGCAAGTTGTTAAACAAGATAGGGGTTATTGTCCTCAGAATAAATGGCCTGGAACTTGAGACGTTCCTCCTTTGTTCAATACGCCAAGCTCTGTCTGCTGGGATTTTTTTTTAAGATGGTGCCTTTTTTATTTTTCCTTTTTTTTCATTTTGGTGGCCATGCAGTTTGTGCTGAGGTAGGCCAAAGACAAATCGAATTGGTGGAACTACAGTTGTGTTCATTGCAGAATCTGATCTAGTGTGAAAGGTGGTAGGAAATTGAGTTTGTGCCATTGCATTGTGATACTCGTTAAAATCTTTGAATAGCTTACTCCTTTAATTTTTTTTTTTTTTTCAAAACTTTCTACATCTAATCTTAAAATGCTTGCTGCCATAGGATATACAGAACACACACAGTCTGACTCTCTTTTAGATTTTCTTTACTTGAATGTTCAGGTAAACCTGAATGTTTCTTTGACAGGGTTTTGTTTATATTTTGGGTTGTTCTGAATGAGACATCCTTATGGTGCCATTACTTGCTATAAAAATGATTGGATATATTGTATAGAACAAATAGTAGACAAGCAACTTGTCTGAAGATAATTTAAATCATTTGTGTTTAATGGAAATTTTCCATACTTTTGTATTTTTAACCGATTCCTTGTTTTAAGTTGGCTGCCGCACCATAATTTAGTTCGATCTGTTATGAATATGATTAAAGCTTCAGCAAGCACACGTGGTCCTGAATGTGGGCTGGAGAAGATGACAAATGCTTAATCACTTCTTTTGTTTTGAACATTGTTCTCAGCTTGTGTGCTCTGCCCACAACTTACCAACTCTAGCCGTCTATAGTTGTTATGATCCAAAAAGAGAAGCTAGGAAGTTACAAAAAGATAAGATACAGAGAGCACTACATGAAAGATAAGCCCAACAAATGGATTAAAAACAAAACATACAAAGGAGTCATGCAGATTAGCGATCTGCAGACTTGCCTGTACCATTTGAATGTGTAAAAAGTACATAACAGTGTGCAGTAGTAAAGCTATCTTGGATACGTATATATATATATATATATATATATATATATATATATATATATATATATACATAATTAGCCTTGAAGCTTTCCCAAGAATTTCTTGCTTACACTCCAGCCCAGCGACCCATCAGTTTACTTCATGAAAATTCTTATTGCAGTACACAGTTATGGACAGTCTCCCAAGCCACTGCACTCAAAGCAGGAGCCAGCTATGGATGGGGTGCATATCTATCATAAGAGACACATACACAAACATCTACACTTAGTGCAGGACCCAGGACACCCTTACTGGTTGACCTCACACTACAGGAATGTACTTATTCAGTCTCAGTTTAAACACTGGAGCACCCCAAGGTCTGTATTGTCAGCCCATTGCCATTTTCCATTTTTATATACAATTGCGTTGTCACAAACTCTAACATCATGTTTTTTAGGTATCAAGAATGATGAGACATTCAATAGGGAAGCGGTTAATTTTCGCACTGAAGAGTGCATCGAGTTCAGGGGATGTGGTGGAGGTCATGTGCCTTCTGAAATGTCTATGGTAGCTTTAAGATCTTTGAGGTCCATATCAATGATGATTTCTCGTGGTCCATCAACACCACCTTGGATCAGAAGGTTCAATGGCATCTTCACTTTTTGAGAAGACTAAAGAAAGTCAATCTGCATTCCTAGATCCTTTTAGTGGAGAGCATGCTGTCCATATCACTGTTTGGTATGACAGACGACAAGGCCCCGTGACATTCAGCTAAAACAGCTCACTTTGTTACTGGAGCCAACATCCTCCTATACATATATATTTCACAAGAGATACAGTACCTGAAGAAAGTCTTTCCTAGTCTCCACCTATGCACACCAGGAACAAACTGTTTGTCCTCCTGCCATATGGCAAATCATACTGTACTATGATTCATGAATGTGGGTGTGTGCACAAAAGGGCCCTGTAATTGGTGGTCACTCTGTCCTGGGCTATTTTCTGTCTTATGCAAAGTGCTGTTGAGGAAAGCCACAAATGAATTGGACAAAATGGGTTTGAGAATACTGTATGTTATTATTCAAGGGACCAGTGCAAACTGCAGGGCAGCACAATAGCTAGCATGGAGGAGCGTAGCCACCTCTGATGCTTAGCGATTTGGGTAATGATGAAGGACCCCCACAATGGTAAGCAGCTTGAAAGTTTAATTCTTACTATGATGTCTTCATAACATGAAGGGTAAATCTCGCCAGATATTTGCCTGAAGTGATTGGTGAACTGCGTTGTAGTTAAATAGAACTAGAAAGCTTTACTGGCCAGATGTGAAAACAGATGGGTGAATTTATAGCTTAACCGTGCCATGCTATCAAAGCTGAGGGTGTCACAGAAGTTTCAAGCAGGATCTTGAAGTGATCAAAACTGGCCTGATGTAAAATTACCTTGCAGAGTGTGACTATATTCTCCATGTAGCAGTTTTGTAATGTTCATAACCATTACTGACGGCAAGGTGGTAAAAGTACCACAATAGCGTTTACATTGCCTTTTTAACCCAATTCTGTCTTTCACTAATACAATTTAAAAAAATAAGTTTACATCTTTTACTGTTTTCCAACACACTACCATAGGACGGTCATAATGAAGACTGAAGTGGATTTGCTGTAGCTTCTTCCTAAAGTAAAAAAGCTTACCATGAAGTCAAGTCAAACTAATCATGTGTATGTCAGTAATATGTGTCTATATCAGTGTGTCTTCAAGGTTTTTCTTATTCTTGCTATAAGGAATTTGAAGGACTTTCTTCAAAATTTGTTTGAAGAAAGAAGTTGAGATGGATAGCAAGAGAGATGGAATGACACCCTCTTTCACTGGCAAACACGATGTCACCTGGAAAAATAACAAGCAACTGATGAACCGCACCATAATGATGTGTGCATGATGGAGTCACAGGATAGTGAACAAGTCAGTGCCATCATGTTGTGATCAGCATTTACTATGAAGTCTGGGGGATCTCGGTAGACATGCATGACATCTGGAATGTAGTGTAAAATGCCATTCCATGAAAGTTGTTCTGACACCAGTAGGATGGTAACATTGAAGATTGAAAGTACCTTTAGAACCAGGAGAATAAATCATTGTCAAAGTAAAAGACCAGAGGATCAACAAATCCCAGGTAACCAAAACTCAAAGTAGAAAGTACAGACCAAAAAAAGTCTAAATTAACATAAGCCATCCCTTATTTGGGGTGTTCATAAGAAATCTAATGATTTACTTCATGAGGTAAAAGTGCATAATAAACAAGGATGGTAGTGTCAAATATTTAAAAATTTAAATGTGTGCCTCAATTTAAACATTTAAAGTCTAAATATTCTCGATTGTAATAGAAATATGTCATCTTTTACCATTTGATAGAGGTGCACACAGGACTATATCCTTATTAAAGTATCAAAAGTCAAAAATAACATCCTATTCATAACCACTCACCTTGATATTGTCTAAAATGACACCCCAACATGCTGTTTGAAATTTGTCATTTTTAACCTTCTGGGATTAGCTCAAAAACTTCTAGGACCACCGGTAAAGAATCAAATATCAAAGATATATCGTGATCAGTAATCTCAAAATAGTCTAAAATGACACTCATTACTGATACCCATTTTTTCAAAATTTTAAAAAATGGAGTAAATTTGACCCCTTGTATTCCACTAGGGGGTGAACCCCTGGAGTCAGTTGATGTGGCATACAAAACTTCAAATCTTTCTGATCATTTTTGCTAAAGACTTCTATTGGTTTATCATAAGGGTGTAGTTTACTGCACAACATATGACAAAACTAATGGCCTAAAAATTAGGGTTTTTCGAGTCTAGCAGTCCATTAATAGAAGGGAACCTAAAAAAGCTTGATGTCTTGCATAGTAGACATCAAGATGAGCCGAAAAGTGAATCATATGTGGTGTGTTTCTTGTACTGGTGAGTCAGGAGGCGCTGGACAAAAAAACTGAAGTGATTTCAAAGCGTTCAGAAGTACTGTAACTCTTACAAAATACTGGCTCCCTAAAATATGTATTTTTATTACTAGCTACCACTTAAAAGAAATTGTATTAGTAATCTAAAAATATTAATTAAACTTTGTTATTTATCCCCAGGGGGAAATACAGAAGATCTTTAACTAGATAGATAGATAGATAGATAGATAGATAGATAGATAGATAGATAGATAGATAGATAGATAGATAGATAGATAGATAGATAGATAGATAGACACACTATGGCCTGAAAACACACCATATTGACTGAAAAAGAAGAAAATTAAAAAGAAAGAGATACACTTCCATTAGTGTGCCATCATCTTACCTCCAAAACTACTTGTAGCATCATACTCATGACAATTTTTGGTCACATGGTAGCAATGACCCAAGCAACCATCAACAACATGGTCATGACAGGAAAAAAAACTCACACACACAAATGTCAACCTTCCTGAAATACTTATAAAAATTACAATAAAAAATAATACTGTGATATTGTTATAAAACTGTTACCAAAATGAAAAAAGTACACAATTGTAACTAATTATATTTTCCATAATCTAAAACCTTAAAATATTCATAATAAAAGTAATTTTATATTTTCACTGGTTTGCCTTTATGTGGGACACAAAAGAAGAAGATGCTTTACATTTGCTTGGGGAAAATTAAAACTCCATAGATGTGTGTTCCAGTGTCATATGGTTTTCATTTCTAGAAGGTCTGGCACCGAAGGTCAGCTATAACTTTGAAACAATATTTGAACCAAGTCTGAATGAGACATTCAAGAATTGCGAGTGGTACATCTTTCATCTTACAGTGCTGCATCCATCTGAAATAACCCAATCCGGCCTACACTGGACAGGCAAAAGCCGGCACCTCTAGCCTTGCACAAGCCAGGATTCTGGAGAGTGGCTATAAATTGGCTTCAGTGCAATTGGAAGTGATGGATGTGTGATTGAGTGCCATTGAGGCGTCGGCAGAGGATTGTGTTAGTTATTCTGCCACTCTGTTCAAATGCTGCCTACCCCAGATTACGCCCCCCTCCCCCCCTTACAGTATTTCTTATGAGTTTTTGGCCACCCATCCTTCATGAATTTTTAATAAACTGAACTGTAAGCAGATTGATTTCTCAGAGGCCGGCTTTATTGCATTTTTATTTAATTCTTTCTTCTCTTTTTTCTTTTAGCAAGCAGTCTTACAGAATTTATTTCTCTGCGTGAGCACCATGGAATGGCCAGCACTTTATTTTAAACAAATTATTTTCATTTGTGGTCATGCTGGACTTCTAAGCCAAGAAAATTATAATTTTAGAAATACTGAAATAGTAGTCAAAAAGTCAAATGGGGACTCAATGAAAGATAAATGTGGAGTTATCATTTGCATGGAGAAACAATTTACAACCTGTGTGCCCGAGGGGGTCTGTGATCATTTACCTAGTCGGGCATTCTAACGTAAAACACAGGGCTGCAGAAAGAAAGCAATCTATCTATCTATCTATCTATCTATCTATCTATCTATCTATCTATCTATCTATCTATCTATCTATCTATCTATCTATCTATCTATCTATCTATCTATCTATCTATCTATCTATCTATCTATCTATCTATCTATCTATCTATCTATCTATCTATCTATCTTTCATTAATACCTGGTTGTAGGTTGTTTGAACCTGAGACATTGTCATTTCATATCCTGCTCCTTGACAACTAGAATGGCTGTCTAGTTAGCTATCCAAAGGAGCAGCTGAAAGGGACTCTTAAAAATAAAGGTGCCAGAGTGGCTCTTCAGAGTGACACCATAGAGGAAACATTTTTGGTTCCCAAAAGACCCATTCACATGAAGGTTTCAGAAAGAACCATTATATTTTTAGATCAATAACAGGCTACACACAGTCAGTGGCTTAGCAAGGTCTAGTGGCACCCGATGCGGAGTTTAAACTTGTCACCCCCACCAAATTATAAAATGAAATTTATTGAGAAAGCAATTTTTTTATTCAATTGGTTAAGTAAAGAGGGCATAATGTTCATTATTTTGTAAACACTTTTTTATGAATAAAAAAAAGTAAAATGCCTTTTTATTAATAAGGAATAAATTGCCAAAACCGGCATCACTATTGAAGTCTTATGAACAGCACATCTTGAAAAATACATCGAAATTGGAACAATAAATTATGCAGTTACCATAGATTTCTGACATGAATTTCAAGGAAAAACTGAAAAAGTGTCGAAAAATTTGAAAAAAATATGTTTAAAAATACCGTCTTGGCAACGTAAAATAAAAGCAATAACGAGCCAAATCAAGAGAACGCAAATGATAATTTCCCAATACTGCCTCTTCTTGGCCTCTGATTTGTCGCCAAACTTACACCAAATCGGCAATTAACCTGAATTGTGACACAAGATTTCGTCGTGTGTCCCGGCTCGTATATATATAGGGGTCTTAAGATAGTGGGATGGGGAGGGAGATATTGTCCATTCGCTCGTAGAACGATCCTAAAGTAAACTTGTTTACTTTATGGTCTGTTCTAGAGCGGACAGTACCTACCCACCCCACTGTCTTAAACGTTTCGCGCCGACTATATTATTATGATGTTCGGGTTAAAAATATCATCTTGTTGCACAGAGCGACTTGGGGCAATGATATATTTGTGGCAGGGATGAGACAATGAGTCACAGGACCGGTTGTTTGTTTACTTGAGCACCAGCACAGTTCAAAAGAAACGAGACAGAACACTCCCTCCCCCCACGTACCACACAATAATACTAAATCATTACAGCATCACATCGTTCACCCGCAACTTGCTGCAATTAGGGATTGTTAAAGCCCATGCAAATTATTTGACATGTTATTTTATGTAACAAAAAGGCGCATTAATACAAAACCAGCAATTTTTTGTCACCCCCTCAGAGCTGGTACCCAGTGCAGGCCGCACCCACCGCACCCGCCTTCCTACGCCACTGCACACAGTAAATAACCATGAATAGATGTCAACAGATTTGTGAATACCAATGTGTCCTGATTTAAAAAGGACTCTTACTGCATATGTGCAGAAACACAGGCTAAGTTTAAGTTTCCTTAATCTGTTAGTTTCCTGCTAAGTAGCCAACCATACACAAAACATTGAAGTTTTTTTCTACATATATGGAAGATTTTTGAAAGCACAAAGAACCAACATCATTTGCAAAGAACCCCTTCCCAGAATGAAATGGTGTGTTTTCAAACAAGAGCTCAATGAGGGAACGTACAACCCAGTAAAGGACAACATAGTGCCATTAAAGAACCATTATTTTTAAGAGTGTTAAGAGTAAAGGAAAGTAGAAAATAAACATAAAATAACAAACGTCCATGCTTCTCAGGACCTAGCAAAACAAGCTTGTTCCTGATTAGCTAATGGGGTGGCTAGTTCTCGCTCTCTCTCATGCCACCTTTTTTGATTCTCTGAATTCTGTCTCACACTCTAGTTGAGCTCTTGCCTCAACTTAGTTTACAATAGGCCTATTATGAGAACGGTCTTTTTCAACTTTTGCTTGGCATAATTTCTAGGTAACTTTCCCGGGCCTAAAACACACTCTGGAACTGCTTTTTTAGCTTGTCTAACTGACCAGACAATGCCCAGGTAGCCTGCTCTGCTATAATTCATACTAGGAGGCCATGTAAAATTCAACAGGCCATCCTGCTGTCATGTATTGGCCTAAAGGACTTAAATTAAATGATCTCCCTTGTTCATATTTTCATCAATATCTTAAAAAATATGATTTACATACCTTGCTTCTGCTGAGTTTACTTTCTTATTTTTTTTTGGGCTATGTGCCATGACCCCTGTTGCTTGTACTTCAAGTCAACACCTGGCACCCCTCAACACTATCTTTTGGCGTGCTATTCATTTTTATCTATCTGTGCCTTCTTTACCTACCTATCTATTTAAGAAATCATCAAATGTTATTTATTGAATTTGGCTTCATGAAAGAAGAAAGTAAATCTTGCCCTAATGTGCAGATCTTTGGTAAATGAAATTCATGCTTTTTTTTTTTTAACCAGTTTAAATAAACACCACTATGAATGAACCTCATTTAACTGAACTGGTTTATTTAATATACTTACTTGGTCACTTCTCCCAGCAGTGTAGATAGAACTTTAAAGGAAAGGAGCCTTGAAGAGTACACACTGCCAAACACTATTTGACATAATGCTTTTACAAGAGCACCCCCTCCTGTTAAAGTATACACTCTGTCAGCTCTGCTTTCTGGCATGAAATAAGCCAAGCTGAGCTGTGGTGACATGCAGAAGACACAGTAGATCTACATTAACGCTGTGCAATCAAGCAGTGGTTTGTTTAAACACCGCTTTGAAACATTAGTTCTGCTGGTATCATCTACCAACCTAAATGGCACTCATCCTCACTTGTGACTATCAACTGAAGGCCATTTGCTTGCCGGTCTGATAGGATGCAACAATTTTTTACCATTAAAACACATCGATTGTTAACTGACAATTCAAATTTTTATATATAAAAATCAATGTATGTGTGCCTGAATGTATGTACGTATGTTCCAGCATCACTTCTGAACTGCTGGAGCGATTTTCATGAAACTTGGTACACATTTCTCATTGGTCGACTAAAAATACTGTAGGATGAAATCAGCCTAACCCACCCCCTTCCGGGTAAGGGTGGGGGATGATCTTGCGGTTTTGTATGCATGTTATCATCCAGTTCACACTTGGAACGACCACCAGAGGGCACACTGGAGGTGACTGGCAGCATTCTTTATGTTTGAGCACCACAGCGCTCCTGTTGCTTTTCAAATTAAATAGAGTTGGCTGGTTCTGAGCATCAACTGGATGATAACATACATTCAAGACCTCAAGACAAGCACATTAGTGGAGTCTTCATTGTTTGTTAATTTATTTTTATTTTTAAAGTTAATAATAAAAAAAAAACTTTAAGAATTTTAAGAGTGTTGCATGGAAAGATTTGACAAAAGAACCATATTATTTCACGGATCCTTAATAAAACTTTTTCTGCTTGTGATTTGTTTTCTTTACAAATTTGGTGTGGCTGTTTAAATTAAGGTTTTTTGGTTTCTGTATTGGTACAGTATATGCACCACTAGTGCTGAGCCATTGATATGTACAAAATTTAATTTGCAGCAATACTCGAAACTTTTGTGAAAGACCTGTGTCACTGAAAAATATTTAGTCCCTGCCTTTAGAAAGGTGCTAGGTTCTTCTCTAGGAGTGTTATCCTGTGGTAAGTCTGCATATGTCTGCTGGTCATTTAGTATTTTAATAAAGTAATAAAGATAAAAATAAAATCACAGGACTCATTTCTTGTCAGATGTTAACTGTTCTACTAAGCCAGTGATTCCCAAGCTTTTCTAAGTAACACTCCTGTAGAAAATGTTTGATTTATATTTGCACCCCTGACAAAAGTAATATAACATTTGAAAAGAAAGTCAAATTTCAGTAGTACTTCAGGTGAAGAAATTTAACTAAAAAAAAACTTGAAATATAAATGGAGCAATTTACCTTTTGAAGTCTCATTAATCTTGTAAATGTGTCAGCTGTGAAGCTTAGACACTCACATCAAGTGCCACGAGGAAATGACACATGAGTAACAATCAAGGGGTTAGAGCAGGGGTGTCAAACTTCAGGCCTGGAACGCCACAGTGGCTACAGGTTTTCATTCTAACCCTTTTCCTAATCAGTGAGTAGTTTTCACTGCTAATTAACTCCTTTTCCCTTCATTTGAATAGCCCTTTTTTTAAGGATTCAGTTCTCTGCATTGATTTGTTTCTTCATTAAATGACAGCCAAACAGAAATGAGATGTGAAACGAGCCAACAGATGACCAGCTAAACTGGGATTTCAAACTCCAACCAATTTCACTCCAACCATTCTCTTAATGAGAAGCTGATTCTTGCTGTTAATTAAACCCGTTATTTAATTCAATGGCTTGTTGCTGCTCTCATTCTGCCACAGCAGACATTTCCAAATCTGTTGATTTTTCTGTTTTTTCTGTCATATGGTGGCTTGTTTGATGTCTCATTATTGTTTGGCTACTAATTAAGGAAAAAGAGACAATTAAGGGGCCTGAGTCAAGTTAATTAAAACTAAAGCAAAAGAAGTTAATTAGCAGTAAAAAAAGGCTCACTAATGAAGAAGATGGTTAGAATGAAAACATGCAGCCACTGCGGCCCTCAAGGACCGGAGTTCGACACCTGTGGGTTAGAGGGACTGAAAAACCTTATAAAGCAACAGGTGCCAGGGCACCAATAAGCAATAAAACCCAGTTGACAAGTTTGGCCCCCAATAACACCTGCACTGCAGTGCAAAAACAGATGCGCTGCACAATTAAAAATGCTGCACCACTGCCAGGACCAAAAGCAGGAGAGATGGGCTAAGTGTAAACAGCAGGTGTTGCATCCAAATCTGTCCCCATTGTCCCCCTTGAAAATCAAACATTTCACAATCAGGACTTACACAGAAATCAAAACAAGACCTTGCCCTTCTCTACGGATCATTGCAAGGTCCAAATTCCATTCTCTTAAAAAATGCTTTTCGCCTTTAGGAACGCTTCACCCACAGTAAGGAACCGTGAGAAGTTGCACTTCTGAGCTTAATTCTCAGTTGACAATTGCACACGCAATGCTTGATTATTTTTATATCATAGAACAGGAGCACTAGCTAATAAATGACCTACAAATGATGATTTGCTGCAAGACACCCTGTGCACTATGAGTCAAACAATGCACCTTAGTTAATTTTGGTGAATCATGATGTAGCTTTCCTCTTTGTCACACCCCCTGAAATGCCATCTCGTTCTCACTGGGGGTGCGACCACCCTGATTTAGAAACCACTAAACTAGGCAATTTAACAAGTAGAAGGAACACATGAACAAAAAGAAAAAATATATGTCAATAGTCAGGCCAAGTTCATAAACCAAAAGTGAACCAACCTGATATCAAACAAGAAAACAAAATCCTTAACTCATAGTCAAAATGCTAAAACAATAATTCTTTCAACCAAGAAACTGAAAATAAAACACACTAGAGAAGCTGTAAGAATTTTTTCTAAATTTCAGATTACCTGGAAATGCACAGACATTTTATGCTGTCACAGTGGTGATGTCAAGCACCTTGGCACGTCTGAATTGTTATCCTTAGTAACATGGTAAGAACTACACCAACAAATGGTGACTCTCATGAAAAACAAGATAGTGTTGGGATAACATATAAATAATTTTCAATGAGAGTAAAAAGAAACAAAAACAAAATACTAATGCCAGAACTGGATCCAACAATCCCAAAAACCAAAATAGTCACTAGTTCCTGCAATAGCAACTCATCCAAAACCAATACAAAATAAAATAACACAAAATTTACACAATGCAGACGTTTTATGAGTTGTGAAACATATGTTGTAGTTGTTCCGGTAGTAGGATGTCCACTTTGCCAATTATGATGGTAAACTTAGAGATCATAATAATAAAGATACATCAGAGACAGAAGCGATTTTTCCTCAGCACTTGGTGTGTGTATATTCTCAGCCTCATCTACAATTACCGAGAAACAGGAAAGAGTGGTTGGTAGGTAACAAGGGTCACGTTCCTGTGTAGTGTGTTTTCTTGCTGGAAAAATGCAATAAGGTGCACATTAGTGCATATTGAAGTGTCTTCATGCACAAAATATGCAGCATGTTACATTTTTTTTAATTCACAGCTCTTTTCCACAGTTTTTACTGATAGGCTGTAGATTACATGCAATATGCAAGCTGCAGGAAAAAGCCAGTTATTGCAGAAGTGTGAACAATGTTTTAGGAAGCAATATTTTTTGTTTCCCACTCAAATAATTCTGGCAAAATTCTATGCAAAGCAAATGTAAGCAGCAATTTTCTTGAAACTGTATGCAGTTAACCATGCTGAATTTGCTTCATCTTGAGTTCCACAAAATTGTGAAAATGTTCGGAACCTGAAATTTGATGATGTCAACATGGAAGGAAAAAATGAACAAGTTTAGAGTGGATTATAATGTCACCATTGTCTTTTAGGTGGTAGAGAAGTACCTGTCAACTATGCTGGACTGATTATTGTAGCCATCCGCTAACCACTGCACCACTGTGTGTTCCTGAGATAAAATAAATATAATTAAATATCAGATCAGTAAAGTTCTTGCAGACATTAAGTATGAATGACGTTCCCCACCAGAGATTCCATAGCAGGTAAAGTCTTTTTTCCTTACACTTTTATTCTCTCACTTATGCTGCAACCAGATGAGCACAACACTAAATCAAGTGGACATTTCACTTCTTCTTGGCATTTTCATCAACAGCACAGAACTCTGGGTAATACTTTTAATGATGTAGGCTCACGTATTACATACAGGTCACATACAAGGCCATACAAAATGACATTATTTTTAAGACACAAGGAGAACAATACATTTCCACTTTCCTTCTGCATTTACATTTTGTGTTTAAATGTATTCACACATTTTCTGCCCATTTTTGGCCCACCACTAGGATCAATGTTATAGACTCAGGGGCTGTCTTCCAGGCTGTTCCAGCTCTTTGATGTCAAACTGGTGTAACAAAGCATCATGGTGTTCTGGAAAAAAGTTAACCTAAGCCAGCTGCATGGTGAATTTCCAGGAAAATATTTGGAGAATAAGGTCACCGGGCAAACAAAGCATATTCGCTCCAGAAAACGCTTTGGCAAATTTTGCCAATCAACATTACTCAGCCCTGAAAGAAGGCAAGCGGGCTTTTAAATAACTCTGTGATAGTCATTATGTCTGAATGGATTACACATTTTCATATTTTAATGTTTACTGCCTTTTCAGTACTCCATTTAAGGCTGGTTCCTGTTAGGGGTTCCACCACAGTTCTTCATTCTGAACAGCCCTTGTTGGGCAAGCTTGGAGCATAAATTGGGAGAACTCTCATGTTCTTTTGACTGAGTGAAAGCTCATTTAGAGTTCCTCCTATTTTGTAGTTTGTGCTTTTTGCTTTCAGGTGTCTAATGATTGTTCTTTTATACTTTTTTCTAGTTTTTATCACAATTATTTTTCATCCCTGTTCATACCCTCTTGTATTTTCGACTAACTAGGGGGCTCCAGCCCCCTGCTCGCTTCACTTGATTCGTTTGGTTTACCGGATATATAATTTAAAGAGACTGTTATTTTCTTGGGAATTGTTACATATGCATTATTTTTACTTTTACTTTAAAACTTTTGCAAAAACAATAATTGTCCTTTATTTCCAGCCCCGGGTGTGGTTAAATATCTTTCTCGCAGAACGTATAATGCTGCTCGTGTTGTGAAGGAGGTGCGGCTGAATGCACACTAACGAGAAGCGGTTGCATCATCTGCTGGCTTGCTGCTGCTGGCGAGCTACGTGTTCTGCTTGTCGCTTGTCGTTATTTTAAGAGCTGGAAGCACATGAAGTGTGTCTGCCAAAAGCATTCCAACAACTGCTAGGTTAGATGTCCATGAACTTGTTTTAAATGTTTGTCTCACTGCCTTGTCTCGCGTGACATTAAAGTGTCTCTCGCGGGACGTCAAATTGTCTTCTGAGAAGATCACGTCTCGTCTCCCTAGTCTCCCTCCCAAGATTTTTTTTATAATAGAGAGATATTTCAGATCCTGCCTTTTTTAAAATTTTGTTACCTATCTTTTCTGCTATTCTGTACATATACCCTCTTGCACCACTCTGTTTTAATTATGTTTTTTTGGATCACGGATCCAAAATGTGGTATGGCATTATTATGGAGTGTTATAGAGTCATTCTTAAATGTGCCAACATGCATGCTCATTCTGTGTCTTGTCCGGTTTTGTTATTATAGTACACATAGTCAGGTCCACTTTGCACACAGGTGTCTGTCACAGCAGTACCCTTGCCAGTTCCTGTTTGTGTGTGTGCTGCACACACTCTGTGACAGATGACTGGGGACCTTGCCCCACCAGGATGCCTGGAGAAGCAAAGGTCCGGGAGAGGGGCAATATCTTCCTGGGACACAAGAGGGCATCCCACCTAGATTGCATCGGGGCCACGGGAATGGAAGCTCAACCCTATTGGGGCTCATGATTGTTCCAGAGCCATGGACTGCAGCTCTTCCACCACGCCAGGAAGTGCTACCGGAAGAGGAACTGAATGCACCTGGAGTACTTCTGGGTGCCCATGCAGCATTTTCGCCACACCAGGAAATGCTGCAGGAAATTCATCAGGGTGCACCTAAAAGAGGCCGCCTCACTCCATTCAAGGAGCCAGAGTCAGGAGGCAGAGGACAGAGCTTGGGGGAGAGGAGAGGAGTGGAGGCAGAAGAGGAGAAGCTAAAAGGAAAAGGAAAAGTAGAAGAGAAAAAAAAAGGACAGTGAGTTATTTATGGTACATAGTGCTGTGTAAAATTGATAAAACAATTTATAAAATAAAATAAAGAAAACTGAGTTTAATTCTCTGCCTAAGTCATTAGTTTTAGTTTTGTTTGAGTGTCTCAATTTCGTTCACTGTTTTGGTGTAATTGTGCCTTTTTGAGCTTGGCTAACACAAGAAATGGCTTTGTTTGTGTTTATTCCCCAGAAATCTGCAACTCAACTTATTAAAAACAATTCTGGTTTGCTATTTCATGTCCAAATCCAAAGACATATGTTTTCTTGATAAATTAAAAAAGTAAAGAAAGTAAAATTTGTCTTCCACTCAGCTTTATACTAATTTTTAAAATATTTTATTAAAAAGAGGCAATGTGTTTTGTTTCTTTTATTTCAGCAGCCCAGTGCTATATATAGTAAGCCTGCATATTTAGGTAATTCAGCTGTTTTAACGCAGTATTAGAGCAGCTCTATGGTTTTAAGCTTGGTGGATGTCACTGAAATTGAATATCTTTCTACAAGTCTGTGCATTTCAAAATATCAGTTATGACCTGTAAATGCAAATTCAATGTGTCTGAAAAACCAGGAGGCACTGTGTTTATCACAATATATCTATTTCATATTAGAACAGAAATTCTAATGTATATATGTAATGAAATTCTAATGTATATATGTAATGTATATATGTAAGATTTATAAAATAATCATGGAAGTTACTATAAACCATTTAATAGTCAGATGAACAGCACAAATGATTCAAAGCACAATATTTCGAGAGCTGCTGCTATAAAGTTTAACAAACGACAGATGAGCATTTCGGATTTGCGTCACTTTCACCAAGACCTCTTTTGCTACTGAACTGCTTAGCAGTCCCAGATGGTGCCGCAGTCATGCAGTTCACAATGTGCATTAAACCTTCACTTGAATATTTAGTGCAATGCCAAATTAAGCCGAGTGATATACAACAGCGAAATGAAGTTTGGATGTCATGTGTACTGGTGATTTAGAGGTTTATCGCAGTATGTCTTCTAGAAAAAGGCTGAAGTAAATTAATAGTCTTATTAGGGGAGAACATTAGACGTACTATACACCAATGGGGACTGAAATCATCACTGTCAAACCAGATTCTTCTGGCATGCTTATCCAAAAATTCTTCTTCCTATAGTCTCCTCTACAACAGCAGGTTAAATAAAATTCACGTTAAAAACAATATAATTTCGTACATGAACACAGTAATCATTAGTAGTCATTAGTCCACTAAAGGCGGCATCACACTACATGACTTTTCCCACAAGTTTCATTGGTAGCTTACATTAACATAATCTTAAGAAAACAACAGCAACAAGCCTCCTTGTGGTCATACAGTAAAAGGCATAGGTTGTGTTTTTCAATCTACACCCACATTCAAATTTATAAACTTAGCTTAGCTGTGTCAACTGTTCGATAATTTTAGAAACCAATTCTCATCAGGTTTTAGGCAAGTAATAATTAAGCTCTTTGGGGTGTCTCCATTTTCTACTTTCGCTTCTTTGAACCTACAAATCAGGTGCAAAGGAAAACATGGCAAACAGATAAAGAGTTGAGGTCCGTTGAGAACACCCACTTCTTCTTCTTCTTCTTTTGGCTGTTCCCTGTAGGGGTCGCCACAGCGGATCATTTTGTTCCATATCTTTCTGTCTTCTGCATCTTGCTCTGTTACACCCATCACCTGCAAGTCTTCTCTCACCACAGCCATAAACCTTCTCTTAGGCTTTCCTCTTTTCCTCTTTCTTGGCAGCTCTATCCTTAACATCCTTTTCCCAATATAGTCAGCATCTCTCCTCTGCACATGTCCAAACCAACACCACTTAATGTCTAAAAAGTCATTGGATTAAAAAAAGGTAAAAGAAGGACAAGGTGCTCTGTGCTATCTTTACAAGGTTATTTAATGCTTCACTGGCTGAGAGCTCCATACTTCTCCGAAGCTAATCCAATAATGAAACCAGACTTCAGGGCAGCATTTTGTTTAAACAGCCTGAGTGCTGGGAGGGTTGAGGCTTGTGGTGTTGGAGCGAGCGTGGTGTTAGGCGTCTTCCAGATGTTTGTCCACCACCTAAAGGATAGTAATGGACATGGAGGTTAGTGACCATGCAACATCTAAAAACTTCCCCTATACTTCCCGTCACCAGAGCCCATTAAACACCCCTAATGCTCACATGATGGACCCCGAGTTGTGATTGGTCTACAAAAATATCCTTTAAAAATAAGTACATAACCCTTTTTAACATGAGTAGTCCTCTAGCTATCTCTAACAAATTGTGTAATTATATACTTTAATAATGAACTTTAGCAGATTGAAGATAAACCAGTTGGTCGCTCACTGTACTGTAGGTCACGCTAAGGTTAAATTCCAGATATTGAAATTTGAAGTTATTTGTTCAATTGGTTTCTTAGACATCCTTCCAGAACAGCCTTAGACTTCACTTTAGCGTTGCTCCCTGATCTATAAACATCTGATCTGATCAGATCAGTATGCATCTAAGTTCTTGTTGATGTGCGATATCTGTTGTATTATTGTCACTGACACTTTATAAACCCTTCATTATCTTTCCACCAAAGTCCAGAGTTTCCCTGTGGTCCTTGGTCTTAATTCTGATGGGCATTAAACTTACTTCTTGTGGCCATAGAGTAAATTGGCTCACCTTGTCTTACTCCTCCTGCTTCCAGCTTGACCTAATCTTCTTAATGATGTGTAGGCCAGTTCTTAGCACAGTTTTAATGAAGAAAGATTTCAAAAATGTCCCCAAAAGATGCAGTGTGCAGTTTACCTTTAACACCAATACGTCCAATGACAGCAGTGTCACCTAAGGGTATAGTGATATAAACAAACAATAAAGGCCAAGTGTAAATGGCCATGCTTTCCTTTTAAGCTTTGTTGTTCACTATACCAAGGAATACAACGTTTACTGTTTCAAGCTTATTTACAGCGTCACAGATGCACATTAGAGGGTCACCTCTGAATTCCTCCCAGATATGTGATACCACCCCAGACTGAGAGGGGGTGCTGCTGCTAACTGTTTTGCCGTCTTCTTCTTCCACAGTGCAAAGAAACCACCTAATGAGGGCAACCGACTTTGTCCCGTCTGGTTCCTGGACCATTAAAGTGCAACCACCTGGAAAAAGGTGTCACTTCTTACCCAAGCAATCAGAACAAAAGAGCTCCACTCCTAGCTAACAGCAGAAGAAGCCATTATAATTGACTTAGCCCTGTTAGTGTGTTGGCAGCATTTTGTGTTTGTATTATACATCATTGTACATTATTTTTATTTAAATGTTTGAGTAAACAGATTCATCTGGGTTGGCGCCCCAAAAATGTAAGATTCACTGGTCTCTAGTCAAAAGAAATCATTCTTTTACTACTGCTTACAAGTTTATCCAGCTCTCAGATATGAGCTCACAGTTTAAACACTTTTAGTACACCCTTTACTTTGCAAAGTATTAAAGTTATAAAGAGCATTTTCAGTAAAAATGTAATATTATGGATATTAACCAATCACAGAATGTTTGCATATTTATCTATAAATGAGTGAGTATCCAAGAGACAAAAACATTTATATCTGCAAAGACACTTGGGGTAACTCCTGCACTGATGTGCTGATAATATGTCAAAGCCACCAAATCACTCTTCTCTGGTTTGATAGGAAAAAGCATGTGGACTCAAGATGCACATTTCTGCAGCTAAAAAGAAAAATGGCAGAAAAGAATTTTGAACTATGGAGATGTCACGGCAACAAAGACGCCAGATACATTTTGATACCTCTTTTCTTTTGATCTTTAACTGAAACATTTTGTCTGGGAAATGTGAAAATAAAACTAATATGTTGTTTGATGTATCTATCACAGTCACTAAAGTCATTTTTATGACCATGATATTAAAGTAGGCATTCTGATTTTACAAGTCAGCCAAAGATGATACACATGAAAAAGATGCTTAAAGCTACGTAGCAAATATGACAATGAAGGCAAAGAGAGTAAAACAAATGGATGTAAAGAAATTGTTTAGTCCATGGAAACATCCTGAAAGTGATGTCAAGAAATGTTGTCAAAGTCCAAGTGACGGCCATAAAGCAGAGAAAAGTTAACAGGAAACAGAAAAGTGAAGTAACAAGAAAAGCAAACAATAAAACACAATTGTTGAGTTTGGAACTGGCAGTTATGTTAAGGAGAGAAGAAATTAATGGAGACAAATGCAAGAAAAGAAAATGATGAAAAGAGAAATGTTTTCAACAAGCAAAGTTATCAATATACTTTGTTAACAAAGAGAAATCCTTGAATAATAGCAATATTTTTTTATATTGCAAAGTCCATGCAGGGAGGACCCGGGATGCAGACCCATGCAGACATGAACTAGATAGAGAGTGGTGTAATAAATGGCTTTAACCTGCTTTGGACAGTTCACTGAGAATGAATATAGTATTGTGTGGATAGGGGTCACACGCCATTACAGCAAATCTAATGTCCAAACCACGCTACAAAGTGGCAAGGCAGCACCCTTTATTACAGGTAGTCACAACCGGTGGTAGTCACACTCATTTTATCCGCTTACTTTTCATGCATTAAATTCCCCGCCCACTGAGAGAAACTCACTAATAAGGCATTATGGTCAGCAGGGTGGTTGTCTAGTGGCTAGTAATTGGCATCATAATATTTAATTGTCCAATAAACTAGGAAAGCAAACCATGATTCCTTTTCTTTTTTGGATTATAAGTAGCAAAGGTTCCAGGGTCACATATGCAGAACACGTGAGGAAAAAGGCTTGGGGTGTGTCTTCCAGACCTGGAGCTCATGCCATCTGAGACAGCCTCACACCCCTAATTAAAGGATAAGACTGTTACATTTAACATAAAAGAGTCCATATTCAGATGGCCTCAAAGCTAAACTGTGAAAATATTGTTGAGAGTCATTCCGGGCTGTTCTGTTACAAATCTGTGTCTTTAATGTCCGAGAGAATAAAGAAAATGAAACAGTCAATCTGTTTTTATTTTATATAGCAATTTTCTTTAGGCCAATACATTACACTTGACAGGATTAAAAACACAATTAACTATTATAGGCCAAACTGACTGGGCCAGTCAAAAAAAAGGGCTTCAAGGAATATGAACTTCAAGGCTAAATAAGTGTTTGACGAAAGAACTGGACTTAATTTCATTGAGTTGTGAGATGCATTGCATAACATGTCGTTTACATCATTTTTTTACCCAGCATGCATACCATCAAGCATTACAAAGGACAAAATTGCTATCATGTAACAAGAATCTTCCATTCAAGCATATTGACACAATTAAATATACTGAAAAAAAGTACTGGACTTCCACAAACATTCCCTACCTTCTCTTAGGAGGATCCAACAAACCACAGATAGGAGTTCTTGAGGCCACTCGAATGTAGAGCAAACTGCTTGATCGCTCTGTAACTTTCTATGCTGAAATTATCAAATTAAGCTTCATGCTAAGGGTTGCCACAAGTCTGCTTAAGGCTAAATGTTTAGTTGTTGTCTCCGTTTTATGAATACTGATCAAAAGAAATTATATAGATCAATAGAGAAGCACTGGTGTAAGTTAATAAACAATACAAGTACAGCAAAATCTTGGATTGTGAGTAACTTGGTGTGCAAGATGGTGTGCAAAAAGTTTTAATAAATTTTAACTTGATAAACAAGCAAGGTCTTGCAATACGAGTAGTACGTATACACTTTGTCTGCCGAGAACCACATGATCACAACTGGGCCGATGGTTTTTCTGTTTCTCTCTTGCTGCAGGATTGTGCGTAATCATCTCCCATGCTCAGTCTCAGTCAGCGTGCCTCACTCGTTTAATCAACATCCGTATGAGCGTATTTAAAATAGCATTGTGACCAAGTTTGTGTATGTAAAGCATTTTTTTATTTTGTGCCCAAGTGTAGTGACTGATTCCAGTGAGCCAACAGATAGCAGTGATTCCGTTAGTTATAGTGAAAGTCATCCTACACTTTAATCCTCCTTCTCATATCCTCTCTCTCATCTCCCTCACACCAGCCACGATTCTTTTCAAAGTTAAAGTGCAGGTTAGTTTGTTTTATGTATTTTTACTTTATATTTTGTATTAATCATTTATATATTAATATTTTTGGGTTGTGGAATGAATCATCTGAGTTTCCATTATTTCTTATGGGGAAATTCACTTTGATATACGAATGCTTTGGATTATAAGCACAGTTCCAGAACGAATTATGATCGCAAACCAAGGCACCACTGTAAATGTTTCCTAAATAAATCCATGAATTTGTTAGATCACTGCTACCTCATGGCATTAAGTTAAACTCACACTCAATGAGCTTTTACTGACATACACTACAGCAGAGATGAAATATGGGTCGCCAGTCAAATGTAAAGAACAGAACACAATGCAACTTGGGCAAACACACACACTCCAACTGCACACTGCGGCCGATTTAATATTACCAGTCCACCTAATCTGCATGTCTCTGGCTTTGATATGAAGCATCTATCCTGACTTGGTATGGGTAAGTTGATGTGTGCATGGATATGTCCTACGAGTGCCAGCTTGCCAAGAGTAGGACCCTGCCTTGTGTCTAATGCTACTAGGATATGTTCCTTCTTCTTGTGACCCAAAAATGAGATTTACTAGGTTAAATATAATATAATATAATATAATATAATATAATATAATATAATATAATATAATATAATATAATATAATATAATATAATATAATATAATATAATATAATATACAGAGGATACAGTTAGGGCTAGAGCTGCAGCCTTATGGTCCTAGAATCTTGCCTGGTCATTATCTGCGTGAAGTTTGTTGGTTCTTCCCATATCTTTGTGGGTTTTGCTTTGATTTTCTTCCAACATTCTAATGATGTGAGCATTACATAAGGTGGTGAGTGCAAATTGATCCAGTATGAATGTCTGAAAGTTTATTTATAATGGACCCAACAGTTTAGCACTAGAATTCCTGAAGTTTACAAAAAAACTTGTAATCCCGGCCCACCTTAAATCCCTTCTCACCTCTCCATTCAGCGACGTTTGTGTTGTAAATGTGTCGATAAGTACAAGCAGCAAGCAGCCTGCTATCACAAACACCCACAATGGCAGGAAGGGCAAAAAGCTCTCTCAGCTGAAGCCTTGTTTATCTAGGAGTGAGGTACCAGGAGCTGTGTAGGGTAAATAATATATTGTTATTTGGAACACATGCATTTCATGTGTGTTCCGTGTCTACAAAGATCTATGTAAGTGTAGGATGACAGGTAATGCAAGAAATGTTGAACACATACCAAAAAGACAAACTTTTTTCATGTTTTCGTACTAACGACAAAATTTTGACATGAAGTGTATAATGTGTGAAGACTGAAGTCCAAATGTCAAATAAGCACTTTCACAAAAGGTACAACTATAACAAAACAAGTGCACTTTTATTCAAGACTATAACTAAAGAAAAAGAAATTGGGTTAGTTTACTTCATTGACATGACTGCTTTGGTAGTACAGCAGTAAGAACTGCTGACTTATAATCAACCGGTTGCGGGTTCAACATTTTGGCTTCCCAAAACAAACATTTTGAGTAGTGAGTTGCTCATATTGTTACTATTATACAATAAAAACATTTGAATCGAGTCTGTAACAGACGGTGTAAATGTATGATACTTGTAAAGGTTAGCGTTTTTTTGTTTTTATTCAGTTTTATTCTCTCAGTCACGTTCACTCTCCCCCTGATCTGACACTGCTGTTTTCAAATAAAGATGTGCTATAGTAGAGGTGAACTCAGGTGAGGATGAGTCCTGGCTTCAAATAAAGAGGAACTTAATTAAAGGAATACCTTCTTTACAGAACAGTTAAACATGTGTCTCTTCTTCTTTCTCTCTCTTTCCCTCTTCACACTGCTACTCCTCCAAGGTGTGTGTTGCCTGTATCCGCTCCTGACTTTGACTCTCCTGAACAAGGCAGTAAGGTCTCTTTTATTGAGGACCTGGGAGTCCTTTCTGGCACCTGCGATTTGCCAATTGGAAACACTTCTGGGTCATACGGAAGTTGGAAAGAATAAGTACTGCAGCTCCCTGCAGCACCTCTAGCAGAACCCACAGACCCTAGCAGGATTGCACTTCCAGACTACAATTCCAGGCATTCCCTGCTGGTGTCTGAATGGGTATCGAGACCCGGGGATGCTGCCACCTAGGATATGGGGGAGACAATATGCTGATAATAATGTTCTCTATGGCGTCCCGTCCTGGCCAATTCCGGCTGAGAAGCCAGTCCCACCACATCATCCCTCACAACACCATTATAGTAAGTAATACCTGTACTTCTGTCATAAAGAATCTTACTTAATGATTCTGCATTTAGTACCCTGAGGTAGGCAACGTGTTCCTTTGGCCTTCAGGCACAGCATCACTTACCTTTTCAGAAGTGTCTTTATATTTTGTCTCCTCCACACTTAATTATGTGGTATGATGTGTAGAGCCCCAGAATCATTATCTTTCATTTTTTGCTTTGATTATATGGAGCATTAAATAACCTGTGATTGATGTATCTATTAACATTGAGATGAATGAGAGTGAATGGCAGTATTATAAACCCTTGAACAGAAAATAGGAAATTGCTAATTTGTGGAAGGCTGGAGAGCAGCAAAAATGAAAGCAGCAAAAATACACTTTTAATTTGCTTCTTTTCTTTAGTTTAACTTTAATCAGATCTTTATCTCTATGTTCACCTGACTGTAAGCTAAAAGAAAAGACAATATTCATTGTTTTTGTGAGCATGACCATGTGTCAACCACTTAGTTAAAGATAAATATGAACTTATAATGAAAGGCCAGCAAATCAAAAAACAAAGATTGGTCTCATGACTGAAAGTGAAGGAGAAGCGGCTTGAGATTTAAATGCAATTACAGCAGAGCTGGGGTGCTTATTCATGCTGAAAGACAAATGCCTTGTGCTCAGAGCGCTTATAAACTGGACAATGAGAGTGATTAAACAGATTCACTAGATGGGATTCTGCTCAGTGGTCAGTAGTTCTATGAGAGCACAGAATGTGAGTGACCCCTTGGTCCTGTACAGTGGTGGGGCACGGGATCACAGCGCACCGAATTCTTTAGGCTACAGCAGCATGTACATGCAGCCGTGGCAGGCAGAAAACAGCCAGGATGGATGGGGATCAGACGCACTCCTGCTGGGCCTAATGAGACTCCCCACTGCTCGCTGATGTCTCTCCCCCAGCAGGCTCTTGTTTGCATAGCTCCAGAGTGCGTTAGCAGTGCTTAGAGCTCTCTGCAGGAGATACTGGTAATTGGGTTATTGTGAACCGTAAATTATCCTGAATTACCATAAGCAATCCTAAATACTGCACATGGAAATTCACTTGCCACACGGTGGAAGATGCCAAAGAAACATGCCAGGTGGTGAGGAGTGGAAAGACAAGACAGCACATTCCAGTTACCAGGGCTCTCTATGTGTTTAACAGCATGGAAAGAAGATGGGCAACTTAGTGCAATGAGAGCTGTGAGAATTATTTTTTTAAATAGTGCTTTCTAACTACCCAAACGTTTTAAAGTCTAATGAATGCCGGAGAGACATGGTGGGATAGTTGTTAGCAGTGGTTTCAATTACCAGGTTGGTCTTTGTCTTTGTGGAGTTTGCATGTTCTCCTTGTGTTTTTGTCAATTTTCCACAGATATCTCCAACAACTGGTGCATTAGGTAATTAATGACACAGCACAGAAATTGTGTGGGAGTGGGTCCCATGATGGGTGTTCATGGTTGGTTCCTGCTTTGTGTCTGCTGTTGCCAGAGTACTTTATGAATCCTAGCAACTATATATTGGATTAAATGGGTTTAGAACACAGATGATACATTTCTGTGGGTCATATTTCCCCATTTTAACCTTTTTCAAATATGTAATGTATTTTTTATTTTGGATAAGTAAATGTGTCAAAGCTCTGTTTTTATTTCTTAAGTAACTTAAGGTTTATGAATTTCACCTATTAAAATCAGGTTAGGCTTCACAACCACACAGATGTACAGTAAGTAAGTCTTTCTTATGAAATATAATTTGACAGGGTGAACATAAAAAATACTAGTTGTCATCAAATCTAGTCATTCCAGCAAAACCATACATGGAGGTAACTTTCATATGAGGTGAAATAACCATTGTACAGTAGATTACAAAAAAACCCAGCAGATTTTAAAATTACCTTTGCCTACCTACAGTATATTCCATTCCATTAAACTAATCACCTCAAGCACAACCATCATTAGTGTGACCTTCAGTAGACTCTAGGATGAAATGATGGAGACCTCCTGATTAATGAAACTGGGCATTGTGCTTATTGCTCAGTTTGGTCAACCTTGAAGACATCTGAGTGTTTGTAGGGGAGACGTCTGATGAACAGAGAGAAAGATGTAGACTCAGATGCTGTTCAGAAAGATGGAATAGAGAGGTAGTACACATACAGAAAGACAGAGAACTAGAAAGAGCTTGGGGATGACAACCAACCTCTGAAATTGCTTGAGAGGAGATCAAATAAGACCTGTAGCAACCTCTTCTTGGTTGTTGTACAACCTTCTTATTATAGATAGATAGATAGATAGATGGATGGATGGATGGATGGATGGATGGATGGATGGATGGATGGATGGACAGACGGACGAACATGCAGACAGACAGACAGACAGGCAGGCAGGCAGGCAGGCAGGCAGGCAGGCAGGCAGATAGATAGATAGATAGATAGATAGATAGATAGATAGATAGATAGATAGATAGATAGATAGATAGATAGATAGATAGATAGATAGATAGATAGATAGATAGATAGATAGATAGATAGATAGATAGATAGATAGATAGATAGATAGATAGATAATGTGCCTCCATCTCTGGGGATTCCATATGTAAACACCAGTGACTGTTTTGAATGATTGAACACTATATGTCTTGCCTAAAATAAGATCCCTAACTTCAACAAATGGACGTTTATTTTTTGTGACTTCCCCTTCTGTAAGATAGAAAATAACCTAACATTCTCCTTTTGCTGTTTCATGACTCAATTGCACCCCCATAGAAATAACGGAGACAATGTTTTTCCATTACATTAAATTAGATAACATCTTACCAGCTTAATCCTATTCAGGGTGGGAGGGTGATGGAGGCTATCCCTGCACCCTTATGACAGCTGCCAATCCATTGTAGGGTGAACTCATGCACACAGGGTCATTCGGAATCACCAACTAATTTAACATTCATGTGTCTGGAATGTGGGAAGAAAACCTGGGCAAAAATCCACCCAGACACAGAGAGAGACTGCAAACTGCACTCAAACAGGAGATTTGAACCCAGAGTGTTGGGTCTGTGAGGCAGAGGTTCAGATTGCTACATCAATATGCTACCTTAAGCAATGTGGGGGTTGTAAGAAAAATGCTGTCTAGTTAGTTACACCTCTTATAGTATAATCTAATACATTAATTAATGCCTTTAAAGTAAAAAATAAGATATCTGCCCAGCTCAGCTCCATGAGAAAGTGGGCACTAAATTACTTCAGGCTACACCTTAGAAAGATATGCAAGAATATGTAAATGCAGTACTGTAACTGTTTTCTATTTGCATGGTATTCAGTCTGGAGGGAAAACGAGAGGGTGACACCTCATGTCAGCCAGACTAAGCAGTTAGAGGCAAGCAAGATAAGAAATGGATTCCTGCTAAGGTGTACCTCAACTAAGCATGAAGATGTGTAGAGTTAAATCTCTTCTACATTCACCAGATTACCTAGCCAAGTTACTGGGATAGTGGTAAAAGGAGCAACCATTAGAACATTTTTTATGTACCTTTTGATGGAGCTACTCTAAGGTTTTAATAAAAGCCACATAAAAAGACATGCTGTTGCACTTTGACATTGGTTCAAATGTTGTGCCCTGGATATCCACATAACTACAGTATGTTTCTTCCTGCCAGTCTAGATGTGTGTCAGTCTTGCAAACATCATGCCAGTGCACCTTATAAAAGTGATAATTAGTGACAGACTGCCTCATTACATATGCTAATTAGCAGCCATTCTCTAACTTAATTAGTAAGCGGTGCTAAAGTCTCATTTGCCCTTTGTTCATTGATTCATAACACAGAGGCTGAAATTTCATTTGAACACAGTGTTTAGGATACAGAATGGCCCACAAGAGAAGGAACATTAAAACAATCTCATGGAGAATACAAGCTGGTGTTCCCTCCCAAGTAAGGCTTTCCGTAGATAAAGCAATGTATTGTCATGCTGATAATTAACAGTATGCTTCAACTCATCTTCATTTGTAATGTTAGTTATTTAATTAGGCACAGCTTATAAAGACAAGGGCAGGCAGTGTGGTGTAGTGGCTAGGGCTTCAGACCAAAAGGTTGTAGGTTCATTTCCCACTACTAACACTGTGTGGCCATGAGCAAGTCACTTCATCTGCCTGTGCTACAAATGGAAAAGCAAAAAATGAGTTGTAACCAATTCTAGCTCTCAAATGTTGTAATTCACCATGAATAAAGGCTTCAGATAAGTAATAATAAGGACAAATCCTAAAAGGGGCTCTTCCAAATAAAAGGTGATGGTGAGATTTGCAGCTTTTATTTACAAAGGTGAAAATCTAAACAGTTTTACAGAATTTAGATAGATAGATAGATAGATAGATAGATAGATAGATAGATAGATAGATAGATAGATAGATAGATAGATAGATAGATAGATAGATAGATAGATAGATAGATAGATAGACAGAACTTTATTTCTCCCCAGGGGGAAATTTGGCTTTTTATAGAAGCTCCTTAAATAAAAAAATTCATAGATAGGAAAGTACATATGTACATATACAGTACACACACACTTTGGAAAGAAAGAAAGAAAGAAAGAAAGAAAGAAAGAAAGAAAGAAAGAAAGAAAGAAAGAAAGAAAGAAAGAAAACGTCTGACTTGGCAGTCCCAGTCCCAGTAAGGCATTGTTGCTGTTGGTATAAAGGAGCCCCCATAGCGTTTCCTGACACACTTCTGCTAAATGATTCAGTGGCCAAAAGTCCTCAGTGTTAGTTTGTCAGAGAGAGGATGTACAGCATTGTTCACAATGGTACTCAGTTTTGTTTTAATACTCTTCTTTGCTATGACCTCCAGGGTATCCTATAACTAAGCTTGCCCTTTTAATTAGCTTGTTGATTAGGTTGGCCTCTCTTGAAGTGATGTGAACAGCTCAGCACACCACAGCATAGAAAATTACACTGGCCATCACAGAGTTATAGAAGATGTGAAGGATGTCACTTCCCACATTAAAGGAACGCAGCCTTCTAATGAAAAAGACCCTGCTTTCCCCTTCATTATATAGTTCATCTGTTTTCTGAGACCAGTCCAACCTGTCATTAATATGGACCTCCAAGTACTTGTAGGAGTGGACCACCTCTACAGTCCTTGAATAATGACTGGACATAGGGGCTATTTGGTGCTGTGAAAGTCAATAACCAGTTCCTTGGTTTTGCTGCTCTTAAGATGCAGACCATTCTCTTTGCACTAAGAAACAAAGTTCTACACCTGACTCCTCTATGCCCCATAAGTGTAGAATCACCTCAGAATTTCTGCAAGTGGCATGACCTAGTGTTATATTTGTAGTCAAAGGTATACAGAGTAAAGAGAAAAGAAGACAGGACTGTTCCTTGTGTTTCTCACATCCATATTAGAAACACAGTTCTTGAGACTCAGAAACTATGGTCTGCCCGACAGATAGTCCATTATCCAGGACAACACAGGCTCATCCACCTGCATATCTCTGAGTTTACACCTTAACATGGTTGGCTGGATGGTATTCTAAGTGCTGGAGAAATCAAAAAATGTAATCCTTACAGTACTTTTTAAATCTTAACCCACTCCTAATGTTTTGTACACATTTCCATCATCAAAATCTTTTAAGGCCCAAAGAATGACTTTTTCTACTAAGTTAAATATTTTATTATGATATTTTCTGTTGGCAAAATTTAGTGAGGAAATAACTTTGGTTTTACCTTGCACAAGTCCAGACACTGGAGCGGATGACGGAAGTCCTTTCAGTATAGCTTTTCACTTTCCTCCAGTCTGGATGCTGACAAAGCTGAGTATTGACAACTCTTGTATGCAGGGCCTTCCTTAACTCTTGCATCGTGCCAATGTTTGACTGCCTTTGGTGTCTGCTGCCAAAGCACAGGATCCGTTTTCTGGATTTCCACTGAAGCTATTTATCCTGACTTAGTAATTCATCTAAATAAACCCTCCAACCTGTGAGCTGGTACTAGGTGCCTCCTAGTGCTCCTTATTGAGTAGAGTTCTATCACATTATTTCTGCTATTTGTTTCTTTTGTAATATTTTAGCATAAGCTGAGAAAGTCAATTTTAGGGTGCACCCAGACATATGAGCCATGGATAGTCAAATTTCACTTAAATAATTCTGTTTCATTTTAAGTCAGTTCACAGAAAGAGCAAACATTATTATTTAGATGCACAAATGGATTCTAATTAGCACGTTGAAGCTCCACTACAGGGTTTTGGGCTCCCTCTATGTCAGGTCACAGTCTGTTTTTATAGTGTCTCTATTTTTCTGTTTGTCTGGTTTCCTTACATGTTCTAAAGATGCACACATTAGATTGATTGGAGTCCCATTCAGGAATAGCTCCAGCATAAATCTTGGTTCTGCTCCAGTAGGTTCTAGCTCCTTTGTAAAGATAGAACAGGGATCAGAATAAGATTGGACAACATTTGCACTGCTGATTGTAAATTATCACATGTGAGATGTGAGGCTGTTTATTGTTCTCTAAGTATAAAAGCCTTTGTAAGAAACATATCACTTTTACTTTGACAACTACAGTCATAAAGTGTAAAATGATCATTTAACCCTAAGCTAACTGGATAAACTTTATTTACTACTCATTAGTACATAAAGAATGAATAATGCATATCTTACATTTCTAATTATTCATAAATAAATTCATGCATCTACATCATGGAGTGATAACGGTGCAACAATTCCCATGCACTGCGGTGGGTTGGCACCCTGCCTGGGATTGGTTCCTGCCTTGTGCCCTATGTTGGCTGGGATTGGCTCCAGCAGACCCCCGTGACCCTGTGTTCGGATTCAGCGGGTTAGAAAATGGATGGATGGATGAATTCCCATGCAGGAAGCTACAGTTTCCAGTGGAAAGTCAGACATGGAGGCTTTAATATGTATTTGTCTTCCCTAGACTTCTTCTAATTATATTTTGGTACAAGACAGAAACTCAGTGAATTTAATAAGTATTGTATTATCTTGATTGCTTCAGTACCTTTTAATGCCAGATCTTTAAAAATCAACTTTATATATAGTCAGTACGTCTCCCGGGCCACAAGGGGGCAACTGCTCTGGATAAACGGGGACCACGGTGATGGAGCAAGGAGGCACAAACTAATGGGGGCCCATGGCTACCACCAGGGGGCGCCCCAAGTCTCATAAAGCCTGGGAGCTCTGCACTTCCTTCACACCTGGGAAGGTGGAGGAAGGACCTTCCAGGGATGCCCGGAGTGCTTCGGTGTGCTAGTGCGGTACTTCCACCACACCAGGAAGTGCCGCCGGAAGGTCATTAGCAAGCACCTGGAGCACATCCGGGTGGATATAAAAGGGGCCACCTTCCTACAGTTGGGGAGCTAGAGTCAGGAGCTGGAGCAGAACGAAGCTCCAGTGACAGGAGATAGAAATGCGGCCCGAAGACGACATTGGGAGAGGCCCGTGTTGGGAGTGATTGGTGCAGGAGCACTGTGTGTTGTGTGAACTTTATTGTAAGAATAAATGTGTGTTTATATATATATATATATATATATATATATATATATATATATATATATATATATATATATATATATATATATATATATATATATATATATATTATATATATATATATAGTGTCACAAGTGGCTGGGGGACAGACCCAGCTGGGACGCCTGGAAGGACCGGGATGTGGCATATTTGTCCTCCGGGCCACGAGGGAGCAACCGCCCTGGATCTGGAGAGGACCACGGGAGAGGAGCAAGGAGGTCTCAAGCCCATTGGGGCCCGAGTCTCAGAGAGCCCGGGAAACATTTACTTCCGCCACACCCGGGAACATGGAGGATGATCCTTCCAGGGACGCCCGGAGTGCTTCCGGGTGCTCTCCTGACACTTCCGCCACACCAGGAAGTGTCATCAGACGGAGCACCTGGAGTCCATCCGGGTCACTATAAAAGGGACCGCCTTCCTACTATCAGGGAGCTAGAGTCGGGAGTGGGAACAGGATGAAGCTCCCGTGGAGAGATGGAAGGCAGCCCATAGACAGTGAGAGAAAGGCCCGTGTGCAGGGTGATTGGTGCTGGGAGCACTGTGTGCTGTGCAGGACTGTGTCTATTGGAGAAAATAAACGTGTGCTTTTGTATAAAGATGTGGTCTCAGTCTGGTGGTGTCTGAGCATGTCTCACAATATATATACAGTAATCCCTCCTCCATCGCGGGGGTTGCGTTCCAGAGCCACCCGCGAAATAAGAAAATCCGCGAAGTAGAAACCATATGTTTGTATGGTTATTTTTATATTGTCATGCTTGGGTCACAGATTTGCGCAGAAACACAGGAGGTTGTAGAGAGACAGGAACGTTATTCAAACACTGCAAACAAACATTTGTCTCTTTTTCAAAAGTTTAAACTGTGCTCCATGACAAGGCAGAGATGACAGCTCTGTCTCACAATTAAAAGAATGCAAACATATCTTCCTCTTCAAAGGAGTGCGCGTCAGGAGCACAGACTGTCAGAAACAGAGAGTAGAGAAAAGCCAAGCAAAATGACACCTTTTATTGGCTAACTAAAAAGATTACAATATGCAAGCTTTCGAGGCAACTCAGGCCCCTTCTTCAGGCAAGAGAGGAAAGCAAACAAATCAATAGGGCTGTTTGGCTTTTAAGTATGCGAAGCACCGCCGGTACAAAGCTGTTGAAGGTGGCAGCTCACACCCCCTCCGTCAGGAGCAGGGGGAGAGAGAGAGAGAGAGAGAGAGACAGAGAAAAACAAAGTCAAAAATCAATACGTGCCCTTTGAGCTTTTAAGTATGCAAAGAAGCACCGTGCAGCATGTCGCTTCACGAAGCAGCTGCACACAGAAGGTAGCAATGTGATGATAATCTTTCAGCATTTTTAGACGAGCGTCCGTATTGTCTAGGTGTGCGAACAGCCCCCCTGCTCAATCCCCCTACATCAGGATCAGAGAAAGTCAGCGCAAGAGAGAGAGAGAGAACAGTAAGTTGGGTAGCTTCTCAGCCATCTGCCAATAGCGTCCCTTGTATGAAATCAACTGGGCAAACCAACTGAGGAAGCATGTACCAGAAATTAAAATACCCATTGTCCTCAGAAATCCGCGAATCAGCAAAAAATCTGCGATATATATTTAAATATGCTTACATATAAAATCCGCGATAGAGTGAAGCCGCGAAAGGCAAAGCGCGATATAGCGAGGGATCACTGTATATATATATATATATATATATATATATATATATATATATATATATATATATATTTATATACTGTGTATAGAGGAGCCTCCTTGCTCCTCTATATATATAATTTAGCTTTGACACACCTGTATGAACTCTGGTGCAACCACCTATCTTGAGAAGCCATAATTTGCTGAATGGAGTCCGACGTTCTGCAGTTCAAGTACTCCACATGAGCTAAGGTTAAATATGTGACTGTTCAGCGAAGTACTGAATATGAACTATATCATGAAGACAAAGGAACACAATCAGGTTATTAATAAGAAATAATCATTTATTTTCATGAATCCATTTTTTGCGTTTCAAGCAGCCTTGAGAGGAAAAGTTGAACCCAGTTATGATTGGAATGCCAGCTCTTTACAAAGTAAAACTGTCTCTGTGGCAACAGCACCACCACACTGTCTCTTAAAAAAAGCAAATGTATAAATTACGTCCACATCATCTTAAACTGCTGAGGTTAAATATTCTTCTTCACTAACTGTGTGTATCTAACATGAGGGATCCTGGGTGGCTTTGCAAATAAGAATTTGCACACATTATAGTGTCTGCCTTACAAGAATTGCCTAGCTTACAAGCCATTGCTAAGGGTAAATGTGAAATCTGGGTAGCACACGACAGAGTTACAGCCTGATAACACTTGGACAGAAATAGGGAACTCCAAGCTGGAAAGCACAATGCATCACTACTTGCTAGTGTGGATATCTAGTGACTTCCAATGAACCATATACAGCTGTTGTGGATGAGAGAAAATAAGATAACCCTGAAGATTGTTTGGAGACAAAACCCTTTAAGGGTCTGTCAGGTTTGAGCCATATGGTGGTCTCATATCCTACCAAAGTGCACTGGGACTTGATGGCCCTAAGGTTTCACAATCCCACAATAGGCCACAAAACAGATTCTAACGCTTGGCCCAAATGTTAACAAACAGTCAGTTTTTGAAGGGTTTTAAACGACTGATCTTTTGTAGAGTAACTAATCCCAGAATCAGGAGATTGGGTGAAGGCTCACTAAAATGGAGTAATCAAAGAGTGATAGAGGGAATGTGAAAAAGAATCAGTTCAGTTTGGAATCTGCAGTTTGAAAAGCAGTTGAACCATCCTACTTGAAAGACTGGTTGAAAACCTGCACAGAAGTTGCTCAGTTAGACAGCAGGTTTTTCTTTGTCCTTTTCATTGATGCTTTGTGATATTCCTTTACATCCAGGAATGCACACAAAGGTGTGGGTGCAGTAACGCAAGCCCCTGTCGCTTTCCCATCATTGGTCCAAGTGTCCTTTACTCCTTTAAGGACATACAGTAGATAGACAGATAGATAGATAGATAGATAAGTGCATGCCTCCTTCTCAATGTAAGAATATGATCATATAATATGTTCTATGATAATTATTACTATAAGTTTTACAAAAAAAAGTATAATAAATATTTGTGCATTGGTTATGTTGGTCTTCTATTATGTTATGCTGTGCAAGGTAGCAAGGTGTCTGCACACAAGCCGCACATACTCACTTTTCTTATAACACCAGCTTTTCTAGTCAACTTGTTACTGTTATAAGCTACTACCCTCTCTAAAAAACATTGAGATCTATAAAGAGTTTCACAACATTTCCTGCCCATCAATTCAAGTTTATTGCATCTAGGGAAAGCATGGTAAACCTTCAGGCATCTGTAACAACAGTATATGTCCATGTCTGCAAGTGTGTCTACTCACTTTGACTGGAAAAGCGACTGGATATGGTAGTACCATTCTTGCCATGATCTTCTGACAGATCTGAGAATATTTCACTCTGTCTTCCCAGAAAATGCTGGGTATGTTTTAAGAGTTTGGTGCTAATTTAATGTTTCCAACACTGTTTCAGATACTGAAAATCTATGTCAGACTCTCTGTATCGATAGCAACTGCCGTTTTTTTTTTAATTCAATTTGTTTAAGTCCAAACTTATAAATCTATGAGGAAAAGCATGGTTTTCTAATCTTCTGATTTTGTCCATAGAGACAGATGCTGAAACAAGGACAAGGAAGAAGAGACAGCCTCACACACACGCAGAATGACACCATACAAGATGTGCATGTTGAAGCCCTCTAACAGTTGGAAGTATTTGTTTAACATCACAACACAGAACAGCATGCCTTTACAAAATCCCTCAATGCCAGGGTCCATGAGAAATGGCACCAAAAAAAATGCTTTAAAATGCCAGACAAGTTGTACCTCACCTCACATTGTCCCCTCTGCATGCACACTCAAGATGATTGCCGGACAGTTCTTTGTCATGCACCTGCTAACTTGTGGCCTTCTCTTTGCTATCCCTTTTCCTGCATGAGAATTACCAGGACTTCCGACACCTGCTTTCTTGGCTCCTTTGCAGCACTTCGTCCTCATCATCCTGCTCCTGTCATCTAACCAGAGATCACATAGTCTACTCCTTGCTATCACCTCCTGCCTCTGCAAATTCTGACTGACACTGTATTCCTGTTTAAAAAACCCACACAACTGAGTACCCTTCTCTGGACAGCAATCCCTAGGAAGCTGTGGAACGGATAGGACAGGATCTTAATAGGAGTTCGCTCTCAGTCAGGTGGCCTTTGCCACTTCATTTCTAAGTGCTGTCCCCCTGAAGTAACAGTCCAGATACTTGGCCCCACGTGATTGATAAGTGCTTCTGTCTGTTGGCCTCTATGATATTAATATTACCATTAACAAAGATGCTAAAATCTATTATACTCTCATTAAATTAGTACTTGGGTGTTGTGCCATGTTAGCCATTATGAATGTTATGAGAAGTCAAGTATAATGACACCTTTTATTGTCTAACTAAAAAGATTACAATATGCAAGCTTTCAAGGCATCTTGCCTGAAGAAGGGGCCTGAGTTGCCTCGAAAGCTTGCATATTGTAATCTTTTTAGTTAGCCAATAAAAGGTGTTATTTTGCTTGACTTCTCATTTCATGAAATTAAAAACACAGAAATAAAAGTATGCACTGTATTGTATTCTGTAAAGTGCCCCTCCTCCCCTTTTGAATGACTGCCCACCATCAGATCTGTGCACATCCCTGCCTTTACTCATCCTTTTTTATGTTTTGGTTTAAAAATATGTTAAATATAACATACGCTGTCTTACTGCACTTAAATTCAGGGCGGCAGTGACTCCAAGGTGGCACTCCCTGTATATAGCTAGTGGTAACTTGAGTAACAGCTGCATTTCTCTAAGGAGCTCAGGACAAATACTGACCTCAGGAGGTGTGATAACTTATGGAAACGGTTATTTTACCAATAATGTAGAACAACCTTCAAATTTGTGATGTCACTTTGGAATGAGAGAGTTTTTATGTTTCTTATTAATATGTAAGCACTAGTTTACGTTAAAGGTAATGACATTATCTCTTGGAGTGGCATTCTTGAGTTCTTACTTTCATTGTTGGGTACATACAGGGAACCATATTTTTTATTGTAATATATTTTGTATTGGGGCGGCACGGTGGAGCAGTGGGTAGCGCTGGGGAGTCCTGGGGACCTGGGTTTGCTTCCCGGGTCCTCCCTGCATGGAGTTTGCATGTTCTCCCCATGTCTGCGTGGGTTTCCTCCGGGCGCTCCGGTTTCCTCCCACAGTCCAAGGACATGCTGGTTAGGTGGATTGGCGATTCTAAATTGGCCCTAGTTTGTGTGTGTCCTGCGGTGGGTTGGCACCCTGCCCGGGATTGGTTCCTGCCTTGTGCCCTGTGTTGGCTGGGATTGACTCCAGCAGACCCCCGTGACCCTGTGTTCGGATTCAGCGGGTTGGAAAATGGATGGATGGATGGATATTTTGTATTTTGACTGACACCTTTATTTAAGGAAACCTACAGCAGATTTTTTTTTTCAGTTTGACCAGATATCCCATCATCTACCAATCTAGAGAACAAAGAATGAAGAAGATTTAGTATCACTAAAAACGACACAAACCCTGGACTCTCACAAGGAAGGCAGAGATACCCACAACTGTAAGAAGCAAAATTCGTCAGTCCTAACCGAGGAGCTCCTTACAATGCCGCTTCATGAAAATTCAAGTTAGTGGGTTGTACTTAGACTAAAACACCTAGCTCAAGATCAGAAATGCTGGACAGTAAGTGTTTAAATGTAAGATCATAAAATTCTACTGAATGGTTTTAGCAGATGATGGTACAGGGATTTACTGTAGAAGTTAAAAAGTTGTATCTGACCACCACCACTGCACTCTGAAAAGCTTACAGTAAAGCCTGAACCAGAAGTTGACTTCAAGATCAGGACAATCTTCATCCTTAAAGTGGAACTGCAGTGAAGCTTGTTGAAATTCCATGTTGCTTTTGACCATGGAGCCAAATGATGGAATTATTGGAAGCAGAACATCCTGTCAGGCTTTGGTAGAGTTTTATACACATACTGCTTTTTCCACTTGTGGTTTGCTCCCTTACAATAAATTGTTAATAATACATTTTGTATGATATAATGCATGAGCATGCTTTTTTCATATTCTCAACTTGAATCGCTGCTTCAGTTTTATGTGCTGTCCTCAGTTCTCACTCCCCACAAGCAAGCCTAAGCTGTACTTTGTAATTTGCTATTGAGCTTGTGCCGTATGTGCATCGTGCCAGATGAGTTTCATTGAAAAAAAATGTTAAAATTAACACACAAAGTAGATATGTATACAAACAATAAAGGTATCTTCAAAAAATTATACTCTTGAAGGATTTGTGGGGCACATAACAAATCCAGTATATCTTCAAACATCTTCAGTGAAATCAAAATGAATAATGAGGTGCAAAAAAAAAGTTTTCAGCACAACTTAATGAAAATGTAGAAACCGTATTTTGGCTATAAATGTAAAATTATAGTGAGTTTACATGACTGAGTCTGGGCATCGTAAAATGAACCATAAAATGAAAAGGTAGCCAAATCTCCTGTGATCCTGGGAAGTAAATTGATAGATAGATAGATAGATAGATAGATAGATAGATAGATAGATAGATAGATAGATAGATAGATAGATAGATAGATAGATAGATAGATAGATAGATAGATAGATAGATAGATAGATAGATACTTTATTAATCCCAATGGGAAATTCACATTCTCCAGCAGCAGCATACTGATACAATAAATAATATTAAATTAAAGAATGATAATAATGCAGGTGAAAAACAGACAATAACTATGTATAATGTTAAATGTTAACGTTTACACCCCCGGGTGGAATTGAAGAGTCGCATAGTTTGGGGGAGGAACGATCTCCTCAATCTGTCAGTGGAGCAAGACAGTGACAGCAGTCTGTCGCTGAAGCTGCTCTTCTGTCTGGAGATGATACTATTTAGTGGATGCAGTGGATTCTCCATAATTGATAGGAGCCTACTGAGCACCCTTTGCTTTGCCACAGATGTTAAACTGTCCAGCTCCATGCCAACAATAGAGCCTCCCTTCCTCACCAGTATGTCCAGGCGTGAGGCGCCTTTCCTCTTAATGCTGCCTCCCCAACACACCAACACGTAGAAGAGGCGCTCGCCACAACCGTCTGATAGAACATCTGCAGCATCTTATTGCAGATGTTGAAGGATGCCAGCCTTCTAAGTAAGTATAGTCGGCTCTGTCCTTTCTTGCACAGCGCATCAGTATTGGCAGTCCAGTCTAATTTATCATCCAGCTGCACTCCCAGATATTTATAGGTCTGCACCATCTGCACACAGCCACCTTTGATGATCACAGGGTCTATGAGGGGTCTGGGCCTCCTAAAATCCACCACCAACTCCTTGGTTTTGCTGGTGTTCAGTTGTAGGTGGTTTGAGTCACACCATTTAACAAAGTCATTGATTAGGTCCCTATACTCATCCTCCAGCCCATTCCTGATGCAGCCCACGATAGCAGTGTCATCACCGAACTTTTGCACATGGCAGGACTCCGAGTTGTATTGGAAGTCCGATGTATATAGGCTGAACAGTATTATAACTAAATTGGGCAGTGGTGGCTTTTAGTTCTCTTTTAACATTTCATTGTACTGCTCTGAAAATTCATACCTCTCTTAGAAACTGAAGTGTACAGTTTTGGATGATCTTAATGTGAAGGACTCACTCTGTGATAGACCAAGTTTTTGATTTTGGTTTGTTGTCCTGCACCATAAATCTTTTAGGTGACTTTCATTTATTTGAAAATGCCAAAATGATGATAACACAGCAGAGAAAAAGCAGAAAAAAAAACACACACACACACACTAGCAAGTGCGATCCACATTTCCACGCTGCTCAGTTTATTTCAGAGTAAAAATTTACATGAAAGATACAAATGCTGAATATTTAAACAACGAACTTCACACCCCCGTCATGTTGCGGAGTAACTGTTCACTTTGTTCATTAATGCCAGAAGGAGTAAATCAGCATTTCAGCACTTGTAATGTGCCACCACGCTTGACTGCTGTTAACGCGTTAATGAAAATGGTATACACCTTGTAACATTGGCTCCAGTGCTCTGTGGCATCACGTGTCGTGTTCAGTATTATCACCCCCCTCATCACTTGGGAACTCCCCATATCTTCTGAGCTTCATCATCCTGGGGAGCAGAGCTATCGTCTCTGTAGTAAACTTCTGTGATCCTTGGCCAGACACAGGAGTACCTCAGTCCCAGTTTTCCTTTCACTGTCACATTTTAGTGTGGTGCACTGTCACCCAAGTGTGAAGCGGCATCCCTCTCTCTTCAGCCTACACCTGCCAGATGCACTCCACAGTGGGGGTTAGGTGACGCTTGACATCCTTCTCTTTTAGCTTGAGTGGGTAAAGCAGAAATATGCAGAGCGGGAAACCCATCAAGAAATTAATATCCATGCACAAATCAACCAAAATGATTTTCAGAAATGAAGCTTTCCTTGTAAATGAATACCTTGCTCTTTTTCACTCACTTTCGTTCCTCTGTCCTTTTTCCATTGGCCCTGTTTACTTTACTCTCAGCTTTAGACAAAATTCTGTTGTGGTCATTTTGGCTGGCCTCATGAAAGCCAGAGAGAAGGACCGTTATATTGGTTGGAGAAGGCTCAGTAACTAAGATTGGAAACATAAAGTCGTCTCCTTCACTGTTGAATCCTAACAGACTCTAAGTGATTGTGTTGTCTTTACTCTAACAAAACCACACGATCAAAGAACCGCCCTCTATAACAGTTTATCTGGTGTCCAACTGTAGGACCCTGTGTTTAATTCTAATACATTTGCTTTATGAATGGGCTCTTTATATAACCCTTCAAAAGTCTTATACACTTGTCATTAGACACTAGTGCATTGTCTGCCCTCTTCTAGATGAACACAAGACTATTGCCAGGATTTAAAGTGTCTCATACAATAAACCAAAATACACAAGTTACATTTTTTCAGCCAGCAACAACATTTATTTGTATAGCACATTTTTATGTGCTATGACAGTCTGATGATAAGGTCAGATGGTCAGGGTGGACAGAGAAAAAGTAAAAAACATAAGCTAAAGAAAGAAAAAACAAATCTGCAGAGGGTTCCAGGCCAAAAGACCAGCTATTCCCCAATGGACATTCTGCCTAAATGTTCTTAAGTAGTTATTTATTGGTTGTTTTTATGTTTCATCTTAGAGGATTTAACACAGTGGGTCTTGCAACAAGAAATCCGCTTTCATTCAAACATCACAGGCAGCTGCAGAGAACTTAACAATGTTCTTCCATTACTCTGCCCACGGAGAACTCAGGTGGTGGTGGCGTAGAAAAACAGAAAAAGTAAAGATTAATACTGATTGCAGATTCACTAAAGAGAATGATAATTCTATGCATATTTTAACATATTACGAGTAGAACTACAGTAAAGCTATGAAAAAGAAAAATTATAAAAGTGGAATTTTAAGAATTTCTTAGAATATTCCACAGTATTAACCTGGCAAATTTCTATTGGTAAAGTATTCCAGATTTTTAAGCCATCAGTTCTTTAAAGCTTGGCTCTTAGAATTATAAGCAGACCACTGTTAGAAGATCTAAGGTTACAACTTTGAGTGTTTGGGGACAGGCACTCCAAGATATCGGAAGGGTCAAGATTATTTAAAGCTTTAAACACCATTAGTATTATTTTAAAGTCATTTCTAAAAAACACAATAGCTAATGTAATGATGCTAAGACTGGTGAGATGTGCTCAAATTAACTTTTTCTGGTTAGGAGTCTTGCTGCTGTATTCTGCATTAACTGCAACCGATTAATGTCTTTCTTAGGTAGAGCAGTTATGAGTGCATTACAGTAATCTAGCTGACTGAAAACAAAAGTGTGAATTCATTTCTCAGCATCTTGCAGTGTTATAAGAGGTATAACTAACAGCTGTGGGAGAAACAGTGAAAACAATAAAGGTTTGGGGGTTCTACCCCATACAGGTATATTCTCAGCAACAATCAAATTAAATAGAAGAATGAGTAATCACAATGGACTGAGCTAAAACAATGACTGATTTGGAGAGTGGAGTGCTTGGGTTTTATAGGTGCAGCACAGGAATGGGTGGGATCTCAGGTGGAAATGAGGTCTGGAAGAGGGTGTGATGTAGGCGGAGTCTTAGCTGGGCTTTTCTTCTGGTGGTCTGTGGAAGAGGGAGAAAAGGCATTAGTACCGTTCAACAACCCTTGACTCTGCGTCTTACCCCCAGTTAAGCCCTCAGACAGCCTCCCATGCGCGCATGTGTGACACAGCCTTGCTATACATTTATTGTTAAGGTCATTTTTTTTCTTAGCTTTGCCAATTCAATTAGTTCTATATGCTATAAAACATTTATATAAGTCTTCATAGAATTAGAAAGTGGCAGCATTGGGTGAAAGTAATTCAGAACAGGGTCTCGAAGGTTTCAGTACTACTGATCATGAAGACACCTATAGGGCTCTGGGGACCAGTTGACTTGATTGCCTCTCCCACTGGTCAGTTTGGACATCTTTAGCTACATACAACAGAATTAGTTTGAAGGGCAGGGGAAAGGGTTTGGGGCTGGGCACTGAGCAAAGGTGGTTATTTCATTATGTAATTTATTTTGTGTTCATTGTTTATTTGCACAAAAACTCTTCATAGACTAGACAGAGACAGAGACTACAAGGGAGAGAAAGACATGCATAGTGATATCACAGACAGATACAGTCGATGTTTCTCCTTCCAATCACTGGACCAATGGATAACAAATAAAAGAGAAACTCTAAGATAACCAGAGGTGGATATAGTAATTAGTATGGGACAGGAAGAATTGACGTCTATGCAGGGTATAAAAGCACAAGTGGTAGGTGGTAGGGCGGCACGGTGGCGCAGTGGTAGCGCTGCTGCCTCGCAGTTAGGAGACCCAGGTTCGCTTCCTGGGTCCTCCCTGCGTGGAGTTTACATGTTCTCCCCGTATGTGCGTGGGTTTCCTCCGGGCGCTCTGGTTTCCTCCCACAGTCCAAAGACATGCAGGTTAGGTGGATTGGCGATTCTAAATTGGCCCTAGTGTGTGCTTGGTGTGTGGGTGTGTTTGTGTGTGTCCTGCGGTGGGTTGGCACCCTACCCAGGATTGTTTCCTGTGTTGGCTGGGATTGGCTCCAGCAGACCCCCGTGACCCTGTGTTCGGATTCAGCGGGTTAGAAAATGGATGGATGGATGGATGGTAGGTGGTACCTTAGGTCATGTGGTTCAGCATTCAAAAGAAATGTGTGATGTGTAGGAATAGAAAGGAGGACATGTGGCTCGCAAGGCTGAGACTTGGACATAATAGATTGAATTCAACATTAGTACTTATGGGAAAGCATGACAGTGGTATTTATGAATTATGTCTGGTATTGTCCCAAATACACAGTAGAAAGAGCAGACATGTTCAGGAAAATAATGAGAACTACAAAGGAAAAAATGGGTCAATATACAGTGTGATAATTACATTTATATTTAAAACACGTCTGGGTGGCAGAATTTTAGTTGGCCATTTCTATCTCACACTCCAGTTCAGTGGCAGTAATGCACCTTCAGAGTGGGTTGAGGACTACCATAAACACAATGAAGTAGAAGAAGAGAGTTCATATGACTTCCTGCAAGAAGAAGACAAGAATCTCTGCTTACGCAGGGTTTGCTTTTTGTGATTCTGTAATTCTTCAGAGAATTGAGACTCTTCAACACTTGATTCAGTTCCAGAGAGAACTACAAAATGTACTGCTAAGATACGAACCTTAAACTATGTTTTCTTTTTTCTAAAGCATGGAGTGGGTCTGGTCTGAGCTCTCTTCACAGTGGTAACAGGTGACAGATAACATAATAATTTCAAAACACTTCAGAATCACAGGGACATGCAAATATAATGAAATATAATTTCAACCGCTGCGGTGGGTTGGCACCCTGCCTGGGATTGGTTCCTGCCTAGTGCCCTGTGTTGGCTGGGATTGGCTCCAGCAGACCCCCGTGACCCTGTGTTCGGATTCAGCGGGTTGGAAAATGGATGGATGGATGGATGGATGGATGGATGGATGGATGGATGGATAATTTCAACCGAACAGCAAAACTTTTGCTGAGTATGGTGAATGTAGAGCTGGCTTTAATGCTTTGGATTTGCTAAAGGGATGTCCAATCCACATGGCTGGGATAATCCAGTAGGTTAAAGAGTTATTACACATTAAAAAAAGCAAAAAGGCCATTTAAGATCTAACCCTTAACAGTCTTCCTCCATTACTCTGCCCACAGAACACCAACATCTTTCAAAGAAATGAATCCTTTCCTGTTAAATGAGTTTCACCATTTTGCTATGCAAATATATCAGTGGAAGACACAGCCGGCCAAAGCAATCGAGACTGAAAGTTGATATGAAAGATAATCACAGTTGGAGTCAGTGGTTTCGGGGATGACCTTTATTTCTTGCTTCCACAAACATCATGTTGTGCAAGATGTTCCACCCAACAAATATCCACCTTATTAAATGGTGGCCATGGACAGCACCACATGGACTGATAAAAGGAAAAGTATATAAAATGTACAGCTACAAAATTGCTCAAGAAACAGCTCTTTACAATAAAACTTAGCAAAGATATATACAGTGGAACCTCGGTTCACGACCATAATTCATTCCAAAACTCTGGCCGTAAACCGATTTGGTCGTGAACCGAAGCAATTTCCCCCATAGGATTGTATGTAAATACAATTAATCCGTTCCAGACCATACGAACTGTATGTAAATATATATTTTTTTAAGTTTTTAAGCACAAATATAGTTAATTAAACCATAGAATGCACAGCGTAATAGTAAACTAAATGTAAAAACATTGAATAACACTGAGAAAACCTTGAACAACAGAGAAAATTAATACTTCAATAGTTCGCACTATAGCGCTACCAACCGCTGGCTAAAAACAGTTTTTTTTAATGAGTTTTAAGCACATGAAAAACATGAACATCTGAAAAAATCCGTAATTTAATAAACCACCAAGAAAAGTAACATTGCAACAATGCACGCTATGAACCGATTGCTGTAAACAGAAGTGAAAACAAAATCAAGCCCAGTGCATTCTTTTAACTGCCTTCCTACCTTATTTGTCCAGCTCTCTCTCTCGTGCTGCCTGTGTGTGTTTGTGTGTGTGTGTGCGTGTGTGTGTGTGTGTGTGTGTGTCACGCTCTCTCACTCTCTCTCTCTTGCTCGCTGCACAGGAAATGCACAGAGAGAGACTGAACATGTACAAACCGAAAGGGAAACTGGTTTGTTCGTATACTGAGTATGTGGTCGTGAACCGAGGCAAAAGTTTGGCGAACTTTTTGGTCGTAAACCGATTTGTACGTGTACTGAGACGTTCGTGAACCGAGGTTCCACTGTATAGGCAATGGAAGAAATTTTGAGAAGCGAATACCATGCACCGTCCAAAGGTTTGATATCCTGTTACTTGGCTTTCTCATTCATTTGAAAGCAGAACTAATGAAATTGAGGAATTAACAGTCTGTGATACCTTTCACAGCTATTCTCACTCCCAATAAAGTGGTCGATCACTCTGTACATGCAGGTACTACTGTAGTCCCCTTGAATTTACTCAGGGTTTAGGATCTTCTCCCTTTTGTTACAGCTTAAGCAGATATAGCAGAATTGCAAAAATGCCTTATAGGAGGGAGGGTAACCATAAACATCTGACTTATAGAGACAAGGCAAACCTGGGGTCTTTGTAAATTTAGAATTAACTGATAAAATTTAGAAAATAGCAAAAATAGAAAAAAGGCATATCTATTGGGATATGCCCAAAAGGTAATCTGAGGTGAACAAGTCCAAATACACAATCCAACATCAGCAATCCAAGATCAAACCACAATAATCTAATAAACTGGAAAATTTGAAAGAAAGCAACACTTACAATAAACTCCACAAGCTCAGTTATCCCCTGCTGGTACCCTCTCCCTGAGTTCAATACAAAGGCAGAGGGAGGATCCAGCAGAAGTGGCATTACAGTGCTCCAGTCTCTTAGGGGTTCACCCACAAAACACAAGGAATGAGAAACATTTTAAAATACAGTTCAACAGAGCAATAAACAAAACTTACAGAAATTACTGTTGAATCCAGATCATGGAACCAGTGAGATGATTTCTTTTTGACAGGACTGTTGGTTAACTGCTGCAAGCAAGCTCACTTTGGAGGACATGACTACTGATAATAGGAATTGCTGTGTGTGGTAGCTGAAATCAAGCCTTCATAATAAACTGATCTAGTCTGATGGACAATGAGGGCGTTTAATGACAAAGAGTACCGACACTCATGCATTCAAACACTTTAGTTCTGGACTCACTTATTTGTTTTTTCTGTTTATAAAGGAACATAAATAGCGAAATGGTCTCCTTTTAAAATGGCCGAATCTCACAACAATGGTTTGCTATTTGCTTTTTCCTTCCTAAGAAAACATGGATACATGGTTTTGGAACTCATGTGCAATCACAAGACAAGATCGATACTTGATAACATTTTTGCTAGAAAAATGGATGTATTTGGAAATTTTTAATGCTTTAGAATTCATGTTGGGACCTTGGTGCCCTTCACCTCCATTATAAAATGCAAGATCAGATTCAGAATTATTTTATAATTTATGAAAGATACTCCACTTTAGAACACAGTTTTATGTGGTGAATAAATGAGTAGTGATTTTTTTCATTTCTTTATAGCAAATGCATGTCCTTGATAAGAAATTCCTGTGATATTTGAGTGTTTTCATTTTGACTCCAGTTTGTTTCTGAGGATCAAATGCATACACACATGTGTGAGTGATAGCGGACTCTGACATCCAGCCTGAAATCAGACTCGACCTTGCAAGCGTTTTTGCTGGCATAGGCTCTAGAGAAGAGTAGGGAAGAGACAGAATACCATGATTGACTAAAAATAATTTTAGCTAAAGAACCCTTACTGAGAACTAGAAAAGCATCTTAAAATGTCACGTGTAATAGTCTTATTCAATTAGAAGTAAATGTAAGAAGAAAATTAGGAGTTCGCAATATGATGCAATAATGCCATTTCATACAATATAATGACCAAATAATATTTCCATGTTGTGGTTGAAATTTAACATCTTATTATAGAAAGAAACATCCTCTAACAGGACAATTCAGTAATCAGGCAGGAGAAAAGCTGTTCATTGTATCTTTTAATTTCACTTCAGCAAAATGCCTTGGAGGGAGCATTCTTCAAAAACAGTCTGTTACAGCCTGGTCAGAATGGTTTAAGAAAAGAAAGAATAAGCGGTTCAATTTATAAACTACTGACTTTACATTAAGTGTCAATCAATGCATACATTTTACTCTGGTTGGTTCATTGGTTTACACCCAAATGAATTATATAAAATAAAAGTGTATTATATTATATTCTAGTTCTTCTTATACCTTTGATATTACATCTAGTCATCCTTCAGTGCATTTTGTATATCACATCGACCTTCTTCTGGTAGATTATTTATTTACTTGACCATCTCAATATTTTTCCTAAACCAGTTTTTATATTTCAGTGTACGTTTTGTTGTTCACTTGACCTTTATCTTGTTTCCTGGTGTGCCTGAACAGGTTTCTGACATTTATTAAGCCTGTTTCTTTTAAGATGAATGTTATGTTACCCTAAAATTATTCTTCCACGATGTTCAACGTATTGCTGAGTGACACTGAATGCTAATTGAATTTACAAGGCTATATTAGCATTCTAACAAAATTAATGAATAGGGAAGACATTTTTGTGGGATGCATTTCTGGACAGTTTTATTGTTTTGTATATTAAGGGTTCTGTTTGAACACATTGTCATTGTTTTTATATTTGTCTCTATTTATTTTATATTCACCGATTACCTATTCTGGTACAACGAGACAGGAGCCAGAACAAAAATAATATAGTAGCTTTTGTCAGAAAAATTGTTTTTCTTTTGATTTTTAAGTGTTCCAGAGGGCTAATTGAACATGTACCAACTATGCTGGACTGATTAATGTGGGCAAAAATGTGGCCTGAGCTAAGTGGCAGCAATCCAACCACTGCGCCACTGTGCCTGAAACAACAAAAGTCACAAATGTATTGGCCACACACAAGAAATAAGTAAATAAAATATAAAGCATTGCTCTTACAGAGTTCTCGTCTTGGTGCACACTTTGGCCACATAGCAGCAGCGTGGGATTGTCTCATTTCATTATTTCAAGTGAGGGCTCTGGGCACAGCAGGAACATATTTTTTATTTCTGATCAATCCCTGCAGATTCCTTGCACTTTTTTTTCCATCAAGAAGAGATAAATGCCTTGTAAATAGTAATACATCTATTACTATTACTAGGGTCTGATGTGTTTTCTGATAAGGGTAGAGCTTACTAAGGCTTGTTTTGAGGTCATACCTGGGCACATTGCTAATTATGCATGCAAATTAGCCATACATTGACAGTGCACAGGGATTAGTGTTATATGTCCAGTGCCAGTACTCATTATGTTCAGCTAATGTAGCCCTCAAATGAAAACACTGCAAGGTTTTATGTTTTCTTTTTAAGGCATGTTGAATGGAATTCCAACTAGAGTGTTGCTCAGGTAATGACATCACGCAAGTAATAAACAGATCGACAACAATCTTACATTAGGCTTGCTTCAAAGTTCTGTGCATGGCTTCTACAGCTCTATAATATTTTGCTTGCCTCGCAAAGCATCCTGGGTCACTGGGAAAAAAATGTGAGCCTATGTTTCAGTGAACAAGGCCACCAGCGGAAAGAGTGTGTTCATTGTGAGAAACACTTTGATGAATTTCGTTGATCAACACTGGTAAGAACTAAGATTAAAATATAACACCTTGTGTGATGTAAAGTGACTCTTCTCTCTCTTTTGAGAAGAGGGCACTTCCCACCAAAATATCTGTGCACATCATTCCTTTATGGGGGGGTTCATATTACAGTATATGAAGTAGTGTCTTTGTTCCTGATACACCTATTTACTGTTATTAATTATTTTGTCATTTTTAGTCACCTGTTCTATGTACTGTCTTGTCTGTCAGTTACAATTAGGCCATATTACACTTAAAAAATTCAAGCTTGTAGTACCACCACACTGTTCTGGCAATGTGGCTTTTTGGTCCCTGGCCCAACTGTATTGCACTGATGTGTTTGTTACATTACAGATATATTAATAAAAATAGAGGACAAGGATCTCAGTGTGAGAACTCCATCCAATCTGTCCAATATGGTTGTCCTCCATGTTTCTCTACTTCACTTTTTAAGGTGATTGAATTTTGTTTTCAAAGTTTTGAGCATGAAGTAGTTTGTCTTGCACTTTCAACTAATGCTTGTAAGGATTCACTGATTTCCTCACTATGCTTTCTCCATACAATAACATTTAAAGATTAACATTACCATCAATCTTGGTTGATGTCACAGCTGACTAAATACTTCCAGATTATTATTTTCCAACTTTGTAGCTCTCTATTTTTATCTTCATCGAAGCCAAAAAAAGATATCATTATTTAAAAAGGAAGTCAATTAAATATCCAAAACAGTTTACAGTTAAATGGCTAAATAACTTATGGATAGTATGTTTAGCTTGCCCAGTACAGGACAATGTGTTTCATTGATTCTCCTCTTTCTCTCTCATAGAGTGTTACAGTATATGCTTTTATTATCATAATCATCATCTACCTCTGATTCACCAATAGATTAATTTATTTACCGCATGCTGTACATTTCACCCCCGTGCCCATCTCTTTTGCTTGGCAGTCACCTTGTAGATTTAAGTCCAGGCAGAAAATTATAATGTTGAATTTTGCATGTAATGAACAGTTAAACACAGAAAAATAGGTGGCACTGTTTTATTTATTTATTTTAAATATACTGAACCCAGGAAACCATTGTCTCCAACAAAATAACTTGCACTTTTACATAAAACCTTACGCTGTTTTCAGTAAGGTGCAGCTACGTCGGTGGTGATGGGTACATTCCACTTAGGCCACAGGAGAACAGTGAAGCACTAAAACTTTATATAAGTCTTAGGCGTGAAGTGATGAGGTGTGACAAGGCCAGCCACTCAGGAATTCAGATTCCTTCATGCTTTGCATGAAGTCGGCGTCCCAAAAAGACGGCAAAAATAAACGGCGGAATTAGTGCATAATTGAATCCGTGCCGTGCGGCTGTGTCTAAGTATATAGCTAACTCCCAGCGGAGTCCTAATTATATAATTAGGACCAAGCCTTTCGATCTCCAACATAAGAGGCCCAATTACTGTCTAACATTTGGTTGCATTTAGAGTTTCCATGGTGACAGAGATTCACCAAATGTTGCAAAGTTTCCAGGACTGGTTCCTCATCCACAGGGCAGAACATTTCCTGAAGTATAGTTTTGCTTTGTGGCGTTTATTTTAACAAGTCAGAGCAGGCTATCCATTCTTTTTCTAGTAACACTGAGAGACTGGGACACAGCATGGCTTCAGAAACAGTCTGTGAGTTTGTATTTACCAGTCCTCACGTGTGCTTGCAATAAAATACAATGTACTGCAGATTATTGTAAACAATAACAAACAGGTGTAACAGACTAATCTATCTATCTATCTATCTATCTATCTATCTATCTATCTATCTATCTATCTATCTATCTATCTATCTATCTATCTATCTATCTATCTATCTATCTATCTATCTATCTATCTATCTATCTATCTGTCGGCCGGTCTGTCTGTCATTAAAAACTTATTTTGGGTTGTTTGAACCTCTGACATTGTCATTTCACATCCCTCTCATTGACTATTGGAATGCTATGGTTGCCTAAGATAAACATGGATTCAATGAAAGTTCACTGGAACCTGAGTAGAGAATACTAATAGTTAAAGACTGCACATCTAAGTGGGCTTATCAGCTGAAAGATGCCAGAAAGAAGAGTTGGTTGCAAAATGTGTGTTTTATCTTCTACAGATATAGAACAATGAAGGGATACATGAATTAACTGCACCAGTATGGTAAATTCTGTAAGCTGTTGTTGAACCTCCAAACCAGAAAGTGATTCTTTCTGCTCTCTGTCAATTATTAAGGTTGCTAGATGTCTGTTTTGATTTGTCAGTTGTGCGCTCTTCACTCATCCAAGAGTACATTTGCTTTGTAGTTTGTTTCAGTGGAGTCTTAAGTTTTCTTTTTTGTCTTTCAGTGAGACTGCTTTGAGGTTATTGCCTGGAAAATATGCCAAAACTGCCATAATTATAGACTTGTGACATGGCTTGTTTATTATTAATGGATTACTATTTAGAATTCCTTCAAGTCTGACTTATTTGCATTAGCTACCAAATTCACCACACTAAAGGATTTGTCACTCTACAGCAAGATCCTCATAGACTGATACCATTCCTACTGACTAGTCATTTACAACCAAGCCTGAAATAAATCCCTGGAAGGAATGGAAAGATCTCTCATCTCTCCAATCAGTCACAAAACTCAAAAGTGCTACACTTCCACATCTACAGTATGTCTCACTTTCAGAAACATATCTGTACTTCTACTCATGGCTGAAAAATAAAAGGTAGGAAACAAAGTAGATAGGCCTGGCGCTGAAGAACTCAAGAAGTAGGCCTTTCTCTCACTACACCTAAAATGGGCTAAACTTCCTAAATGGGAGAGTTGAACAGTAAAAACCTCCGTCCCAAAATAACAAATGTTGAGTTGTATTAAAAAAAAAAATCTAGAAGTTAAATCAAAAGAGCATACAAAGGCATCAAATATAATAACTGTTATGTAATAGTCTGCATTTATTTGTAGTATATGTTTTGCTTTGAGTTTTGAAAGATTTTTCATATTTTTATAATTTTTCTGTTGATTTGTTTATAAATTAGTTAATTGTATGCTCTATTTTTTTAAAAATTTTCTTTGTTCCTTGTGAGTGGAGCCACAGGAGACAGGGCCACCCTGATGTCAGCACCCTCTCCAGCTATTTTTGCAAGAGCACAGAAGACTCAGGAGGAGGAGGTCATTCCATTTGTATATGTTACTTTTGTGAGTTTGTTTTTTTTCCTTTGAATCCTTTCACTTTTGCTGTCTTCTCATTTCTGTTAAAAGATAAAGATTTTTGGATTGCATATTGGGACTTGTTTGCATTGCGCAGCCTGTGTTTGCAGTTTTCAAGTTTCTTGTAACTTCCTATTTTTTGTTAATAAATCTTCACTTTGACAAAATGTGGTTATGGTCAAACTCCCATTTTTGGGGCTTTAGATATGTTTTGGTGCATTTCTTGTTATTTTGCCAGCTCCCTGTGTCTAGGGCCTGTTAGGCCACAAGCCTAACTGTTATTGGACCACCTGAATTTGAGGTGAGCCTCCAGATGCAGGCTGGTTAGGCTGTGACCCTGCCTTTAAGGACCTACTAGGAGGCCTCACACCATAACAGTTACAAAGTATTTCTTGGGAAAATAAGAAAAAAAAGACTGAAGTGAACACCAACATCTAAATTCTGAAGCAGAACAGCATGTCCAAAAACCTGAAGAACCGCTAAGCAGAACTTTCAAAATATCAGAAAACCAAGAGAATCCAAAGAAGGTAGACTAACAAGAATAGTTTTAAACTAATGCTTTGGCAGTAGGGACCATGGGGAGTATTCCAGGAAGAAACTTTGCCATCCAGATAGAACATCAGCACCCATCGACACCTAGGCAAACATCAGGATTTCTGGAACAATGTGCTCTGGACAGACGAGTTATTGGGCCACAATGCCAGAAGATGTTTGGTGAAAACCAAATACTGCTTTTGACCAGTAGAACCTGACACTAACAGCAAAACATTGTTGTAGAAATGTTATGATTTGAGGCTGATTTGCTGCATCAGGGCTTGCTTGGGTAGCTTAGTGTCATATAATCCACTATGAATTCTTCATTGAAATGGAGGGTCCTTAAGGAAATATGTGAGGCCATCTGTTAAATGATTGAAGCTCATTTAAAAGTGGACTTTAGAACTTGATCACTAAATTCACCAAGGAATGAATGAAAAGAAAGAAAAGGAGGATTCTATAATTGCCAACTCAAAGTCTGAATCTCTTCAAGATGCTGTTGGGGGATTTGAAACAGGCTTTGCATTCAAGACCTAAAAGAAAACAAACATCACATGGGTGAAAGAAGGAATTGGAAACATTTTCTCCCAGTTTGTGTCAGATACTGGTAGACAATTATAGGAAAAGCTTACTTGAGGGGTAATACCAGATATTAGAGCAAAAATTTACTTATTTTTCCACAGATAGAAATTACATATCTGTTCATTCTTCAGTCAAATTTTCATTTTTTTTAATTACAACACCATTATCTAAAGATACCGTTTAAATGAAGATCATTATCTTAATATGTCCAAATATGTTAAAAAAGAAAAATATTTTATGGGATGTGCTTGCTTTTTGACATGGCTGCATTTGGTCAGGACTATGATCATTGCCATTGCCACGGAAGTTAAAGTGGAATTTGGATCTTTCAGTGGAACCTGGAAATTAAACATACTGAAGCCAGGGCACTGAAGGCATCCACGTGATCTTGATAGGTTAATGACCTTGATTGGTGGAATGGGGGGTCACTATGATCAGAGATCACTGTGTCTGCAATCTTCTTTTTCTATGACTTTCTATGCCTGTCATATGGTTTAGGAATCATATTTTGTATTGGTATTTGTCACCTTTTCAAAAAGGTTGACAATCTTAGGAATACAGGATTCTAGGTGTCATAGCATTAGGTTTGTCATTTCTTAAAGCATCTCCACCAAGCACAATCTAATGGTGGAATAGTATGTCAGTTACCATTTCATGACATTCATCATCAAGTCAGTTATCTGTTGAGTAAGATTTAACAATGGAATCTCAACTAATAAAGCCAAATTGATTTAATTTAGGAACTATACACATACAGTGCATCCGGAAAGTATTCACAGCGCATCACTTTTTCCACCTTTTGTTATGTTACAGCCTTATTCCAAAATGGATTAAATTCATTTTTTTCCTCAGAATTCTACACACAACACCCCATAATGATAATGTGAAAAAAGTTTACTTGAGGTTTTTGCAAATTTATTAAAAATAAAAAAACTGAGAAATCACATGTACATAAGTATTCACAGACTTTGCTCAATACTTTGTCGTTGCACCTTTGGCAGCAATTACAGCCTCAAGTCTTTTTGAATATGATGCCACAAGCTTGGCACACCTATCCTTGGCCAGTTTCGCCCATTCCTCCTTGCAGCACCTCTCAAGCTCCATCAGGTTGGATGGGAAGCGTCTGTGCACAGCCATTTTAAGATCTCTCCAGAGATGTTCAATCGGATTCAAGTCTGGGCTCTGGCTGGGCCACTCAAGGACATTCACAGAGTTGTCCTGAAGCCACTCCTTTGATATCTTGGCTGTGTGCTTAGGGTCGTTGTCCTGCTGAAAGATGAACCGTCGCCCCAGTCTGAGGTCAAGAGCGCTCTGGAGCAGGTTTTCATCCAGGATGTCTCAGTACATTGCTGCAGTCATCTTTCCCTTTATCCTGACTAGTCTCCCAGTTCCTGCCTCTGAAAAACATCCCCACAGCATGATGCTGCTACCACCATGCTTCACTGTAGGGATGGTATTGGCCTGGTGATGAGTGGTGCCTGGTTTCCTCCAAACGTGACGCCTGTCATTCACACCAAAGAGTTCAATCTTTTCTTTCTCATGGTCTGAGAGTTCTTCAGGTGCCTTTTGGCAAACTCCAGGCGGGCTGCCATGTGCCTTTTACTAAGGAGTGGCTTCCGTTTGGCCACTCTACTATACAGGCCTGATTGGTGGATTGCTGCAGAGATGGTTGTCCTTCTGGAAGGATCTCCTCTCTCCACAGAGGACCTCTGGAGCTTGACAGAGTGACCATCGGGTTCTTGGTCACCTCCCTGACTAAGGCCCTTCTCCCCCGATCACTCAGTTTAGATGGCTGGCGAGCTCTAGGAAGAGTCCTGGTGGTTTCGAACTTCTTCCACTTACGAATGATGGAGGCCATTGTGCTCATTGGGACCTTCAAAGTAGCAGAAATTTTTCTGTAACCTTCCCCAGATTTGCGCCTTGAGACAATCCTGTCTCGGAGGTCTACAGACAATTCCTTTGACTTCTTGCTTGGTTTGTGCTCTGACATGAACTGTCAACTGTGGGACCTTATATAGACAGGTGTGTGCCTTTCCAAATCATGTCCAATCAACTGAATTTACCACAGGTGGACTTAAATTAAGCTGCAGAAACATCTCAAGGATGATCAGGGGAAACCGGAAGCACCTGAGCTCAATTTCGTGCTTCACGGCAAAGGCTGTGAATACTTTTGTACATGTGCTTTCTCAGTTTTTTTATTTTTAATAAATTTACAATAATCTCAAGTAAACTTCTTTCACGTTGTCATTATGGGGTGTTGTGTGTAGAATTCTGAGGAAAAAAATGAATTTAATCCATTTTGGAATAAGGCTGTAACATAACAAAATGTGGAAAAAGTGATGCGCTGTGAATACTTTCCAGATGCACTGTAGTTTGAAGCAGCATAGGTGATTTTTGGTAGGTCTTTTAATTTCTCAATACTAATTTTCTATTTGTGCATAAGGCAAAAAAGCACTTTTTGAGCAATGCCACAATCATCAAGTAAAAAAAAAATGTAAAACTTTTCTTAAAGCATGTGGCTTATACTTCCCACAGGAAACTTTGGGACTCCTGTTGCATTACCATAGCTATTACTTTTCTTTGTGTTATGCCAGCCTTGAATATCTGAAATTACTTGTTTGACCACAGCATACTTCAGGTCCACCTGCTGTTCTAGTTGAAGCTGCTTTCTGAAATACCTGCTAGAAATAGCATTAGTGAGAAACTGTGGATAAGGTGCTACATGGACCAGGAGATGTGAATGTATTCGATAATCTATGACAAGATTCAACATGTAAAATTCTGTTATGCAAAACAGTAAACAAAATCTAAAGGAGTATTTCCAAAAGTCATTAACCAAAGGATGAGTTGTCATCGGAACCAAGATGATAAAACCATAAACTGAGAAATGGGAATACTATGAATCATTAACCAGAAACCTTTAAACACTCCAAGCACAAAACTAATATTTTTCAAACTTGTAATCTGTAATTTTGCATACTGTACTGAGTGGGGATATATAATGAAGAAATGTGATTGGAACATAGTGCCTCTTAATAGTGCTGCATGTCTTAGCAGATCCTGCCCAAAACCCAATGAAAGTGAAGGGTGCGGCGCTAGTTGCCTGGATGACCCAACAAGGTGGAATCCCAAGCTCTCCATGGCACGGGTGCACAGCATACATAATAGAACTCGAAAGATGATGAACTATGCCTGGGTAAGGTAAAGCCCGAGGAAACTCTTGAGTAGATCCGCAGTGGTCGTGACATGCATGTCGCTTATCTGACCTGGGTATTGGGGCACAAGACCAATCTAACTATCTAGTAGTAAGTTCCCTCTAAAGTTTCCTACAAACACTGCCATAACAGATGCCTCCTCTGCTCCTGTGAGGGGGAGAGGGGTTTAGTTGTCTCTAGACCCAAAAGGCCCCATCATCACAACACTACCAAGCCAGCCACAAAAATAAATATTTAATTTTTGAAAAAATGAAAAAATATTTTGTGCATTTTTAGGCTAAACGGAACCATGACAATCAAATGGGTTGCATATAATATTACAGGCAACAGGTAGGTGAGCACAATAATATTTACATGTGCATAAGTTAGCAAGTAGACAATGAAGAAATCAATTATGATAAGAAAAAGAACACATCTACGCAATGCCCAAATCAAGCAACTGGCACACAAGGCATTGCAAAGATAACATGTATGCTTTAAGCATCAACAGGATAGAACTGGCAAAAATGCTGCTAGTGTCATAAGTGAAGATTACTGTACTGTACATCAGATTAATTGAACACTCCATTGAGTGTAATAAAAGATGCTTCTTCTCCTTGTCCTCCTTGCCCACCTCTTTCCATCGCAGACAACCACAAGCTTATTTACAAAGATGTGCAGAGCAAAACGACAGTCCCAGACCCACATAGAAAAAAGGATACAAAGTAATTGAATAGAAATATGGAGGTAACAATGGGGTCTCAAAATGTTTCATTGTTATAGATTAATATAATAATTCATTAACATGGGTCAGTCGGTCCTAGGGGATGGATGAGTAACTATTTTTAAGCGTAAGGCAATTGCCTTTGTTGTCCCTGCACACATCTAAAGGGAACCGAGTTCAAATCCCTGAATCCAAATTGTCATAGATGGAGGTTCCCTGGAGTGTCCAATGTGGTGACACAACTAATCCTAGAGAAGCCAGTGGGAGCCCAAGTGAATTTCGGCTGCCCTGGAATGGGTTCATCCTGAGAGAGGGCTTAAGTCCTGAAAAGAATTACACGTCCGACAGCATCTGGACAGCTCTCAGCAGTCCTTGAAAATCCAAGGGACAGAGTGTAAACATTGCACCAGGTTGTACCCATGTCTGCAGCAGGTCCCCAAGGTGAAGAGCCTGGGGCATTTTAAAACAATATGCACTAGATGCTAAACCATGTCAACTGTCTCCTCTTGGTCCAGAGAAACACAGGATCTACTCCATTTCTACTCCAGCTCTTCTTCCTCTTTTGGAGCACATATCTACAAAGGAAACCTCATTTTGTCTGCTTATAGACATGATCTTATTTTTTCAGTCATCACTCAGACATTGTAACTAAAGGAGGTAATGGAAATATAGATTATCTTATAAACCTAAAGCTTTTTTGGAGGACCTAACTCCCACTTTACCACCCACTTTTAATACAATGTTCTTAAAAGTGCCTTAACGGCACCAATTCTTTGCTCATCTTCACAGTCAACTCTAATATCTTGAGGAAGAACCTGAGGTATTTGAATTTTTCCACTTGGAGCATCTTCTCCTCTTTAAACCTGCGTAGAACAAGCCATGATATTTTGGAAGGGGATAATGACCTTAGATTTGGAGGCACTAATTCTCAAAATGGTGGAAGATGTTTTCATAGACATTTGTTAGAGGATGTCCCTGTTTTATGCATTCTTGTATACTTAGTTCAGAGGTGTTCTAATATCCTGTTCTTTCAATTGTCCTTCAGGCTTCTCATAACTCTTAACATATTGTGTAAGCCACAAGCTGGTTAGCCATCAATATGCTCGGTCTCTTAAGCATAAATGCAATTTATAAGCAGTAAGCTGAAAAAATGAAATAAAAAGCATTCAGGCACATGCACACAACAACTGCTGCTTTCTAAGCACCTCATTCTACTTGTAACTTGCAGTATATACCAGAGGCACTTTTAAAGCAATCAGTTGTCTGAAATACGACTAAATAGTATAATAAATATAAGCAGTTTATAATAAATACCAAATTTTTCAATAAAGCTGTAAATAATCAGTGCACAAAAAACATATTTGGAACTAAGAACAAAAATAAAAGCTAAAGCAGATGAAATGTGGATCTACATATTGATGGTGATAATAAATACCTTCAGAGTCTTTTAGTATTAGACATTAAATTTACTTCTCATTGTTAGCATGTGCAAATTGACATTGCACTTTATATTTGTACATCTGCTATGCCGTTAATTAATTGCACTCAAGAACTGTGTACAACAAGGAAGAGATTATCTGCTCGCCATGCTGGATTGCAAGAGTTGTTTGTTAAATCGGGAAATGTCCAATGAATGAGGATATTAAAATATTGACATTGTTAATTCTGACAGGAGTTTCCTCAATGTCCTTATTACTTGGATTAGTAAGTGGCTTTGGCAGGGCCAATGTCATATTTATTCTGTAGTCTTTGTATACTTACAGCGACATGAGTGATTAAAAAAAAGCAATACTGTACATGTCAGCCATTTATCCATATCTTGAATAAACTCAGCTTTGATCATGTATCTGCTTTATGATTTACAAGACATAGAGCTTAATTTCTGCTGAGCTCTTCTGGTATGCTATGATTCTATTCTCCTTGAGTGTGATTTCTGAATCATGTCTATCAATGTCCTTGATCAAGCTCCTTTTCGCCACTTGTGCCATCTCAACCTACTAGGCAGTACATAAGCTTAATTTTACTGATCAATAATATGTTGAAGTAAGCTCCTCTTACCATTCATCACTTATTTTTTGTGTCCTCTGACTTCAGCATTCTCTATTTTATACAACCTTAGGTGCTGGTAGACTTTGTATTTGCCTTTTTCTTCTTAGTTTTGTTTACTTGTGTGCCAGTCTCCACTTGTTTCTGACCAGTGCCTGTATTAATCAAGCATCTCACAATTTCTCTGAGAATTACATCTCAGAATGTGAGAACAGTCTGACTAGGATTAAAGTATGTCCCACCCCATAGCAGAACATGAGAAGCAAGTATGAAGTGTACAGTACACACTTCAGTGAGAAGTGGGAATTCATGGTTCAGGATGAATGACATCAAGATTTTAAATCACCCTGAGTCACAAAATGGCACTCATAAAGACATTTTGTAGTTACCTTGGAAATCATGATGTTTTGTAGTTTTCTGATATTGATGCTAAGGCTTCACCAAAAAGATAATAATGATAATATTAATAATAATAATAATAATAATAGTAATAATAATATTGAAAGTAGTAGGATAAGAGGAAGAAGAAGATAATAAAGTAGGATATTATGTTAGGCTGCACGTAATTGTTGCCACTTCACAACAACATCAAGAATAATACTCTAATGAGCACAGAGATAGAAAGACCAAGACATACACACTAAATGAGAGTAAAGCCTGATAACAGGAATGCTGATTTAACAATGAATGAACCACATCCGCACTTTCATAAGAATCAGCGTCCTGTCTGTTATGGCCAGTAACGCTTACTAAAACTAGCCATGGCTATTCCTGCGCTGTCACTGCAGTTACATTCACTCTTCCAGTGTTCTTGATTGTCTAACAGATTTATGTGCCATGTCTATCCCTGTGATCCCAAACTATTTTCTTCAAGGCTTTATTTACCCAATGCCATGAGAGTCTCTGCCTGCCTTCTTGAACCTTCTCAGGTTTGCAAAGTGTAATGAGAATGTTACGGGTTTTGTGTAATACAAAGCTGAGCATATTTGTGTGAAATTTCTCTGTCAATCACCCATCCAGCCCTACTTATCTTTGGAGTAATATGCCGGCTACTGTAACAGAATTTGCATCCGTGACAATTTATGTGTCAATACTATGATGTGATGTACGATTCATATGTGTGCTTATCCATCCTTGAGGAAATGATCTTTATGTGTGTGCCATCAATAACACCAACAACTTTAGGAAACCAGGGATTTTCCTAAGTAAAGCTTACATTAACATTACCTCGTGTTGAGAGGAATGGAAATGTATAAATCTGCATATTCAAAGTTTGTTTCAAAATTTGAGAAATGGTTGGTTGTGACATACAAAAATCATCGCTATTGCAAAGTGTCACTTTCCCCATGACAGAAAGAGTAACATTATCAACTCTTTCATTTTGGCTGACAGAGAATGGTTTCTTTGTGCAAACAAAATGATCACACGATGTGCAAGATTTGCTATGAAAATCTTTCCATCCTCATTAAATTGATGTTCTTTAACAAGTTCATTGTTGTTCAGTGCTTCCAAAACATTCCACCTTTTCCAGATTGCGCGTGACGATCTCTGCCTGAACACCATCTTCTGGCAACTCCTAGCGAGTTAGGACAGATCGCAAACTCTCCTAAATCCTGGTGAGGTTAGGAGTAGTTTCCTAAATTAGAAAAACTGATAAAATGCATTTGCTCCTACCCCTAAGAGTAGGACCAGATTTGCATCACTTTGCTACTTTCAGATACTTGATAAAAGATCGCAAGTGTAAAAGTGGACAGGATGTGAGAAAGGTGCCTTGAACATAATGGTAGAGTCTGAAAAAGCAGGCTTTATGGGGCTAGAGATCGCAAATATTTTTCAATTATTCTATTACCTTTCTTTCACAGGTACCGGAAGTGGTGACGTGGACTTGGACTGCTCCTGTGAGAGCCCCGTTGATTGAGTGGCTAGTTGTACCTCTGTGGTATAGCGTCTTCATTGGGTGTTGGTGACTGATGAAGCTCTCTCATTCATTGGGCATTTCAAACACAGTACTCTTCTGATTTTTATTATTTGATTTGTTCTTCTTAACTTTCATTATCTGACCTTTGGATTTCTCATATGAATGACCTCGGTATGCGTGTGCACTCGTTTTGATTGACTCTATTTCGTAGCTACGGTATGGCATTTTTTTGATGTCAGTTTTATAGCTTTGAAGCTTTTCCATTATGATCTTTATGAAATCCATTAAGTTTTGCCCTTCACTGACAACTTTCAGCTAAAGTAAGAAATTGAGGTAACATACAGCTGTAACTGCTCAGACATACTGTAACAAATAAGAATTCTAAATGTTGTTATTGTGATGATTCCTATTGCAAGAGGACATCCTACTTAATTCAGCCTTTTGCCCTGCCATGCTTGAGTTAGCTTCACCTATTGATTCTCTTCATCTCATTTTTCTTTGTACACCATATTGTTAACTCCACTCTTTGACAGTGAAGTCCACTGCCAAATTTATCATTCTGTTGTCCCAAATGTTTAATGAGTTTTCAAATTACTTTAGCAGGACCCAGGTCTAGAACAGTACAAAAAAATCAGGAGTGGTCTCCCCTAGACTTTCTCGTATACTAAGATATTGGGATGGATATTTGAGGAGTAAACCACAAGGCAATGATTATTTTTTATATTATGTACATTAAAGAATCATCAACAACAAATTAAATCAAATTAATAATATTTTGAACAATTATTATAAAAGTAAAGTTGAATAAAAAAGTACCACTTCCGGTTAAGAGAAATAGCCCAAAACTTGATAGAAATCTGCGTTTTATACCTAATACTTGTATGCAAAATTTGGTTGACCTAAGTGAAAGTGTACCCAGGTTATCGTGTTTACATACACATACACACAAACAGACACACAGACATAATTCCAAAAATGATATTTTTGGACTCAGGGAGGTCTAAAACATTGAGATTCATCAAAATCTCAACATTGAATCTTTGGACGATTGCAATACTTTCCCTATACTTCATAGACGAGAAAGTAAAAATTAGAGCGACAAGTAAGATATTGCTTCCTGGAGCCATGACAAAGTCACATGTATTTGCTGAAGTCCTTCACAGCTCCACCTTTAGTCAACATGCTTATGCTATTTTGCACCCTAAAGTGCCATTTTTTGCTGTATATTGTTAACCCACCACAAGTTATACTTTACTCCTTTCTACATCTGTTAGGCCTGGAAGTGCTTCTGAACCACTCTTACTGAATACCGGAAGTATTCCTGGGTATAGCATAAAAGGATCTGGCTACCCCAGCTCTAGGAGCCAGAGTCGGGAGGAAGGAGATGAAGCTTGCTGGGAAAAGGGGAGGCAGAGAGAAAGAGAAAAAGAAGAAGAAGAAAAAGGACATTACTGAGTACTTGTGTTTTGTACTGTGGCTGTGGGTTGGGAAACACTTGGTAGTGAATAGTTTCCCACAAAAAAACATAGTAAAGACTGTGTTGGGGAGCTGGAGCACTCCCTACAGGCCACAGCACTAAGATGCAAATGACAAAGGAGCCAGCAGTTCTCCATCTGACTTGTTTCCATTTTCACCTGTGTGGATTCATCAAACACTACTTGACTCAAAAAAAAACACTTCAGAGAAAAATGTGACAGACTAAAAATGATCAGTTTTAGGCTTCAAATTATTTGGATGATATCCTTGGAAAGGAAAAAATTGACAATATAAGAACATTACATTGCAGACTAACAAGTCATACAATTAAATAAGGTCTGAGACTGAGTCTAATTAAGCAGCTGGGTTGGAATGACAACCTGCAGCCTCTGCAGCCTTACAGGACACCTGATGCAGAGGAACAGCCTAGTGAAAAAAAGGAATAACAACACAGAAAAGGAAATATTGATTCGATATTACTGGAATTTGTATGCATTTTTGAGCCCTGTTGGTATGGCATAAAGCATTATAACACTTTTTATTTCTTATCATACTTCTACTTTGTTTAAGAAGAATCTTAGTAGTGCCTGGGAATGAAATCTGACATATTTTCCATTATGAGGCTTTAGTGATTTATGCTAAGTAGTGGACCAACCTAAAATTTCACTCTAAACATTGCTTTTTTAAATAAGAATCAGGAACCCACCCAGGATATAACGCCACTTATTTCCACTTTATCATCGGCATACTGATACTTCAAGCGAATACAATTCAGGCTTGTGGTTGGTAGGTATGTTTAGTACTTCCAAACTGACTATGAATCTGGTTTTGACAAAAAAAAAAAATATTTATATATATATATATTAATATTTATATATTTATTTATTTATATATATTTATATATATATGTGTGTGTGTGTGTGTGTGTGTGTGCATGTGTATGCTTGTGTGTTACATATGATTTAATAGTCATGAAGAAAATGTGACGAGTTTACAAAATGTTAGTTATATTAACAAGACCAGTATTTGACAAAATCCACTGGTGATTGGTCAGAAATGTTGGAAACTTTTTAGAAAGAAAAGTATATTTTTTCCTAGTATACATGTTTTTAGGAACTGGACAGTTATATCGTCATTGAATCTATAAGCTATGTGCACTAGTACAGTCAGCATGTTATATGGCAATAAAACATCCATTGTTTCATTCATTTTCTGAATATGTGTGTTCCAAGGGCTGTATCAGTGGCATCAGAGCAGTTGATGCTGGACACAGCGCTAGCCCAATGACAGTAATCAGACATTTTTAAACTGAACATGAACATGAGAGCTGTGAAGCATAATATTTGATGATTAAATACTTAGCATGATTTTACCATAGATTTTAAGAGAGAACAGAATCAGACTGCTTTAATAAAATCTTGATTATCTGAAAAGATTTCATATGCATATGAAGACAGCTTAATTTTATTTTTAAATGCTTTATATTACTAAAAGTTTCATATTGTTCTTTGCTCTATGGTTTTCATTGTTTTCATTCAGGTACTTAAAATGTGACAGTAATGACCCTGTAAATCTATGAAAACATAAGATTAATATTTTTCTATTACAATAACCTAATGAGAATTTATAGCATGATATTGAACATTACTTTTGACTAGAATACACAGCAAATAATGAAACAACTTGGAAGTTTTCAAAAGAAAATAAACAAAAGAGCCTACAGATTCCTTGTTACCCTTCTGACTGCTGCAGTGACCCATCAGGGACTTCCTTTTGGATGTCAGAAGTTGAACTGTTTAGAGTGGCCACCTATACAAACTTTGCACTACTCATAAGCCACTACCAGGCTGTCTGTTCATACGACCATCTCACTGATTGAGTAGTTAATTACTTAGAAGGTCAGAATAAATAATTGGCCACTCATACTATATTACATTTACCAAATACAGATTTTGAATATCAGCTCTTTCATTGGTGTTGTCCGTGTATATGCCATGTTGTTTCCAGATTACCTTTATAATTTCCTTAGTATGAGAGCCGAGCATCACTCGGGCTGTAAAAACAGTGCTAAAAGCATGACTCGGGCAATGGTGTAGGCTGTCTTACATAAGCGTCAGGTCCGAGTGTTACCTGGGCAAAGGTGTAGATATGTTTTCTCCTAGCATCACAATGGCGTCTCATAAAAAAGTGAAGTGATGAAGTGAATCTGTCATCGAGCAGTGAAATTGAAAGGGCCAGTGATTTTGGGAATCTGAAAGTGACACTCCTCATGTCTCTCGCACATTGCAGTGTTCATATAATAATAATAATTATTATTATTATTATTATTATTATTATTTGTGTCATTATTATGCTTTCTGACTCTTTACTTTTGGTGTTTTGCATGTTTTACAGTAGAAAGCTGAGATTTAATAAAAAATGTCATTTTTCATTTTTTTTTTGAGAAAAAAGTGTAACGCTAAGGAGGTTAAAGCTTAGCAGGCAAATATCAGTGCCTTATATTGTTGAGGTATCATACACATTTTTAGTTAAATGGCTGCCAGTTTACATGGCTAGTGTTCTGCATAAAACTGGAAAAATCTTCTTCTTCTTTCAGCTGCTCCCGTTAGGGGTTGCCACAGCAGATCATCTTGTTCCATATCTTCCTGTCCTCTGCATCCTGTTCTGTCACACCCAGCACCTGCATGTCCTCTTTTACCACATCCATAAATCTTCTCTTAGGTCCTCCTCTTTTCCTTTTTCCTGGCAGCTCCATCCTTAACATCCTTCTCCCAATATACTCCCAATATACTCATCATCTCTGCTCTGCACATTTCCAAACCAACGCAATCTCGCCTCTCTGACTTTGTCTCCCAACCGTTCAACTTGAGCTGACCCTCTAATGTACTCATTTCTAATCCTATCCATCCTTAACACACCCAATGCAAATCTTAGCATCTTTAACTCTGCTATCTCCTCCTCTGTCTCCTGCTTTCTGGTCAGTGCCACCTTCTCCAACCCATATAACAAAGCTGGTCTCACTACCGTCCCAGAGAAGAAAAACAGTAGGAAAGGTTGGGTTTATCCATTTTTTTATGGCTGGAGCACAAGTTCTTGACTTAAAAAGCCACTTCTGGGTATGCTTAAAATGAGGCTCTTCTTGAACAGGTCTCTCTTTGGAATGCAGCTTCTAAGTAACCAAAGGAAACATAACTCAGAAAAGGGGCTTATGTGAACCCAAGAAATCAATGGCAAGATGTCTTTTCTTTCCTTTAAAAAATCTTGCAAATCCCAGATCTGGGTTTAATTTATCAAGCTCACTGCTCTCAACCTGGCCATAACTTCTTCTGTTCAAAGCAGGATGTTATAGCCTATAGAGTGTGGCCATGACAATTGTTGAAGCAATTCCTTTTATTCCAAAGGGCATCCAGTCCAAAACTGGAAAGGTGGAAGACTTATCTGTATTGAATTTGGATGAGGGGAGTCTAAACCTTGCTAAAAAAAAGGAAGTACATGAGCAAGAGTGAGAGTATGTGTAGTGTGAACAAACAAACACAAGAACAATCGTGAAGTGTTGGGGATTCCACCCTGTATAATGCAAAAGCAAGCTTTCAGCAAAAAAAAAAAGAGTAATCACAATAGACTGAGTCAAAACTGACTAACAGAAGGAATGCTTGGGTTTTTATTGGAGGAGGACAGGAAGGGGTGGGATCTTAGGTGGTAATGAGGTCTGAAGGAGGCATGGTGAGGCAAGAGAAGTGGGCAGAGTCTTAACTGGTCTTTCCTTCTGGAGGCATGTGGAAGAGGGAAAAAAGGTATTAGCATCGTTCATCAACCCCTGCCTCCGTACTTTACTCTGTCACACACGTGCGAGTAGGAGGCAGCTAAAGGGTCTGAGTAAGTGTAATAAAACATCTGACCAGGGGGCGGTGGAGTGCGCTGACTATCTTTATCAGTTCCATACAGACCTTTCCCGGGAAATCCTGCAAGGTTCCGGCGCCTCAGAAGACGTCACTTCTGAAGACGGCCCCTATGATGACGTCACTTCTGAAGCCAGCCCCTTTGCTGACATTACTCCCAAAGCCGGCCCCTTTGATGATGTCACTTCTGGTTCCAGCCATTTTGATGACATCAGTTCCTCTCCAGACCTTTAAAGCCTCCATCTTGGGCTACTATAGTCAGTTCTGTTTTGGACTCTGTGATTTGCACATCGTGCTTCTGATTTAAAACCCTTTTTCAGCTGGGAAATACAATATACGGGTGGCTGCCCCGGCGGCACGGTGGCGCAGTGGGTAGCGCTGCTGCCTCGCAGTTGGGAGACCTGGGGACCCGGGTTCGCTTCCCGGGTCCTCCCTGTGTGGAGTTTGCATGTTCTCCCCGTGTCTGCGTGGGTTTCCTCCGGGCGCTCCGGTTTCCTCCCACAGTCCAAAGACATGCAGGTTAGGTGGATTGGCGATTCTAAATTGGCCCTAGTGTGTGCTTGGTGTGTGGGTGTGTTTGTGTGTGTCCTGTGGTGGGTTGGCACCCTGCCCAGGATTGGTTCCCTGCCTTGTGCCCTGTGTTGGCTGGGATTGGCTCCAGCAGACCCCCGTGACCCTGTGTTCGGATTCAGCGGGTTGGAAAATGGATGGATGGATGGATGGGTGGCTGCCCCAAACCTTTATGATGTCTTGGACTCTTAATTGTCAAAACTCCCAGTTAAGCCTTTAGACTTTTTCCCATGCACATGTGTGTGACAGTAGATCCACATGTTTGTCTAGCTAAAAATGTTAACAGACTGATCACCAGTTGCCCAGCAGACATGATTTTGCATTTAGAAAGAAGAGGACCTCAACCTCAAGAGAACTGCTTGCAACCAGAAGCTGTGACTAAAATGACAAAGAAGAAGAGCTCCTGAATAAAGAAACGAAAAGTGCACTGAAGATTCTTCCATGTCTCTGGAGAAAGCTGACCAGGAAAGGAAAAACGCATAGCTTTCCTCAAACCTTAAGTACACCTAGTTTGATTAATTATTATCCATAACTTAGTAGTCAGGGTAAAGCCAGCTAATACATTATGGTTTGGTGTAATTGAAACTGAAATGTAATAATGTAATATGTTTTAGCTGTTAAAAGCTTCTTCCTAAATCCTGTAAGAAAGTGCCGAGCAGCATCTTATATGAACACCCTCACACACAGAAACTGCTGCTCTGGGGTTTGACGGGGGTGATTAAGTCAGTGCAGACCAGCTGTGAGTAAATGGCGCAGGCACAAGAAGCTTAATAAACAGCCAAATAACTTATCCATCTTAACCACATGAATTGAAAGATCAGAATTCATACATTGTGTTCCTTTTCCGTAGGAGAGAAAAAGTTCACCTAAACTATTATAATTTTATGTTATGTGTTATTTGTTATTGTCCTTCATTCATATATTTGTATATATACTTGCATATATCCATCTTCTATTATCCTTGTATTATAAATATATTAAACTATTTTGGCTATTGCAACAAATGTGTTTTAAGTTATTTGTTGAATTAAGTCTATTGCCTTGTCCAGATTACAACTGAAATTAAACATATTTAATGTAGTCTTTTGCTACTTTATGAACCTTGTTCATAAATTGTATGGATTGCTTCATATTTCTCCAATCCCAGCTGGAAAGTGAAACAGTGATTCCTTACTAAACCTACATTAGATTGGCATCCCAGGTGTGGGCATCTTGGTGATTGTTTTAATTAATTACCGGGATTGCCAAAGGCAAAACTGATAATTAGTTAACTGAATGATCAGATTCAACCCATCTCCTACAAGACCTATCTGTCTTTTGTGCCCATTATTCCCAAATCAAAGTCATGGATGTTAGAGCCCAGTGATGACCAAAACAGGTAAGCTTTCATTTGCATACACTTTCACAGAACTGATACTAAAATTTGTTTTTTGCAGGTGATTTAGCAATTTGGCAAAATGTAATACTCAGTAAAGTGTGTGGAGAACAAGGTAGAGAATAAGGAATATTGCTTTCTAAAGCCTCATTCACACTCTCTTCATCTCTTCTGAAGCTGCACAACAGATGTAATCTGTACCTCATTGGTAAAATCAATTCTATTTATGCCTCTCGTTCACTGCTGTACATTTTTTTAAATATGCATTTCTGGTGATTTTTGTTTAATTAACAGGAGATCTTTACTAAAATACTAAATGAGAGGCAGATGCATGCAGAATTAATGCATGAAAACGCTTCCACCTAAGAACTAACCATTTTTCTTCTTGTGTGAATGGCATGAATTTTGCTGTAAGGAAAACACAATTTATTTTGCAATTTTATTTTTGAAGCAAATCACCAAATTTCACTGCAAATTCAATTAAGCATGAATCATTTTGCTCATCAGTATTAAAGCCCTTCATTGCAGCTTTAGAATTCCAGGTGGCGTAACCCTATACATGATACAACTCACACTCCATCTACATACCAGCACTTGTATGGGGTGATTTAAAAGTCACCAGCTACCCTTTGAGCTGTAGGAGGAACACTGACGTACCCTGAGACAGAACAGAGAAGAAGGGGAATATGAAAACTACAGACAGACAATGAAAAGCTGGAATTTAAAGCCAGTCTCCTAGGCCTTAACACCAACCAAAAGAATAACATCTCATTTACAAATGATTATTCTATGTTTTTCTAACCCATAACACCATTTTACTGTGAAAGCATTTAATGCTTTTTATTTAAATGAGAGAAAAGTAAACAAACATTTCAAGCCTGGAGGTCTTTGTTTCTTCACAATTCTCAACCAAAATTAAATTTACATTGCTGATCTGCTTCTCACCTTTTCATCATGGCTTAATTTCTTCTTACACTCCTTACTTCATTCATAAAGCCTTCTAGTCAGGAATAAGGAACACTTGGTATGATCAGTCACTGATCTGAACATAACAACATAACAAGCTGTACTAAATGGCGCTAAATCCCGTTCAGTGCATCTCTTTCTAGTAACGGCTTGAGAAGTTTGCAGCTTTACCTTTTGTTGGCATGGATGTGTCCCCAGTGCCATCCCAAACCTTCTCAGCCACTACTGCTAGATAACAGGGGCTGGGTGTTTAGTAAGCATTGGCAGCATGTGCTGTCAACTTTGTGACATGTTAATTAACACTTGCAGCCCATTTTCGTTAAAATAGAGAAAAAAAGTTCCTTAGACAAAAGATTGAAATCTCACCTATATCAGTCTAATTATAACATGGAGAAGCTTTTGCATGTGTGGTCTCTCATAGCAGAGTACAGCCGTCTGTTACTATGTTCAATCTGCTAGAGCTGCGACAACAGAAACACTGGACTGTATTCACACATGATAGAAACAATCTGAAAACTGCCTTGTTTTTATTAATATGCTATTTTGGCAACCTTAAAAAACAGAACTTAATGTAATAATTTGTTATAAAAAAATACTCTTGGTTTGCTGCACTGTGATTTTAACTAGATGGTGCAAAGCAAGGGGGTTTGTGATGGAGTCAGGGCTGTCTTAACAGCATTGTAGGCCCCCTGGGCAAAGCAGTGCACCGGGGCCCCTACCTACACAACATCCATAGATTAGCATGGGGCCCCCGGGTGGAACTGGGTGGAATTGGATTTGAAAACATGACAAATGGGCTCTTATTTTGCAAAAGTGCTCCGAGTTTTATTGTACACATAAAGTAACATAGTTATCTCCCTTTTTTGTCTTTGTGATTAACTAGCAACCTCTCTGTTTGGACCTCGCATTAAAGATTTTGCTTATTCTTCTAAATTTTACTTCATTCCAGAGCTGTGAAGCTGCAGGAGCATCAAATACAACTGAGGAGCCAACCCTTGATGAGATGCCAGTCTATCACGGGGCATAAGGATCCACTCATACAAGGCCAAATTCATTTTTAGTATATGGGAGGAAAATCCACTTCAACACAGAAGGAGCTTGCAACATCCACATAGATGATCATTATGCTAGGCATTGAACCAAACAGACCACTGGACCACCTCACTCTAGAATACATTGCTACTAAAATTTGGGAATTAGAGGGGTCACAGGGTGCTGATGTATAGAAATCTGGGTTTTGATAAACTTGTAAAGCTGCATATTTTAAAATAATGGACATTTTCCTAATTCTAAGGAGTGTTTTCCCCAGCTGATGTAGAGCAAGAAATATTATAAGTCTGAACTTAATTGACTGGCTTAATCTATCATCCATCCATCCATTATCCAACCCGCTATATCCTGCTGGAGCCAATCCCAGCCAACATAGGGCGCAAGGCAGGAAACAAACCCCAGGCAGGGTGCCAGCCCACCGCAGGGCACACACACACACATCAAGCACACACTAGGGACAATGCACCTAACCTGCATGTCTTTGGACTGTGGGAGGAAACCCACACAGACATAGGAAGAACACACAAACTCCACGCAGGGAGGACATGGGAAGTGAACTTAGGTCTCCTAACTGCGAGGCAGTAGCACTACCGCTGCGCCACCATGCCTTGCTTAATCTAGTAAAATATTTTATGATTCCATTGAAAACATGCAAGATTTCATGCTACTGTATTTTGTTCAAGCCTTTTGTGTGGAGTTTGCATTTCAGCACCATATCAATGATAAGATTTTCCTCCCTTATTGAAGCAGATAAGGTTGATAGCATTCTATAAATCTGTAAGTTGGAACAGAATTTATACATATGCAATTGTAAAGGATGTCAGTCTGTTTGTCATGCACAAACTTGCACATTCTGGGTGTGTTCAGCTTGATCTTGAACTCAATGCTGAGACACATGCAATGTGACCTATAATTTGGCTTTCTAACTCATTGTGACCCCAAAAGCTGGCTATGAGTCCTTTGCATGGGCACTGAAGACATGGTAGAAAATGAACAGCTCTGCGCAGAATGTAGGCACTTCTTACACAGACCGAACCCCGGTGACATGAACAGGACAGTCACAATGTCACATTCACAAACAACTTCCAGCGCAGCCACTTTGTGATAACCATTCATTCCGTCACTGTATCTCAGATTTTGTCTTACAATACACTCGGTCAAGTGAGCACTTTTGTTTTGCTGTGTACACCACACTTGACAATAACTCTGAAATGCACAGTCTTTTGTTTTTGAAAAAGCCAAAATATTTGTCAACCTGCACATCACCATTAACTTCCCAATATGAATCAACAACCAGTGTTAACTGCTTTTTGAAGTAAGCAAAATACAAATTAAATTTAAAGAAAAAAAAAAAGGCCAATTGCACAATGGACCTAAGAAATGACTATAGCTCATGGAGATGTTGCTTTTAGAATGTTATAGAAAGAGACGAGGCTTTTCAGTGTGACACGTGTTAGAAGTGCACATTCCTTCTGCTCTTTGTCACATTTACTTTGATAGTTTCTGATAAAAATTCCATCTGCTTATCCACGACAATGAGGTTTACCCACCATAGCATTTTTTGGTTGAATTCTAAACAATATGGTCCAGAGGTTGTTAGTGCTGCTATCTCACAGATCCTGCATCCTGCTGTTCAATCCTGCACTTGGTTCTTGTCCGTACGGGTTTCCTCCTTTATTCTCATAATTGTACATATTATGTTGATTGGTAATTTGAAACTGATCCCAGTGTGGCTCTATGATAGACTGCCGCCCATTCCAGTCCCCTGAGACCATGATTTTTGACATACTAGGTTTGAGAATGTTGAGTAAAATTTTAAGCCTCCAACTTGTATAGTTCATACTAATTAATAAGCTTTTGTCTTTCTAACATGTCACTCTGCTACCTCTCTTTAAGTTATTAACATCTGTACATTGTACATTCTCAGTAATTACATTTAAAACATTTTAATCTACTCACTATTATGGGGGGAGTGGCACAGTGGTAGCGCTGCTGCCTCGCACTTAGGAGACTTGGGTTCGCTTCCCAGTCCTCCCCGCGTGGAGTTTGCATTTTCTCCCTATGACTGCGTGGGTTTCCTCCCACAGTCCAAAGACATGCAGGTTAGGTGCATTGGCCATCCTAAATTGTCCGTAGTGTGTGCGTGTGTGTGTGCCCTGCGGTGGGCTGGTGCCCTGCCCGGGATTTGTCCCTGCCTTGCGCCCTTTGTTGGCTGGGATTGGCTCCAGCAGACCCTGTGACCGTGTGTTAGGATAGAGCGGGTTGGAAAATGACTGACTGACTATTTCTGGGATGGAGGGAGTATAAATAATAACTAAAAGTTGATTTCAGCAGTGTTTCTGTGATGCAGTAAATGACTGAACAGGATGGTGTTAATCTGTACCACTGCCAATGCAAGAAAGAAAATCAGTGCCATTTTAAAAATCATTTTAATAAGTAGCTCATAATTTAAGTATGTTACAGCTCAGAATTATATGCCATATGAATGAGAACTTGGAGTGGATCCTCAGGCTGGAAGAGAACATCAACTTCCTTGACTGCAGACTTCCCTAATTGATTAGAGCTTCATGGTATTTTATTAAAGATTTATGCACACTAGCCATTTGCTAGTCCATGTTACTGGGGGTCACTCTGTCAGGTCATATGAGCTGTTTGTCCACCTGACTTGTTTTCATCTGATGTTAAACTGTTGTTGCTCTCTACACTCTTGTTTTTCTCTCTTGGCTCTGACATTTCTTCTTCCCACCCCTCTCCAATCTAGACTCAACTAACCCTTTGGTCTTAGACAACTTTAAACTCCAGCCTGGATTCATTTTCAGCTTGGCCTGCTTTGACTACAGAGAAACAGGGCATTTGCTTGCCCTGTCTTCCCTTGGTGCTCCTGTACCTGGTGTCTCAGTTACCTTAAAAATGCCATGCATCAAATGCAGCTCTGCTGCTACTGCCAACACAGGAATTCCCTGCAATGGGAAATGAGCCGCCATCTCTATCCTCACCCTTAAAGAAAATTATAACTCCAGTCTACTTGTCTGGGGACAATGTGGTGCCACCTTCTGGTCGCTTAATCCACCTCCTGAGGCACCCACAGAATTTGCAGGCCATTAGCTTGCCCCAACACAAAGACCAAGAACAAGCTGCAAGACCATAATAAATAGGTCAGAGCAAAAATTAACAACCATTTAAGAATATGACTACCATTGTTTAAAACCTCTGTGTTTCTTTAACATTCCACAATTCAAAATGTTCGTGCTTTGATTAAATCTTTATTGCTAGTTATTAAAAACTATTACATCATCTGGGGTAACCATATATTGAAACCTATAAAAACATCCATTTTATATAACAATGAAGAGCACAATGAAAAATGGAGTTTGCAGAAGTTGTAACCTTTGTGTAACCAGTGTAAGGTTAACAACAACAACCTTTGCCCTTTGCTGAATGAATGCCAAAAAAATTAAAGGTGAAATATAAAAAAAATAACTGCCTACTTTTTATTACAACAATGCATAACTTGTGAAAAATGACTGCATTCCAAAATGATCTTTTTCATAATATTTCTAGTCTGATATGGTAGGTGAGATGGCCTAATAAATGTAAATAGTGTATCAGGCATTAACTCAGACAATGAGTTATTGAGTGAATATATTTGTCTGTCCTTCATTTCATCCATTTTCAAGCCCACTTCATTCAGCTGAATTTTGTATTCCAGAAGTACTGGCTGTATTCTAAAAATGTGAATTCATATTAATAGTTATTTTGTATTTTGTAACTGTTGTGTTAAGATTACCTTCCTTTTAGATTTTTTTTGCACAGAAGACATATGAAAATTACAGTATAAGAATAAATTGAAGGACGTCAGACCAGTTGCTCTTACTTCATAAATCTTGAAAACCTTTGAGGTGCTGGTTCTAAAACTGGTTTGGCCCCTGGTTTCAGCACATCCATAGTAGCCAGTGTGTTGTTCTACACTGCAGGCACTTAGGTAGCAACCTGAGCCCAAAAGAAGCACAATGCCTGAACAAACTTATCAGAAAAGCCTGCTACAACACAGGGTGAACCCTGGACACACTGGAAGCTGCTATGGAAAAGAGGATGATGGCAAAATTGGATGGCATCATGTAAAATTCCCTCCACCCCCTCATGGAGGTTCTCTCTTGAAGAACTTTTAGTCACAGGCTCATTCCATCACCGTGTGCTAAGAAGCACCTATGGGGGTGTCAGAGAGGGACACTTTTACATTTTTTTGTGCACTGGGTGGTTCCATTAGGCACCCACTGTTGGGACTGGGGGGGTGAGAAGTTAAAAGGCTGTCTGTACTTATTAATGGTATTTGCTGTCTTGCAAGGGAGTCACTGCTTTGAAGTCTGGCCTTGGAGGATGCCTGTATTTACCTGGCTTGGAAATATTGGTTCCTAATCAGCATATCTGTACTTATTAATGTTTGGTAACCATACATTTTGTAAACTTGTGTTTTTATTAATTGTTAAACCCAGGCAATTTAGATGTGTCATTTATTAAACTGTTTGTCCAGGACTGACAACAGCAGGGACTGAAGTAACTATAAACTCCTGGGCAGCAGAAGGCAGGAGGGGAGAGTCCACAGGAAACGCTGCCAAGACACTCGGACAGGGCACAGGGGCTCGCAGGCAGACAAGGGTACCTGGCTGGCACGACGTGAGGCACAAGGACGGCAACACTTCCAGGGAGGAAGAGACAGTTCCACAAAGAGACGCCGGATGTGGGTTCAGCGAGAGAGGGAATCTGCATGAAAGGACCCAGTAAAGCTGACAGACGAGAAATGAGGCGTGCCTAGGTCCCAGCAACACAAGGAGCCCAGAGTGGAAGAAAAAGGAACAACGAAGAGACGCTGACAGGGAGTCAACAATTTGACACAACTTCTGTAGGGGAACGAGTGTCCGGGGAACAGAGTGCATCCATGGACAGTTGAACGATTAAGTGTTGGGGTAACACAGTGAGCAACTTGGACTCTGCACCACTAAAGGTTGTATCCTCCAATTCTTGTTTTTATGGACTTTTAGAGTGTGGACTGTGTATTTTCCTTTTAAAAAAAGGAAATTAATTCCTGATATGTTTAGGTTCTGTTATGTTCGTTTATCTTTTTAATGTACCTTATATTGTCTAGTACAATAGAACTTACTGTTGCTTTTTTTCTGAAATTACTGTTGTGTCTTTCATTGTGTGTTTACTCACCGCCCAATTTAAAGAAACCTGTGTGCTATTATTGGTAAATTTCAGGAGTTCCCAGTCTCTTAATAAAACTGGGTGGCGTAGTCGGATGTTTTAATGGTGACAAAGTTAGATTACCTGTGAGTGTGACCAGACACCTGTGACAGGGGTCTTTTCTGAAAACCTCTATCAGGCATTTTAGTGTCTCCACCTGATATACTTGTTAGTTATATTTTATTTATTGATTGATTGATTGATTGATTGATTGATTGATTGGCTGTATTATCTGTCCTGTGAGTTTGTATTCTTGTTTTTTGCTTATGCTGCTGTATTCATCTGAATTTCCCCAAGGGATTAATACAGTTGACCTAATTTAATAAAAAAATGCAGTTTCTGCCTGTTAAGAAACCATAAATGTAAAGTTTTTGTTTTTTTTCTGGTCGAATAGTTTTAATTCCAATGCATAAATAATTAACTTAGAGTTCATTTTTAGTTTACGCATCTCAATGATTTTTCAGTATTTTTTTTATCTGATTAATTTCTGATTTCTGCCTAATTATTACTTTTAGGTTCACTTCTATCTAATTTATTGTTTGATGTAAGGGGAGACTTGCAAAGTAAGAATTTCATTTCATGGTTGGAACCATTGTGCTTTTTTAAATTGCGCATATGACTGATGCTCAATGAAAACTAGTACCACAATATGATTGAGAGGAGTAACTAACTTTTTAACTTTGCCAGTCAGACTGCATCGAAGCTGACATGACAGTGCATCTGTTTTGGTTTTCTAAATGAAGACAAATAACAAATTAAAATGACTCAAAAGACAGAGGATAACTAGTTTGACTTGGCTTTAGCCTTTTGTGAGCTCATGTGAATAACAACCTGTATAACCTATGCAATCTAGAAAATGATAAGCTGTACTCTTCAATCAGTGACTCTTTTCTTTCCAGAAGCCATTTAATAGCTAATCATTTTTGATTACTTGCATAAAGATTATTTTCAGAAGGAGAGAGGTTTCAAGAGAAAAAGATAAACTACATGTACTCATACCCACATATATAAATATGGACTGTAACAGACAGCATGCATGGGTTGGCATGCCTGCCAGGATATGGTCCAGTATATTATATTGCCTGTCTGGGAGGCTAGGGGAAAGTAAAAGCAGAAATAAAGGAAGGATATTCCCTACCAGACAATTACTTATGCTGGAGTCCCTGCTAGGAGAGGTTCAGTACCCTATCCTTGTAGGGAGGCCAATAGATTCTAATAGTAGAAATGGGGGAGTTAATCTGCTCAGACTATATGCTGCCCAATACGTTACATAGCAGCATCCCTGGGTTAAGATTTCCACACGGGCACCCACAGGGCATGTTGGGATCTGCAGTCCCGTGGAGCAGTCCTGCTGGGTTCTGCAGGGGCCACTATGGGAAGCAGCCAGGATTAGTAATCCCTACTTTCAGGGACTTCTGTTTGACCCAGAACTGTTTCCAGTGCGCTATGCCCTAGCACCAGAAGTGCTCCTGGGTCATAGATAAAAGAAGCCACTCAACCTCATCCAGGTGAGTTGGAGTTGGGTGTGGAGGATGGACAAAGCTCAGCTGAGAGGAGTTGAGAACAGCGAAAGAGAAATAGAGAAAAAAAATTGTATTGTTTTTGTGCCACTGTTACATAAAGTATAATTATAATAAACTTTGCATTTGCACCTGGGGCTTGTGTCTGTGGTTGTGTTTGAGGTGCTGCCATCCCTCACTACTAGTCACAATATGTACAGTATATACTCTATATATTTATATAGTCACATAGACCATATATGTAGTCACAGCTCACTTGTTCTGCTGGCGACATGAAAGATGGGAGCACAGGGAAAGCCCTGGGAGAAGGACAAGGAACTCTTGATGCCACAGATCGTTAACTCATTTTCACCAGGGGTGCCCTGAAAACAAGATACTGAAAGATAAGTCTCAAAGGGACACTGGAAGCCAAAGGCCAGAGGACAGCCTGGTGGGGTTAATGAAATTTAACAGACAGCCCAGGCACTTCCAGTTATTTGGCCAGGAGATGGCTCCTAAAAAGGACAACTGGAAGCCATCAAATCAGATCACCTCAAGTGAGAGGAAGGGAGAGAGAGAAAGAATGAGAAGGAAGAGACTCTGCCCTGCATCAGGTTTAGGACCTTGGAGCTACTCCTGGTAATGGAGAGGTTTGGAGAGAGAGAGACAGAAAGAGAGAGAGAGAGAGAGAGAGAGAGAGAGAGAGAGAGAGAGAGAGAGAGAGAGAGAGAGAGAGAGAGAGAGAGAGAGAGAGAGAAAGATTAATAGAACTGGATTGGAAATGGCTTAATGCATAACTGTGCCTTAAATATTTTCTTTGGCTGTAAGGGAGTCTTGAACTGGGACTGGGATAGATGATTTATAAATCCTATAAATACAGTAAATTATATAATTTATAAAGCCTATCATTAAATACATTTTTTTAATTGAATGGCTAGGTTCACAAGAAATATATACTTTTAGTTACTGATGCCCCAATTTGGGATAAGAGATGCAGGTATTGTTTTGGGCACCAGAATTAGGTTATACAGAACTCCTTATTGGTCCATGAACTGACATTGAAAACTTATTTGTTTTTTTCAGTGACCTTTGACTATCGCCAGCAAGGGGTACTATAGGATTCCAGAAAAGATCACTGATGCCATATGTCAACCCCAAGGTGCTTCCAGAGATAGATTTGTGGTAGGAGCTCAAAAGCTCTTTCTGTTTCAGCTGTTAGATGACTGTTGAATCTAAACTGTTGTGATAGGCAAAGTCTCGACCAGAAAAAAGAGAGAAAGGTGAAAGATATGAGCAAGTTAAGACCTATAATAACTACAATATAGATGGCAAGTAGACTATCCACTTGATAGCTAGCTAACACGTCATATATACTTTGATCCAGTGTGGCTATAGGGTGTCACGCACAAGCGAGTAGGAGGATGTTGTATGGACATAGCGAAGGTAATTCCACGCCAGGCCAAGGGATGGCGGGGTGCATTAAACCTCCTCCTGTTATCTCTGTAGACCAGCCACGGGAAAACCTGTCTGACTCAACGGTGATGGTGTCACTTCTGGTTCCAGTGCTTAGGAAGACGTAATTTCCAGTTCTGTGGTCCAGAATGACGTCACTTCTGGCACCTAGGATGATGTAACTTCCGGTTTCAATACCTCGACTAACATCAGAAGCAGGCAACTTCCGGTTCACATACGTCACTTCCAGTCTGACAACTTAAAACCGCCATCTTTACAAACCCTCATCAGTTCATGTCTGGACTCCAGCAGAGACACTTCTGTCAAAAAAACAAAAAAAACAAACCCATTGCAGCCAGTGATAATATATGGGAGGCTGCCACAAACCTTTTTAAGTGTGTCGAGTCTGATCTTTTCGCAAGGGTTTTGTAGTTTATTTTCCCATTTTGTGTAATAACTTTACTCTTCTATATTTATTATTTTATTATAATACACCCTATCTTTCTTATATTTTAGTTGCCCAGGGAAGAATTAAAATGTTCTACCTTGCATCCAGGAATACTGAGGTAGATTCTGGCCTCCTATAACCCTGTTATGTTGTTTCATATCTATATCTTGTGGACACCTGGGGGAGCTCCAGCTCTCCACACACCCAACACAAGCACGCTCGGACAAAAGTCAAAAGCTAAGAGTATTTATTTGTGGGAAACTCTTCCATATAAGCATTTCCCACCAGAGCCACAAGTATAAGAAATATGCAAACACAAGTATAACTCTTTTCTTCCTTTTCCCTCTGTCACTGTCTCCTCCACTACTCCACGCAAGCATCCTTCTCCTCCTCCCAACTCTGTCTCATTGATGTGAGGCCAGAAGTTCCTTTATCTAATCCCCAAGAGTGTGTTCCGGTGGCTTCCCAAATTTCACAGCACCCCCTGGCAACCAACATGGAGCCAACAAGGCTGTCCCCTGGGACTACAATACCTGGGTTGCCTTGTGGAAACCCATTCAGGGATCTGAGCCTGGGCTTGCTGCTATCTAGCATCCCAGGGGAGACAAAGCCATGAGTAAGCTGTCTCCCATTGTCCTTCCACCTCAAGGGCATCATGTCCTGGTAGGGATGCTGGCTGTCCCTCACAATCCATATCTGTATCTATGCAGTATATACAATATAAGATATAGGTATAGTAATAATATAGTTACTTTTTAATAAGCACAACTCAAAGAAAAAGTAGTGACATAGTGCATTCACTAGAAGCATATCTTACCTCTATACCAGATTATGTTTTTCTGATTATAAAAGTTTCATTCTGCTGTGTATTATGTCATAACCTCTCGGATTTAGAGTCTACACGGAGAGGAACTTACAAAATGCATTTGTACTTAATATGTACAGTAAATTGCACAAAGTGTGTATGATTTAGGAGTAGTTATAAAAAAGCTTACAGTGTTAAATTCATTCAGCAGTTGGGCAATGCAAAGTTTTGATTATATTTAGATTACTAAATTATTATTATTATTTACAGCATTCCTCACTGAAAAAAGCATTAAGTAAATTAATATGCAATTTTTTTAATTATGAAGATAACCTATGATTTTCTATATTTCCCAATTGGAGCTATATATCTAATGTTTCTTTATGCAGCATGAAGGTGGTACTAAAGGGCAAAACTGAAAGGATTTTCATAAGGACAGCTAAGAAGAAAAAGAAGAAGAAACAAAACATAGCAGTAGTACAACACTAATTTCAAAGGAATACTTTATTGTACTTGTGGGTTAGTGAAAGCAGAAAGTACAAGTTGTCATTCCCTCGCTCCTTTTCATAGAAGCAATTTTGGAAACTGATCCTAATGGAAACTCAGGGGTACATGTTTCCTGGAAGAGACAGAAAGGCTTACCTGTAACAGGGAAAACCAAAGACCAAAGTCAAATCTATGCCAGGGTAAAAGAGAAGACACAACTACATTAAAGATTTGGGGCACCACCTTGGTGACCACATATAATTAAAAAGGTTGAATACAACAAAACACGCAACAATTACATCTTTTCAGATAGGAGCTCAGAATCGAACTGGAGAAAGATGCCCGGTTCTGGATTTATGTGGTGACTTAACAGTAAAGGGCAATCTAGTGGGGGCAGAAACTGGAGTGAGTTCACCGGTAGAGTGGCCATCAGTCTGCTGTTCCACAGAGGGAAGAAGAGAGAAGACTTTAGTCAAGAGCACCAACCCCTGATTAGTGGGAAATTACCATCACCAGAGCCCGTAAGCTGTCTCCCACTCACATGTGTGTGATAACAGTCAAACACCTGAAGGCACAATTGATTTCACACTAATGGGGGTCCTCTCAAATAAAATACATGTTTTATATCATTTTTTCCAGTCATGGGTGACTGATATTATCTTAACAGACTGATTAATAATATGGAGTGAGCATAAAGTGTATTGATTATTTAGTGTAGGCTCAGTGTTGTGATTCCATTCCACTTGAGATATATAAGTTAGGAACAATATTCATTTTGTACCTTTTCTGTGTCTTGTCAAGTGCTTGGTGTGTGTGTTTATGGTGTCCATGTTAGGACATTGTCATTTTTCACTTCTCCAATCATCAAACATCAGTAGTACTCTGAATCATCTCAGAGTAAAAATGAGAGTACGGCAGGTCAAGGACCATGTGGACATTGATCTTATAGTCATAGTAGTGTGGTTGAATTCCTAGACGTTTATTGCATTTACAACTAGCTTTGGCAATTGAGCCATTGCTCTTGGAGGACGTAGATGGTAATATACATATTAGGGGAGCTGTTACCTCAGAAATTAATTTCTTTGTTATTGTGTTTATACTGAGAGAGTATGCTGAAATATTGTTTTGATATGGTATTGCCTGAATGGCACATTGTCATTCTAGAATTCACAACTCTCAGACTCATTCCCAAATTTTATAATTACCTTTCCCTTTCCTCTTTCTCCTCATCGATTGTGACATGGTTGCTTATACAGTAAATTAAAACAGATGTCTTCATTCAAACAACAACACAGTGGCCCAGTAGCTCACCATGAGAGTTAGTGCATGAAATCCAATGGCTGACACTTTACATTATGCAGATCATACTATCTGACGTCTCAGAAAATGTACTTGTAAAAGGGTAGCACAGTAGCACAGTGGATACTCCTGTTTCCTCATAACTCCCGAGACTGCTTTGAATGGTTTGCTCAGTCGCTCAGCACATTCTTACTGTTTGTTTATCATGTGTTTCTTTAATGGCCCAGTTTTTATGCTTTCTGATGAACTGGCATTCCGGTTAGTGCTGACTCCTCAACTCAGTTCTCCAGGGATAAGCTTCATGCCACACCGCAATAAAACTTGTGATTTCAGAAAATTGATTGATTTGTTGTTTCTCTGGATGTTGTGTTGAGATGTCTGTACATGTAATGAAATCCCTATGAAAGACACTATATAAAATGAAAATCACAAATAAAAGATCATGAGATTGCTAGATGTACAGTCATTTTTGGAGGACTTGTAAGGTCAAGTAATTTTAAAAAGGTGTATTTTCTGAGCATTTTACTCATAACGTTGTTTTGCAGACTTCAGGTTAGCACTACTGCCTGTTTCTCTTTTTTCCACTAAATGAAAACAACTGGCTACATTTTTACCTACCCACACATTCAATTCATTTATTAAAAGCTTTTCTAACAAATAAAATTCATTTTTCCATAATATATTATTATGTCCATAAAATCACATACTCCATTTAGAATTTATGCAGTAGCATTACTTATAGTTGGTACTCAGTCACTGCCTCCTGTGGTACATTTTTTACTATAAGCTCCAACTCACTGAATACAATCAATGTTGTTTTGCTAATTCATGAATACAGAAAATGTTGCCTCTCTACAGTAAAGAAACTACGGAGGTAATGTGTCAATCACGACTTTTTTGTTTGAGTGACACCTCTTTAGCACATGTAACACGTGCATTGCCCTTTGCAACACCGTTTTGCAGCAGGCATTCAACGTTTCCCAACATGCTATCAAGGTTAGGATGACGCTGGGAGCTACAAGTAAGAGAACTACTTTAAGATCTCTGCTTGTGAAAACTGTTAAGTGTTATAAATTGGACCACGTGGTGTTAAATACGTCATGAAAGGAAAAAATTCTAATTATTTTTGCCTTTTTGTGGGAGATGTCAGACTGCAGTACATGCATAATACTGAAAAATCGCTGTCTTTATTTTACAGGTTTAAACAGTGATCTGTAACAGTTTCAGATGCTAAAGACTAAAACAGCATGATGGAGAGTAAGAATGCTGCACATGTCATGACTGGCTAATATTACTTTGAGTATGTCAATATTTATCCTTCCAGCCACCTGCCAGGGCCTACACTGGGAACACTGAACATTAGGCCCAAATCAAAAGTGGAGAGAATACCAGTTATCAAATTCCAGTTCAGTTACATTTAATTATATGAATATATATATATTAATTAAAGAGCTTGCAATGCCATAAACTAGGTGCAGTTAAACTAAACTGGAAAAAAATCAAGTCAGCCCTGTAAGGAAATACATCAAGTTGATTAAGATTGCCTGAGCCTCTGTGTTTTATGACATTACATGTAATGGTGCTGTCAACACATATGACCAGCAATGATTGTTGTTGCCACAAATAATGTGGTGACGTTATGAACAAAGCACTAAAAATAATTAGAATAGGAAAAACCAATCTTAGGTGCCAAATACTGAGATTCAGAACACATAAGTTCTAGAGGCACAGCATGCCACGACTAAAACAGTCAGAAAAAACATATTAATGGGAAACGGAGCCATTTTCTATCCATAGTCTCTAATTATAAAAACATTAGTGTGCTGCCACAAAGGAAGATCAGTACTAGTATAAACTAGCAAGGGTGTGAAGCCGAGAGGTCTTACACCGATACAAACGACAGCAGCGTTTGTACTTCTTTCATTGGTATGCTTCAGTGTGAAGTTGTTTGCCTCCCAGTGAGTCTAATCAAATTGAAGTGAAAATTAAAAACAAACTGTTTGAGTCTTTGAATTAACAATTAACACTAAAACTACAAATCAGTATAAAATGGACTAAGCTTGACCCTTAAAGAAAGAATGAAATTGCCAGCCCACAGAGCTATGTGCAAAATTGTAAGGCATGGACAAAAGGTCAATTATTTGAGAAAAGAACAAAGAAGGAAAGGAATTTAAGTGACAGATCCATAAAGACGTCAAAAGAAAATCAAAATGGTTAAACTCAGGAAGGAAATAAAGAGAAACGATCAACAAAGTTGAAGATGCTAGACAAACTTCAATGTCAAAACATTGAAAAGTGACATTCCTAGCTGCCTAATAGCTTTTCCCTATGTAACTATGCAACGTCATGCACGTGAGCTTATGAGACTGTTTATGGGCTTGAAAATAAATATTTCTCAGCCGAGCCAAGGGATAGCACTGTCCAATAATACTCTCCCCTCTTTTCTCTCTGCAGGCCCTCAACAGAACCCGCCTCCTAATGACGACACTTCCACCTACCAAGATCCCTCCTCCTGATGACATCATTTCCGGTTCCAGTCCCTCTAGCTCCCACCTCCTCCTGTCTCCAACATACAGTACTGCATATATACACCATCTTGCCTATCTGTGTCAGGTCCATTTTGAACTTATTGTCTGTAAAGTCATTGTTCTTTTTTTTGCATATTTTCAAGTATGCAGGTTACAATTCCCCCAAACCTTTTTTGTGGACCCTGCCTAATATTACAGCAAGAAAAAGTTTACTTTTTATGACTCTTTAAAAAATGCTTAGTTGTTTATTTCACCTCATCACCATCTTTTACTTTTTTGTGATCAAATTTCTATCATTATTTAAACATGAAATGCAAAAATAGATAAACCAACACAATCATTTTTGAGAAGAACTAAATGTGATGATGCGGGTTCTCTCCGTGTTCCCATTCAGCTTCTAGGAGCCCTTGAACCCAATACCGTTGGTAATGTCACAGATGAGCTTGGCATTGAGGCATAACAAAGTGGATGGTGCAAAAGTGTAAAGTGCTTTTATTAAAAACAGCCAACAAAACAGTGTTCAAATAAATAGTGCAGTGTATCAAATCCTTAAATAAATAATCCATTAAAGTTGAAACGTGGAGGTTAGAAAACACAATAGGAAAAAAAAAACAATCCTTTAAAGCAACGAGGTTAAAACAATGGCTGGAAGCAGTCCTTTAAAAACACAAAGTCCGGTGTCTTCTTTTTACCTGGCGGCTCCCCTGCTTCTCCTTCTTAACTGGAGAGTCGCCATACCTGCAGCTGACCTTCTTTCCACTTGACTGACCTGGAGGCTTCCCGATCCCTGGCTTTGGTTCCACTCTCTCCAGACCGAGACTTGGCTTCCCCCAATGGCCAGGATGCTCACGTTGGGGAATCCACCTTTCAAGCCTCCCGACTCCCGCTGTCTTCCGCAGCGAGCAATCCTCCTTCCGGTCAACCTCTGTCTCTTTCTCTTTCTTTCCTTTTCTCATTTTTTCATTCTCTGCTGCTAGCCGCCTCGCGCTTCTATATATTACGGGGACGTTGATTAGCTCTGGCAATCAGCAGCTCCCGGGAACAATTACGGATGCGGATGACTCCTCACCTGTGCACTTAAGTGAGAATCGCCCATATTACGAATTCCCTGAGAACCGCTCGGCCACACACCACCTCACTTCCTCGCTAAGCCACGAGTGCAGTGATTATTTATTTAAAAAAAACTGGCCTTTTCATATGAGCTGTGGACCCGCTATACCACACTAAAATAGGAAGAAATATGAACATCCCACCTGTCAGTGCCCACCCTCTGCCCCAAACAAATCATAACACGCTTCTTCTTCTTCTTTCAGCTGCTCCCGTTAGGGGTTGCCACAGCGAATCATCTTCTTCCATATCGTCCTGTCTTCTGCATCTTGTTCCGTTACACCCATCACCTGCTCGTCCTCTCTCACCATATCCATAAATATCCTCTTAGCCCTTCCTCTTTTTCTCTTCCCTGGCAGCTCTATCGTTAATATCCTTCTCCCAATATCCCCAGCATCTTTCCTCTGCACATGTCCAAACCAACGCAATCTCGCCTCTCTTGACTTTGTCTCCCAACCATCCAACTTGAGCTGACCCTCTAATGTACTCATTTCTAATCCTGTCCATCCTCGTCACACCCAATGCAAATTTTGGCATCTTTAAGTCTGCAACCTCCAGCTCTGTCTTCTGCTTTCTGGTCAGTGCTACCGTCTCCAAGCCATATAACAAAGCTGGTGTCACAACCATTTCGTAGACCTTCCCTTTTACTCTTGCTGATACCTGTCTGTCACAAATCACTCCTGACACTCTTCTCCAGCCATTCCACCCTGTCTGCACTCTCTTTTCACCTCTCTTCCACAATCCCCGTTACTCTGTACTGCTGATCCTAAGTATTTAAACTCCCCCACCTTCACCAACTCTGCTCCCTGCATCCTCACCATTCCACTAACCTCCCTCTCATGTATTCTGTCTTGTTCCTACTGATCTTCATCCCTCTCCTCTCTAGAGCATATCTCCACCTCTCCAGGTTCTCCTCAACCTGCTCCCTACTATCGCTACAGATCACAATGTCATCAGCAAACATCATAGTCCACGGGGACTCCTGTCTAATCTCGTCTGTCAACCTGTCCATCACCATTGCAAATAAGAAAGGGCTCAGAGCCGATCCCTGATGTAATCCCACCTTCACGTTGAATGCATCTGTCACTCCTACTGTAGTTCTCATCATTGTCACACTTTCCTCGTACATATCCTGTACCACTCTTACATACTTCTCTGCCACTCCCGATTTCCTCATACAATACCACAACTACTCTCGAGTTATTTAAATATTATTATTTAAATATTATTTAAATATCACTGAAAAAAAAATACATTTAAAACATGCCAAAACCATAAAAATCATGACAATTAGCTCTTAGCTTTCTTAGGAATGCGTATCTCCAAAAGCAAGGTGTAAATAGTTTTATGAAGGCATAAAAAACCTATTTTGTATGCTAGTTTTCATGAAAACGTGATGACTGCTCCTGCTAATTTTTAATAGAGTGTACATACTGTATACATATTTATGTCAGCTAAACTTAACACTTCAGTTTTAAATTCCTCCAGACTTTCACGTTTTGTTGTATTGGTGTAGGTAAACATTGACAGTATGCCATGCCAGTTGTATCTAATCCTGCAGGGTTCATTTTTGACTTGTGGATGAAATGATGACACCATACACATTTGTCCACATTCCAAAAAAATGCTGCAAGTGTGTGTAATGTAAAGACACCCTCTCCTGGATGGACATCTGAAAGGGTCTCTGTTTTGTTAGACTCGGCTCTGACTCATCCCTGCCCAAAACAGCCCAAATTAGACTTTGAAAAGTGGATAAACACAGGGACAAAACCATTAAGGTGAGGCTCAATTTTCATATAGAAATACTTCGCTTTATACAGTTAGAAACATGAGGTTTAATGTTTTGATTTTGTTCTTTACACCTTGTCAAACATACAAGTTAGGGGAGTTTTTACCAGAACATACACAGTAAGTACCAAGGGAGCAAATAAGGAACCATACAACCAGTAACTTTTGTTCTGCTTCTGTTGTTAGAATGGAAGAGAACACCTCAGAAGATCTGTGACATCACTTCCACCCCATTTCCACAAACTTCTCCTCTTCTGGCACCGTTGATACTTAAAGAAGCCCCAGACCAGAAGTTGGTGTTCATTCATTTTATAGACAAAGCTCTTTCTCTCCAGGCTACAGTGCCTATAACTCAAGCTCTATCCGCAGGTATGGCTGAACTCTTCTATTTGCAACTTTTCTTTCATCTTTCTCTTACACGTTAAATTGGATTTCTCCTTAGAGTCCCAAACACTTTTTCTATCCCCAGGTGCATAATGTACAACTTCATACTGAATATTTTTATTGCTTTTTACCAGAAAATCGCTCAGTAATGTTGATGGGATGCTTAAGCTCACTACTTTATCCTTATTTTAAAGAATTAATCATTGAATTATTCCATTTTGGCACATAGGCAGACACAACACATTATCTACTTATTATTATACTTCGGTTCTGCTCTTTTACAATGAAATTTACAAGATCAGGACACTTCACAATATAACATACATTATACATTACATCTGTCATAGATTATTCTGATTTGGAGAACAGGATGGTTAAGTGAGTAACACAGTGTCATGCAGTATGTGTTCTTGTATATATTGTACACTAGCTGTCTCCTGCGGCTCCGCACAACAGGACTAACTAAAAATCAATGAAAAAAAATGCAATTCTGGCTAAGCAGAAGGTAGGTATGCTGCAATGTCAAAAGTTGGCACTGTATCTGATCGTGTTCAGCTCTGACGGGAGAAGATCTCCCACATGGGGAGAAAAGCATGTGGCAGTGATACCTCTGGCAATCAGCAGCTAACCTCTGAAACACACGTAGCTCTGATCTTTCTCTCTCAAAAACGTCAAGCATTACTCCTTAACAGTCTGTAGATGATAATGTATGTTGAACAAACAGGTATCACTGGCTAAGCGGAGGAAGGTACACTCCAACACGTGGCGTGAGATACACCAACTCAAATATCTCGGATTTGTACAAATAAATCGGTACCGCAAGCGAACTGTGATACTTAGCATGATGACAGAAGTCACAAAATCAACTGGAATGTTCAAGCAAATTATATAAAAAAACCCAATCTAAATCTGTTAAGTAGCTCTCTCGTGAAAAATAGACAGACAAACAGACAGACGTTGGATTTTATATACATATATATATTGTGGGAAACAGCCCGGACACAGACAGGCAGACATCATTTAAAGCACCACAACAAGTTTATTTACAAGACTATGTACAAGTGAAACACACACAACCCACTTCACCCCAAAGTCCAGGGGCCTCATACATAACACCGTGCGTAGAATTCACACTATAACATGACGTAACCACAAAAGTGGAAATGTGCTTACGCACAAAAAAAATCTAGATGCATAAATCTGTGCGAATGCCAACTTCCATGTTCTTCCGCTCCATAAATCCCAGTCAGCGTGAAAAGTAACGCATGTGCATGCGTCTGCTGTTCCGCCCCAACTCCTCCCAGAATTACGTCTCTTTGAATATGCAAATCAATATAAATAGCTCTTAAGCTCAGCCTTCTGTGAAAAGGCAATGGCGAAAGCAAGAGGGAAAGTAGAAGAATTTCAGCAAATACCAAGTGGAGGCAAAGAAAAACGTACTATTTGTTGGTTTAAACAGCGATATAATCAACAAAAGGAAGTTGATCGAGTGACATAGAGTGTCGGAGAAACTCAAAAGCTCACGTTCACAAAGTCACACTGTGCCCGAAATAAAAAAGAAGTTGTCACATATCAAAGTCGCCGTGAAAAGGCGAGTTGCAGCCCACCGTCTGAGTGTCATATGAAAGCACATTAGGGTACAGAGAAAACAAAAGCACACAGTTGGGAAAAAGCATGAAATGTCAATGATTACATCTTGCCTGAAGAAGGGGCCTGAGTTGCCTCGAAAGCTTGCATATTGTAATCTTTTTAGTTAGCCAATAAAATGTGTCATTTTGCTTGGCTTTTCTCTACATTCATAATGGCTAACACGGTACAACACCCCAGTACTAACTTTAATCTCGAAATTTCCACTTTAATCACATAGTTTATTTTGTCATTAAAGTAGAACATCATAAACTTCATCTTAAAATCATTTAATTTACTAGTTTCTCAATCCCATCGTAACTAAAGGAGCACGTTAAATGCTTTGTTTTGTATTTGATCTTCTATGTGCTCTATGTGTGTGAATCACTATGTGCTTTCGGCTTTCTCTTCCTCCGACAGGACACAGAATCCATTACATTCGTGATATTACAGTTCTCTGAATAATTAAAATACTGAGATGTATACGTGATATCATTTTCATGATGATAGGAGTTAAATCGTGTTATTAAACATGGGAACACGGTGGCGCAGTGATCGTTCATGTCTCACGCAAGATGCTTGGTGCGCCATGCGTGACCTTCGATGAAATACTTTATTGTAGCAGTACTATCTCTTTCAAACGTACTAACCTCCAATTCCTGTCCTTACTTTTCTTTCTCCAAATACCCAATTGCCATACAATCAGCTCTGTAATAGACAAGCCATCTGTAAGCTTAGAATGCCGATTCTTCAAAACTTTTAACCCTTTAACCGCCAACTCCCTAAATATTCCCCACGCCAGGCGAAATCTGAACAATTTTCGTTTTTTTACTTTTTTACATTTTTTTTACATTTTTTACATTTATTCAAGCAGTATTGACCACTAAATGTTGTGCAAGTTGCCAGTGTATACACGAAATCTATAAATGTAACCTGAATTCTCAGCTAAGCAAAACATCTTGATACCAAACCGTGCCCTTTTCAATGGTAGATACTGTCGAAACTGTAAGCGGCCCTTCCACGACAATAAACTTTCATCAACTGCAACTGATGGTCCTGGCATGTAGGGCAACTGAAATGCTTCAAATAAATGATCAATCAAAGGACGTAGCTTGAACAAGTGGTCGCGGTTTGGATCTTTCTTATCTGGCTCGTTTCTGTTGTCATTCAAATGAAAGAATTTCAGCAGCAAAGAGAATCGGTTACGTGTCATGACAGCTGCAAAAATAGGTGTTGCATACATAGGATCTGTAGACCAGTACATCTCAATATCTGGTTTTCTGATTATTCCCATCAACATCAAAATCCCAATGAATTTTTTCATTTCGTTTTCATCAGTGTCAAACCAAGCACGAACACGGGAATGTGGAGGTAAATTGGGATTTTTCTCAATAAACTGTGCTGCATACAGATTTGTCTGATGAACAAAATGTCTGATCAAATCAGGTGACACAAACAGCTCATAAAACTGCTCAGCAGTGTAATTGTTTACATCAACAATAAAGCCACACGTTCCCTCAAACGAATGCAGAAAAGGTAGTTCACCACGGGCAGCAGCCCAGCTGAGATGCTGGGGATACACCCACTCAGCGCCGTCATCCGATGCGTCTTCATTCACAGTATCATGCAGCGCACGTTGCTGCTCATCACTGTCGCTAAAATCTTCTTCAGAACTGCTACAATCATGATCAGAACTGTCCAAAATCGCCTGCAAAGCCTCACGTGAAGTCAGTTTACGTTTCGCCATATTCACAGCTGTTACATGCGAATCACGTTACATGACCGGCCAAAACAACCACAGACTTGTCGAAATACAACGTAGTAATAATACCCACGCCAAACCGTCAGTTATACTACTTGCCAGGCATTCATATATCCACAGGCAAATGTGCTGGATAATTCCGGCAGTATGGCGTTAGCAATAAAACAACGGTGCCGGATATATCCGGCAGAGGGCGGTTAAGGGGTTAAGGAACATCGAAATATCTTCGTAGTACGTGTTTAATTATTCTGTCCCTCTATCCTTCCAGTGTCGCGTCAGCACCAGTAAGAATACAGCGCGAGGCAGGAACAATCCATGAACGCTAGCGCTGTGGCACTGTGTAGTTAAAGCTAAAGTTTTATCTGTATAATATAATAAACATGTTTTGCTGCATTTCATCTTAAAAATGATATCGTCATCATATGCAAATATGTGCTTTATAAAGTGGCTCAGATTGTGCAATATTATAACTGTATCGCAAGTTTACAGTGAGGTAATTGTACTTATAAGTACAAACAGTTCTACAAGGAGCACTTGATGGACTGATTGAGTGCATTTAGAGTTCTTGGGATGAAACTGTTTCTGACCTGCGAGGTCAGTACAGGAAAGGCTCTGAAGCGTTTGTCATATGAGAGCAGTTCAATAGACAGCATGGCTGAGGCAGCGTGTGCTTGATGCTGTATACCGATAATTCTCTTTCCGATCAGCTGCTGTACAGCTGTGATTCACAGTGAGATACAGTGATATAAATACTCAGAGTGGTGCAGCTGAATCATATGGAAAAAGATGATCCAATGTGAGCAGCTGAAAGAAGAAGAAGAAGGTGCAGTGAGAGTAACAACGCTGAAGCAGTTATGGTTTTTAGAATGGTTTGACCATTCTGTGGACCATTATATTGTTACAGGTTAATTACAATCAGATGCATTAAACTAATAAACAATATGCGGTTAATTTCAGTGTATTTATAAAACCGCATCAGGGATGTAGATCTAAAAAAGAAAGGATAACCACACCGGGAAAAGTAGCACTGCTTTGACGCTGGGTGCCGCCAGTCTGCAAAACTGAGCAAAGAACTTGTGTATGACAGGGTATGAGCTACCGTGGAAATGTGCGTGGCTGTACGCCAAGTTTAGGTTTTATACATCGCGATTTCAACGTGGAAACGTTCTTAGGCAACATTTTTGTGCGTATGCAACATTTATACATGAGGCCCCTGGCCTCTTCTCACACTGCCTTTCTTCTTAGGTCCGCCTCCACTCCTCTCCTCTGAGCTCTGTCCTGCTACTCTCCCGACTCCAGCCATCGAATGGAGGGAGGCGGCCCCTTTTAAGCTCACCCAGACGTGCTCCAGGTGCCTTCCGATTAGCTTTCGCCGACCCATCCTGGTGTGGCGGAAGTACCGGCTGCGCAGCCAGAAGCACTTCGGGTGTCCCTGGTCTTCTTCCCCCCGGCACTTCCGGGTGTGGCTGAAGTGCTGAGGGCCAGGGTGACCACGGGCCCCTATAGGGTTGAGCTTCTAAGCTCTGTTCTATATATATATATATATATATATATATATATATATATATATATATATATATATTGTGATAGACGGCCAGGAACCCTGTATATATATGGATTGTATGTAATTTTATGGAAACATTACATTTTGTGCATGTTGTATTTATATATTTATTATGTTTTTCTTGGTATTTCACCATTGTCACTATTCTGAGGTGTAAGCATTTTATTATACTATGTTTTCATGACACTAAAGCTTGGACTAGAGTCAGACGTTGGAATGGAATCAAAAACCTCTTGGTCTAAAGTGTAGCTTATACATATATAAGTCTATTTTTATAAGCCTCTCTCTCTATATAAATATAAGTCTCTTTCCTGGTAAACTAAACATTTGCTTTTTACAAAATGTGCAGCACTGTGTAACATCAGCTCAACTCACCTCTGATCTGCAATGTCCACATATTGAAGAATGATAGAGGTGATAGAATTATTAGGTACTCTCATAATACAATTTTGTTTTTTTCTTTTTTTTTCACTTGCCCACACTGGTATTTTTAGCACAATACAAAGTATGTACCTAATCTTTAAAACACAATCAGTGTGCCAGGAAGATATTTCTCTATACAATATATGCAGTGTGAAAATGGCCAAGCTGTCTGGTCAAAGTAATCGAGAACCTAATTTTTCCTTTTGTTTTTTGATATTTGATAGTGAAAATATTGTCCTCATTTTTCCTGCTATGTATGGGGAGGCCACACCCTAGCATTATCCAGCTGCTACGTTGATATACAGAAGCATATTATGTTGATAAACCGTGGGACCAAGGGTGGGGAGAGAGGAGAGTGTCTGAAAGGCCCTTCATTTGGCAGTTAAGTGGTTAAGCAGGGATGTCACAAAGCTAGCACCCTGGAACCTGACTGATTTATAAGGGTCTGGCTTGCTGACAGGATCAGAGGAAATGATTCGACTCAATGATCACCTGAACAGCCTGTGATTTACTGGATATCATTCCCATTCTAGTAAAGTCAATCTTGCTGGAAGGTCACTGCCCGGCCTTTTTACATTAGCGTCTTTTAATCCCCATCACTCAGAACTGGCCAAGACTGCGCTCTCGTTAATAATGGATATTCCTCCTGTGTCGGCTTCTATGTTCTGCCTCCTGCTTTTATGTTCTGGCCATTGCTGCTGGTGGGCGCTTCCGCTTTTCAAGGAAAGCTTTATTTCTAGGCATTGGGATTTGGAAAGGGTCAAAACCAGCATAATCTGAGCCATGGCAGCAGCAATGCATTATTAAGATGTGAAAAGTGGAAAAAAACTCAAAAAAAAGCAATCATTATCTATGACTAGAAAAAACCCTTGCTATTTTATTTTAAACCTTAGTGGTGTTATTGCAAATTTCTTCAAATAACAGAGTATCAGTTTATCATCTACAAACAAAGAAGGAATATTTGTTACAAGGTAAACTGCAGAACAACAGAGAATGAAAAAAATGAGTCATCCATCCATTTTTTGTGATAGTAGGTTTCATCAGCAGTGACTTCAAGGCAAGAAACAAACCTCGACGGAACACTTCTGCATCACAGGGCAACTCAATCACATTGCATCAATTAAAAGAAAATGATGTATTTAGAAACTGAAGGATGTCTGGATGGAACTCAGATTCACTCAGATTCATGTCTTGGGTTAGAAGCGGCAGCAGTGCTTATCATTAGACCACCACTCTAATTTCATATTCAGTGCCCTCCATAATGTTTGGGGCAAAGACTCATTTCAATTCAGACATGATTAAAGTGCACACTGCAGACTTTCATTTAAGGTATTTGAGTATATTTCGATCACACCATGTGGAAATGATAGAACTTTTTCTACATAGCCCCCCATTTCAGGGCAGCATAATGTTTGGGACACAGCAATGGCAGGTATTCTATAGCAGTCATATTTCATACTTTGTTGCATATCCATACATGCAATGACTGCTTGACATCTGTGATTCATAGACATCATCTGATGCTGAGGATCTTCTCTGGTGATGCTCTGCCATCTTCAGCTCCTGCTTGTTTTGGTGGTTTGTCCCCATAAGTTTGCACTTCAGCATATGGAAGGCCTGCTCAGTCGGATTTAAATCGGGTGACTGGCTTGGCCATTCAAGAATTTTCCATTTTTAAGATCTGAAAAACTCCAGTGTTGCGTTGTAGGTATTTTTGGGATCATTATCTTGTTGTCGGATGAAGTGTCGTCCAATGAGTTTTGGAGGCATTTACTGGAACTTGAACAGATAAGATGTTACTGTACACCTCAGAATTCATTGTGCGAATGCCATCAGCAGTTACATCATCAGTGAAGACAAGTGTTCCAGGACTTGTGGCAGCCATACATGCCGAAGCCATAACACCTCCACCATCATGTTTAACAGATGATTTGGTCTGCTTTGGATCGTGGGCTGTTCCTTTTGGTCATCACACTCCTCTGTTGCCATCACTCTGATACTGGTTCATCTTTGTCTTGTCTGTCTACAAGACCTTTTTCTAGAATTCTGCAGGCTCTTTTAAGTAATGTTTTGCAAAATGCAATCTGGTTATCTTGTTTTTATGGCTAACTAGTGTTTTGAATCATGCATTGTATTTCAGTTCATGATGTCTTCTGCAGATAGTACATTTACATTTACATCATTTAGCAGATGCTCTTATCCAGAGCGACTTACAACAGTGCTTAGTAATCTATGACTGTTCTTCAGTCTTTAAGGCTAGGATTAAATCTACTGTCATTAAACAAGTTACCGCTGACCAAGTTGTACACAAAACCATGCTAGAAGAAAATAGTAAGTTGTTAGTACAAAATATTTTTTTTTTTTTGAGAAAAGGGTAGAAAAGAGTATGGGGACTTTAGTCCCCCAAGTGCTGTTTAAAGAAGTGTGTCTTCAGATGACGTTTGAAGACAGTGAGGGTCTCCGCTGTTCGTACAGCAAGAGGAAGTTCGTTCCACCACTGATAGTAGACTCTGCCACATCCACATCTGTCTCCTGAAGACTGTGTATGTAGGCGTTTGGGGCTTTTTCATTTCCAAAGTGAGGATCCTTCCGTGATTAGCAGTGGGGGTCTTCCTTGGCCTATCAGTCTTTTTAAGATTACTGAGCTCACCAGTGTGTTCTTTCTTCTTAATAATATTCTAGACAGTTGATTTAGGTAATCCTAAGGTTTTACGGTTGTCTCTAACGGTTTCCTTCTTGTTTTTAAGCCTCATAATGTCTTCTTGGACTTTCAATAGCACAGCTCTTATCCTTATGTTGAACAATGCCAAATACAGACTCCAAAGGAGAGAAGTAAACTGAGGTATCTTACGTCTGCACTAATGAACCAATGAAATACACCGGAGTTATCACAAACACCTGTGACACAAACTGTCCCAAACATTATGGTGCCCTGAAATGTAAAGAAAGTGTTGTGTTTTCTACTTGCTGGAACTGAAATGTATGCAAATACCCTTAAATTAAACTCTGCAATGTGCACTTTGGTCATGTCTGAACTGTTTCATTTGTAATTTTAAACTGCGGAGCAGAGGCGTAAATCAAGGAAAAATGTGTCTTTGTCCCATACATTACGGAGGGCATTTTAAGGGTCCAATATGGTTTCTCATCTGAGGTATAAAAAATTCAAATGAAGAATGAAAATTGACCAATTTTCTGATCAAATTGCAGCATATTTATCAGGTCTGATTATCATAACTGGTCTACGGTCCTCATGCATTCTACTAAAGGGGTACCTTTGGCAGCACTTCATTAACCTCCATAAGAATCTGAAAAGGTTTACAATGTAACAGATCTTGGCCCCATTTTATTATATCTCATTTTGTGCACTTTATCCTCAAGCTGAGTATCTCCAGGCTTTTGATTTACATCCAAGAAGAGTGAAAATTTTCAAATAAAAAGTCATCAGTCACTCCTGTCAACGTAAAGAGGCCTATGAGTGTGTGGTTTAGCTGCTGTGCTATGCAAAACCAAGCCAGTGTTTTACTTTACATTCACCTCTTATAAACTCTGTGCTTGTTTAGGATTTAGCCAACAGATTTAAAACAACAGGGATGTCAAAGCTACACAGTGAGCTCTTGAAGAGCAGCAAATCACTGTATTCCACCATTCATCCTTTGATTGTCATTATTCACTTCACCAATTAAGGCTCCCCCAGAGCAGGAGTCTGACAGAAATCCTCCCTGCAGGACTCCCAATCCACAAATCATAACAAAGCATCAGTGCTCTGTTATCTCACGAATCAAACTCTGCAAGATGTTTGAAAATCATCAATCCACATGTTTTATGAACCTAAATTTTTCTATTAACTGGCCTGATATGATCAAATTTGAATGTCTGTGAATGTGCCTTGAGCTGAATTGGTTCCTCCCTTGAATCCTGATGCTGCTGCTGAAGGCATATTTTAACATATACATCCATTAATATTTGAGTTAATGATTGGTTTTGCACTGTGCATTTTAGTGACACAATGTTTAGCACTGGTGCTTTATACTTTCAGCTTTATGTCATTGCCAGTATGGAGCTTCCATGTTCTGCCCATGTCTGTGTGAATTTTTCTCCTGGTATTGTAATTTGCCTTCCACATCCCGAACGGTATTCGGGACTTTAAAGTGACCCTACTGCGTGTGGACACTGTGATGATCTGGCAGACCATCCAGGGTTGCTCACTGCCTTGATCCCAGTGCTGTCTGGATTGGCTTCTATCCCATGGCCCTCAATTGCATTAACCAAGTCTGTGAATTTACTCCATAAAAATACATATATTTTTGTCCTTAGCACCCATTGCAGTTCATCAGTGATCTTAAATAAAACCTTAGCTCAAAACTCATTGTACAGTTTGGGCCCACCAGCAGCTTTAGCAGCTCAGCAATAAATCCAAGTCTTCAATAGCCTGGTGTTTCACTACCACAGTTATAAATGAGGTTGTGCCGCTTCACTAGGTAGATACACACAGTATTACATACCCTGTAGTGGGGCAAATTATGAGGCAAGGCAAGTACCAAATGCGTGGGGTACCAACTGGGCAAAACTCTGTTTACAAACTCCAACAACAAAAAAGAAAACTGCAATGAAAAACATGCACTTATCTAGGGATAATACCCATGAATCAGTGCTCTTCCAGATATGCACTTTCTTTCCTTATCTCACTCTTTTTCTGTCGTTCACTATTGCAGCCAGGTCCAAAATGGACAATCTACTTATGATGTCATGTCTGTCTTCTAGCTTCCTGAACCCTCCTCTTCTGCTGTGTCCTCATGAAATCCTTAAGTCAGAAAAGGACTTTTATCTGAATAAGACTACTTCCCTATTACTGCATGTTTTTCCAAATATTCTATGTCTCTCAATTATGCAGGGTTCAATTAGGTGCCCTAAATCTTTATTATCTTTATTAATATCTTTATCTTTATTATGTATGTGGTGTATATATTCTCAAACCTCTCTATTTTCTAAATCCTATATTTGATACAGATCTACAAGCAAATGAAGCTTAACCCAGCAGAACTGGTTGCAAATCATAAATCTACCCCGCATACAAAATTGTGAAGGCATCTGTATTATATATGTTTGTGTGTGAACATATCCTGCATTTATCATAGACGGTCTCCACTTGGAATCAGAACTTAATAGTATATGAGTGCTATAATCAGAACATTAAGAGGCCCTAAATAATATGAAAAAAAAAGTGTGACAGAAACAATTTATAACACCTTGCAAGTAACAGAGTACTACCAAGATTTTGTTTAGAGGACACCCTGGAAATGATTACAGCTGACCATAGTAACAAGCAAGTCCATTGTAACATTTATAGGTCCCACCTACCATATACAGTATACTCGCGGATAAGTTCTCCTGCGGATAATCTGGACATGATTTTACCATATAATTTCTGGTATTTTATAATGTCGGTCGTATAAATTGAATACGGAAAACTCACGCTATTGGTACAAGGGATTATGATATGCTAACGTCCACCTGAGAGAGTCACCACGGAGCACACTGCCATTTTTTTTCTGTGTGGGTGCAGCAATGCGCTGTATCAGTGCAACTTCTCTCTCTCTCTCTCTCTCTGTTGTGCCTACGTGACCACACGGTAATACCCGAACTATTCCGAAGCAACTTTTGCACTGATTTGTGTTTTTTGTATTTCACACCCTCATACACCTTTATCGTAAGAGCATCCCTTATCTATGATGGAGCATTCGATCAGAAGAAAACATGAAGCTGGTTTTAAATTGAACGTCATTGAAGTCGCGAAAGAAATTGGTAACTGCACTGCTGCAAGAAAATTTAATGTGTCTGAGAAACTGATGTGACATTGGAGGAGGCAAGAAGATTTAAAAAAATATATATAAGCGTCACATTTTTGAATGGGTGTATAAGTCAGGGTCTAATTTTATGATCGATTTTTCGGGTTTCAAGACCCGAGTTGGCAGGGTATTTAAAGTATGCATAGCATTTTACATGTGAGCTCAGACTGCAGATTGCTGGGGCACTTGGAGCTATTACCAGGTCTACATAAGGGATGGAGATGATGACAAAAAAGGTCCTTACCCCAACACTGTAGATGAGCTTGGAGTTGAGAGGTAATATATGACAAGGGCTCATCAGGCATCTAGAACTGGAGTATTACAATCAGAAAGAAAGAAAGAAAGAAAGAAAGAAAGAAAGAAAGAAAGAAAGAAAGAAAGAAAGAAAGAAAGAAAGAAAGAAAGAAAGAAAGAAAGAAAGAAAGAAGCATCTCTGGATGATATGGAAGTAGGAACAAGTCATGCTCCTTTACGCACAAGGTGACTGACTGAGGTGTACAGGAAAGAGCAGAGAGGCGGTAAGTTTGTTGTTTTCTCTTTAATTTGTGCTTGAACTATTTCTTTGCTCATTCTCTCCCTTGTGTGTTTTATTTTAAATAAACACCCCCATGTTTTTAACATTGGCTTTCTTTCTAGGTTTGGGGACAGCTTTCAGGCTTTAGGGAACAACAATTAAATGACATAAACAAATGCCAGATACTCTAGGTGCTTTGCAATGTAAATTTTGAGAAACATACTAATTTAAAACTGTATGGTGATATAAGGATACATTCATTCATCTACTAGAATTCCATCCACAGGAGCTGCTACAGAAATGAGCAGAAGCACTGAGGTGTGCCAAATACTGATAAACACAGAGAAAATGATGATGCTCACCTCAAAGCTAAGAATGACAGCAAATGGATAATCAGAGCAACCAACAAATCTTCCATAAGACAACACATCAGGAGCTCTGAAACAAAACCTGCAACCCCTGTTTAATTTCCATAACTGCCAATGTCAGGTTTAAACAGGCTCACTCTGGCCTTATAGAGCAGTAGTCGGACTCGACCTACTAAACTGCTAGAATTCATTAAAAAAATAAAATAAAAAAGGTTTGGCTGAAAAAAAAAATCAAAGCTAATCTTTTAATCTCATCAGGATCTCATCTTTTTCTATTCTTCTCTTACGCATCTCATATTCTAATCGACTGCTGCTCCCTCATACGGTTAATGGCTTTCTATTGCAGATGAAATCCCATCAAACTCCAAAAAAATTCTGGTAAGTTTATTGAATCTTGACATTTCCTAGAATTTGAAGGCATAATTCGTTTCTCCTCCTTTTTTTTCATTCTTCCCCCGAAGGTTACCGGTAAACGTGCAGCATTCAGCGAAAAACAAAAGACAGAAAAATTGATTCCGTTATCAGCAGCTGTACAACTCCTGCCTTTGATCAAAAATGAAAAGCTAAAACGCTAGCTGTTATAATGTCAGAAATTTGCAAAAGCAGCTTTTTCTGAGTTTTACAACAATTATAAATGGAGGGGTCAAATCCAAAGTTGTTTTTTCCCCCATCATAGTTCAATCTCACAATTTCTTTCTTTTCCTCAATCTTGTACATTGCTCAAGGGTATTGTGATACAAAGGCAAAGGCCAGGCAGCTTTTAAAATATAGTTATTTGTATCATTTTGTTCTAACAAATGTTGATTATAATATTAAGAACTATTTAGGACTGTAAATTGCTCCAAATACGCAGTGAGTACTCAGCAGCCTGATAAAGTTAAATAATGTTTCTCATATTTTAGTAGTCAGTCAGTCGTTAGCCATGACAGGAAACCTCCGTAAAGGCTGATATTAATTCTAAGTTGGTAGTACTAGTAGTAGTAGAAGTATTGTCACACATGCTGAGAAGAGTTAAATTTTTACTTGCATGTCCCACCAACAGGCACTATGACTCCAGCAACAAGAATACACAAATATATACGGAAATACAAAACTTATTTTATTAACTACTCTAGAAGACACAAATTGGCTTACCTGATATACTCCAAATCCCTGATTAGTAATGCTCTCAGTTATTATGATATCCACAGACAATTTCATTGGTTCATTTTAAAATCAGTTTATTCTATTCACAGAGTGACAGAATCTATCCTGAATGAGCTGGGCAATATGTAGGAACTCATTGCCCATCTTATGACACGCTCACTCATGCTTACAACCACACTTGGACCAACTTAGAGTCAGCAATTAACATAGAACAGACACTTTTAGGATTGGAGGAAAAATTAGGAACCCGGAGAACAAAGAGTGCAGACATGGGGTAATGGTTCAGACTGTACACAGATATAAGCTGGTGCATTGCTGGGGCTGTGAGACAGCAGCAGTAAGCATTTCTCTAATGTGTCAATGTATAGAATAAAGCCAAAAAAGGCAAAATAACACATTCCTCCCCTATTCCCATAATTGTTTCCGTACTATAATTATATACAATAAAATTGTCTATCAGGATACAGTTACTTCTATCTGTTACCTTTCAGCCACCGGGCATATTCTTAGCTTATTCCCTGGTCCAGTCACAACTATAGGTTTTGTGCCTTAGTACATCTTCATTAAAATGTTAGCCATCCATTTTGTTTATTCAGGCTTAGTTTCACTGAAGCCAGACATATAATTTATATATCTGGAGACAAAAAAAGTGGGCGGGAACAATTTGACCACTTCCTGCATGTCACATTTCTAAACCAATCCAATGGCGATGCTCAAAGTAGGGGTGATGACATTGAACTTCAAAGATCAGGGGTGCTCTTGTTAACCTGGACTGACAGACAGCAAGCTTCTGTTTATGGTGAAGTGTCTGCAGTCAAAAAGTCTACTGAAAAACACTATCAGACAAAAAATGTGGGTTGCGTATGCAGAAAGCACATTGTATGTTTTAAAAATAAACATAACCTGTTTTAAAAATAAACATCACATGATGGCAAAAGAAAAACCTTTCTGTAGCATCAGATTATGGTAATTGTGAACGATATGTTGTTGCAGGTGCTGTGTGTGCTCTCTGTTGTTCAGCATTGTGACAAAAGCGTAGGAGTCGATATAAGCTTGAAAGAACTGCCAGCTATATTCATGAAAATATGAGCTGCGAAATATGCGTTTGAAGAAAAGACTGTGTCGCACTCCTTCAAAAGAACTGCCTTCAGGAGAGAGTAAAAAAGGTCAAGACAAAGATAAAGAGTTGGGTGACACCAGCTTATAAAGGCAGAAACAAGTTTAGCTTTTCAGCAAAAGAAACGTCACTAAGGATGCAAGTCTCAGATCAGACTGACTAAGATGGTGACTCTTCCAGTTAAGTACAGGGGAGGCAGGAAGAGGCGGGTCCAGGAAGATGGACACTGGAAATTATATTACAGGTGGTGGGGTTGTTAATCATCCGGTCTGTAGAGGGAGGAAGAGAAGAGACATTAGTACACAGTGCCATCTTGCGGACTGGTGAAGAATTGCCACCACCAGAGCCTTTAAGCTGTCACTAATGTGCGTGTGTGTGACAAGGGCTGATAACGAACAGCCACAGGGAATGCAGATTTCAGTACTCAAAACACCCAAATCAACAAATCTGACTTATAACACCAGTAAAACACAGAAAAGGCTGCACAGAATCCACTTTCTGACTGCACGTCTAAATTAATAACTAATGGAAGTTAACATTACTGTCTAATTGGAAATGCTACAGTACATGCCATGACAAAATAGCTGCAACATTTTAACACGTTGTGTATCCCTAGACTACAATGCTTATCTAAACTCTGTTCACTGTTATCATGCAATATAATGATGCAATAGTTAAAATGACAGAAAGATATCATAGCAGACAGAGGCACTTCTCATACTTTGAATAAAAGGCTTGATGCTGACAGAAAATAAACAGCCCAGTAGCTGCGGTGGTCTACGTGTGTGTGTGTCTGTTTGTCTGCAGTGTTGCTGCACTCATTATAATGTGCAAATTAATTATTTAGCGTTAGTTACCTTGTGCTACTGAACGGATAACAGCAAATTTAGTTTTTTATTTTCTTTCATCATCAAGTCTTTTATTCAGTTTCCGTTGTTCTATCCCCCGAAAGCCTGGCAATGGTTTAAAATGCACAAACTGGAGAAATCTGGGGAAGGAGTTGTAATAAGAAGCTCTATGGGTATAGCCTTTGCAGCACAGGATTTTCACTGTTATTCACTACACACTTTTTAACAGAGTGCCCCCAAACATTTGTTCTCACTTGAGAATAGCATCTTGCCCCGAGAAACTAATTCAGGTTTAATCCAATTCAGGGTCATAGGGAGCCAGAAAATATCCCCGAAACATCAGGCACAAATCAGGAACAATGACTGCATAGCATGCCTGTCAATCTTACTTTCACGTACCTACCCAGTCTAACTCTTATCTGGCTGACGTAGAGTCACCAAGAAATGTTACATGCATGCCATGCAATGCGATCAGACACTTTGAAAAATCTGAAAGTGAAGTGAATTGTTGAAAGTAATTTATCTGACACTGAGTGCACTAAACTAACAAAGGACTGATTACTTGAAGTAGGAGTCAAATCCTATGACCTAAAAAACATAATTGGGTAGCTATAAAGTAATGAGGCACAACCAGAGTCTCCTTCAAAGATGAAAAGCATTTGAAAGAATACAAATGTTTTCATTTGGTGGTAGTCAAAAAGTGGACAGAAGGTGAACAAATCATCTAGAAATGACAGAGTACGAGAAACAAGGCTTTAAGGGAACGAGATTGAGAGAGGAAGTTCTGGGCAAGAGAGGTTGAGACATGCAAGGATACTAGAGAAAAGAATAGGAGGAACACTGAAGGTACACATAGGTCAAGGGATGTCAGATATTTTATGTAGATTACCTGTCTTTGACAGGTAACATAGCTAGTTTTTGTATATAGTAAACAGAAGAGAGAGACAGAACTCTTGAGGTTATCAAGTGGATGAAAATATGTTATCAAACAGAATTTATCAGTCAGTTTCCCAAGTTAAATGTGAGGCTGGATTGTATTAAAGAAGAAGGAAATCAATAAATGGAATTCTTGTATGGGTTTTTGATCCTTCCAAGTGCTCATACAGCAGATTCAGAAGTATAGGCCGAACATCCTCCACCCTCCTCTTTGCTTTTTATACTGATTGCTAAAGGTCCATAGCTGTCTGAGTAATGTTTTGTAGCTCTTTCTTCATCAACTTCTTAAAGGATTTGATTATATGAGAAATTAAGGCCACTGATCCGAAGTCACTTAAGGCTTTTGGATGTGCAGTTTTGGTGAATGGGAAGTGTTTGGGTATCTGTTGAAATCCAAATGAAGTGGAATATTGGGCATGGTTGTTGTGCATAGGACAGAAGGTGCCCACTTATTCTGTCTGGTCTAAAACTGTTTACTTTTCTTTTCTTTCTTTTTTTATTTTTGAAGGACTCTTTTGAGATCGTTTTAATCTGAAAAGTTTCACCTTTTGCTGAAAAATTTCTGAAGCACAATCCTGTGTCTCAAACCTTAAGTAGAATTCATTGAACTTGTGAGCCAATTGATAGTCACTTTTAGCCCCACATTAATATTGTTATTACTTTGAATGCTAACCATCATCTCCATACAATTCCACAGTGAACCCAAGCTGTCAATGTGCAGTTCTTTCCCAATCCTGTACTTATGCTTCAGCTTTACCTGTTTCACCTCTTTCTGTAGTTCTTTGTATGTTTACTGTGGAAACAAACTAATTGATTACTTTTTTGTTTTTGTTTTTTCTTTTCTTTCTTTTCTTTTTGCTCATAGGTGCTAGTCTTTGTAGGCAGATACATGTTCCTAGTATCCATGCCTCGGCAAAACAAAACTTTACAAGTTCCTCAGTATGCCTTGTTTCATTTGTATCTCCCTCACTTACCTCATTCCTTTGGTACGGTGTCATTTTTTTTAATTAAGGATAGTGATTTGAGACAGAGATCAGAAAACATCAAGCTACCATGAAAAGTGAACATTTAGACCTTACCACTATTGTGCCATGGCTTCTTTCTGTTTCATTCCATACCTGCATTGTGCCATGCTGAAAACCAAGCCACTTTGTAATTAAGTGACCTTTGTAATTGGCCACATAGTACTTAAGACAAACTGCTTTTAATAAGCAACAGAGGCCCAAGTGAAGCTGACAATAACTGCAGCACAACATCAATTATTGGATGCATATCCATCACTCGCTGACTTATATGTGACCCCTGGTGCTCGTCAGTTGAAATATTGACTGTTTTTCAGTTTGTAGCAGAAAATGCCAGGATCATTTCAAATGCTTGTGCTGAAATGAATGAAGGTGGAACAGAAGAAGAAAAAGGTAAGTCTCAACTTTTAAAGAATATTCTAGTCATTTTCTTTCTTCCATAAAATTACTTTGAAATGTTAAATATCCTAATCAGTTACTTTGTAGAGGTATTTAAAGCTTTTCATCTCAATATGACGGGCGCATCATCATTATTATTGCCAGTTTCCACTCTGGTCTTTGCCATTTTCACATGCTGCTGACAGAATGCAAGAGAAATCATCTGATGGATTGGGCATTTAGATGAAGAAATAGGTAAGTTCTTTTGCTCTCAAGTCACTATTACAGCCTTAAACGTGTAGCAATGCGTGCTCCAGTGGAGCTACTGCCACACTAGCGGTGTACTGTTTATACTTGCGCACATACTTTACATAAATCTGGAAGATTCCACCAGGTGGTAGTGTGAGATATCATCACGGTGAGAACTGGTTTGGCTTCGCTGTGTTGCCTGAAACATCCATTAGCGTCACCAAATCCCCAAACCTGCATATCTTTGGAAGGAAACCAGAGCACACTGTGGAAACCCACCAGGAAAACTTGCAAACTCCAGGCAGGGAACACTGAGGATGTGACTCCCCGCTTCACCACCATGTCACCCCACATGTGTAATTTTTAACAATATTCATTATTTTAATGAAGTTAACGATTTATCTGTAAAATGTAATATACACACATTAATGCATTTCATTATGAAAGTGATATCAAGTATAAATCTAAGGATTCTAAATGTGCAGAGACCTGGAATATCACAAATGTAATAAGCTCTGTGTGGCGATCATAGCGATTAACAAGTGGGTCGGTTTTAAGATGATGTTTACGACGGTCTACTTTAATGACAAAATAAAGTACGGGATTAAAGTGGACATTTGGAGATTTAAGCTGAAATTTCCACTTTATTCACAAAATAGACCTTTTCACTGTGACCCTAACTTTTTTTTCTCTATGGCTCAAATACGGTGCCGTACATTCTGATGCTGTTGTGAAGGTGCAAAAAAAAAAAAAGGACGGCACACAAGATGGTATGTGAGACTTTTAAAATGTATCATGTTATTACGTTGGGGAATATGCAACGCTTGAATATAAAAGCTCCATGAATGCATTTGTAGGTCAGGATTTTGCTTCACCACATCGACCTATTCATCAAACATCGAAGCAGGCACATCAATCCCGGAGGATTCTCAAAGTGGCTTTCTGTCACATGTAGATATTTACAGAGACTCTGACATCACATTCCAACTTTTATCACACTATGCCCCCCATCAACTTGTGCATGTGTCGCGTTAATTTCTGAGGATATGCTCAGAGGACATGTTAAATGAATGCTGGGAATGCGTGGCAGCCATGATGTATATAAGTGTAAACTGGCACTAAGGATATCACACCTCAAAAAATGTGTTTTAATCACCACAGACAAAACACAAAAAAAAAAACAAAATAAAGAAGATCCTGGTTGTCCACAAGTGTCTCCTCCACATATATAGTATAGATGCTGACCCATTTACTCCTCTGTAGGGAAGCATCAAGGATTTAAATGAATACTTGCTACTACATTGAACCAGAGTAGCAACCTGAAAACATGTAATGACATGAGCTTGGTGACATGTGCCAGTACTCCTACCAGCAGAGAGTTGTCCAAATGTTACAAGACCAAAGCCTTAACCAGGAGTTGCACAGCACACTCTAGTCAGAGATGGTCTGATCCTGCGTATATCGTATAGAGTGAATCTGTAATTTTGTTAGCTCAGTTTCTCCCATACATTCAAACATTTGCTTCTGCATCACTGTAATACTCTCCATTTTGTATTAGTCTTTTTGGCATTTTGCAAGATTATTTATTTGTCTAGTTTATGAAATTTATTTTTGCTTATTGCTTATGTTCTTGTTGATGACATCATGTGCTTCATTTAACTTTATGTCTACAAAGTGCAATGCAAGACAATGTTTTCTTTTTGCTTTAGGTCCATTATGACCACCAATGCTTGTCTTCAGGTTATAATGTCTGATGATTCCCGCTTGTCGTATACTTATGATTCATGTCGACTCATAATTATCCTAGGGGTACATTTCCTGCTTGCATCCAAATTTAAGCCACCACAGTAAGTGATGAAATAAAATTGCTGGCTGTTCACTGTTCTTGCTGATTAGAAGCAGATAGAAAGAAAAAGTGTCCCTGGCCAGGGTGCTAGGCCATCCTAGTGTACATCTTGTCATAGGGGACCAGTTTAAAGTCACCATGAGGACAGGGAATGATAACACAAATCTGTGCAGAAAGTTACTAAGCTGGAATTCACATTTAGGTCCATGGAGCAATGACATAGCAGCACTGTGTCTTCATGCTTCCTCAACACAAGCATTCGATATACAGTACAGTAGTTCTACTACGTATATGGGCTCTGAGTCTAGGCATCTGTGCAGAAGGTTGCTGGTTTGAATCCTGTAAACGGCAGAAGTGACTATACTCCACTGGGCCCTTCAGCAAGGTGCTTAACCTGCAATTGCTTCATCCTGGGTATGATGTCAATCCGCATCCAGTCCTGCAAGCAGGTCCTCCAACTTACAGGGAAAACTTGGGGGTTGGTGGCAGGATTGGGACCCACTTTGTTGTGTGGTGGGTGCGGCAAAGTGCTATCAGTGCATACTCCCAACCTCTCTACTGACATGGAAGCATCATTTTAAGATCTTCTTGAGTTGCCTTTCAGTTTATTCCATATTTTAAACACACGGGCAGTTTTGGTGTTTAAGCCATGCTGTTATTTCTTATTCTTCAATACCTTTCACATGGCATGTATCATGCTGTGCATTAGATGGATTTGACAAGTAGGAGATTGCTTATGCAGGTCATAACTGACTTGTTCAAGTATGACTCGAGGATATCTGTGTTTACACCATGGTCTCCCCTATCTGTCCGACAAACATCAGAATGTGCCTTGGGTTTAAACATAATAAATAAAAGAGAGTGAGTGTCAAGGGTCAGCTACAATTCAGCCGCCAAGACCCCATCGATACACAAAAAAAAAAAAGACAGAGAAGAGGAAGGCGAAGTTTCAGCCCTGCTGATCTTAGCCTTGAATTATGCAAGCTTTAATTGGCTTCTCTGCCACTTAAAGCAAACAGTTTAAATAAGTAAAAGCCACTTGGATGAAAGAGCCGCCATGCAATTATTGGAACTGCATCCATCAGCTAGCAGACTGATAGGCTGCCCACAGGTACCATATACATTATCTAATGACCACTCGCTTAATTATACGCCGGTTGACATGTTTATAAGGGTGAACTTTAGCAGGCAGACAGCTCAGCTCTGGAGCTGCCCTAGGGGCAGACTTAACCCCAACTCTCAGGCTCTCTGTAGACCTATCATATGCTAATTAGACCATTTTGAACTAGGTTACAAGGAGTTAATTTAGTGAGCCATTAAGATGCTCTATATTTCATGAATACAGAAGGGGGGAGTAGAATCTAAATGTGGACCATCGGCAGCTACTATAACCGGAGGCTTCTTGCTTCTAAAATTCCTTTGGCATCTCTATGATGTGTTTTAGTCAGGTGTATGATTTCAGATGTCAGACTAGAAAGAAACTGAGGAAAGTCTGTTCTCATTTGACATGAATTGTGGGTGTATGTTCATCCATCTTTATCTTTGACCATCCAGACAATACTGAAGCAACCCTGGATAGGTCACCTTTTCCGTCACACATTCACACTCACTCAGATCAGAGATGGGGAGAACAAGTAAACTATACTGTGCATATTGTGAAAAGGTTTACCATAGTCCTAAAAAAACAAAAAGTAAATGTGCTGAAAATTTGGAACTCAAGTATCTGATCTCCCTTCACTGTCAAAAATCTAAATATTCGAATAAACTAATGGAAACGTTCATTTACTGTATATCACTCACCAAAGAGCTTGATTATTATTACTGTGAAGAGTGATGTCACTATGAGTCTTTTGAAACATGCCAACAAATCAGAAGTCCTATTTTTTCTGGAGGGGCACAGGGCACTTCCAATGTACTGCACCTTTCCCAGTTCTAAGACAGCTGCTATGTAAATACCATTAAATTAAACTCCCTTGAGGATGAACCAGGTGGTTATGTGAGGATTATGTTTGTTCATTTTTTGAGTGTCATCAACACCATCTAGCCCTCCATTCTTAAAGATAAACTGGAGAGGACGGGTTTGGATTCTACCTTCACATCCTGGATTCATAAATACCTGACTGGACGAGTGCAGTCTGTGAAACTGGGGAACTATGTCTCTGGGACGGTAGTGAGCAACGGTGTGGCCCTACAAAGGACTGTTATGGCCCCATTCCTGTTCACATCATACACAGCAGACTTTAAATATAAGTCAGACTTTTGCCACATTCAGAAATACTCTGTTGATACAGCTATTCTGGCATGTATAAAGAATGGGCAGGAAGGTGGAATTTAGGGATTTGATTGGAGCTTTCAGTGACTGGAGCAATGTGAACCACCTGGTTCTGAACACAATGAAGACCAAGGAGATGATTGTGGAGGTCTGAGCCTCCCCTTCAGCCTGTTAGTGTCCAAGGGGAGGACATTAAGGTGTTGCAGATTTATAAATATCCAGGTGTCCACCTTGATGACAGACTGGACTGGTCTGTGAACACAGATGTCCTCTACAGAAAGGTGCAGAGCAGGGATTTTTTCCCTCAGAAGACTCTGATCATTCAGTATACAGTATGTAGTGAAATGTGTTTGTTCTAACAAATAGTTGTTGCCAGTGTCCTCTTCTTTGCTTCTGTGTGTTGGGGAGGCAGTATGATAGATAAGAACACTAAGAGGCTGGACAAGTTGGTGAAGAAGGCTGGCTAGGTGGACTCACTGGGAATTGTGGTGGAAGAGTGTATGGGGAAAAAGATACAGGCTATCCTTTTCAATAGGAGTTACTCTCTACTCAAGAATTTGGTGGGTCAGAAAAGTAAAAGCAGCTTTTGTTCTCTCTCACTGCTCTGTAGAACAAAATGCTTTAGAAGATCATGTGTTCCTACTGCTGTGAGATTTTATAATGCTGTTGTCAATGCAAGTGATTCATGACATAGAGGGTCACCACTCTATCTATCTATCTATCTATCTATCTATCTATCTATCTATCTATCTATCTATCTATCTATCTATCTATCTATCTATCTATCTATCTATCTATCTATCTATCTATCTATCTATCTATCTATCTATCTATCTATCTATCTATCTATCTATCTATCTATCTATCTATCTAAATAAATGTCTACAGTGGGCACTTTAATCTCTTCTAAATTGTTTGATTTATAAATGTAAACTGTGGAGAAGAGAGGTAAATCAAGGAAAAAACGTGTCTTTGTCCTAAACATTGTAGAGGGCACTGTACACCTACTTGAAGGACTAGCAATTAACTGGAAAACACCTCTAAACAAGACAAAACATGGTGAGTAATGGAACAAATGGGACTATGCAGTTCATTTTCAAGAGTGTCATGATGACTCTGACATTTAGAGAGCTACTAAAAGTTCAGGAGTACATGGATAGTCTAAACTTCATGTTGCAATAGAAGGACTGCCCTGACTCAGAAAAGTGATTAATGTGCAAAGTGTCAAGGAAAAAGACCATACCTGCTCATGAGTAGAAATGGATTTGAGTGACTATGATATCAAGAAAGAAAAATTCTCAAATGCTGTAAGTTGTCTTGAATAACGATGTCAGTCAAATAAGTAAATACATAAATAAAAAAAACAAAGGCCGGCATGTAACACCAAAACTGTTAGAATGAGTAATTAAGAGGTAAGTAATTGCTTGATCACTGGGATAAGAAGCTAAGCCAAATAAAAAAGAAACCAAGGAACACATTTATCTTTTATGTGATGTAGTTAAAATGGACTTTGGAACCAAGATGTTTTATTACCAAAGTATCATGCTTTCAAATAATGAATTAATAAAAATAAATATGCTTTAAACACTGGTTTTGACTGCTGGATCATTTATTATAAGGACATTAGTATATAGTATATAGGTTTATACACATATGATTTAATGAACTCTATCAAAACTCATAAAAAATGTAATTATCAACTCTGTCAGAAAATGTAAAGAAACTGTGAACTACTTTATTTTCACAGGCAACATGACTAACAGTCTGCATTAGGACAAGAATCCTAGAAGCATGGCACCTCACAGAGAGTAGACTGCAAATATAATGCATTCCTTTGCACTGTCCATGCTTGTTACACCCAACACATTTGGTAGTTGGTGACTGTTTGTGCTCAGTGGGCGGCAGAATGTTCATGTAGAGCTGTCATGACAGTTGTGACAAGTTGCATGCCTTATGATGAAGAAACACCTTTTGGTCAGCTATCCGCATCAGTAACAGAACCTACAGTTTGCACATTATCCAAATGATTATCACTATCTCGATCACTGTCATTATTATGCAGATATTCATCTGATAACAAATCTAGTTGTTTCACAACATCAGCAACTTTACACCTTTTTTGCAATGTTGTAATTATGGACAGTCTATTTATAACATTATTTTCAATAAACTGTTGCCACAAAAAAAAAATCTATGTCTATCCAGTAGATGGCAGCACTGTAGTACGTAATTGAGACACAGTAGCAAAGATCACGAGGAAGCTGGCTGTATCTACAGTGGTGACACGTTTCCTCGCATGTTGTGCCTTGACAGTCTCTGTGAGATATAAGTTAACTCATACGTTGAGTTCTAAGTGTTAAGATAACAGTAAGCCTGAAACTTTATGATAAATACTAATGAAAATAAAAGCAGAAATAAGGAAATATTAATCATACAAAGAAAAATAAATGTAACTATATGTCTTATGGGTTATTAAATTTAAAAAGAAAAAAATAAATACTACAGAACCTTAGAAGAGAAAGCCTTTTATAGAAAAAGGGTATTAAGGGTGTGAAAAATTAATTGATGTTCAAAATCAGGAGTTGCTGAACAATTTTGTTAGAACCTACTAAACATAAACCCACTTAGATATGGTTTAACTTCAACATCTTGAAGACAAGAAGGAAAGTCTGAATTCGTGTCATTGCTGCTCAACTGTTGAAAAAACAATTATTTTTTTTATTACTCGCAGTTTAACAACATTATAAAATCTAATAGTTCTTAATAAAATAAAATCTTAACTGTCACAGTCTTTGAGATTCCTTAAATATGTACAGAATAATGATTCAAGTCTTGACCTATTTTGTTTCTTAAAAAATAAAATGTAATTGCTTTAAAGGCCTTATGCAATGTGAGGTCATCCTCCACATTTTGTAGACAAACTATTTTTAAGTTGCTTCTTGTCTTTGAAAACAAAGAAATGTATGAGAGCTGTGTAAATGGCACCAATGTCTAATATTACAGCACTCACACACTTACACACACACACAGACACAAACATGCATTTTGTATTATGTGATCTGGTTGAAAGCAAAGCAGTCAAAGCAGCATATGCTTTCTTGTTTACCCCTCTGCATGTATGATCTGATATCAAAGGCACTTGAAAAGATTGACATTTGATGTTTACGAGACACCAAAGCAGGCAGGAAATAGCTTGGAGGTTCCAACAGCGAGCAAAAATGATCAGTGAGGAAGGAGTGTCCTAATACCTCTACTCCTCATTTGAACCTGTAATATTAACAACCACAAAACTGAAATTAAAAATACATTAAAACAGCTCCTGAGTTAAAGGAAAAAAACCCCACTTGACTGGACTTTTGGCAGGGTGTAACATTTTTATTGAAGAGATTCACCATGAGAAAAATTCAGAATTATATCGATTTAATCTAGTCCTCTACTTTCACAATAGGTGACACTTAACAAATGCATGAAAATATGAGAGAAACAAGAAACAGATCTTCTAAATTTTGAAAGGTTGAACAGAGCTGAGTGTGGGGGAACTCACTCCTTCTACTCTTGGAACCTGGCAATCATTAAGTTGTGCAAAGTAAGTATAAAACTAAACAGAAATTAAGAATTTAGCCAGATCTAATGGACAAAGAGTATGAGCTTTGCAGTGATAATATCATCATCACAAAAACAGTGCACTTCACCTTAATCAAGCCAAAATAATGATTTCCACTTGGAACGTGTTGATGCAGAAGGGCACTAAAGTTGTTCCTAGGAAACTCTGAAACTAATATGTAAAAAACAGGCCCAAATTGCACAAATGCAGAAAAATCCAAGAAAAAAAATGACCTCATAAGAACAGTAAAGATCATGCAAGTTCATAAAGTAATGTGGATTAGTAATGGCTTTGAAGGCACCACAACAGCAGCATTGCTAAACTACCAATCAGATATAGAAGCTGAAAACAAAACTATGAAATCTAAACCACAGAAGGAAACATTTCACTTTACAAGGTGTGTAGGAAAGCATTCTAGAAGCTTGTAACAGAATAGAAGTTGAAAGATTTTGCATGTTCCTGCCTTGCACCCTGTGTTGGCTGGGATTGGCTCCAGCAGACTCCCGTGACCCTGTGTTTGGATTCAGTGGGTTGGAAAATGGATGGATGGAAGATTTTTCATGTCTGTAGTACTCTGTTATCATTTTTGTTCTGTTTTGTAGTTAACTTCAAAAATGGTCAGCTTTATTCTAATTGTTGTCTCTATTTTCTTTCAGTTGTCATTAATGCCTATGTCACCCTCTCTTCTTTCCTTCTTACTAATATCCACAAGGCTGTTCTGTTAGGCTGTTTCATTATTCTATACTCTGCAACTCCGACAATATTAGTCCCATACTGATTAAAGATTTACCCCAAAATGTTTCATTGTATGATGTTCTTCTCTACCTTGGTGATGCCCCTGCTGATCTTCCCCATGTCCTTGATCTGTTTAATATCTACAAAGTCCTGTCTGGTATTAAAATTGACTGGTCTAAATCTGTTCTTCTCCCACTAAATTCTTCCTGGTCATCTCTCCACATTTGTCTCATTGTATGATGTTCTTCTCTACCTTGGTGATGCCCCTGCTGATCTTCCCCATGTCCTTGATATGTTTAATATCTACAAAGTCCTGTCTGGTATTAAAATTGACTGGTCTAAATCTGTTCTTCTCCCACTAAATTCTTCCTGGTCATCTCTCCAGATTTGTCTCATTCATTCCTCGGGAAGTGTCTTTCAGGTACCTAGGATCTATGCTGGCATCCAGAAGCTTGCAGCTGCCAAATTTTGTTGTGTTTTGAAGAGGGTCAGGGACTCCATTTCTTCTTGGTCCCATCTTCCCCTCTCATTCCAGTCCAGGCTGGCAATTATTAAAATGAATTTCATTCACTGGATTAATTTTGTTAGCTCTATGCTCCCTCTTTATATGGCATTGGCACTGGCGAAGGTAGATGGAGGGGCAGATTCTTATGGATGACTGTAACACAGTTAAGAAGTCAGGGCAGTATAGCCAAGATGTTTTATTGTCATTGTCTCAGTACTCCAGCAGCAGTTTTGAACTTTTTCAAAGCTATGAATACTTTGAGTAGGAATGCCAATGAAAACACATTAATACAAGAGCTAATGAAATTATGATAAAATATTTTACAATCCATAATACAACAGGTAGGGCTGAACTAATAAAAATATTGTTGACTTGAGTCAGGTTTAGAAAATAAAAGAGTTTGCTTTGAGATGTAGTTGAGCTGGTAGTACTGGTCACAAACTAAGAAGAAGAACAACAATGACAAATTATTTCTTGTATAGCCCAAAATCACACAAGAATTCCTTACTGGGCTTTAACAGGCCCACAGCCTTGACTACCTAAGAGGATAAGAAAAAACTCCAGAAAAATACCTTGTAGGAAAAAAAGGGAAGAAATCCAGGAAATGACAATTCTGAGAGAGACCCCCTTCCAGGTAGGTTGTAGACAGTGCACAAAACAGAACACAAGTAATCCTCTTCACAGAGCTGGATGGCCAATCTATCACTGCCACCTAAGAAATACAATACAATAGTCCAAGCTACAAGACAAAATGCAAGAATGGATTATCCACTCACTAAATACAGAACTATCAATTATAAGAATACAGATTTGTTCAAATACATCAAAAACAAAGTAGAAACTAATTAATCTAAATGAAAAACAATAACTTCTGTCCATCAGCTACAGTAATTGTAGAACCACAGTCAGATTGCAGAAAAGGAGTCAGACAAACTGGACACAGTCAGAGTCCTGGAGACCTCGGGTAACAAGCTGCCTCCCCCTACTGGCAGTTCTATAGCTGAGTCAGTGTTGGGCCGACCAATCTAATTAAAAGGTTCTCCTACCCCATGATTCCAGTTAATTGAGACAACTTCGCCAAAGCAGGCAAACAGCTTGGCAGAACAGCAGGGGCGTCAAGTGACAAAGGATGATATCAAGAAGTGAAACATAATAGGCAAAAGTTAGTAACAGTTTATAAATATAGTATTACTTATATTTTAGTACTAATGACTAACAAGACAGATGCAATACGCACAGCTAATCAGCAGCTCTACTCAGGGTATGCTAAACTGAATTAGTGAGTCTTCAGCATGGATTTAAAAGCTGAGACTGAAGGGGTATCTCTTATAGTAGCAGGCACAGCATTCCACAGCTTCGGGGGCCTTGCAACTAAAAACTCGATTCCCCACTGAACAAGCCCCAGGTGAAGTGACAATCTATCACATGGCCCATTCCCTTACACAACCAGATCCATTCATGAAGGACTGGTGTGCACAGTGCCTATAAAAAGCATTCACTTCTTGACTGTTTTCACAGTTTAATCGTTATACAACATTGAATCACAATGCGTTTAATTTGGCTTTTTTAAATCTGCTGAACAGAGAAAGACTCTTTAATATAAAGTGAAAACAAAGTGATCTAAATTAAATATAAGTATAAAACACAAAGTATTTGATTGTGTAAGTATTCTCCCCATTTAATATGACACCCCTAAATCATACAAACGCACCTTATCTGGAATGCCCAACTTGTGATCAGTTTGTATTGTAGCTGAACGTACACAATGAAGGAAAAACAACACTTCATTAAAAGGTGATTGAAAATCATAAGTCAGGGAATGGAAACAAGAAAGTATCCATGTAACTTAATATCTCTTGAAGTCAGTTCGGGTGAGGTTGAGGAGCATGCACTGGTACAGCGCGTTGCCGCACCCACCACATAACAAAACAGCTCGAGATCTCGGTTGGCAAACTCCTAGGCAGACACATGGTCCAGTCCCACCCTCCAGAAATGACCATCTATTTGCCAAGCCACTTGGGTCCTCAACAATGAGGATCCTACAAGCCTGATCACCCTCGGGGAATCAGGCCTCATGGCCATAGTGTTGTAACTGATGCTCACTCACAATGCAGGTAATGTGCCTCATTCGGGACTCTGTAAGCAACCGATCGTTCAACACAAAGTCAAACCAGCAGTGCCCAAGGATTTTCCAAAGAGTCACAGTACCGAAGGAGTCCAGTCTTCGTCTCAGGTTACTGGATAGCATCTATGACTCCCAACAATACAACAAAACAGGAGGCAAGACTCTAAAGACTTGGACCTTTGTCCTTTTGCAAATATATCAGGAGCATCACACACCCTTTTCCAGCGACCTCATGACCCCCCCAGGCTCTCCCAATCTATCTACTGACTTCATAGGAAGAGTCACCAGAGACATGAATGTCACTGCCGAGGTAAGTAAACCTCTCGACAAGGTCGACATTCCCTTCACAGACAGACACACTGCTGGTGGCTGTGCCCAAGAGGCTATTAAAGGCCTGGACCTTGGTATTTATCCAGGACACTCAGACTCCTCAGTCTCTCGAGAACCCCGATCAGAGCATCCAGAAGATCAAAGCATTGTCAGCAAAGTCAAGGTCAGTAGTCTTTCTTCACCAACAGATGCCCCACAGCCACTGGACCCCACGACTCTGCCCAACACCCAGTCCATGCAAGCATTGAACAAGGTAGGAGCAACAACATATCCCTGACAAACCCCAGAATCAACTGGGAAAACACAAAGGTTCAGTCTCCACTCTGCACAGCACTCACAGTACCTGTGTACAGGCCTGCCATAGTATCCAGCAACTTCAAGGGGATCCAAGATTCAGTCTCAGGATATCTCACAGGGTAGTTCAATTAACTGAGTTGAATGCATACGAAAATCAACAAAGGCTGTAAAGAAACTGCCAATTTTCGTGTTTGTGGTTGATGAAAATCCTCTATGCCAGAATGCAAGTCTCCCAAATCAAAGTAAAGATTGCCTGTTATGCAAGGAGGACAGCCTTACCACCAACATGGAGAAGTTTCACCCCGGATACCACAGATCCCTGCAGCCTTCCCTACCCTGTGTTGGTTCACCACTTGTGCAATCTCAGTGAGATTGGGTGGTTTACGGCTAATTGGAGGATCAGTCTCAAGAAATGTGGACCCAAAGATGTCCAACATCCTAGCTGGAGGATCAGCTTTAAACAGCTGTTCAAAGAGCCAGCCCAGCAAGTCACAACTGCCGTGTCATCCACAATACAATCAATACAATACAGTTTATTTTTGTATAGCCCAAAATCACACAGGAAGTGCCGCAATGGGCTTTAACAGGCCCTGCCTCTTGACAGCCCCCCAGCCTTGACTCTCTAAGAAGACGAGGAAAAACTCCCAAAATAACCTAGTAGGGAAAAATGGAAGCAACCTTGGGAAAGGCAGTTCAAAGAGAGACCCCTTTCCAGGTAGGTTGGGCGTGCAGTGGGTGTCAAAAGAAGGGGGTCAATACAATACAATACACAGAACAGAACAAATCCTCAATAAAAAATAAAAAATAATTTTTTTTTAGAAGTACGGAGCAGAATTTAACAGTAGATGATATCACAAAATAAGATATGGATAATTTTAGACTCCTGGAGACCTCATCCATCAAGCTGCCTCCCTCATTTGGCCATTCCACGGCTGAAACAGTGTTGGGCCAGCCAATCCGATGAAAGGACCCCTCTTTCTCACAATTCCTGCGATCCTCCAACAGGGATGACTTTACCTTAGGCAGGCAAAACAACTTGGCAGGTGGGCCGTGGCAGCAAGTGCCACATTTGAGTATCAAGAAGAGAAACAGAATAGGTGAGAGTTAGTATCCAATTCTAACTATCATGTTACTTATGTTTTAGTGCTAATGACTAACAACAGAGATGCAGTCTGTACAGTTAATCAGCAGCTCTAGTCACAAGAATGCACAAGAAGCATTCCATCACTCGCCCTGACTGCGACTCTCCTAGTAACAAATTTGTATGTGCGTAATGCTTCGATTCCTGTCTAAGCAGGACCTGGGTCGCAAGACCATAGATGGTATGTCACTTGTAAAATAAATCATTTTGAAATGGAAAGAGTATGGTGTAGCTGTAAATCGTCCACAAAAACAGAGCGATCATGTAATAAGAACACTAGTGAGGGAAGGAGCCCATTAAGAGATCTTTGATATCTTTGAAGAAGTTACAAGCAACAATGAAAAGACTTGAGAGGCTGTGCTTACAACAACTGTTGCCCAGGTTCGTCACCAGTCACATCTTCATGGAATATTGTCAAAGAAAAAATCGTACAACTGACATTATGACTAGTTTGCATATAAGAGACCCTGAAGTCAGCTTGAAGAAAGGTCTGAGGTCTGATCAGATCATAATTGAGGTTTTTGGTCATCAGACTATAAGTGCCATGTTTGTCATAATGCAAACACTGGACATTATCACAAACACAACATCCCTCTGTGAAGTATGGTAGTGGCAGCATCATGATATGGGAATGCTTCTCTGCAGTAAGTCCTGAAAGGTTTGTCAGAACCAAGGCTAAAATTAATGCAGTAAAATACAGGGAAATCCAAGAGGATAACTGAGTGCCCTCTGTAAGAAACCTGTACCATGGGAAAAGATATGTTTTTCAAGAAGATAATGACCCCAAGCATAAAGCCAAAGGTACGCAGGAAAACAACAATGTTAATGTCCTGAGCCAAGATCTCAGCCTAATACAGAAATTGTAGCTGGATTTGAAAAACGCTGTTCACTCACTATGCCCATGCAGCCTGACTGAGCTTGAGAAGGGTTAGGGTTAGGGTTAGAGGAAAAAAAAACTGTGTCCATATGTTCAAAACCGATAGAGACCTATCCGTATAGACTCAAGGCGGTGATGGCTGCCAAAGGTGTATTAACTAAATACTGACTTGAAGGGGGTGAATACTTTTGAGATCAGTTAGTTTGTGCTTAACATTTGCCCTTAATTTATATTAATTTACAGATATCTGCTTTCACTTTGACATGAATGATTTTTTTTTCTGTTGATCATTGTCAAATAAGCCAAACTATATCTAGTGTGATTGAATGTTTTAAAACAATTAAACGTGAAAATACTTTTTATAGGCTCTAGATATCTATAAAGTGTGGTGTGGTGATATTGGCAATGGATTCTGAGGATACAGAAGGAACACTAGATTTTTCAGAAAAAAAAACAAACAGACATACGGAATGTGTTAATTTCACATGATAGCAACTGGTGCAGGACTTAAAGCATCTGCAAGCCAGCAGCACTAATCACCTCACCACTGTATTGTTCTGTTTAATATGATGCTTGAATTTGGATAACAGACTGGGTGATGGACAGCAAACTGGGAGTACAGATTCAAGTAGAATGGTAATGTTGGATCCCTCAGAGATCTTTATTAGGACTGTAAATCTTTCTAATATATATTAATGATTACAAAAACATTAATTATAGATGCAAGAACTACCAGAAGTAAATTCCGAAAAGGATTTAGGGGTTTATGTAGACTCAGAATTCTCATCCTTTAGGCAATGTGCAGCCGCAATTAAAAAGGCTAATAAAGTGTTAGGTATGCACAACTAAAGAATATAAATCAAAGGAGGTTCTTTTCAAGCTCTGCAAATCCCGAGTGATACCATGTTTGGTGTGTTTTGCTTATTTTTGATTACTTGGCTATAAAAATGATATTCTGTAGCTGCTGAACTGGTTGTCCAGTGAAGATCAACCAGATGCATTTCTAGGCTGAAGGTCTTGTTTTGTTTTTCCTAGTGGATTGCATTTTGGTATTCTTTTTAAACCCTTATTGGAACTGACTAAGTTAACCGAATATAATATTTCCAGATGAACAATGGAGCTCAGCAACACATTTGGAAAACAAGGCCAGTTATACTTTAGATGGAAAAAGGAGTGACACCACCACAAAGAAAATAGGAGGAATCAAGAACTAATTGGCCTATATGTTTCCTTCAAAAACTCCATCAATTACAAAACACACAGCATACTGGAAATGCTTGATTATTAGATGACCATATGACCAAAAGAATTTCATAGCCATCGGGGTACCTTCTGTATTCTGAGCTGGCTTTTAAATCACATATAGGATGTTTTCTGAATGCTGCCTACAAATATGGCATAGAGAATGGCAAAAATGTGCAGCATTCAGAACGGTTACAACATGGACCACTTACATTTAGTGTTATCATTTCAGGATTAAACATAATTATATAGCAATTAATATAAAATTGCTGAGAAACCCCATGGTAATTATAAGATAATTAAATGTAATTACAAGTTCATTAATTTAGTCAATGAAGGTTAGCAAATTTTCATTTTTTTCACATGGTCACTCAGATTTTCTTCATGACTATGTGGGAAAGCTAAAACAAATTAGTATAATTTAAATATTACTGATCAGATTTAACATCATGGCAACAACAACAACATGCACACAAATGGCAAAGAAATATATCCAGATTTGTTTTTAACATTTCTTTTTTTATTACAGAGTCAAACTGTGTCTACTTTGGGATTAAGATACCACACTTTTGCTTATCTGCACCTCACGGGAAGATAAAAATAAATCTGGAAAAATTAAGCATTAGGCTCCGACAACTTCCATTAATCATACTATTTCGAAAGCAGAGTTTTTACTAGTAGATGCAGACAACAATAAGGTAATTAAAGTGGTGTCTTCTGAGTTCACAGTTTTGCTTAAAGGGTGCATGACATTAACTGGTGTTCTCTTTGAGAAAAATCATATCAGTAAAAGAGAACAAAATATTAGTGGAGGATTTGATTCATTCTTTCATTTTTTTGCTACCGGCTTATAACATTACAAAATGGTAGGGAGCCAAAGCTCAAACGTTAAACCACTGGGCACAAGGCAGGAGTAAAGCATGCAAGGGATGCCAGTCCATGAGAGAGCACACACACACAAACACATAACTTAGAATCACCAATTAATTAAAACAAAACTCAAATCAAATTATTTTTGCATGTTACCTTTCTTAAAAGACTGACTTGGAGAGCTTAGACACATTCATTTACACATTTACCATCAGGTCCTCCTTGTTACCTTCTCTAACCTTGGCATTGCTGGGATTCTCAAATGGTTTGAATCCTACCCCTCCTATCTTGTTAAGGGTGCATCAGTCAAGTAAGGGGGTTCCACAAGTTCAGTACTGTGCCCTCTCATTTTCTCTCTGTTCAGCACCTCACTAGATGCCATCATCCAGTCCCATGGTTTCTCATATCAGTGGAACACTGATGATATACGGCTGTACCTGTTGTTTCCTCCAGAGGACCTCACGGGATCAACTAGAATGTCATCATATCTCACTAATATATCAATCTGAGTAAAGCAGCACCATCTCCACCTCAGCCTGGCAAAGACAAACCTATTTGTTATCTCAGCCAGCCAGTCTCTTTTACATCCCATTTCTGTTCAGTTCAGCTCATTTTCATCAACCCTCGCCAAGTCAATAAATCTGTAGTCTTGGGGTGGTGATCAATGACCAGCTATTCGTCACTGACCATGTTGCAATTGTTTCTTATTCTTGCAGATTAATTCTGTATAACACCTGCTAGATCAGACTATGTCTAACAGAGTAGGCAGCACAACATCTCGTTCAGCTTTGGTCTCGTCACATCTGGACTACTGCAACTCTCAACTGGCAGGAGTACCGATATGTGTTACCAATCCAATGCAGATGTTTAAAAATGTCTCATGTTCAGCCAGTTGAGATGGGCACATGACACTCCTTTTTTCAGGTTGCTACACTGGCTCCCTGTACCAACACGTGTTAAGTTCAAATCCTTGATGTTTGCCTACTGAGCGGTCAATGAATCCATATGGATATACAGGCACTGACTGATAAACTGATCACTGTGTTTAATAAGTGTTTGAAGACTCTGTTTTTCTGTGAGTACCTTTCTAATTGCTAATGGCTTTTATAGGTTCTTGTAACTTGATTTAAAGCTTTTGACTTATGATGATAAATTTTGTAATATTGTCCTGCAATACATGTTTCTAAACGGTCCCCCGACTGATGTTTACTGAATTATATTGACCTCTTTTTTATGTCACCTTAGATAAAAGATTTTACTGAACTAATAAAAGTGAATGTGAAAATGTATAAATAACAAAACAGTATCAAGTATGTGGGGGCTGATTTTGAAGGCAGCACCATGAAAGGGCCTCAAGATGATACCAAGAACTAACCCACTCTCTGATTTCTGCTGATAAATGATAACCCTGACCCAGAAGAACTCCTGTAAACCCACTTCTGATATCTCTTGAACCCATCAAACCATTAGGAGAACAGCAAAAGAAACAAATCTCAGTCCCACCAAGAAAATGGCAAAGTTATGACAGTGTAACCAACACACAAGCTAACCAACTAACCGAACGCTTCTGCTCTTTTTCGCTTTTTACATAGGCCAACAACACTGAAATACAGTACATCTACCCACAGCAGCAGCAAAAAACAAATTCATGCAACACTGACATACATATAAGAACGCATACAGTATCAGGCAAATAAAAATGTGATAGGTTATTAAAAAGATCTGCAAACTTAAAAGGGATATGGATACCTAGCAACTAAAGAGGTGAAAGCAAAATGTCTAATTACCAACATTCTTGGAGAAAATAAACTTCTACAAGAAATCAACAGTTCTGCTGTCATGGTTCAGGTGGGCTCCTCATATGGGTCCTCCTCTGTTGCCTTTTTTGGTCTGTTCTTCATCTTGGGTGGTGTCAGCTTTGATCACACTGCACAACAATTTTTTTGAAAAGTCTTGCTTCCTGATGTATTTAGTCACGTTTATGTTTCGCATAAGCTATTAAATTCAACAGAATTAAAAGTGTTTTGCTCCTGATTTTCTTTTGTATTCAATGTCTGGTGCGTCATGTTGCAGTGTCCAACAGTAGTCAGCAAGCATTGACAGATTCCAGTTGTCCTGATATCGTTTCTCCATTGTAGCAATATCCTGGTGAAACCTTTCACAGTGTTCGTCGCTGACTGCTCCAAGATTTGCAGGGAAGAAGTCCAAGTGTGAGTGGAGGAGATGAATCTTGAGTGACACATTGCACTTCATTGTCTTGTATGCTTTGAGAAGTTTGTCTACCAGCTGAATGTAATTTGGGGCTCTATAATTACCCAGAAAATTGTCAACGTCTTTGAAGGCTTTCCAGGCAATTTTTTCAGGCCCAACTAACAAGTCATCAGACTGCTTGTCACTCATAACATGTCTGATCTGGGGGCCAACAAAAATGACCTCTTTGATCTTGGCCTCAGTTATTCTTGGGAACATCTGTCTTAAATAATGAACACCTTCGCCTTTCTTGTTCAGTGCTTTCACGAAATTCTTCATGAGTCCCAGTTTTATGTGAAGAGGAGGCAAAAATATCTTTGCCGGGTCGACAAGCGATTCATGTGCCATATTTTTCTGTCCTGGAACTAACTTTTTATGGAGTGGCCAGTTCTGTCGAGAATAGTGCGACTCTTTGGCATGGCTGTCCCATTCACAGATGAAACAACAGTACTTTGTATAGCCGAGCTGCAGTCCTAGTAACAGACCAACGACTTTAAGATCTCCACAGATATATCAGTTGTGCCTGCTATACTGGACGTGCTTCAGCAACAGTTCCATATTCTCATATGTTTCTTTCATGTGTGCTGCACAGCCAACAGGTACTGAAGGATAAACATTGCCATTGTGTAGCAGAACATTTTTCAGGCTTAACACTGACAAATCAATGAAGAGACGCCACTCTTCCAGATTGTGATCACAACCCAAGGCCGAGAACACTCCTTCAATGTCACAACAGAAACACAGACTGTCGACTTGTACAAAAAATTTGGTTATATCATGATGTCGGCCTCGAAATACAGACTTTTTCGTACCTGGTGGACAGCAAACACCATTCCTGCAGTCTCGAACCCAGCAGCTCGGCTTTTGTTTTTGACAGACCCAAATCTCTGACCAAATTGTTCAATTCAGACTGTGTTATCAGATGTGGATCACCTGATGAGCATGGTTCAAAATCCAGGTCAATGTCACTGTCAGCACTTCTTTATCTTCTTTTTCTTTATCTGGTTCGTCTAAGGTCCAATCCTCTGGTGGTTTCGGAATTGAAAGACTGTCGTCATATGGCACGGGTCTCATTGCTGAAGGAAGATTAGGATATTCAATTGACTTCTTGTTTTTGGCATGGAAACCAGACACATTAGTCAAACAGAAGTAACAGTCCATCACATGTTCTTTCTGTTCTCGCCATATCATCGGAACAGCAAATGGCATCGTCTTTCGAGTGCCTCTGAGCCAGGCTCTCAGACTGACAGCACATATCGCACAGAAAATGTGAGGAGCCCATTCCTTGTCTTGATCACCAATTTTGCAGCCAAAATACAGATGATAAGCTTTCTTCGCAAGAACAGGCACCAAATGTCTCTGAGGTGCAAGTGTATATTCGCCACATATATAGAAGAATGTATCACGGCTGTTACGACATTGATGAGACATATCGCCTGACACCAAAATGTCTATAGCATCAAGCTTACTTACTGTTATATTGCTACAGATACTATACTTTACTATACTGATACTATACATACACACTGACTATCTATATTAACCAAATGAGCAGGATCGGTGTATGCAAGCCACCTTTATAGCACGCTGAGAGAGCATCAAGCTTGTTCAGACCTGCCCAGGCATGCCCAGGATGTCAATATCCATAGAACAGCTTCCAACCTGGCCTGATTCCACGCCTGGACATGCCCAAACTGCACAAACCGTTGTTGATAAGTCACTTACAGGAGCGAAAATGTTTTGATACAAATATAAGAAAAAATCATGACAAAACTGGAGATTTCTCTGAAATGGTACATGATGAGTAAATTTTGATGTAATATTCGTGATCAGCACCCAAAAATCTATAAGAAACACCCAGCAGTGTTCAAGAATTGGACTGTTAAATCATTCAAGCAATAGCTAAGAAATTTCTTCAATTATTTTTTCTAATTTTTCAAATTGTTCCACTTTATCTGCCAGATTTATAATAAGTCACCAGCTCTCAGTTTTATGTCTTTCTTTTGTTTCTGCTTTCTTCTAGTCTTTCTTAGTTTCTCCTTTCATTAATTTTCATTTAGAAGTGCCAGACAGAAGCTTTGCAGTGTTAAATTTTATTAATAAGCCGAATTTTTAGTTTTGGCATTTATTTATTTTTCCTGTTTTCATTCAAGGCTGATTGGATATTATTCTGCTAATGAAGTATTCTTTTTTTCAGGTTATTCATCTGTTACCTGTATTAAACTATTTTGGCATTTATTCAAATTATAGTAAATAAAGATTTCTTAAGTTACTGATGAACATCTTTATAAAGGGTTGCATCTGCAAAGCCTATAGCATTATGAAGGACTGCTCCCGTCCCTCCCATGGTCTCTTTATCCTACTTTCATCTGGCAGAAGGTACTGCAGCATCCAAACTAATTCTGCTAGATTCGGCTACAACTTCTACCACTTGGCTCTGTGTTGCCCACCTTCCCTGAGATCTGTTCCTAGTAGAAGATTTATATGTAGTACATTTTTTACACTTGACGCAACTATTTTATTTATTTATTTATTTATTTATTTATTTATTTATTTATTTATTTATCATTATCTGTTACAAATTATTTTCTATTTTCCTAAATATTTTTTTAATGTATTTTATAGTATAGTTCTTTACTTGTTGTACACTTTTCCTGTGTTCAATATAAGTGGCCCCAGGTTTCTGGGGATGATGCAGTACTTTGTATGGATGGTAAGACAATAAAGCCACTTGACTTGAATCTGTTTCTTTGATTTTATTTGATGGTGTTTGCTTTAACACTAGAATCCCTGACGCCTACGAAAAAACTCGCAATCCTGGGCCACTTTAAATTCCCTCGTACCTCTCCATCAGTGTCCTTTGTTTTGTAAATGTGTCGATCAGCACAAGCAGCAAGCAGCCTGCTATCCCATCCCCCACTGACACAGCTTTAGCCGTACACCAAGTTCTCATTTTGTTATGATCTGTGTTGTAGACACAGAACACACATGAAATTTATGTCTTCCAAATAACAATATATGATTTACCCTATACAATTCAAGGCACCTCACACCACGATCAACAGACTTGAGCTGGGAGAATTGTTTTCCCCGAATTGAGCTCTGTCAAGATGGGGAATGGGATAGCAGGTTGCTTGCTGCTTGTGCTGATCAACACATTAACAAAACAAAAGACGCTGATGAGGGTGGCATGGTGGCGCAGCGGTAGCACTGCTGCCTCGCAGTTAGGAGACCTATGTTCGCTTCCCGGGTCCTCCCTGCGTAGAGTTTGCATGTTCTCCCTGTGTCTGCGTGGGTTTCCTTCGGGTGCTCTGGTTTCCTCCCACAGTCCAAAGACATGCAGGTTAGGTGCATTGGCGATCCTAAATTGTCCCTAGTGTGTGCTTGGTGTGTGGGTGTGTGTGTGCCCTGCGGTGGGCTGGCGCCCTGCCCAGGGATTTGTTCCTGCCTTGCGCCCTGTGTTGGCTGGGATTGGCTCCAGAAGACCCCCGTGACCCTGTAAGATATAGCAGGATTGATAATGGATTGATGGATGGAAAGACGCTGATGGAGAGGCGCAAGGGAATTTAAGGTGGCACGGGATTACAGGTTTATTCGTAGGTTTCAGGGTTTATTCGTAGGTTTCAGGGATTCTAGTGTTAAATAGAATATCTGAAAATTAAAAAAACATTTGACAAGAACAAGCCATTGAACCCAACAAAGTTTGCCAAACCTATCCACCCAGTTCCTTCAAAAAAATATGAAATTGAGTTTTAAAGATCCCTAAAGTCCTGCTGTCCTCCATAATAATAATTTAATTCTAGGTGTCTATGGTTCTTTGTGTGATTAAAAACTTCCTAATGTTTGTGTAAAATTTACCCTTAACAGTTTCCAACTGTTCCACCATTTTGGTTGTTTCCAGACCATGACACTTGTACCACACTGGCCTACGCCAAAAGACCATTGGCCTACACTCAAAGACTCAGACTTCATGTTCTAAGGTTAAGAGGAGTAGCTTGTATAAGATACAGTAAATCAGGAAGGTTGTAGTGAGGCTACATAAAATATCAATCATGTTTGTTTAATGTGTAAATGTGCTGTGTTTGTCTGACCTTTTATGCATATAACATGTATCTATACCTGAAAAAGAGTTTCCTCTTTTTCTTCAACAAGGACATTGCCAAGCACTGCACTTGGCGCTTTAGAAGGCGGGGTTTCCTGTTTAGTTCCGGTGTTGTGTACATTATAAGCCAAGACCACACATTTTCAAAGGAGGAAGAAGGAGAAAGAAGAAAGGAAGCATAAAATAATCATGGTCCACCACATCAAGCACTGCTGTTCTTTCATTGAAGGCATCCACAGATCATCATCATCCATTTCCCAGGGCTGTTGGACTGCTAAATGGGAGTCATCGGTGAGACCATGTCTATTCATAATTCGAAATGGCACTGTTTGAATTCGGGTTTTCTATTATTTTCATTATTTGTGACTTGACCGGCTTTCATCCTTTTTTCATTTCCACAGTTTTCCCGACTTTTTTGTGTATATGAATGTTAGTTTATTGTTTTGAAAACTTACACATTGTGAGGGACGGCCGGCATCTTTACCTGGCCAGGATGTGTCATTAAAGGAAGGACAAGGGAAATGGCTTTTGAAGAGTGCCATCTCCTCTGAACTGGTACTTGACAGCCCTCTGGGTTACAATGGTGCCTCGAATTCCCACAGGGCTGTATGGAAATTAGTATTTGTTGGCTCAGCCCTGTTGGCTTCTGTGGATGCCACCAGAGGGTGCTGCGGAAACTGCTGAGCCCTCTTTGGGATTTCACCACACCTGGGAGTGATTCCAGACCTTGTTGATGAGCCACCTGGAGCACTCCCAGTTGCAGTATAAAGGGATTCCTGAGAGGAACATGTGTATTGCTGCACTTGTGCCTAGTGTCTTTTGTGTCTGGTGTTGAGGAACCATTGTGCTGCCTGGTGCTCACAACATGTTTTCTGGTTAAGGTAAAAGGAATGACAAAGAAGCTTGGGGCCGTGTCAGGTTTTTTTGTCTTTTCTCTAACACTGTATATATTTGCACCTGCATCAGGTTCGGGAATATAGGGATGTCCTTGTGTTATATTTCATTCATTCATTCTTTTTCCAATATATTCATTTTTGTTACATACTGAACTTTTTGCTTGTGCACAACTTGTTTATTTTTATCATCGACTGGGAAGCTTGAGTGGAGAGCAGATAAGGAACAAAGGGGTAAGTATGGGTTGACGTGGCTGAGTTAGAACTTTGCTCCAGCACAGCTGGAGTGTGTAACTTGCCGCCTCCAAGTATGAGCGCGTGGTTCTTAAAGGTCTGATGTGCTGATGAAGCTCAGCTCCTAAAAAAAGCATTGGACAAGATGCAACTTCTTAAAGGAACCGTATGACTGACTTCAGCACAGCTAACATTCAAGATGACCTTCCCTATGTGGCACCCTCTTTTACAGGGACCATAAGTGATCTTGGGAAGTGTCAAGATTTAATTTGTCAAAATGGGTGTGGTCTTATATTTATCTCCTAGTGGCCCATTTAACTACAGCAAAATGATCTAGTTTCAACAATTCACTGTCAAAATTGACATGGTGTTCTAGATTGTCTGTGCTGTGGGCAAACACCTATGTGCTGAGCAACTACCAAATGTGTGTTTATCACAAAAAGACTCATTATTCCCTTGCCAAGGGCACAGCAGGCCTTAAGGCAACCACTTGCACCACCTACTGTATACCATTGACTTCCCAGCTCAGAAGCTACAAAATGTTGTGTGATAAGAAGCCAGGAATCCAATCCATGAAGAGTCTGCAATGTCTGGGTCACCAGGTTTGCCCAGAGCCACATATTCTTAGTATGCCACAAGCACTACTTAAGGGCCAAATGTTTAATTCAGCACCATGTAATCATGTCATGATGGTCTTCCCAAGGCAGCCAAAGTCCTCACACTAAACTATTAAGTTTCATTCACATCTTACAACTTTTATTTTTAACAGAGTGCAGTATATATAGCGTATAAGATTACATTTACAAGCACCAGGGGGCATGGAAACAAGATGAACAGGGCACATAAATATTTCCACATAAGACAGAAAGATGTTTCCTGCTCCGAAAATGCTTTGAAGAACATAAAAATGAAGAATGAATTCCTACTACCAAAAAATGTTTAAAGCCAGCTACAAAATATGTGTGAAATTTCTAAGAAAACTGCAAAAAAACTGAAAATCACTCCTCTGCACAGTAAAGGCCACACAAATAGCCTTTAATCCATGAGAAGTGCTTTTATTAGTGAGTGGGCATGGAATGTAAAAAGAAATAGCATGCAATTTAAACTTGAAGAACTTACTCATACATAGCAAAAAAACAAAAAAAAAAACTTCCCTCAAATAATATTAAGTGTGGGACATTAAAAAATCTCTAGTTAAGTGCTAGCCTTCCCTCCCCTGGTTGCTACAATATGCCTTCACAGTAATTCCCAACTGAATCAATAATCCTCTGTACCCTCAATAATTTATAATGTTAACATGAGCTCAATGGCCCTGTAGATGGATAGCATGGACATAGGAGAGCCATCATTCACATATTGATCTTTTGGAGGGAGTCAATAGACTCAGATGTGATGGAATTATTGGTCTGAATTGAAAGAGACATGCAAAGACCTAGAGACCGGCCACACAGCTCATGCATTACAGAATGGCTGAAGTGAGAAACTGGGCTTGGAGGAAATGTTTTTATGAGTCACTTGATACGGCTACTATAACAATAAAATGTAATGTTAGTATAGCATGAATATAAACAGCTTTGTAATATTAAGTTAATAGCTTATATTTACTGTTCTTTTAGGGCACCGTGGTGAGTAGTGTCAAAGCCCAATAGGTCTATTCACCTAATTTTGAATCTAGAAGACTGTTCAGATTTCCTCCTTTGCTGTATCAGGATACTCTATCAGGGTAACTCTTGGCACTACTGTGCCCAATTGTGTGTGCAAATCTTTCCAAAATGCGTCATCCAGTATTGTGAAATGTGACAGCAGGAGTATAAAGAAAACTCTCCACCCATTCATCCATTTTCTAAAGCTTTTAGCCAATTTAGGGGTCATGCCAAAGACGAATTGGTATGGAAAGAGCATGGCATCAGTCCAAAACATGCACACTCACATATTCATCCATCCATTTAAAGAATGCACTGAGAAATGGCCTAATGGAGGGCACTCCCATTCTTGCACCCACTCTCTCTTATCCCCGACCAAATTAGAGGTAACAAGCAGCATAGCCTGTAGGTTTTATCTGAAGTGGGAGGAAACTGTGTTTTACTAATGGTTGTTGCTCCCTCTATGAGGTCTTCTGTAACATCTTTTCATCTCCTGTATTCAATTACAGCCTCACTCATAACATTTTTGAAAAATGTGAGTAGAAAAATCCATCTGAAGTCACCCGTACAGTAAACTATTATAGCAGAATATGTTATGTGATCACTGAATCCTCTATCAAAATCTTCACTGGTATTATTTTAGGGGGAAGAATAGCATAGTGGAGAGTGATTCTACCTGAAACCTCCCGTAACCATGGTTTGATTACCAACCTGATCACTATTTTTATGGAGTTTGAACTTCTTGCATCTAAGTAGGTTTCACCTGGTAATTTTGCTTATTTCCTCTCATATACCAAATGGAATATCTTATTTGGAGAGTGTATGTAAGATTATAATCTAAGATGGACTGCTGTCCGGTCCTGGGTTAATTGTGCTTTGTAACTGAAGAGTCTGAAACAACCTTGGGCTCCCATTCTATCTGCACAAGACCTCGTCCTGAAATTGTTATCCTGCATATGGATCTATCCTTGTTGATTCTTAACTAGCTTAATGTGTAATATAATTTACTTCATATTTTTGTGATATCAGGCCTGCACAGGGGTGCCTGAAGGATCAGTGCTGGGTTCTTTCCCCTTCTGTCTGTATACTACCTAATTAGATGTTTTTATCCAGTCCCATGTATTCACATATACAGTGGAACCTCGGTTCACGACCATAATTCGTTCCAAAACTCTGGTCGTAAACCGAGTTGGTCATGAACCGAAGTAATTTCCCCCATAGGAATGTATGTAAATACAATTAATCCATTCCAGACCGTACGAACTGTATGTAAATATATATATTTTTTAGTTATTAAGCACAAATATAGTTAATTATACCATAGAATGCACAGCGTAATAGTAAACTAAATGTAAAAACATTGAATAACACTGAGAAAACCTTGAACAACAGAGAAAACTAACACTGCAGTACTTCGTGCTATAGTGCTAGGAATCGCTCGCTAAAAACACTTATTTTTTAATGAGTTTTAAGCACAGGGGAAAAATGAACATTTGAAAAATCCGTAATTTAATAAACCACCAAGAAAAGTAACATTGCAACAATGCAGGCTACGAACCGATCACTGTAAACAGAAGTGAAAACAAAAACAAGCCTTCTCTACCTTATGGGTCCCTCCCTCTCTCGCTCTCTCTCGCATGCCTGTGTGTATGCGTGCGTCTCTCTTTTGCGAGCCTGGAGCGCCTGTGTGTGTGTCTCTCTAGCGCGCTCCTGTGTGTGTGCGTGCCTCTCTCGCGCGCTCCTGTGTGTGTGCGCGTCTGTCTCTCTAGCGCTCCTGTGTGTGTGTGTGCGCGGCTGTCTCTGTCTGCTGCCTGTGTGTGTGCCTCTGTCTCTTGCGCTGCCCCTCTCGCGCTGCCTGTGTGTGTGTGTGTGTGTCACGCTCTCTTGCTCTCTCTCTCTTGCTCGCTGCACAGGGAGAGACTGAACATGTACAAACCGAAAGGGAACCTGGCTTGTTCGTATACCGAGTGTGTGGTCATAAACCGATTTGTACGTGTACCGAGATGTTCGTGAACCGAGGTTCCACTGTAATTGCTAATTCAGATGTACCTGTTGTTCTCTGCAGAGAACCACAAAGTCTCAGCTACAGTCTCAGAACATCACAATGATATCTCAACTTAGATGAAGGAACAGCATCTCCACCTCAATCAAGCAAAGACAGAATTTCTTGTTATTACCAACCAATCCACTATTCAACACTCCATCACTTTTCCGCTCACCTACCAAGTCAGTACACAACATTTGGGTAGTGATCTATGACCAGCTATTCTTCACTAACCACAATGCAACTGCCTCTCATTCCTGCAGATTCACTCTGTATAACATCCACAAGATCAGACCATATCTGATGGAGTATGAAGCACAACTTCTGGTCCGTCTTGTCGTGTCTGGAATGCTACAACTCTTTACTGGCAGGGATACCTCCATGTTCCACCAAGCAGCTACAGATGCCTCAAAATACAGTGGCTCAACTTGTATTCAACCAGTTAAGAATGGCACATGTCACTCCTCCTTTCAGGTCAGTATTCTGGCTCCCAGTAGTCGCACACATCAAGTTCATATCCTTAATGCTTGAAAACATAGTAGTCAGCGTATCCACACCTATGTAAATGGAGGCACTCATAAGGTCCCAGGCTCCTTCTCATCTCTTCAGGTCTATTCATGAATGGTATCTCTAAAGGTGATAACACAAGTACAATGCCTAAAATGTTAAACCAAATTCTATTCATGTGTAGCTCCAAGCTGGTGGAAGAAGCTGACCACCTCCATCTGAACAGTTGACTCCCTTAATGTTTTTAAGAATATTTGAAGACTGTTTTTCTGTGAATATCTATCTAATTGATAATGGCTTAGGAGTTAAGAAATGAGTAACTTGTATTAGTTCATGCTGTTGGATTTAGAGCTCTTTATTTGTAATGATCAATTCTGTAACCTTGACCTGTGGCACTTGCTCTAATACAGTCTCCAAGCTGAGGTTATTCGATTCGGTTGAACCCTTTTGTAAGCCACTTTTTAAAAATGCATATGCTAAGCACATAAATGTAAATGTAACAAATCTAACTTGCCTAGTGGGGGCCTTTCTTCAAGGAATCTGAGTCCATACATTCAGTAGGTGGCACTCACAACAGAAGACTTCTGAGCCCAATTAAGGTCACTATGATCACAAGCTCTTAACTATACCTACACAAAAGCATAATTATCCAGGTTTGCTTCCACTGTTTTCTTATCTAAATACCAAAAAAGAGAAAAGCAAATAAAACAATCCAGAAAACTTAAAAGGCATTAAAAAGATCAGGTTGTGAGTGTAGTTTTCTTCCCAGTTCTTTTGTCAGACCAATATGATGGTAGGGCAGGGGGTGAAGTGTGTTGGAATGCTGAACAGGGACATCACTAGATTTAGCAGTTACTGTATTGGGGGTTTATCCTCCCCTTCTTTGAGGAATGGGGGGGGGGGATTCCCCTGTAGGGGAGCCCAAGGGGTTTTCATGTTTTCAAAGAGTGTTGGGGATGTCCTTGGAGGTTAGAACAAACAGTGATAGTTCTTCTGTGATACTGGGACATTTTTTCTCATTGATTGGGGGATGGAAGTTTGAGATTAGGGGCTAAGTATCCAGAAGACCCCTTAATATTGCCACTGTGTCGAACTCTGATAAAAGGAAAAAGAAGATTTGTTGAACATGACCGCATTGCTAAATGTGGCCATGTTTTGATTAATTCAGTTTTTAGGAATGGAGGGTTTCCAAAAGCACTTAGGCCTTGCTTTTCTTTTGAAAGTGGGAACGACTCTTCCAGGACATGGTGCTTTGCATTCCTCAAAATGACAGAGGCCTATTGTTTAATAAACATAACAGGATTAAACGATCATCAAGAGCGGAATGTTCTTGAAAGTTTTGTTTTGTTTATTGTAAATCTAAACATTCATAATTACCATCTCACAGACATGGAAAGATTCATGAAGATGTGTGTTCATCAGTCTACAAGTATACCAACTGCAGTGAGCCAGACCAGGAACAGAAGAAATAAAGAAGATGAAGACCTAAGTGGACTAAGCAGGATGAAAGGGAGATTTAATAAAAATGCCTCAGGATAGGCAGACTTAAGCACTGTAAATAAATTATTAAGAACCAAAGAAGATCTGGGCATCCAAAGGACAAGCTGATAAATGTCCTGATTGTAGGATGGGAACAAAAAGGTTATGAAATTGTGAAAAGGATAAACATCATGTCTGATGCATGCAGGTCGCAGCAGCTGTAAAATAGCATTCATGAGTGATTTGTCTTCTTATGAAGCTAGGTATGAAATGAGCAGCTACTTTCTGTCAGAAGGTCATCTAACTAAGGGAGGAAGCAGAAAGGTGAGGCTTAAGGACGCTTGGATTGTAAGTGACATTACAAGTCTTCCATGCTATTATCCCCCACTGTGAAGGAAATAGAACTTGTGTTAGTGGCATGCCAAAACACTTCCCTGACATATTATTCGATACCACACCCACAAGACACTCTCTATGCATTCAAAATATCATTTAAGGAAGACAGTATCAAACATGTGGATGATTAATGGCTGGGAGAGTGCCAACATTTGATCCATTCTGTAATTGTTGCAAGTTATTGTGGCAGGCTTGACTCAATGAAGGAAGTCAAATTAATTTCCCTACATTAAGCATTTGAAGACAGTCACTTTGTTCTAATAATAATAATTCATTACATTTATATAGTGCTTTTCTCAGTACTCAAAGCACTAATGCAAAGAATGAGCGAGGAAGACATAGGTGACCTGAGCTGGGATTTGCAACAAAACATTGTAGGAGAAGAAAGCCAGGAGAAGACAGCACAACTACCTTTTGCAGAGGCCATGGCTGGCTGGCTATCGAGGAAGACCAAAGTGGATACATTATATAGGTTGTAAGCAAAGAGACAAAACAAAGTCAAATTTTTGGAGATTGTCCCCATTTAGTGAAGGTCGTTGAAATATTGGATTGGTCTTTACAGACTTGAGTCCAAAACAGAACTGATCAGAGTAATAATGGCGGACATTTATTTAAAGAAATAACAGGAAATGATGTAAGCAGGTGGCATTCTGGGAACCGGAAGTGACATCACCTAGAGGTGGGACTTGGAGGGTTATAGCCAGAAGTGACCTCACAAGCCGGAAGTGGTTGTTATTGTGGTGATTTTTCAGTTGTTCAGTGTGGAAGAGAGGAGAGAGAGTTAAAGTACAGCGCCAACCCCCTGGTCTGGTGAACAATTACCATTATTTGAGCCTGTAAACTGTCTCCCATCCACGCGTGTGTGACAGGGTATACGTGCCTTTATAAGGTATTTATCAGGAAGGAACAGTTAGTCTTGAATCTATGGATGTTAGGTAATCTTTCACAACAGTTCTATTCATTTACTTAGCAAGAAGGGAAGTAAAAAAAATCTAAATTTACCTGGCCAAAATATGTTTGGAAATACATACCATTTAAGGAGAAGGATGAAAATGAAACAAGGAAATAAAGTACTTTATGGGTGATTTATAAACTGTAGTGAAAAAGTCATTTGGTAACATGGCTTACTAGTACCTGAAATATTCATAAACATGAATTTTCTGTTGATAGAAATAATTTGTACTTTAAGTTTCAATCTCAGTATCACAATTATCTCAAGAGCTGCATGTAGCAATTAATTAATTCTACTTCTCTGTTAATAAAGACAGGCAAGTTAGTCAACCAGGTGAGTAACGACTTAATTCAATTCATTTCATTTAATCTTATCTTCTTCACTGCTGTTCCAATAGAGAGCCACAGTGTCTACAAGTTGAACTGAGAAAATCAGACTTTTCATTTCCAAGACAAAAATTTACAAATCCCTTCATATATTTTCTTCACTGTTTCAGTTAATTCAGGTTTGACGGAATTGGGGCCCATACATGTAGAATGGGGCACAAGGCAGCCTTGGATGGGGTGCTAGTCCATCACAGACCACATCTACGAGCACATTCACATTCACTCCCGAGTTTAAAATCAACAACTGTGTCAACATGTCTTTGGAATGGATGACAAACACCAGATAAAAACCCAAAGTTAGCACTGAATCTTGAGAAGATGTCAGGTAGTAGTATAACTCTTCTGGGAGTTATATAATAGTTGCATTGGATCATCATACGTCTCAGCCTATCTAAAGAGTGAGCCCTGTAAACCATAATCTTTCTGGTTTCACCCCTTCTTCTTCTTTCGGCTGCTCCCGTTAAGGGTTGCCACACGGATCATCTGCTTCCATATCTTTCTGTCCTCTGCATCTTGCTCTGTTACACCCATCACCTACATGTCCTCTCTCACCACATCCATAAACTTTTGCTTAGGTCTTCCTGTTTTCCTCTTCCCTGACAGCTCTATCCTTAGCATTCTTCTCCCAATATACCCAGCATCTCTCCTCTGCACATGTCCAAACCAATGCAATCTCGCCTCTCTGTCTTTGTCTCCCAACCTTCCAACTTGAGCTGACTCTCTAATGTACTCATTTCTAATCCTATCCATCCTTGTCACGCCCAATGCAAATCTTAGCATCTTTAACTCTGCTACCTCCAGCTCTGTCTCCTGCTTTCTGGTCAGTGCCACCGTCTCCAACCCATATAACATAGCTGGTCTCACTACCATCCTGTAGACCTTCCCTTTCACTCTTGCTGATACCCGTCTGTCAGAAATTACTCCCGACACTCTTCTCCACCCATTCTATCCTGCCTGCACTGTCTTTTTCACCTCTCTTCCACAATCCTCATTACTCTGTACTGTTGATCCCAAGTATTTAAACTCATTCACCTTCACCAGCTCTACTCCCTGTATCCTCACCATTCCAGTGACCTCCCTCTCATTTACACACATGTATTCTGTCTTGTTCCTACTGACCTTCATTCCTCTCCTCTCTAGAGCATATCTCCACCTCTCCAGGGTCTCCTCAACCTGCTCCCTACTATCGCTACAGATCACAATGTCATCAGCAAACATCATAGTCCACGGGGACTTCTGTCTAATGTCATCTATCAACCTGTTCATCACCACTGCAAATAAGAAAGGGCTCAGAGCCAATCTCTGATGTAATCCCACCTCCAACTTGAATGCATCCGTCACTCCTACCGCCGATATCACCACTGTCACACTTCCCTCGTACATATCCTGTACAATTCTTAAATACTTCTCTGCCACTCTCGACTTCCTCATACAATACCACAGCTCCTCTTGAGGCACCCTGTCATATGCTTTCTCCAGGTCAACAAAGACGCAATGCAACTCCTTCTGTTCTTCTCTAAACTTCTCCATCAACATCCTCAAAGCAAACTTTGCATCTGTGGTGCTCTTTCTTGGCATGAAACCATACTGTTGCTCACTAATCATCACCTCACTTCTTAACCTAGCTTCCACTACTCTTTCCCATAACTTCATGCTGTGGCTCATCAATTTTATTCCCCTGTAGTTACTGCAGTCCTGCACATCCCCCTTATTCTTAAATATTGGCACCAGTACACTTCTTCTCCACTCCTCTGGCATTCTCTCACTTTTCAAGATTCCATTAAACAATCTGGTTAAAAACTCCACTGCCATCTCTCCTAAACACCTCCATCCTTTCATAGGTATGTCATCTGGACCAACGGCCTTTCCATTTTTCATCCTCTTCATAGCTGTCCTTACTTCCTTCTTGCTAATCCGTTTCACTTCCTGATTCACTATCTCCACATCATCCAACCTCTTTTCTCTCTCGTTGTCTTCATTCATCAGCCTCTCAAAGTACTCTTTCCATCTGCTCAACACACTCTCCTCGCTTGTGAATACGTTTCCATCTTTATCCTAAAACACCCTAACCTGCTGCACATCTTTCCCAGCTCGGTCCCTCTGTCTAGCCAGTCGGCACAGGTCCTTTTCTCCCTCCTTAGTGTCCAACCTCTCATCATATGCCTTTTCTTTAACCTTCGCCACCTCTCTCTTCACCTTGCGCCTTGTCTCCTTGTACTCTTGCCTACTTTCTGCATCTCTCTGACTATCCCATTTCTTCTTTGCCATCCTCTTCCTCTGTATACTCTCCTGTATTTCCTCATTCCACCACCAGGTTTCCTTTTCCTTCTTCCTCTTTCCAGATGTCACGCCAAGCACCCTTCTTGCTGTCACCCTTACTACATCTGCTGTAGTTTCCCAGCTGTCTGGTAACTCTTCACTGCCACCCAGTGCCTGTGTCACCTCCTCCCTAAACTCAACCTTGCAGTCTTCCTTAGTCAACTTCCACCATTTGATCCTTGGCTCTTCCCTCAATCTCTTCCTCTTCTTGATCTCCAACATCATCCTACAGACCACCATCCTATGCTGCTTAACTACACTTTCCCCCTGCCATCACTTTGCAGTCTTCAATCTCCTTCAGATCAACGCTTCTGCATAGGATGTAATCTACCTGTGTGCATCTTCCTCCACTCTTGTACGTAACCCTATGTTCCTCCCTCTTCTTAAAATACGTATTCACGACAGCCATGTCCATCCTTTTGGCAAATTCACTATCCTCTGACCTTCTTCATTCCTCTCCTTGTCACCATACCTACCCATCACCTCCTCGTCTCCACTGTTCCCTTCACCAACATGCCCATTGAAATCCGCTCCAATTACCACTTTCTGTCTCTTGGGCACACTGTTCATCACTTCATCCAACTCACTCCAAAAATCTTCTTTCTCACCCATTGCACACCCAACCTGTGGTGCATATGCACTAACAACATTCATCATCACACCCCCAGTTTCCAGCTTCATAATCATTACTCTACCTTACACTCTTTTCACCTCCAAAACACTCTTGACATACTGTTCCTTCAGAATAACTCCTGCCCCATTTCTCCTCCCATCCACACCATGATAGACCAATCCACCTGGCCGTCCTCCCCTTCCATTTAGTCTCTTGCACGCACAATATATCAACCTTCTTTCTCTCCATCATATCTGATAACTCTCTCCCCTTACAAGTCATACTGCCAACATTCAAAATTCCTACCCTCTCTTAACTTTCCTCCTCTCCTCCTGCCTCCGGACACATCTCCCCCCTCTTCTTCTTTGGCCAACAGTAGACCAATTTCTGCCAGCACCCTCTTGGCTAACAGTACTGGTGGTGGTCGTTGTTAACCCGGGGCTCGACCGCTCCGGTATGGAAATTTGTATTGTTGTCCGCATATTGATTTGGCAAAATTTTACACCGGATGCCCTTCCTGATGTAACCCTCCCTATTTATCTGAGGTTGGGACCGGCACGAACAAACACACTGGTTTGTGCATTCCCTGTGGCTGGGTTGGTTTCACCCCTTGATGATAGATAAAAAGATACAGGTCAATAGAGAGATTTACCTAAGGATTTGATTTATTTCATCACAATCACATCTACAGTACTGTTACCAATATGTTTTTCTCACTGCGCTGAATTCGGATTGTGACTAAGATCACAAGGTGTTTAAACTCTTCCACCTATGGTATCTACTCCAACTTCTTATGCAGAGATTTTATCTAGAATATTGTCTTCTCAATTGTCTGACACTCAACAGTGAGCCATTCCACTGCACTTTGGTGTCACTTTGATAGCCTGTCCATGAAGGAAAATGACAAATGCTTGGCAGAACAGAAAGCCTCTGTCCCTTTGATCCAAGACAGCCAGTCTGTTCAACTCCCCAACTCGCTTGGTTCTCTGTTACTAACACCTGTCAAGTCAGTACACAATCTTGGGGTGGTGACTGATGAGCAGCTATCTTTTTGTGAACATATTAACTGTTTTTCGTTCATGCAGTTCACACTGTACAACATCTGCAAGATCAGAACTTATCTGACAGAATATGCAGCACAACTTCTGGTCCAGGCTTTGGTCATGTCACATCTGGTAGTACTGCAGGTCTCTTGATAATCCAGATTATATTGGCCTATCTTGTATTTAACCAGATGAGACAGGTACATGTCACTCCTCTCTTCAGGGTGCTACATTGGCTCCATGTAGCAGCACGCTACAAGTTCAAATCCTTGAAACTTGGCTACAGAGTTATCAATGCGTCAGCACTTCCATATATGGAGACACTGATGAGGTGCTATGCTCCTTCTCATCCACTCAGGGAACAGCATCTGGTGATGCCACCTCTGCGTGCTATCAAGTCTCAATCCAGAGTCTTTTCCTGTGTAGTTCCTAGTTGGCGGAGAGAGCTGCCCACCTCCATTCGAACTGCTGACTCCCTCGATGTATTTAAAAAGCAATTGAAAATCCATTCTGTGAATATATGTAATTGATTAAGCAAAATTTGCTCTGTGATCTTTAAAATTGTTGCTTGATTTCTTGTTACATTAAGTTTAATTGCTTTATCGATTGTTCATCTACTGAATGATTGTAAATTTATTAGTTATTACATCTTTTCATTTGTGGTAGTCAACTTTTGTTACCTGTCCTAATACACTTGCTAAACAAACAGGCCCTAACCTAATGTTACTCAATTATGTTACTTCTTTTGTAAATCATTTGATTAAAAGTATCTGCAAAGCAAATAAATGTAAATGTAAGGTAAACATTAGGATAAATATAACAATTTTGCCCAATAATGGTGGCCCAGTACACTGACAAGATTTTCTGGAATACTCAATACTAAAGCTTTGACAAAATCCACAAAACACTGAAAAACAAGATGGGCAAATTCTCACTACTGCTCAAGAATACATGAAGGGTGAAATACTTGCTCTACCATACAGAATGAGATGGAAACTGCATTACTTTTCTCAAATTCAAGGTTTACCAAAAGGCTAAAGTCTGCATATCAACACCTTACATACAAGTGTAGTTACCTTGCCTGACTAAAATGACCACATCTTACAGTTCCTCCTTTTATAAATGATGACCTCCATTACTGTCTGCTACTCCCAAGCTACTGTAAGTCCACAAGCTTTTCATCCAAAGTTGAAGAAATATATCAACCATTATAGTATACTTTAGTGGAATCAAAATGCCAATAAGGTATCTAATTTGTTTTTGTTCTTTTTTTCTCACTGACACAGATGTTTTAGAGAAAAGGCAACATCATAGCCAAACTGGTGACATATTTGAAGAACTTGGGTTTTGGCAACATCTCCAGGTTCATCACATAGAAAAATGGTATTATCCTTTGGCAGTATCTATTTGATGTGTATTATCTTGCCCTTTGCTTGTGATTTGGTGCTATTTAGTATTAACTATTACATTCATTTTTTTTTAGTTCAAGGATTCTGTTTCTGTTAATTTTTACTGAAAATCTTTCATGGTTTACGTGCCGTGTTTTGTGTGCCAGTTATGGTCATTATCACCACCAAATTGAATCCCTGTTGTCAGGCCTGTTTCCCTACATTTTTAGGGGTGTGGCCTCAGAAGGCATGACCAGTTTGTATCTGCGATAAAAGGCTGGCTAGGGGTTAATTTCATTATCCGATCTACAGATACTAAAATCATATCAAAAACTACCTTGCTCTAAATATTCTCACATGTTTCGTTCAGTCTTGGCCTCTCATGTGTTCATTTGACCTTTCAATTTGGTTTCACTTTAACTGTCATTTCCCAGCTTGTCCTTTTTGTTGTTTTCCTACGTGCGTCGCCTGATGCAACTAAAAACGTTTTTCCTGTCAATCTGCTGTCAGAACACCCTTGAAGAATCGTTAGGTTCTGTTGTGATGCTTGGACCTTTACATTTCTGCAAGTGACAACAGCCATTGTGTAAGCTGAGAACTTTGCTAGACCAAAGGCTGAGCCAAAAAGACTCAACAGGGGCAGAATCTAGCCCAGCAGAGATTAAGTGGCCTTTCCTAAAAACTGAATTTTTCTACTTTTTAATGTGATAAAAATGGAGGTGTATGAAAGACATGCATCCCTGTCCCCATGCAGCAAATGAGATAAGGGAAAAAGAAATGAGCAAAGAGAAGATAACAACAAGGTAAGAGGGAATTAAAAGAAGAAGTGAATTTGATGGAAAGAGCAATAGAGAAAGAGAGAGAAAGAAGAGAAGAGCTGACTTAATTATCTAAATAAGGGCACCGACTTTCACAGCTGGTGTAATTCTATTATTAATACTAATGTAATTAGGGAAGCTGTTAAAATGGAAACAGATTATTAAGTGTGTCAAAGATTATGATAAGGATCACAATGTATTGCTCTGATTGGTGTTCTAATAACAAAGTCTCCCCAGCAGTGGTGCTCACATTTTAATGCTAATGATAACAAACATAACAGTTTAAGTCGGAACTGCAGTCCATTTAGACAACAGAAAATGTGATGAATAAAGCCAAAGCAATTTTTTGTATACAGCAGCTCCTCTTTTCTTCTTCTATGAAATTCTGTACTCTGCAAGATGATCTAACAAGAGATATTAATTTAATGTATGTTTAAAGCATTCATAATGTAACATTCTCAAAGCTCCTTAATCCAATTTAGGGTAACGGTGGGCTATCCCAACAGAACAGTGGGCAAGGCAGAGTCCAATCCCGGATGAAGTGTCAGTCTACCAGTGAGCCTACTCATTCATACTGTAGGTCCACTCTCACACTATGGCCAGTTTAGAATTGCCAATTAAATGAATGTGCGTGTACGTGGGTGGAAAAATGGGAGCCCCCAGAAGAAAGTCCATACTGCATCTTTAAAGAAAATCTTTAATACATTGAACAAAAAGAAGTTAGTGAGTATTATTTAATCGTTCCAAAGTAGCTTGCATGTAAATTATAATGTGATTTACATATTCTTATAATTTAAATACTTGCAGGTTAAATAACTAGCTCAGGGTCAAAGAGAAAGCCAAGGAATCTGGGATTTGGAGGTTGGAAGCTCACCCAATGGAGCAGAACACACTGCCTGTCTAAATCTTCAAAATATTTAATACTCAAAGGGGTTATGCAAGTAGATTGCAGAAAATTTTAAAGTAAATTACTGGAGTTGCCTCTTTTTCTTACACATATTAGAATACGTGATGGTACTGCATATTATTTAATTTATTGTATTACAAATTAGAACATAATTGTATGTGATGTAGAACATGATGTGTGATAAAGATGTTTGAAAAACAATAGTATGCAAATAGTACTGAAGAACACCTGGGAATATTCATAATCGAGAGTGAAAAATGACTATTATCAGGATGACTGAGTGTTTTGTAGGATGCAATTAATTTTCTTTGCTGTAGCATCTGACTTGCTTAATACCAACATTTTCTCGCTTGGAGTCAATAGGTTTTTCAGGATTCTTGGACACAAAATGTATAAGTAAGTGATCGGGCCACTTGAATGTGCTCATTTGCCTCACTGACAGATAGGAGAATTTTGAATTAGGATGAATCAGTAATTATTTCTCACCTCTGTCCAGCTCTGACTCAACTTCTGTACACTTTAACGTGTAACAGAAAATATAATTAATCACCAGTAAATGAATGAGTGCAGCTTGATTATGAACAGTGTCACTTGTCAATACCAGTGAAAACTGTTTGAAATAATTCAATTAACTCAGTAAAGGGATGTTCCTTGAATTGTCATGGCGAGTGACTAGCATGATTCCTAGCACAGCCTCAGCGTTCTTGTTCTCTTTCCCTTGCACTTCTATGTTTGAAAAGTAGAAACCATTGGGAGCCATGGGTTACTAGCTAAGCTTGAACTGCCTCTTAGTAGCATTTCAATAGGCTGCTTTGCACATGGGAGGCCTATATATAAATTGTGGGGCACCAACCTGGTTGTCCCTGTTTAATTCAGTCCAAGCAAATATAACAAAAAATGGCTGTTTATGATCATCAGTAAAAATAACAAAAGAAAAATGCCAAAATAGAAAAGCTGCCAGGCTAAAATAACATGATTCCTTTCTCTTTCTCTGGTTTAAAGGAGCTCTGTCCTACGGCGCAGTCTGCTCACAACTGACCACCTCCTTTAGGCAGCTGCAGGAACCAGAAGGGACGGAATCGATTGCCATCCCTGGGTGTCTCCTCAGTATTGCAGAAGGAAGAAAGGAAGAGAAGTTTAGCATGAGGCCCCCTGTCAACCCAGGGTGGTAGTGCCTGCTTCAGATGAGCACAGAGGGTGCGTGACAATATGTATGTATACCCTGTAACTAGGAGACAAACTAGGCCAACTTTAAAGGAATACTCAATTCAAAAAAATGATTTTCTTTTATATATAACTTACCCCATGGAGTCTGTAGCAGTGGCCATTAAAAACATTTAATCTCATGTTTTCATGGAAAAATGACATAACAAAGTTTCTGATAGAATGGGACCCAACAATGACCAATGCTGGACAACAGTAAACAATATCAAAAACATCCATGAAGAAAATCTAATTTTACTTTTGTCTAATAATTCACGTGAAGTCATCCAGTCATTTGCTCACAATGTGCAAAGCACATATTTTTTGTTAAAATATTGCTAAATAAATAAGTACAGAAAATGAAAGTAGTGCCCAAAAAGAAAGTAGCTTCACACGGGGTCTTGCTTTTGAATTGAAAATGCAACTCTTGACCAAGGAATGACAGGAAGAGGCCAGTAGTGTTAAATACCAGTCTATTAGAGGTTTAGTTATGTCCTTTCTACACAAAAACATGAGATTAAAAATTTTCGTGGGCCACCTCTACAAACTACATGGGGTAAGTAACAATTAACAAAATATTTTTGGGTGGAATACTCCATTAATCCCTATTCTATACACAGTATATCACTTATTAGACACAAGCCTTTAGCTTTTCCCTCCCCAAATTTAAAACCAGTGAACTGGTCACACACATTGTATCCATTCAGTTACTGGATATGTCAAGAAATTGAATCCACAAAGTTGAAGCTTAATCATTGTGTTGTGGAATTGTGGGCATGATGCCACCACACAGGCATTGCAGCTGGACAAATCTCACTTAATTTTCAATGCATTATTTTTGATGTATACATATTGCAAGCATCATTTTACAAGATAGATAGATAGATAGATAGATAGATAGATAGATAGATAGATAGATAGATAGATAGATAGATAGATAGATAGATAGATAGATAGATAGATAGATAACACTCACACAGCACTGCAAAATTAATTGCTCTTGAATATACAATAAATTATTGAGAACATTTGAACATTTTAAGTGCTTAAAATGTTGTGGTAAGATACCTCATAAAAGGCCACAGACATACGAGTGGGGTTGTTCAAAATAAATCCATCAAAGACATTTCTGCATTTTGCAAGGTAATTAAGGCCACTTTTAATGTGAATTATAGCCATGTTATAAAGACATTTTTACAATAACATTTTAGAGAGTTATTATTATTATTATTATTAATCATATTATTATTATTATTAATCATATTATTATTATTTCTGGTTATAACATGTGCCACTGTTACATCATGCAGACAACCCACATGAATAGGTAATATATAAATGAAGGCAGCCTGATCTTTGTGAATATAATAATCAATTTTAATGAAAACATCAAAGGACTCCAAATTTAAACTATTGGAAGCATTTTTAATGAACTCAAGATTTGTAATAACCTCAAGTGCTGCATCTAGAATGAACTGTTTCTTTTAAAAGCATTCTATAATTTTTCAAATCAGTATTCAGTTTGTGTTATACTTTTATCATTCCAGTAAATTTAAATTTTTTTTTTTAAGATACACTGGTTCTCCATCTAGGTTTGGCTATTACCTTGAACAAAATTCTAGTGGACGAGCCTCTGCAATACCACACCAAATGGTTGGATTCCTATAGCAGCCTGTGCTCAGTGAGAACCCTTAGTGCCAGGAAGTGCTCGCTGGTAGACTTCTTAGGCGTAAAACCAGACTGCTCCAGTCGCTGGTAGGTGAGTAAGTGATCACGGATCCTATTAAGGTTGACTCTTGCAAGGACCTTACCCGGCACAGAGAGTAGTGTTATCCCTCTATAGTTGCCTCAGTCCAGGGCGATCACCTTTCCCTTTCCAGATAGGGATGACAAGCCCCATTTTCCAGTCTCCCAAATGGAAGCAAAGATTGCTTGCAATGCCAGGATGACAGCCTTACCACCAGCCTGGAGAAGTTCACCCCAGATACCACAGATGCCTCAGCTGGTTCACCACCTGTGCAATCTCAGTGACACTGGGTGATTCACTGCTAATTGGAGGATACCCTGTAGACTTGGTTTAAATGGGCACCACAAAAATTATCAAAAGAAATCAGCACATAGATTATCAGTGACAATTCAAAAAATAAAATCCAAATAAACAAAGTGCAAAACTAATAGGATGACATGGGGTTAGGGTTAGTGCAGTACACTTAGAAAGTTTAGACTTCCCAGTAATTGTCAGAATTCTCCTTAAAAGGAGAGAGAGAGAGAGAGAGGGAGAAGGGTGTGTGTGTGTGTGTGTGTGTGTTTGGGGGGTCGGGGGAGCGATTTAGGCCATGAATGATTGGAGGATGTTTAAGAGATACCCTACAGAGAGATGGTACCATCGTAGGGGTACAAGGACTGGGTTGCTGTTTAAGAGGTGATATAACAAGAAGGCTGTACAACAGCTTGGTTCTCTTAAGACGCTAACAGCTTAGTGCATAGACTACTATGCATAAGTCTAACCTGGTGTTACTGTTGCAAAAGTAGGGCCATACTTGGCAAGAAGTGATTCTGGGATATATCCACAAACTGACTCAAGCCCAAAGGGCCTTACAGCCTAAAACTATCAGATGAGTCAGGGCTATTGCCCAAACATATAAACATTATATAAAAAAATAACATATTTTAAAGCATGTGAGTGGGGATCAGTTTGGATGTGCATCTGCATTGGAGAAGGGAAGAGAGTTGCAACAACCTTAATACTGTATGCCCAATTCCGTCTTCAGGCATGAGTCCCACCCAAAGACAACTGATGTCATTTCTGCTACTATCAACTGTGGGTGCCACCAGGGGAACACAACAGGGATTAATGGTCCCTACTTTATAGGACTTCCGCTTGACATAGAGGTGCTTCTGATGAACAGTGTTGTGACACCAGAAATATTCAAAGGTCCTGAGTAAAGGAGATAGCTTGGCCTCACCCGTGTGAGCTGGATTCAAGAGTGGCTTGTGTGGGATATATATATATATATATATACTAGCTGTGTAACCCCATGCTGTAAAAAGCCCAGGCTCCTAGAAATCATGGATTTTGGCACTTCAAGCAATCAATCTCATCAGTTGTGCATTAGCAGCTAAACAAGCTTCTCTTTGGTTTCATTTTGCCTATATGCTCACCTCAATTGTCTATCAGTGGCTAAGCGAATTTCTCTCCTTTCTCTGCAGTTTAACTTTGGTGACAGAGTCACTTTCTTTGAACTTCATGCCGTAGACCCACACTTTGGGCCAGACAGATAGACACACACACTTCCACACGTAGATATTTATATATATATATATATAGGGGCAGAACTGTGGCGCAGTGGGTAGCACTGCTGCCTCGCAGTTGGGAGACCTGGGGACCTGGGTTCGCTTCCCGGGTCCTCCCTGTGTGGAGTTTGCATGTTCTCCCCGTGTCTGCGTGGGTTTCCTCCGGGCGCTCTGGTTTCCTCCCACAGTCCAAAGACATGCAGGTTAGGTGGATTGGCGATTCTAAATTGGCCCTAGTGTGTGCTTGGTGTGTGGGTGTTTGTGTGTGTCCTGCGGTGGGTTGGCACCCTGCTGGGATTGGTTCCTGCCTTGTGCCCTGTGTTGGCTGGGATTGGCTCCAGCAGACCCCTGTGACCTTGTGTTCGGATTTAGCGGGTTGGAAAATATATATATATTTACATCTTGTCAAGCTTGGGTCACAAAGTTACACAGGAGAGTGCAAAAGGTTTTCCAAGGTGTAAAAACTTCATTCCTGTTCCGGCAGATACAAACACAAGTTTCTTTCAGAGGAGATCCGTCCTCACAAGGTACAGCTGTCAAATTTGACACATCAGCCCAGACTTTTGCTCAAAAGAACACAAAGTCTTCTTCATCAAGGGGGTACAGTGGCGTGGAAACAGAGCAGAGGGAGTCTGGGGGGAGAGAGACAGGAGAGTGAGACCTGTAGGATGGCTGCAACTCGGTCTTTTAAATGTTCGAAGACCTGCGCGAAGCCAGCAAGCCTGCAGCTGATCCCACAAAGAGGAGCTGTAAGAGTGGGTTTGTTTCCCATTGAAAAACTGTTTAAGAGGGGGTTTCTGAAGGGCGGCCACATCCCCCTGCCGCAGCGGTCACAATATATATATTGTGAAATGATTGAACAGACACAGAAAGAGGGTTAGGGGCAGCCACCCATATACTTGAATCAGGGTGCCAAAATGAAAGATTGGTTCCAAATCACATGACTCAACAGACTTCAGTCCAACAATAGAACGACAACAATAGGCAAACATGGTGGATTTAAAACCAGGCGGGGGAAGTGAAGTCATCGAGGCAGTAACCAGAAGAGATATCATCAGGCTTGGAACCGGAAGAGACGTCAATGAGCCAGGGACCGCAAGTGACGTCCTCGAGTCCAGGTGAAATTTCCCGTGGTTGGTCTCCTGATGAAAAAGAGAATGGATTAGTGCAATCTGCCACCCCCTAGTTTGGCACAGAATTATCCATTTGTGAGCCCCTCAGCTACCTCCCATTCACACGTGTGTGACAATATATATACTGTATGGTGGCATACATACATACATACATAGACAGGCTCTGAGATGCTGTAGGTTTTGTTGTGCTGTCCCAGTCTTTCCTCCCTTGTTTTCTTTATGTAATAAATACTATTGTTGTACATTTTGGCTCTTTTTCTGATTGAAGGGATCTCTCTAATAGTGAATGACATACCCTTTTGATAGAGCAATTTTTAAAATGTTATTGTCCCAGTGATGGCAAGTGCCTAAAATCCTTGACGGTCATTTTAACTACATCTAAACAATTCAGAGTCAGGCTGTCTCCTTAATATAATTAGTATCCAACAGCTATGGACTTCACACTGACATGAGATCAATCAACCAACCGATCAACCATTCACAATATATTGTATCCTTATTTGTAAACAATTTGTATTAAAGGACAAAGGCAATTTATTACACATCCGGAAGATAAAAACTGAACAGCACATGTTAGAATATTCTGCACAGATAAAATTAAATGGTAGTGTTTAAGGAATGTTGGCTTCAGCTTGAGAGAGAAAGAGAGACAAAGAGAGAGGCAGAAAGGGCTTCATGATAATAAGATCTGACACTGCACATATTGTTTTTATTCTCCTAAAATATGAGTCTCAGAAACAGAATACTCCAAGCTTTAAAGAAAGAGTGTGTTGGCTTAGCTGGCAATTCCAAATTTGCCTTGTGTGACTTTCAGTGTTTGAGCATGTAAGTCTGTAGGTCTTGCAATGACCTTCTACCCCACCTAGGGTGCATGGCTAACTTGTGCCTGATGCTGCCAGAGAGGCTCTGGTCCCATGCAGCCTTGTATTTGGTAAAGCAGGGAATTATATTTTATGTCATTATCATAACAATATAATTATTAATAATAATAAAAAATATGAAAATGTTAAAGTCAGCCCAAATAAAAACAAGGTGAAGCAAGGTCGTGCAAACATTATTATTATTATTACATAAAAGCAAGTTGAGCACGCTTTTATCAAGAGAAGGAAAGTGCCGGCAGCCAGAGTGAGGAATACAAAAGTAGGCAAGCTTGAAGAGCGCCTTTGATTCAAAGCCTGGGTGTCTCCACTCCGGCCCTGCTCCATGCATCCTGTCAATTACACCTGCATATCTTTACATACCCCACTTCCCTTTAGCAGGGGGATGGGCTGAAGGAAGCAAGCACTCTCTTTCAGGTGTCACAGTACGACTTGAGGAAGTGATCAATCAGCGTCGGTCGCTTTTGATGGAGTCGTTACTCCAGCTTGTTGAATTTTTTTTTTTAAACCGACGGAGGTCTTTCAGGAGAGTGAAGTTAAAGAAATCGTTTTAACATTGCCTCCGGTAAAGCGATCCCAGTAATGCAGCCTTGACTTTCTGTTTGCATCTTATATCCATTCCCTCCACCCGAAAGCGTGCAAGAAAATGAATGATCTCTCTCTGAGTGTTGCATAATTAATGAAAATTTGCTAGAAATGTAGGCTTTTTCCTAGTTTCTGGATGTCATTTCTCACCATCTCTTTCTCACATAGCTCACTCCTTCTTAATCAAGAGGATCAGTGGGGTTGCGTGAGAACTATCATCTTATCTTATTGCATAAACTTCTAAGATCAAAAATGAAGTGGCCAGTGAGGCTATGGGTGAATATATGGAGACGATTTATAAAGGGAGTGCCACCTGTGAGCAGGCTAGCTGTATGGAACCAAGGGCATGACTTGTAAGTGAGATATCATTTTGGCACAAATTAATGGCAAACAACAAAATAAACTTATTAGGCAGCTCCTGATTTCAAAATGTTACTGATTTAATTGAATGGCCTGTGAAAAAGCAAACTTAGGCAATAAATGGTCCAGTTCACGCAGACATGTACACTTGTACAGCCCTGGCTCTTCAGGTTTAAAATGTTAATGATGTTATTTGCATTAGACAAGAATTTGCTTTGCTGACCTTGAAATGCTGGATAAATACTTAAGTGACGTGTTAATGATATTGGGAAGTATTCATTCAAACAGTCAGTCTTATTTTTAATAAAGTAGATATAGTATTTTTCTCACTCTAAAAAATAAATTTACATTAAGAGTGATATTCAGTAACTCCATTTATTGTATATGTGTACATTTTCTTGCACTTTAAGTTCATGTTGATATCAACAGAAAGAAAGAAAGAAAGAAAGAAAGAAAGAAAGAAAGAAAGAAAGAAAGAAAGAAAGAAAGAAAGAAAGAAGTGTACTGCATTTTTTTTATCTGTACTTGAACGTCATGCACAAAAGGCAGTTTAATGGAGAAAGGGGCAGATGTTTTGAAGTTTTGCTTCCGCATGAGGCTAGCTTTAACTTTTTTCTAAGCTTCTTGGGTTTAATTAAAAACATGGGTATTAGTAAGCTGAATGAAAGAGAAATAATAAAAAAAAGAAATCAGTAGCATAATTTGCTTTTTACTGTTGTGTGAAGCCTTCTGCTGGGGTGATACATTTAAAACCGAAGTAATGTGGTGAGCCTCTTTTCATGACTGGTAAAAATAGCAGAGTCTGTTAGGCATTGCTGATCAGCACATGATACGAAATGCAGCAGGATCTTGAGTTTGTCTCAGTGACGTATGCTTACCATGTGGCGGGATGCAAAGTGTTCCACCCCAGGAGCCCTAAGTACAGCAATTACTCAACTGTTACACTCTAAAGTGTGACAAAGACCCATCCTGGCACCGTTTCTGGGACTTTCTGACCTGTGTCTCTAAGGAGGCCACAGCACTCTTTGCTTTGGCTCTGCCTACTGGTGTTTCAGCCTCTTCACTTATACTGTCTGACCACATCAAGCAAAGCAGGAGAAATTTAAAGGAGGCCCTGTGTGGCCACTGTCTGCGGAAAGAATACCTCTGGCTGTTTTGGATGGTGTCTGCTCCCTTGGAGCCTAACCATGACTCAGCTGCTGTGACTGAGCTTTGTTAAAGTGTGCTGTTTAACTACAATGAGGCACACACGTCTGGCAGATCCATTTTCTGATGCTAGGAGGTTGCTTCTCACATACCCTGCACATCAAAGTTGTTTTTTAAACTTTCCACTGAGAAGCATATAGCAGGGATGGACTCACCCCTAAGTTCTTTGTCTCACCCCTTCACAACACCCAGATTTTAAAGGTAGGATCGGAGCTATAGGTGAATTCTTATCTACAAAATGCCTCATTTGGGCAACTAGTTACTGGATTTAGTGCTCTTTGTCACCCTAAAAGCACTTTGTACTTGTTAGGCGTGCAGCTAATAGAGCTGAGCTGATCAAGGGGCTAGAAAAGTTTGACTTCAACTAAAAAGGAAAAAGGACCAAGCAGATGATACAAGTCTTGACAACAGGACTGGAGCCGCAGGGCTAAGGGCAAATAACAAAAGTCATCCTATGAAGAAAAAGATGCATTTATAATATCCATCCATTCATTAAACTGGTCTGCAAAAAAACTTTTTTTCACTCCCTTCAAAAATTGTTTGAGTTGTTTGTAGATTTGAGGGAGGCATATCCTTAAAATGGCAATAGAATTGATCTATCACATCCAAATTGTGATAGAGATGATAGTCTAAAATGAAAAAAACTATTTTAGAAAAAGAAAATTTTGTTTTGAGTTACACATATAATGGTTTTACATATAATTATTTCTTACAAATAGTAGTCACTTGGTATTTTTTTTCCTCTTATAATCCTCTGATAGTGTTTCACGCTGGAATGACTAGCAGGTGTCTGCTACCACAAATTCCACTCCCCATTCCACTATAATGTCTCTCCTTTTGAGTGATGTCTTGGCAGAACCTTTCCCCTTGTTCATCAGAGACAGCTCACGTGTTGTCGGGGAAAAAATTACAAACAAGGGTGTCATAGTAGGATGTTGTACCCTGTTAGCCATTAAAGATGCAATGAGAAGTCAAGTAAAATGAAACTTTTTATTGGCTAGCTAAAAAGATTACAATAAGGGCATAGGAAATGGAATGTCGTACCCAACCACAAGGTAGGAGAAGCTCCTCAACTAGTTCCTCATAGTTTTCCGTCATTGTATTCCCAAGTAAATTTGGCATCCACCTTTTAGTTATTTCCAATAAAGGAAGGCTGTGTATTCTATTATTGTTTGCTTACAAGTTACATGGTCAAGACAATGGATGGATGAACCCAACCTTGCATATTTCTATAAGAAACATATCTCTCTTCTGAACAGTAAAAGACAACTTCCTAAACTTCTAAATGTATTTTTCTGACGATTATATAGCAATAAGAAAACAAACAAACAAAAACCTGCGGTGGGCTGGTGCCCTGCCTGGACTTTGTTTCCTGCCTTGCGTCCTGTGTTGGCTGGGATTGGCTCCAGCAGACCCACGTGACCCTGTAGTTAGGATATAGCGGGTTGGGTAATGGATGGATGGATGGACAAACAAAAACAAAAACACTGATTGAGAGCAAAAATTGTATAGCAAATATTTGCTTTTGGTTTGTTTCTGTCCCAACTAACATTAAGAACAAGAAAGACTGCGGTTTTTCATTTCAAAATATACTTCAAACAATATTTTGAGCATGAAAAATACTTATGCTTTAAAACAAAAGTAACAACTTTTTTTCACTGAATCTGAAATGGTTTGCAGGAATATTCCAATTCCAGAAATGGATTTCGCCCACCTAAATCTTTGCAGTACACCAATTTTTTGCATGGGAATATTTTGGTGTAAACCGGTGTTATCAAAACTGCTCAATTCAGTTAAGGGTTATTTGTGTGAATAATACTTTGCATTACATTTGTTGTGTCATCGTATACGCACTTGCTGCCTTCCAACAATTACCTGGAGAATTCAGTATCATCATATGTCTTCCATTACATAGTCATGGGGTGCCAGAGTCTGTTCCAGTAGTATTACATGTAAAGCATGGGACTGGCTTTGAAACGCAAAATTTTAAAATGGTACAGGTACAAGTTGGCTCTTTTGAATCACAGGTTTATGATTTGTGGATCCGTCTTTTCACGGGTTTGTCATCAAGAATTAAAAGGAAATCATTTTGCAGGTTTTGTGATCTATTGCGGAAAACCACAGACAACACTGTAGCAGCACTACTTAAGTGGACTACAAATCCCAGTAACCCCAGGAGTACAGTGTCATTGGGCAGTTTCAGGTGGTTGCCACTAGAGCTGCTGAGTGAAAGATGAAGGAGCTAGCTTTAAAAGTAAGTTATAAGAAACTGATGGGATCTTAATTGGTAGTGTCTTTTTGATTCAACACTTTACTGCACAATTGAATTATAATAACACCTACGGGATTACATTTTTCTCTGAATTTATCTTCTTGTCCTGTGCCCACTTGTTCGTGTGATTTTATATGGGCTGGAAAACGTCTTCATCTGAGAGCAGTCTCAGCTTCTATGAATCTTTGCATACATTGGCATCATGGTAAGACAAAATTTTATATAACTTTTAGGAGGCTGTTCAACTTCATTCCATAACTACACCACCATCATATGCATTTGCAAGAGTTCACTAAAGAACTGTTTAATTATGCACTTTGGAGGTTGCATCGTGGTCTCTGCAGCTAGCCCCACACAAGCGATTTGTTTGCACAATGATCATTCTCTCTAGTGTTTCTCACAACATTTTGCATCTTATTTAGTGCAATAAATGTAGAATATACAGTAACCATGAGCACAAAACATATTTGCAGATTTTCACATTCGCAGGGGTTCTACGTCCACAACCCTGTGCATTACAAGGGATAACTGTAATTATTTTGGCTAATCATAACTTTCAACACTTTTCAGTTCTGGTAATCATGTATCATGGTGTCCACCATCTTCATCTATAAGTACCCAATGATAAATGGTTTAACAGACAATGTTTCCTCAAATGTGAGGCTAGGCTTGCCTTCTTGCTTTTCATGGCATTGAAAAAAATTATGCAAGTATGATGAAAACAACCCTATAATAGACACAACTCAAAAGAACAGAGATGCTCAAAACTAAACAAAAAAGGAAACCTGACAAAAATCAAAGCTTTTTTCCATCCCATATCCTCTACCACATCGTTTCCCAAATGGTGGGTCATGACCTGGCACCGGATCACGAAAGCACAATGTTTGCATTCTCGCAAACATAGATGTTTCGTTTTTGGGTTTTTGTTTTTTCATGAAACTCTAAAATACAGATAAATAACGTTGAACCAGGACTATTCAATAAATAAATCAATTAATAGAGATGAAAAACGTGTTCAGTTCATGTTTGTGCCATCTTGGCCACCGTGCATGGTGCCATTTTACAGTTTCATTGTTTGCAGCTAAGTAGCTCATCCAATAGCAAGGCTGCACGGCTGCGTGGAAAAACATGCCACTCCCCCATTGACCGAATTGTCTGGCAATCCGCCCATACTCACTCTGCTTGTTCAGCTTGAGTTAAACGTGAAGAGACAATGTATTTTTTTGTATTTACTGATTAGGTGTAATTTGACAATGGATAAATGGGTAATAAAATTTCAAACAAAGAATGATTCAGTTATAAACTCTTCTATTAGCACCGATAAACAATCAAGAGATATGCAGTCGTAAACAATTTCTGGGAGTGGCACTAACAGACAGTTGAGTGATGTACAGGCAGGCACAAGTTCTGAGTTTGGCACTAACATACGGCTACAGGATGTGTTGTCTACTATTCTTACAATAAAGAAGAAGATGTCTTGGACCCGACAGTATTCTGAGGATTCCATACAATTCAGTTTCATCAAGGGTGCTGATGACAAACTGTTATGTGTTATTTGTTATGTGACAGTTTCAAACGAGTCTATGAGACCTTCAAAGTTTAAGCAGCACTTGGAATTGAAACATCCAAACTACAGTAATAAAGCAATAGATTTCTTTATAAATAGAAAGAGAGAATTGATAGCTACTAAAAAGACTATGTCTTCGTATATTTCTCAGGGCACTCAGTCTGAAAATCTTCTAATGGCTTCTTATATAATATCAAAACTAATTGTTGAAACTGGTTATCCTCACACAGTTGCCGAGAAATTAATAGTTCCAGCAATGAAAATGTTAGCATCCCGAATATGTAATAAAAAACAGGAGAACCAAGTAAATATGCTGAAGCTATCAATTAACACAGTGAAGCGAAGAATCATGGAGATAAAATATCGAAAAAACTGTCATTGGTCACTTAAAAGACTGAAGTTTTTTTTCTTTGCAAATCGATGAAAGTACAGATATATCGAACAATGCCAATCTAATGTGTTTTGTGAGATACGATTTTGACAATACAACTCACGAAGAATTTTTCTTTTGTAAACCTTTGCCAACAAGAACAACAGCTGAAGAAAATTTTAATTGGATTGATAATTACATCAATCAAAATGGCATTGAATGGAAGAAATGTGTGGGACTGAGTAGCGATGGAGCCCATGCAATATCAGGCACACGTACTGGACTTTTTTCGAAGATCAAAACCATAGCACCAGACTGTGTGTGGGTGCATTGTAGTATTCACAGAGAATCATTAGCCATCAAAAAAATGCCATTGCTTTTAACAACTATATGAGTGTGTAAAATTTAAAAATTTTATAAAATCGTATTTGTTGAATATTTTCTGTATTGTGTAAAGAAATGGGGAGTGAACATGAGCATCTTCTTTTACACTGCGAGGTATGATGGGTATCAAGAGGGAATGTTTCAAGAAGACATTGAAATGAAGGAGGACATTTTAATCTTCTTAGACCAACATCTCTCAACAGCTGGGGATGTAATATTTGAATTTAAAAACAGTCTTAATGATATCAACTGGCTATTCAAGGTATGCTATGTTTGTGGCATTTTTGATTTTTTGAATAATTTAAGTCTGATATTACAAGGTAGCAATGTAACTGTATTTAAAGTGCAAGAGAAGGTGGAGGGTGCAACAAAAACACTCAATTTGTGATCCCGTCGTGTGGAAGCAGGGAATTACAAAGCTTTGACAAACCTAACAGAATTACAAAAAGAGTATAATATGAATTCCATTCCGGATGAGATTTCAGTTGCTGTCAAGGAACATCTGCTAGGACTTCAGACAAGTCTGAAGGAATATTTTCCCCTATCAACAGTAACAAAGCATGGATAAGGAACCCTTTTACAGTGAGCACAGAATCGGAGACGGAATTGCCGGATTCAGATATTGAATCTATAATTGAACTATCGTGTGATTCGCCACTCAAAGATAGCTTCAACAGAATACCATTGATTGATTTTTGGCTGTCTTGTCATCAGGAGTACCTAGTTTTAGCAGAAAAAGGGATACAATTTCTAATGCCTTTTGTCATGACCTATAAGGTCGAAACAGGCTTTTCAACACTGGTTTTCCTAAAAAATAAATATAGAAACCGACTGGAATTCTAACTGGATTTAAGAATAAAGTTATCATCTTGTTCTCCAAACTTGAAGTTTCTAGTTAATAAGAAACAGCATCGCACTTCTCATTAATAAATTAGTATTTTTCATGTTTGTAAGAGTAAATGCTTCTTTATAATAATAATAATAATAATAATAATAATAATAATAGGGCGGCACGGTGGCGCAGTGGGTAGCGCTGCTGCCTCGCAGTTGGGAGATCTGGGGACCTGGGTTCGATTCCCGGGTCCTCTCTGCGTGGAGTTTGCATGTTCTCCCCGTGTCTGCGTGGGTTTCCTCCGGGCGCTCCGGTTTCCTCCCACATTCCAAAGACATGCAGGTTAGGTGGATTGGCGATTCTAAATTGGCCCTAGTGTGTGCTTGGTGTGTGGGTGTGTTTGTGTGTGTCCTGCAGTGGGTTGGCACCCTGCTCAGGATTGTTTCCTGCCTTGTGCCCTGTGTTGGCTGGGATTGGCTCCAGCAGACCCCCGTGACCCTGTGTTCGGATTCAGCGGGTTGGAAAATGGATGGATGGATGGATGGATAATAATAATAATAATAATAATAATAATACATGAAAATTCTATGGAAATTTTAAATCTGTTTTATTTTACCTATAGGCCATAAAAATTTTACTGGGTCACGAAAGAAAGGTATTAAAATAACCGGGCCACAGAAAAAAAAGTTTGGGAGACGCTGCTCTACCAAGCTGTAACATGCAATCCAAAGAGTGGAGAAATCATTATTTTGAAGATGACAGAACATTGGTTACTGGTTTATAAGATGAGGTAAATGTAAAATAGTATGACAAAAAGAATAAAAAGAAACAGGACAAATGACTTCATACCACATGGAGATATATGAGGTTTTACTGGAAAATCAGCACTACTAATGTTTGCGGTACTAATCTTGTTTATTACCCTTCTAAAAAAAAAAGGCCAACGGAAAAAGTCTTAAAGGCTTCCTAAAAGTTTTGCTTTATTGTTTTTCATTATATACTGTACAGTTTGCACGCTCAAAAACAGAAAAGCAATATGCATGGATAAATCATCTAAACTTCCTGACATCCATGTAAGGCATCTAAATCATGCAGTGTACTTTCATGAAAAATTTAATTTGTGGAGATCAGAAGGCTTGTGTTTGTTCTGTTGTGGTTTTTAACTTGTGGTATGAGATCACAGCTGATTGGCTCCGGGACTGTTTCATCTTCATTCAACACAAGTGACTACAACAGATCTACTCAGCTCTATTGTCTACTCCCATGGCTTACAGCACTTTTGCTTTGTAGACATCAGCACCATGATCTTGCAGTCATCCTGTTTTCCTACGAATCACATACAGTGCCTTAAACTGACTTATTCTAATTCTTTTTTATAAATCTATTATAACACAGTGTCACAGAGAGCAGAAGCCCACTTCAGAACAAGGCAAGAACAGGCACCTGAATGAGGTAGAACTTCATTACAACACACTCCTGTACACTGCTATTGTACAGCTTGCAGTGTGACACTGTATACCCCCCCTTGTCTTCTGAACTCCCACCCATCTCCCTCCTTAAAAGAATTTCGCTAAACTCTTCAAGTACAGTATATGTGAAAATAAAAAAAAAATCACAATGAAGCCTAACCTGCAAATATTTCTTTACATTTATATATACTTTTCTCACTACTCAAAGCACATTATATAGAAAGTGGGGAGCCACTTCAATGACCACTAATATGCAGCATCCACCTACAAGATGTAATGGCAGCCATTTTGCACCACTACACTCACCACACATTAGCTGGTTGGCGGTTAAGGGGTGAGAGACAGTTAGACAATTAGACAGAGGGATTGATTAGAAAGCCAGAATGACAAGACCGTGATGGGCAATTTAGCCAGGACATGAGGATAAACTCTACTCTTTTCAAAGAATGTCCAGGGATCTTTCATGACTACCGAGATTCAGGACCTCGTTTTTACATCTCATCTGAAGGACAGTGCCATTTTTACAGCGCATGTTTATTTATTTTTTTTACATATAAAGTAGAAAATTTTCTAAAAGCAGCCTGACCACCTTCCCTTGTCTTTCACCATATCTGTCCCATTGTAGATAATACTACATCCACAAATAAATGTTGTAAATGTTAACTTATTCATGTGGTTTGTAGTGATAGCCAAGAAAAATATTCAATCTCATGTTTTAATGAAGAACAAAGCTAAAAAAGTTTATACTTTAACGGAAGCAGGCAGTGACCAAAATTGGACAACTGCAAACAGTACTTTAAACGTTCATGAACTAAATGTAATGTTACTCATGCTGCACAATCCACATCAGGTCATCCAGTTGTATGCTTAAAACGTGTAAAATGTATACATTTTTGCAAAAATATTGTTAAATCCATTCTTCCAGTAAAATGAAAGTAGCCCACAAACAGAAAGAACATTAACTCGGGGTCGCGCTTTTGAATTGAAAACAGGACAATGCAAGAAACTCCAGCTTTTACCATAGTGTGTATGACATCCTGACAGCAATGGTTAAAAACATAAAAGGCAGTTATAGGGAAATACTGTATTGCTGAAAAGGCAATAAATGATGAGAGATTTTCAGGATTTTAGAACTACAAGAATGTTCAAGGGGGATATAAAGTTCATTACAAATGATAGGAGCAAAATAAAATATACAGTCAGTGAAAGAGGAATGCTGTAAATTTGCATTTTTATTTTCCCATGTGACAAAATTGACAGCTTCCCGGCAGACACAGAGACTATCAAGGAAGTATTTAGTGATTTGGAAATTGTAGAGAGGAAAGTGTTGCTAAGATTAAAAGGGTAAAATTAAACAAATTGCCAAGACCAAGTGACATTTACTGTGTAGAGTACTTACGTAGGCTAGTGAGTGCATATGCAAAAATTTAACTTGTTTCTACTGCACATTGGGGAAATTCATGAAGGCTGGAGACTAGTAACTGTTATCCCATTACAGGTAGTCATCAACTTATGACCTATGTGTCTTATGACCATTTGACTTACGATTGCTACCATGTCTCAAATGACAGTTTTCGCCACACCAACTCTGTATGCCATGACTCATTAATCTTAATCTCAGATTATTACCTGCAGCAGTTTCGACTACGTTCAGCTACATTTGTCTTACAATTACAGGAAGAAAAGCAATTGATATTGACATAAAAATGAAGGTGATCAAGCAGTATGAGGGAGGATAAGAAAACGAATGCAATCACATGTGACTTTAAGTTATCCCATTGTTCACTGCAGTGCTGTACTGCTGCACTCTGGCTTTGAATCCGGTTAACCTCCAAAGCTTCTGGCTGTGATTCACGATATGCCACTTCATGCAAACCACCACAGAGGGGTAATGAAATCACGCTGAGTTCCATTATATGTTAAAATTTATTATTAGCAGGCTGACATGTTAAAACAGAAAGCATATGAGTGCTCAAACTTACAATTCCTCCTCTCACAGTTAACACAATGAACACTGGGAGAGGCTCATACTGATGACGAAACACAATGCAGACAAAGACAGGATTTATGAAGCTGTTAGAGGTTCAATACTCATGTGAGTAACAGTAAAAACAAAACAAAAAAAAAAGAAAATCTACACAATGTGCTAAGAATAATGATAGAAAAGGATATAAAATAAACAATATGACTTAAGGGACTTATTATCCAGTACTATACATACTGTATAGTCAGGTTTGAATACATATACCGTTCTGTCTTATGTCCAGATTGATTTACAATCGGTCCGTCGGAACCGAACATGATCAGTAGTTGATAACTACCTGTATAAAAAGATGGCTGGACTCATTCAATTAGATGTAGGCCAGTAAATTTTAAACATGCATTACAGGTAAATTAATGGATGCAATTATTAAGGAGAAGATCAAGCATCACATACCTTACTAATATGCAAAAATTCTATAAGGAATCAACGAAAGCGTTAGATCAGAGATGATATTATTTATGTTTTTTTGTGGATGGTTTTAATAACAACTTACATAAGAGAGGTCACTGTAGGCCTTTGATGCAGCACCTTTGCAATCATGTAACATGGACTATGAGGGGGGACATAAAATTTCTTGGAATTGGTCAATAGCACAAGAGTGGGGTGTAGTCATCAAATTTGTATACAAGTCTAGTTAACAAGTCTGCCAAGTGGCATTGTGCTTAATTCTATTTCTGTGGTTTATTCTATAACTGAGACTTAGGCAAGCCTCCATTGCAGATTTTCAAGAGACAATGACAATTGCAGTCACGTTTTTCAACATGGATATACTTATTCATAAACAGTTTGCTTCTGGTGGAGAGACTGTTAATCTGTGACATTACGCTGAAGTGGGAAAGCATCAGGAAAACATGTCAAGAGAAGGGGCACACCCAAACCTGCACGTTGCACTATGAGAATGCAACTGCACACACCACATTATCAGTCAAAGAATTTTTGACCAGAAACAATGTGGTAGTTGCTTTGCACCCACTGAATTCTCTAGATCAGAATAGATTAAAATTGAGACAGGAGGTAAGAAGATTTGCTACCGTGGAAAAAATACAGGAAAAAACACAGTAAACATGGTAACAAGAGATGAGTACAGGAAATGTTAGATGGAATGAGAGAAGTGCTGGGACAAGTGTATTGAATCTCAAGGAGAGTATTTTGAAGGTGACTGAAAGAGAATTGCTATAAGTTTTATAATAAAGTTTTTTTTGGGGGGGGGGGGGATTTTGGTACACCCTTGCATGTTCCTTTCTCTCTGTCTTTTCAAATGTTAACATGATGGGTAACAGCAGATAAAGTCAAAGACGTATTGATTAATATTTGCTGCATTAAAAGCTTCATTGTCAAAGGGGGGTTGTTTTCAAAATCAGAACAGCTGACAAACCTCAGGCCTTTACGTAAGACATATGGCAATCTGAATAGAACAGATGAGCAGCAGTGGTCATTGAGTGTTTTACAGCACGCTAGACGATTAGGTTTGGTAAAGCTAAATGGGAGAACTCAGTTCAAAGCACCTATGACCCTTGTTGGGAGGGAGCTTCAGGTTGCCATTGACATCAGAAAACAACACATATAGGAGAGGAAATTAATTTTGAGATTGCCTTCTCAATTCACTGAGCAGTAAGAGAAACCCAAAACTGTGATTGATGACACATAGCAGCATAATGTCACAATATCTAAAACTGCAGATAGTGGAGCAATATGTTTTGTCTCCAAATGATAAGCAGAAGCAGAATTCATCAGAGAAAATGATATATATATATATATATATATAATTATATATACAGTATATATATATATATATATATATATATATATATATATATATATATATATATATATATATATATATATATATATATATATATATGTATATATATATATATATATATATATATATATATATGCCTGAGAGAAGTCTACCTAAAAAATTCCTTTCCTTTGACAGCACCATGACGGATTTCAGTAATGTCCTACCTGTGTGATGATCCTCATTTGCTGAGGTGTTTTGATGTCAGCCCACTAAATTTTTGAACCCATCCATGTACTTTCTAAACACATTAAAGGGTCACAAAAAACGTAGGGGCCAACCCCAAATTTGATGCCAGGCAATCACAGTGCACAATCATGGATACAGCCATATTCACTCACTCATACTGAGTCACAAATTAGCCGAACCTGCGATACTGTAACCAGCCTTGATACCCAGAGAAACATCCTTGCAGACACAGGTAGAATCCTCATAGGCAGGAACTAGCTGGGCATTAAACCCTGGAAGACATCAACACAAATCACGGTAGCACCGTACCACCCAAAAAAGGATGCAATGTATGTTTAGCTCTGAATTAGCCCCGTGAAAATTTCCCATTATGACCTACTGCCTAAAGGACTTCATGGGGTATTTTAACAAAGTGTGACAGCTGGCATTATCATAGGCTGAATTGTTTTGTTTTCTGGTACCTTATACTTATTAACTCTTTTGAGACAGGTGTCGACTTATAACAACATATAGGAAGCATCTTCACACAGCTGCCAGCCGCTACACGTACACGTTCAGCACTACTGGCACATCACTTTCATTTTTTATCTCCAGATCACTTACATCAAAATCAAGAGTACGATAAGTCTGAGTCCAATTCAGCAATAATACGCAAAACATTGTCTATGGAGTATTTTGCTTCATGTATTCTCTTCGTATCCTCATATCCTTTGTATTCTCGCCAGATCTGCCTTTAGCTCCTGTGGCCAGCGGCCTGCTCTGCTGTTAATTTCTGCCAGCCACCAAAAAAATATTCAGCCGTCAAAGAGTTAAACCTTGTGGCAGGTGGCCATAGCCTTTGCCCGGCCGAGGCACCTCCACGATGGAAACACTGGGGGAGGAATTGTGGTCAGAGCATTACCTCCCCCAGAGTGCTAGGTGGCAGCCCCCCTGGGTTGCAACAGTGTCTCAGACTCCCGTAAGGTTCCATGGGAATTGGAGTTGGATACAGCCCTGTTGGGATCCATGGGTGTCACCAGGGGGAGCTGCAGCATCTGCTGAGCCCTTCTTGGCAGCTCTTCCACAATACCTGGAAGTGCTGGCGGAAATGCGTCAATGAGCACCTGGAGCGCTTCTGGTTGCCTTATAAATGGGGCCAGCAGACACTACTTGGTGAGAGAGAGAGAGCAAGAGAGAAAGAAAGAGAGAAGAAGAAGAAAAGAGAAGAATTGTGTGCTGTGCTACAGTATATCGTACTGGTTGGACTGTATTATACTTGTGGGAAATAGGGAAGGCGTTTCACACAAGAGAAAAAAAGAAAATAAAATTTGTGTGTGCTTGCATTTGTGTCTCTGGTGTCTGTCTGTCTGTCTGTCTGTGTCATTGCTGGCTTCACAACCTTTAACACCTGTATCAAACATAAGTATCAGCTAACACAGACTCCCCGTACTAATGGCATTGTTCTTCACTCGGTATACCAATGCCCTATTAGGTGTACACTTAGTGTTTAAACCTATTATATCACGTCATGTTATTTTCTAACCTGCTTAATCCAGACAAGGGTTGCAGTGGGTGCTGGAGCCTATCCCAGCTATTAGAGGTTACAAGGCAGGACCAAACCCTAGACAGGATGCCAGTCCATCACAGGCTAAACACACACACACACACGCACACACACGCACATGCACATGCACACGCACACACACACCAGCCACACACTAGAGCCGATTTAGCGTTACCAAGTCACCTAACCTGCAGGTTTTTAGACAGTACGAGGAAACAAGAGTTCACAGAGGAAACCCGGAGAGAACATGCAAACTCTGCACAGGAAAAACTCAGAAAACAAATCTGGGTCTTCTTACTGTGAGGCAGCAGCACAACCACTGCACCACAGTGCCGCCCCCTACTATATCATATTGGAGATTTATTATGTTAGTGTTGCATTTAAAGTTAGGTTTTGGCTAAATATTGCATATTATTTAATGTGACTTGATGACAGCTACTGTCACTCACGTGCACATGGGAGGCAGCTAAAGGGCTTGAGGAAGGGTAATTCCGAGTCAGACCAGGATGTGGCAGAGTGCACTGATTCTTTTTCTCCTTGGCCTGCAAACCATCCATGGGAGATTCAACCTGGCCCTGTTGATGTCACTTCCGGGTCCGAGCCTATTGCTGAAGATCCTTATGAGCCTGACCCCTCTGACTTCACTTCCTGTCTTTTCCATTAAAAGCCTCCACCTTTTCCTTATTCCCTCAGTTCTGTTTTGGATTCAGTTTTGTGCACATCAGTGCTGTATAACATTTTTACGAATTTGCAGCCAGGATACCAAATATATGAGTGGCTGCCCCAAACCTTGTTATGGCTCTGTGTGGAGTTTCTGACACTATGTAGAAGTGAACGTCTAACTTCGAACAAGGCTGTTAGGTCCAATGATGAGTGCTTGAACGGAGCCAAATTCTGAGTAATAAACATCTTAAAGGGAGTTCTTGGTTTTTCACAGTTTGTTTTCCTCTTTTGGTTTTGATACACAAGTAATTGTGTGTAACCCTGGGCCTATAAAGCGCATAGCTCACTACGTTTGCCACCAAAAAATTCACAGCTAGAGTGATAACAGTACAAGCTTCTATCAACTATCATTCAATTGTATGACAGGAAGCAATCCTTGTAAATGTTTCAGACACTGGGGATGCTGCTCAGTTGCAGTGATTAATTCGGGGCCTACCACATTTGGCATGTCATAACACGCAAGACACTATGTGTGTGACTGTGTTTACATAAGAAACATAAGAAATCTGACAAATGACAAGAGGTCATTCATTCCATCAAGTCCATTTTTTGGCTAACAGCTAAGCTGTCCTTATATCTCAGTCCAGATTGTCAACCAAGACTGTAGTTGTGTGTAGTGGTTTTGCTGAGTGAAGGGTAAGGACTAAGTGAAGGAGTGTCTTCAGCTGATGTCATCAGCAAGTGCTCCACATGCTTGTGCTCACACGCAGTCCCTGTATAAGAATAGGCGTCTTTCTATTGCTCAGCATAAAAAGCCGCTGCTTCCGGGGGTCTTTATAATCCAGAATTTGTAGGTTCACAGCTGACCAGTTACTGCAGTCAAAGGTCAAAAAACTGGGATGGATTGTGGTTTAATTCCACAACAAAACGCATGGAGTAGTTGGCTGGCTTCATTTGGAAGTAAATTTGTACTTTACAAGTGGTAGCATAATGCCAGATTGCTGCAGCTGAATCACTGAAAGTGGATTTAAGGATAGCAACGAGGCCAAATCCTGAAAATGTGGAGAAGACTCCAGCTGGAATAACTGAAGGACAGTGTAAAGGAAAAAGAGAAGCAGGAACCAAAAGTAATATTGAGCTAAATCAGAAAACAGATAGGCTAGAAGACAATTTTTAATCGCTTCATAATGTTTGAGAGGTTTAACTGATGCAACAGAAGAATAGAAGGAGAAGTATAAGGTATTAGCATGCTGGATAGCTAGTGCAAAAAATAAGGGAAGGAGAAAATATGGAAAATATAAAATATTTAAGAAAAAAAAGAAAGTATCCCGAAATGGCTAAAGTGCGAGCTGTGATAACCAGTAAAGAACTGGAGTGGGGAGATGCAGACACCCAGTCAAACATCTATGAAAACAATTGGGGGAAAAGAGTGGAAACGTGAGGAAGAGGTGGGTCGATTTCTTTAAAAGGTGAGTGTCCCCCCTTACAATCCCGGTCGTACTGTAAGGGTGAGGCTGGTCTTTGAAGACTACTATACCGTAGGAGATGATGTGGCTACAAGTGCACGACTCACAAGGCAAGCTGCCAGATGTACAGTAGTTAGACTTTACAAACAAAAGCCTGGAGAACCCCGATGACTTGATTTATAACTATGCATTTGAACAGGGACTACCATGAACTGAGTCACCACAGACTGTCTGTATTGAACTTGCCGGAGATGTAGTAAAATGAGCAGCAGTTTCAGATGTTGGATGATGTAGTGGTGCAGTTGTTATATCTAATATGACAGTACTTAATAGCTCCATCAGCCTGACTTTATGTCAAGTCTTGTCAGCACCTGTGTGTAGATCCACCATATACACATGTTTTTCTTTCCAGGTACTTCACATTCTTCTCACTTTCCAAAGCCTGGCAGAGTTGGATGATTAGCATTTATATGCTTGACCAGTGTGTATGAGTATAAATTTCTTTGTGAGTATAATCCTTGAAAACCTGCCTTTCCATCCACAGTTGAGTCCTGCCTGATGTTGGCTCACTTCCACTCAGCCGACCACAACCGTGCACTGAAATAAGCACGTTCAGTAAATGGATGATAGGCCCCCAAGGTCAAATGGACTGACTTTATTTCTCTTGCTATTTTTAGAACTCTGTGTCACTTGTTTTGCTTTCCTTAACAAATATTTTTCTCGTCTGTGCCTTTGTAGAAAATAAAGTATATTATTAGAAACAATTCCAGATTGCTGTCTGACAAAAATAAATAAAAGTTCAGTCAAAAGGAAAAGCAGATTACTAAACATCTGCAGCCCCAAATGGCATGTGTAGCAAACACGCATCTGTAACAAGAGGACGTGACTCACATTCGGGACACAAGAAGAGCTACACACGAGTGAGAAGCAGTTCAAAATGCAACAGGTTTCAAATAATATCTAACATGCATTCATCTACGCAGCCACTGCCAAACCTGCTCTGCTCAGTTTAGGGTCACTGGAAACATGAAATAATCTTCAAAAAAGGCCAGTGCACATTCGAAATGATTTAGCCTTTTTGGAATTCTGTATGATCTTCGTTTACGTAACTGTGCATAAAGTATGAATGATGCTACAAAGAAAGCTCTTTGACACCTCTGCTAAGTTGTAAAAACCCATAAGTTTTGTTTTCTTAAGGGCTTTGCTTATATTTATATATACATTTTTTAAAGTGAGTAACCTCATCCATTTTTCTGCAATTTTCCACACTAGAAAGACAAACTGGGCTCATTATATACTGCAGGTGTGGAATGGTTACTGACATCTTCTACAGGTTTGCCTTTTTCCTTTCTCTGTTTGCGCTAGAAAAGGCATTGACTTGCCATGACTGTGACCAGGACAAATGAAAGAATGGATTAATTAGCATCAAGGCCGCTTTTAATATCCTAGGTGGTATTGAGAGCTTTTGAACATGGTTATAAATACAAGTCCGTCAAATCATGTATACTCACTTCAACTCTGTCTGTCTTGGCAGCATTGAATGAAAGGCAAGAAACAACCCCAGAAACAGAATTAGCCCTCACAAAGGAGAGCACACACACGGAAAGTAACATTTTGACATGCAAACACCAATGAATCAGAGCAAATGTCTAATCCACAGTGTTTCAGCATACATCTGTGGCATTTAAGGTGGATAGGTGACTCTGAAATAGTCAGATCATTTTTTGATCCTCCTACTGTTTTCATGTTCATGCCATCTGGTGAGACTCTGCAGCATCAGTGCTCTTTATTTGCTTCAAAAGAGACTCTGGAGAAGTTGTTGTTAAACTGCCAGGGGAGAGGCAAGTGAGAGAAATAATGCCACCTGGTGGCTGAACTGTAATACTGCAAAGAGCACATGCACTTCTGAAGATTTCAACCTATTCAGTATGAAGTTGTGCAAATGGGCTCGAAATTCATCATATGTAGGGTAACTGTAGCTGGTTACAACACTCATTTCCACCTTTCAAAGTCGCCCACTCAAGTTTGTAATTATCACTTAATATCATGCATTGTGTCATGTGCAAAAAGCAATACCATGAAACACACTGGAAAAAATGCAGAATGGCTTACTGATTTATCTGGAGGCATGTGTTGCTTCTTAAATACTCAACTTATAACAATCACCATCACTTATTAGGAAGAATTTTTTGAAACTAGGTAAAGAATTTAGTATTACATTTACTACATACATTTAGCTAATCAGACTCAGTTGATGCTCCCACAAAACAGGGCCTTACATCTGTGTAAAGTACTTCTGATATATGCATTCAGCTTGAATGGGTCTGCTCGTTTTAAATAAGACTACATTGTCTGTAGTAGTGAGCATGTTGAAGGGTACAGTGGTGGGAATAAAGTGAGGCTGGAGAGTTAAACATATACAGTGGCACATACATTTTCAAACCGGCTTGCCTAAATTCTGGTTCATAGGTGGCCAGTGCATAAGACAGGACAGGCCGTCAGTCACAGGACACCCACGCTCACTCGCTTTGGCCTCAGTCAAAGCCACCTATTGAGCACGTCTTTGAGCATATAAGAGAAAAAGCAGAGTACCAGCAGGAAAGCCCACCCAGATATGTGGAAAAATCCATAACCATTTGTGGATTTTTTGAACACAAGACACTGAATTTCCAGTGCTAACCACTGTCCTGCCATGCCAAGATGATATGGCTTGTCTAAACATTTCCAGAGGATGATGGGATGAATAAAATCATTCTGTGTTTGCAAGGGAAAGAGTGGTATCTGAAATGTTATATAATAAAATTAGACCAGAGTGTTAGAACAAGGGGAAATGCCACTTTAATATGCAGAACGCACCGATTGGAGTCTAGACATTTAACAGACTGGGAAACGTCAGTCTGCGCAGTTATGAATATGAGAATTAGGCTAACTGGAGTAAAATAATCTGCAAACATTCAAATACTGTGAAGTTTAGTGTTAAGGACAATACATTACTCTACCTGGTGTCTTAAAAATTTTTGTTCATTGCACTGTGATAGAAATGCAAGGTCTGCAAACACCAAATGAAGTCCTTGATATGAATGGTGATCCCGTCAAACAAGCTTGGAGTGAACCTCAGTGTTGAATTAAGGTATGCAATGTAAGCTGTAGATTGGGGGTCTAGAAGACTGTCCTTCAACTATCCAAGTGGGGCAGGGGGAGCATCAAGTCTTATTAGTGTTCCGTACCGTTGTCAGAAAAGCAGACTGATATATAAGCACACATTGCTTTGTTAACACGTGTTATGGTCTTTAAATCTAATGAGCCATTTGTCACTGATGGCAAGATAACAGACCCTGAATTCACTACTCACTCGCCACAGGATCGCAAACCAGTATTCCTCCAAAATATTTGTAAATCCAGCTAATGCTATGAATCCAAAATAAATGTAGACTTTATGAAGTTAAGAGTACAGAATTCAATTTTCCGCATGTACAATATCATCCAGATTTGCCTATTTCACTGCAAAGCTTTAAAATGAAGCATACAGGCACCTTTCTAAAAGTGCACGTCTCATGATAGCAGCATTTAAAGCTAATGTGTCAACTTGTTTTTATTTTCTAAAGGAGTTGCTTATAAATATTCAAGCCAATTAAAAGACCAAATACATAATTAAACTAGGCAGGCTTTTTCATTCACTTGGAAAAGGACTACACATTCTCACATAACATGCCCCCTTCAGAATGGTGGGTAAGTAGATCAAAGATTGATGGGTGTTCATTTTAAATATCAGTACACCCCGGCCACGCACCCCCCAAAAAACTGGGCACTCTTTGGTTCAAAGTTCCAACGAAACACCTGTGTGACGTCTCGTCATATTTAAGATTCGTAACCGTCTCTCCTTTGCTGGAGCTTTGTCAATTTCCGCTTGCAAAGGCCCAAAAAATGCTTTTCTCTTTGTCCAGTCAGTGCACATGAATAACTCAAGGGCACAGATTTATTAGAAAATGAAGCAATCCTGACATCTATACTGAGAGAAAGGGGAGAAAATGTTCTATATTAAAGGGGGTGCCCTCAATCTTCTCCCGTATTATTCTAATCAGAATGCTTTTTGCCTGAATGTTGCTGTAGATTTTTTGCCCCCGAGGATAAAAACTTATGAACTTCACCATTTTTGTGTTTTTTTTTTGACTCTGAAAAAGGCAAAAAATATATACAGTATTATATACATACATATATATATATATACACACACACACACACACACACTCAAATGCACATGCACATACATTCTGAAGTTGTTCTGAATTGATTTCCTTTATTGTGGTCTGCCTTGTCACTGTATGTGCTGGAGGAGACTTTTTTCCCTTTCTTCTCCATTTCAACCGTTTTCCAATCTCTGTCAACCAGATTAACTGCTAGGGTCCTTTTGTTTAACCCTTGTATCTAAGCTTGGCTGTGTCATTCCACTTCATGTTCCTACTAATAGTAAGAACTCCTACAGGATTGAAAAAGTATCATAGAAGTGAAGTGGGTGTACTGCATAGGGTGGCAGAAGAATGTCACATGGAGCAAAATGCAGCTAATATAACATTCAAAATGACAAGCAAGAGGGAAACATGATAATGGGAGAGACTCTTAAGGAAGGGTTGCAGTGTACACAATCTGGGTTAGCTCAGCGGTTCTCAGTTTCAGTCCTGGGGCCCACTGTGGTGGCAGATTTTTATCCCAACCAACTTCTCCTTTTTATTCAGCTCCTATCATAAATAACCAAGCAGTCGTTTTTTATGTTTTGATGTCAATCCTGAAATTACAAAACTGGGTTTGCTAACAAATTAATTGGAATGTAGCAAAGATTTATGCGTGATTTATGGTTTTCAATATGACTTTATTTATTCTTTTCTAGGTTTTCTGTTTTTTTAACCCCTTATTTATCAATGAGCAGTCTAATGCATATGACATAGGAAGTACTGTAATTGCATTCTGCAAGCATTCAGGGGCATTTGCCCTTTTGTCTGCTCTACTTATCTTTAGTTGTCATTATTAAGAAAGAGTTAAAGGAGCAAACTCCATAGATATAAGATGAATTAATAGAAAAATGATAAAAGTGAGGTAATAACTCATGCAAAACAATTGCAAAATACAAATAGATCTAAATTTCTTATAAATGTGAATTTCACACTATTCAGCATAACCGAACATCATTAATTTAACGTGTTCTGTGTAATAATCACTGACTGCCGTTGCTGTCAACACAGGAGGTAGCCCCAGAAGCACATAGTAATTAACAAATGGGTCAGTTTTAAGATGACGTTTACAATGTTCTACTTTAATGACAAAATGAACTACAGGATTAAAGTCGAATTTTCTACCTTAATCACAAAAAAGACCTCCTTTTTTTTTCTTCAATGTGTCCCTAATTTTTTTTGCCTCTGTGGCTCAAATACATTCTGATTCTGTTGCAAATGTGCAAAAAAAAAAACAGAAAACAGCACAGAAGATGGTATGTGAGATCTTTAAAATGTATCTTGTCATTATGATTGGGAATATGTGACTCTTGTATTGCCTATGTGAGAACATTTGTGTGTCAACATTTAAGTTTGATGATTTGCTTCACCGCATCAAACCATTCATCAAACATCGAAGCACACACATCGATCCTGTAGGATCTGCAAAGCGGCTTGCTGTCACACGTTGACAATAAACAGAGACCCTGACGTCATGCTCCAACTTGAACACACTGCGCCCCACAGATATTTTGCTGGTACTGCAACTAGTGCACACATTTGCGTTAATTTCTGAGGATGTGCTCAGAGGACACATCAAATGAATGTTGGGAACGTGTGGCTACGTGATGCGTTTACGCATTCTGAGCGTGACGTTTAAACCAGCCCTTAGACAGAAATTCACCAAATAAGACATACTGAATCAGAGTTTCAAATGGAGGTAGGCAGCTAATTCCACCAACCAGAAGCAATACATGAAAAGAGCCTGGATTGAGGCTTGATACCACGCAGAAGTGAAATCACCAGATCCCATACATTAGCAGATCTGAGAGAACAAGAAGGAGCATAGTAGTGAAAAGAGGTATGATTTGTGTCCGTCATGGCTGGTTGAAGACCAGACATGCCACTGATTTTTATAATCATCTGCTGCAGCATGGTTAGCTGTGCTCCTGGCAGCATACAGTTGCAATGGTTCAACCATGACAAGTTCAGAGCTTGGTCCAGGAGTTGTGCAACATACTGCACCAGATATGGTTTGATCTTGCACATATTGTACAAGAGTGAATCTGCAAGAGTGAGCATCCATCCATCCATCCCACTATATCCTAACTACAGGGTCATGGGGGTCTGCTGGAGCCAATCCCAGTCAACATAGGGCGCAAGGCAGGAAACAAACCCCGGGCAGGGCGCCAGCCCACCCACACACACAGAGTAGGGACAGTTTTAGAATACCTGCATGTCTTAGGACTGTGGGAGGAAACCAAAGCACCCGGAGGAAACCCACACAGACACGGGGAGAACATGCAAACTCCACACAGGGAGGACCCGGGAAGCGAACCCAGGTCTCCTAACTGCAAGGCAGCAGCGCTACCCACTGCGCCACTGTGCCGCCCCTGCAAGAGTGAGCAGATTTAGAAAAATGATTCTTGCAGGACAGCGGGTCATCACTCATCACCCCAAGGTTGCTTTTCAACTTGGCAGATGTTAGTGATAACAAACTAAGCTAAACAGAGACTGGGTGTTAAATAAATGGATGAGCTGGAATAACAAGAAGGTTTGCTTTTTCCAGGTTGAGCTGGAGATGGTTTTCCTTCGTCCCGGTTGCAATACAAGTGAGAAATGCAGAGATGAAAGCTAATACAGTGTGGTCCTCAGGAGGGAATAAAAGGTATAGCTATATGTCATCGGCATTGCAGCACTGATAAGAGAAACCATGGGACTGGATCATAGGGCCTAGTGAAGAAGTGTATAGGGAGAACAGATTCTTGGGGCATCCCCATGCTCACCATATGCACCCTTGACATCTCTAAATAATAGAACACACAGAGGTAGGACTCAAACCAGCCTAAGGCAGTCCCAGTAATGCCAAAGTCAGAGTGGGTGGCAAGGGTGATCTGGTAGTTGACTGTGTCAAAGGCAGTGAAGAGATCTAGCAGGATAATTACAGATGACATTTTAGTAGCTCTGGCATGCCATAACATATCGACAGCATTGAGTAAAGCTATCTGCATAGTTTGGTCCTTCCTGAATCCTGAGTGATTAGGATCAAGCTGCCTTTTCAGTAGAAAAAAGAAAGAGACTTGGTTAGAGACAACACCTTCTGATGTTTTGGATCAATAGGAGAGGTGAGACACAGGTCCGTAATTACCTCTACTTGAGATGGGTCAAGAGTGGGCTTCTTCAGGAGAGGAGGTTACAAGGATCTGTGGGAAAAGAGTCTGTGCTGAGTGAGGTTCTGATCATGTGTGTAATTATAGAAATGAGTGAAGGAGAGATAGCCTGGAGGAGATGTGAGGGGATGGGGTCAATTGGATAAGCAATGGGACAACTGGAAAGAATTTTGGAAACATCAGTGGTGGAGATAAGAAAGAAAGAGGAGAATTGTGTGGTCTGTTCAAGTGGGAGCAAACTGGCTGGTGGGGTTGATGACAGCCACCTTTTACTGAAAAAAGATCACCAACAGTCAAGAAGGCTGTGGGTGGGACTGGTACAGGGGTGAGGGGAGAGGTGAAAGCAGTGAACAAGCCACGAGAGTCAGAAGAACTGTTAATCCTATTTTCAAAGAAACTTACCTTAGCATTGCTATTAGCAGAAGAGAAGGAAGATAAAAGAGATTAATACTCATCCAGATTAGCCTGGACCTTTGACTTCCTCCATTAACTTTCAGGTGTGCTAAGCTCAGTCCGTAGACTGCAGAGGTAATGAGGGTCTTTCACATGCAGGCCTAGTGGAGAAAGGACAAATAGTATTAAGGCAAGAGGACAAAGTTGAGCACAGGGTGTCAGTGGCAGCATTGGTGTTAAGAGAGGAGAAGGTGGTCAGGAGGAGGGTGAGCAGTGAAGAGTAGGGGAGGTTGAGAAAGACGGAGTGGAGGTGACAGGGAAAGAATACAGCAGAAGAAATAATAATTGAAAAGGAGGAAAGGAGCAAAGAAAACTGAATGAAAAAGTGACCATATATATCTAGTGGAATGACAGTTATGTTACTGTATGTCTCAGGCTGTTGAGTAAGGGCTCGACAGTTTATGAGTTCATAGAGAAGGACAGTTTACTGAGAAGGTGGAAAGACAGAACTCAAAAACATGCTGTTAGTGATTTTCTAGGTGTTACTGAAGTAAGTGGTGGACGTTTGTTTAGCATCCCTGCCTAGCAGCTTCAGACTCCTGGGTTTACATGTCTATGTGGAATTGACCTATTCTCCCTGTGTCTGCCTGGGTGTTTCTCCTGTACTATGACTTTCATCTCAGAGAGCCGAACTGCAAGGTCAATTGCTAACTTAACTGGAGTGTGAATTCTCTTTAATGGAGTGGCTACTCATCCAGGTTTGTTTCCTACCTTGAATCCAGTTCTGCTGGTATACCTGGCACCTGTTATCCTTTATTTGACACAGTGGTGGATACAATGGTGATAAAAACATCTAATTTGTTTGATATGTATATGTGCTCTCAATGAAGTGCTTTGTTGCTGTTGTCACAAATGTATTTTTGAGAAAGCAACTTTTTGTAATAAATGAAACTGTATCAAAAACCAATATCTTCCTATCTATTGCTTTGACATTTAGCATCCCATCGACTGGACTGTGATGTTCACTGCCTTCTCTGACACTTTCAAAACTTGAGTAAGATGCAACAGATTTAAGATTAAAATGATTGTTTTAACTGATGAGTAGTAAGATGGTGAATCTTGGGTCCTAAATTTGTGCCTCTATTTGTGCTCAATGTAAGTTATACAACATTTACATGAGAAGGATTGCTCTGACATCAATGCAAAGGACTAATGACTTGTTCTGAATAAGGTCTTGTTTTGTGACCATTAAGGCCAGGCAGAAGAGTGAATGGTTAAAAGAATTAGGAGATCCGGCAACAAAAAGTAGCTATAATAAAAGCTGATCTTTTTTTTTTGTCTACATGAAAATTTGGTCTTTAACAGACCTAGCACTACTGTATATGGTGGGTTATGACAGAGTGATTCCAAGTTTCAAAGCAGAAGATGCCTAGAAGTACTAAATGAATATTAACAGCCAAACTTGTCCGTCAGTGCATTGCTTATGTGCCCCTTTCCTCTTACTACTGGCACCAGGGTGAAACACATTACTAAGATCAGAAGATGACAAGCTGTTTATTCATGTTATGTTATGCTAAAGAGTGTAAGACAGTGGGAGTACAATGTCAGAGGGCACCTTCAAAGTAAACACGCTCATTCATCTGACATGAGCTGCACACAAGGTAAAGTCATATTCTGGAGTAAGTGAATAGATTTTAAGCATTAATTTTGCAATGACTAATATTCCATCAATCCATTATCCAACCCGCTATATCCTAACTACAGGGTCACGGGGGTCTGCTGGAGCCAAAACCAGCCAACACAGGGCGCAAGGCAGGAAACAAACCCCGGGCAGGGTGCCAGCGCACCGCAGGGCAATGTATTTTAATTAGGGTTCGTTTCCGATTTTTCAATTATTACTATGCACTCTCCTTTGGGGAGCTATTGATGCTAGAGAGCAGCCAGTATGGAAAAGCTTAGAAGCCAAAATCAGAGTAAGCATGACAATCAAAGTAGGGAGGCACAAAGTTGTGAAAAATATGGGAAGTCTTGGGACCCAGTAATTAACTTTTTAAAATCAAAATTGTTGGGACCTTAAAATACATTTTAAAACATGTTATGGTATTATAAATCATTCAGTGCCCATTACTGGGTTTGCAAGAAAGTATTATAGCCCCTGTCAGACAACTCATTACAGGCTGAGGAGGCACTATGGGTGCTTCACAGGCTGAGCTAGATGTTTCAACATCAGCAGACCATCCACTAAGGAAGGTAAGCGCATCCTTTCATAAGCCTCAAGATGATTTGAAAAAACATATTGGAGACATCTACAATGAATAAATAAATAACCGATTCACACTGGTGTTAGTGCTTGCCTTGGTCTCAATGATGCTAATGAATGTGATAGAGATAGCAAAACCTATAATAATCATACTGTTCATGTTGCAGGGATACACTGATTTACCCTCGAAATAACCTGCATGTCCCTTCTGTGATCTTAACTAGAGTTACAGAGTTGGTCTGTGACTAACCAGCAAATTGGCTCATGACAAACAACTTGCTTTATCTACATAATGAAATAGCTATTTTAGCTTTCGCACACAGTGTCTATGTTGAGAAGTCTAATGGAAATTGTCTGTTCTCGGTGACGTTGGTTAGAAGTAGAAGGTGGTGTGTTAGCACATTGTATGTGTTTGATACAAAACATCTACTTAACACATTCATGTATAAGCTGATAGTATTCCGTATAGCTTATTTACTTTATTTTCCATAGTTACATAGCAAGATTTCAGTATTCAGCCAACAATGATGCACTAGATAGATAGATAGATAGATAGATAGATAGATAGATAGATAGATAGATAGATAGATAGATAGATAGATAGATAGATAGATAGATAGATAGATAGATAGATAGATAGATAGATAGATAGATAGATAGATAGATAGATAGATAGATACAAGGGTCTCCTGATTACTACAGGGCTTTTATAATACAAGGCCCAAAAATTCCAAAAGGCCCAAAATTACAAAACAGGTCAGAAATCACAAAAGCCGACCTGACACAGAAACTTAAAATTAGGCCAGCCCCCTACACACTCAAAGGGTGCAAGGTGTCCCAAATAGAAACTGTAAAATTCTTGGCCCTAGAAAAGTTGAAAGCAAAAAACAATCACTCTTAATACATAGCTCATTTAACAAAAAAATAAAAATTAATCCAAGGTGAACAAACATGGAGGCATATCAGGCCTTTAAGCAGGCCACAGACACCAATAGATAGATAGATAGATAGATAGATAGATAGATAGATAGATAGATAGATAGATAGATAGATAGATAGATAGATAGATAGATAGATAGATAGATAGATAGATAGATAGATAGATAGATATGCAAGGCGGTATATCGCATATTGGTATATCACATATCTGTTGTTGGATCATTATTGTCCCATATGTGGTGTCTTGTGTACTGTAGCTGATCTCATTATGCTAGATAAAACTTATTCTAGTAGGTTTTTTTTGTTTTGTTTTGTGATATGGAATTTTTTCATTGTTAAAGCCATCCTCTTTTGGTCTGAAAGGTAAACAGTTCCAAACAACTCTTCCTAATAGCCTGTTACACTAGTGGTGTTTCTCATTGGAGATGTTGCTGTGGTGTGGAAAGCATTTTTTTTTCTCCCACGCTCCCCTCACCTCAGTTGAAACTCACAAAGCTGCAAAACACTACCCAGGGGGGTTATTGTCTTTTAAACCTCTTCAAGGAAGTGTACAGCACACATTGCAAATGTTCAGAAAATGTGATGGCTATTTTTAATCTCAGTTACCCATAGGCATTATAGTCAGGACCTGATTACTGTAAATGTCCATGTGGCCTGGGCCTTTGCAGGAGGAACCAATTAATTCAACACAAAGTCTTTGCCTGCCTCATCATCTGTCTGTCATCTGCGCGCACACACACACACACACACACACACACACACACACACACACACACACACGCACACACACACACACATATTCATCTACTCTCACAGCGATTAAGTTCCAAAGACTTTGAGATGGTAGAGGTGTCCAAATAAGGTGACATTATTTTTATGTTTTTCATTACTATTGTTTTCTTAAAAAACACAGATGTAAGGAGTAACAGAGACAATAAATGTGACACATCTTGCTCTGCGTCAGACAAGGAGTCTGGCGTGTCTTTGCTCGGAGGAGAGGTGAGCTAATCTGCTCTGAATTAGAGTCCAGCACGACATGAAATATGAGCCCAAGCCCAGGATGTTAAAGATCACTCCTTACCCAAGGCCAATAGCTTTTGCACATTTTAGAAACTAACCTGTAATTTAAATTGTTGTGTTTATATATTGATATTGACGTGGGACAACCTGTCTTTTGAGGATTGCTGCATTCCATCATACACCATTTATTATTTGTTTGTGGGAGGCATTGCAGCAGATGGAGGCAGAGAACAGGTGAAAGTTTAAAATCATTACAAATGGTTGTGGAGTCTCCCAACCTGCATGTTGGACCTTGTGAGGGTGTTAACAATTGCATTTATGGCAACATGCACTAATTAATATTATAATATTTTATGATTGGTTTGCGCTATGCACAACTTCAATTAGAATTCCTTATGAAAAAATGTGCCTTACCAACCTGAGCCCAGACTATTAGGCCAAAGGATAACAGACATGTGCTCAGAATCAGTAACTTTTAGGAGACACGACTGAGATGAGCTGGGATGAATGGACCTGTTTAGAGATGGCAGTGGTTGGAATGAGACAAGAAAACAGCAAATCATATACCTGTTAGGACTCAATGATTGAACTGCAACAAGAGGGTAGCTATTCAGAGACCATTTAGGAGTAACTGGTCAAACTTGTAAAGAAAAGAACAACTCACATTCTGATTAGGACCCAGAGGATGAACTGGGACAAGAGGGTTGCTACACAGTGAACCAATCAGAGCCAAAGCTCAAACTGGGATAAGAACCCAGCTTCTCAGCGTCCTACTAAAATTCAGAAACTGAACTAGGATGGAGATTTACTCCATGTGCCAACAGCCAAAATGGAATGAGAAGACAGCAAGGAGTCAAAGGACAAACTAGCAGAAGGGGAGACTTATCTTTAGTCTCATTGGTGTCAATAATTGAACTAGAACGAGATGTTAGCTGCTCAGAGACCCTAAAGATGCCCATTGATGAACTGGGTTGAGGGGAAGCCCTACACAGAACCCTAATCGCAATCCATGGCTGAACTGGCAAGTAGTCCAAAGTAGAAGAAAAAGAAAGTTGCTCACAGTCCTAGCATGAAATAATGGTGAAACAACTAGTGCCTAAGTCAAGATGCTCTTTTCTAAACTTGCTTTCATCTAAATTTACAGTAGGAGACAAAAATAATGCACATGCACTACAACTGATTTCTCATCACATTTTAAGTTACATAAGTTACGTAGCATGTATAGCATTCAGCAGCCCAATGTAAAAATACACTTTTTTTGGCAAAGGTAGATGTCAGTGAACAAAGTGTGGGGGCGACACCTTGACATCACCCCAGCTGCAGTCTTTTTACTACTAACTGAGATGGAGTGTAAACTCAAAGACCTAACCGTTTACTGAGCGGAGGAGCGCCTTAACATTTTGTCTAAGTTTCTTCTAATTATTTGTTTCTCCTCCTCTCATATACAGCTGCTCAGGGAGCTCTTTGTTGTGGTCAGTGCAGCTGGGACTTTTAAATTTTGAAGAGGCGTATGAAGGCTAAAAGGTCTCTAGATCATGACTGGTTCAAAGCATACCACTAGGGCATTAAAACAATCCAAACTTAGAACCATGTCACATGTTGCAAAAACAGAGTATTTACAGTATAACTTCATTTTGATTGGGTATTCAAGTATTATTTTTAAAGGCTTTACCTCCCACAAGACTTACATACACAAATAATTTATATTTGTATAGTCTGGTGTTCCTTCCTTGTCCCTGACTTACATGTGTTAGGAGAATTAGCATCTCTAAGTCCAGAGATGAGACCTGCCTTGCACCTCATATTACTTGGATAGCTTCTGATGCCATCCCATGGTTCTATACTTGGACTAAGCAGATTTAGAAAAGGGATTTGTGGACAGATAATGTATATGCATACAATTAATCATATATGTTACATCTGAAGTGTTTTGGGAGACTCAATGAAGATATGCTTGCTAAGGTTCATTATTATAAAGCATTTATCCCGTGTGAGACATGTGGGCATCAGGAACATTTTATGGGTTTGTGCTGGACAAATAAGGGAAAGGCATTCAGTGTGACACAGCTGCTAATATTGCTCCATCTGTGTCCTGAGAGTGAAGAAAGAGATAAACCCCAGAGGACCACTGAAATCACGTCTGGTTTGGCCCCTTCCTGTCTCAGCAGTATTTAAACTGAAAGGACACTGGGCACTGGTGTTCACTCTCGTACCATGTTCTCAGTAGACCAGAGCTGCATGCCCCTTATGACTACCTTACCACCCACCGATTGTTATTTTCTTGGTATGATCATGCTCATTTTGTGTCCTTAGGACACTGATATTAAACAGAGACCCCAATCTTCATTCATTTGTTCTTTTTAGTCATGTACAATGTAAACAGGCATAGTTGTGAGAAAAAAATTTCCAAAATAGTCATCATATTTTTTATGTTCATTTCAGATGATGGAACAGTTTAAATTACTGTATTTGCTATGGACCATTGTTTGGGGTCTTACTGTTAGCAATTATCAAGGTAATCCATCTAGGGTCAAAGGAGCATTGCATACTGGTGACAGTATAAGGCATCTTTTGTACATTCACTGATTTAGGAAGCTACACCTAAATGAAATAACTGACATGCTGCAGCAAATCTCTGTGAAGTGCGACTTAAGCCAATAGTACTCGTTTCTCTCTTTCCACTCAGACATATGCATTCAACTGTAAACTGTAGAGAGCTTCCAACAGACAGATGGTGGGTTTTCCTACATAACTGACTCAGAAAGAATTTTCATTTGATCATTTCTAAGTGATACTTCCTGGATTACTTGTCTTTTTTGCTTGTTAACTTTTTTTCCCTGTCTACTAAAACATTTTAATATATGATAAGGAGGCCCTGTTGGTAATATTCCAAATAAGGAGTGTATAAATTAGCTAAATAACAATAGTTTCCATGACTGACATGTGGGAGCAGTCTGAGGAAAGACTTAAAAATTTGGAAAATAAAAAAGTTTCCTGCCAACATGCCCTAATCTCGTGACTCTGAGACCATAAATGTGAAAGCTGAAGAGTGCCAAGCTAAATTATTGACCATGCCTTGACATTTGTTTCTCATTTACCTATTCAAATCATTGTTTTGAGGTGCCTTTGCTGTCATGGCTAGATTGGGCATAAGTGAAAAAAACCATTCCTGAATGGGTGATCGGTTTAATTCAAGACATATTTAAGCATACTCTTGCTCATACGGGAAGAATTTAGGATTGCTGTTTAATGTAACATGCATCTTTTGGTAATGTGCAAGAAAACCAAAGTACCCAGAGAAGACCTGACAGAGACATGAGCAAACCCCCACACTGACTGTGAATAGGCTGAAAATCGAGCAGCAAAATTGAAAGTTGTGAAGCAGCATGGTCACTTTGCCACCCCAATAGTGGACATTTGACTGGCCCACTCTTGGAAAATGAATGAATGAACAATAGTACCTGACAGCTTAGGTTGACCTCTCAATACCAAAATAATTTGAAAGTTACAAGAAGGCACATCACATTTTGAGGAAAGAAAGAATGAATTATAGCACACACCTAACTTTTATTGCTGCTCCATTGGAAAAGATTGGGACTTGTGACACAGCTAAAACAACTTCCCAAAACAGAAAGATGACAGACTTCACAGATCTTTAGTAACAGTTATGCTGTAATGATGGAATCTAAAATTGTTTCATTCTCAGACATTGATTGGAGTAATAGCTTGGGCAATGTAACTGTTTTACTGCCAGGCACTGCCAAATTTGACATTTTTTCTACATATTGTTTATTTTTAACAGAGCTGCGTGTTTAAAATGTACAATGTTATTTATTTATCAATAATTTCTTTTTCCTTTTATTGTTACAGAGAATACAAATGCAAGTAATAAACCAACCATCCATTATTTTTACCCACTTATCCAATGCAAGGTTACAGAATCTGAAGTCACTCCTGGCAACATTAGCTGAAATTCAGGAAGATATGCCTGATGGACTGTAAGCAATAATTATAATTTAAATTAAAGTTGAACTATTGCCATTTTCTTTCAATAAAATAAAATAATCAAACAAAATAAAAACTCTCCTTGCAAGTGAGTCAAAGCCAATACAGTACCTGGATTACATTCACCCAAATAACACACCCTTGTTCAACACGCTGTACGTCTAATCACACACAATTGAAGCTATCAGCACATAGTCTCTTTTATCCATAATGCAGCCATCTGCTAATCATAAAACAGATTTCTTCACTCAAACTGTCATCCTAGAGTTTGCTCACAAGAAAAAGGGGACCATCCACTCAGAATGTAGGAGGAATGTAGTCATCAGTGGAGTGTTAACATATTGCCGTGGGCTCAAGGTACCATGTGCTGTTGCACGTAATGCGCCAAGTGGCCCAGATCTCAGAATAATAATGATAAGTGGTGTCAGATCTTCAATTCTTCTGTCTTCCACAAAGGTGTCAACATTTGGGGAAGAAATTCTGTTGTACAATTTAAAACAAAAATGCGCATTTTACTTTGAATTATATGTTGCAGTGAAGAATCCAGACTGTAACTCCACAATGGTGCTTCTTTTATGTAATATTAGGGCACAAGCATGCATTTACTATAGAGACAATGTATATAAACATGCAATAGGGATTGATGGGCAACATAACGACTGGCCTCTCTGTCTTACATAAGTATTATGTCTTCCTGGCTTTGAGTATAACTGTGGCTATAGGGAGTTGGGTGATTAGTAGTACCTTTGAATTTTCCTTTGGAAATTACTGTCACCTTTCTGTCCATCAATACAGTCACTTTTTAAAGGCTCTCAATCCAAGTGAGAGCTATATGGAATCTCCAGCAGCCAAAGGCAGGATCCCAGTCTATTCTAGGATATGCTCAACGATAATCATATCAAGCCATTTTATGTTCCCCTATAATTCCACTACACCTGTCCTTGGACTTCAGAGCAGAAAACAGGGAGACTCAATCCTGATAGCAAAGTCTTCAGAAATTGAACACAGATCTATTATGGAGTTAGTTTAGTTGAGCTCATTCTCAGTCTGGGATCACATACAGTATTTTTCCAGATCTTAACGACTGATTAACTTTTTAATCTCTCCCTTCTTCTTCTCTGTTGGCAGCTTTTTTTTCACTTCTTCTCTGTTCATCTGCCCTGGCTTTGTTCCCTCCTGTATATGACACCTGTTTTATTTTTCTTTTCATTTGTGCAACCTATCAAGGCTACAGAGACAAAACATTGCATTTCTTTCCTTTTTAACATAGAAATAACCTTAAACTTTTTCTCCTTACAGATCTATTATGCCATTTTTGTGTTTGACTAATTCATTTAAAATAACTAAGAAGTTCCCATTACTCTCTACTAAAGTAAAGCTTTACTCTTTCTACCTTTCACTCTTACATCTTGGCCAAATGAAGCCAACATATAGGACTGTGCTCTTAGAAGTTTTACTTAAAGCCTTAAACTGCCTAAAATACTGCCCCATAGTTACACTTCACATTCTCAAACAAGCTTACTTCAACACACAATAACAATGAATTTAACTTGGATTTTTTTGACATGGATCAAGAGGTTAAGTGAAAAGTCATCTAAATGATTTACAAATGTAAAACACACAAAATAATTAATCTCAAATCTATGAACCCCTAAATCATTGTATGCGGTAGACAGTTGGTTCTAGAAGTCACCTAATTAGTTCAAAGGAGATCAACTCTCTGGACTTTCAGATAATTGTAGTCTAAGTGTACCTTATCCTGAAGGTTCAACTTGTGGTGAGTCAGTATGGTGGCCTAACATACATATTGAAAACAACAGAACACTCTGTTGAAAAGCACAAGTCAGGGGAGAGAAACAAGAAGATATCCAACTCACTGAACATTCCTTTATTAATCAATTATTGAGAAATGGAAAGGTTATGGCACACTGACAAATAAGCCAAGAACAGGTTTTCTACAAAAAACTGATTGAAAGTGAATATGACCAGTGAGGGAGGCCACCAGAAGAACTACATATGATGACTAAGAATGAGTTACAAGCTGCACATCAGAGAGACTGGGCAGAAGGTGTTGTGTTGGTGCTTCGTCAAGGTTCAACTTTATGGTGGAAAGTCACTGTTGAAAAAAATGCTCATTACATCTTGGCTGGATTTTACCAGAAGGCACATGAAAGAGTCTGAAGTCAGTTGGAAGGAGGGTCTGTGGTCTAAGGAGAGCAAATTGAGGTTTGTGCCATCAGACTAAACACCATGTTTGACATAAGCAAAGCCCTGCACATTTTTAAAAAGCCCATCATCCCTACCATAAAGCATGGTGAAGGATTGTGAGGGTACAAGGCAAAAAGAATTCATAAAAATACAGGGAACTCCCAGAGGAAAACCAAATGCATTCCACAAGAAACCTGTTTTAAAGTCAAAACTCCACAAGAATAGCTTAAAAACAGCAATGTGAATGTCCTGGAATGGCCTAGTCAGAGTCCAGATCTCAATCTAATTGAGAATTTGTGGCTAGTCTTGAAAAAGGCTGTTTACTCATCATCCCAGTGCAAACTGACAGAGCTGGGGTAGTTTTTCAAAGAAGAATGAGGAAATAATTGCTATTTTGTTACTGTGGCCAAATTGAAAATTGGATTGCCTAAAGGGAGAGAATAATTAACTAAAGACAGAGATGAAGGGGTCTATCTTTGAGAGCATGCAAAACAATCATCACAAAACAAAGCTAGAAAGATTTTTTTAAGAAAAGAAACTAAAGCAGAAAAGATGAAGCTGAGGAAGCCATAACCATAACTAGATTTTCTATACCTAATGTCACAAACTCGACACAGAGTCATAGAAAGGTTTGGGGCAGCCACCTGTATATTTGGTTTCCTAGCTGCAAAATTTGTTTAAATGAATATGGCACTGATGTGCACATAACCGAGTCCAAAACAGAACTGAGGGAATAGGGAAAAGGTGCAGGCTTTTAAAGGGGAAGACAGGAAGTGAGATCATAGCGGTCTGGCTCATGAAGGTCTTCGGCCATTGGTTCGAGCCTGGACGTGACATCACAGGGGCCGGAGCCGGCAAGGTCTCCTTCCATAGGCTCGGTCCCGGAAGTGACGTCAAGAGAGCCAGGTGAAATCTCCCAGGAATGGTCTACAGGAAAGGGAGAAAAAGAGTCAGTGCACTCTGCTACATCCCGATATGCCTCGGAACTGCTCTTACTCAAGCCCTTTAGCTGCCTCCCATGCACACGTGTGTGACACTAATTATAACACATTTGTGATGACATTGTTGGTTATGTTGTTAAAAAGCTTTAATATAAGGTATTGCACGCTGCCATCCTTCAGATGAGACTTAAAACCAAGGTCCTGACTCTATGTGGTCATAACAGATCCCTGGGTATCCTCCATAAACAGCAGGGTGTATCCTGATATCCTGGATAAATTGCCCAGCATGGCCTAGTCATTCTGACCCCCTAATCATCCCGTGTTCCTAATTAACTAACTATCTCTCACCACTTCACCACCTAATAGCTAATGTGTGGTGAGTGTACTGGTGTGAGAATGGTTGCCACTGCATCGTCCAGGAGGAAGCTGCACATTGGTGATGACTGAAGTGGCTATCCACATCTCTGTAAAGCCGCTTTGAATAGTGAGAAAAACACTATATAAAATGTAAAGGATTATTAATAATAATAATGATTAAGCTTGAAATGTGTCAAGAACTCAATTGGAGTCCACCTGCGGCAAACTAAATGATCAGTGAGTGACTAAGAACTCAATTGTCACTTTAACAGAGCTTCAGAAGTTCAATTCTGAAATGAAAGAACATGTCATCATTCAGGAGTTTATGGCAGAGTGGCAAGGCAGAAGGCACTCTCGAATAGAAGGAATATGACAGTTGAAATGACACTGAAAGCATGAGGATAAAGATTCTCTCATCTGATGAGACAAAATAGAACTCGTTGGGCAGAACTCCAAGTGCTATCTCTAGTGAAGACCAGGCTCTGCTCATAAACTGTCTAACACAATCCCTACAGTGTAGCATGGTGGTGGCAGAATCATACTATGATGGTGCTTTTCACAAGCAGAGACAGAGAGACTGGTCAGAAATGAGGGAAAATGAATACAGCCAAATACAGAGAGGTCCTTCAAGTCAAGTTAATGTTGGTATTGCTTTGGGACAAGTCTCTGGCTGGATTTGAGTGGCTGGCTGGGTGTGTTGCTGCATTCACCACACGACAAACCACCCAGATTGGGACCTGAGTGCAGCACCACACTGGAACAGTGTGAGTTTTTTTACAGCGGCTGGAGTGCCAATCCTGCCACCAACCCCTGAGTTTTCCCTGTAAGCTGGGTGACCTGCATATAGGGCTGGATGCTGGTTAACATCATACCCAGGACAAAGCAATTACAGGTTAAAGGCCTTACTAAAGGGCCCCATGGAGTAGGTCACTTCTGGCATTTACAGTATTCGAAGCGGCAACCTTCAGCTTGCCAGCGCAGATTCCAAGCCTCAGAGCCACCTAAAGTCCAGACTTAAATTCTATAGAACATCTGTGGAGAGACCTGAAGATTGAAGTTTACAGTCACTTCCCATTCAGTCTAACGGACCCTGAGAGGAACTGCAAGGAACAATGGGAAGAACTGCCCAAATCCAGGTGGGAAAAGCTTGTATAGACTTTACCAAGAAGACTCAAAGTTGTACTTGCTGCTAAAGGGGCTTCTACAAAGTACTGAATTAAGGGCCTGAATGCTTTCTGAATCACCTAAGTATTATTTTCTGTATGTGAAGAATAATTCTTGGATTATGCCTCTTTAAAATCATGCAGCTTACACTTCAGGCCCACGTAAGCTCTTTGCATTTCTATCTGCATCTCCATCAATCTGCTCTCCAAAAGCATGCTTACAGTTCATGGAGTATTTCCTTACCACATATCCTATACATGATGGTATGATGGTGCGGTAGTTAGCTTGGCTGTTTCAGTACTCCAAACGACTGTGTTCAGATTCCAGCCTTCCCACTGTTCATATGGAGGTGGCACATTCTCTGCATGCCTTGGCTGCATTTTATTTTCTTACAGATTCTTTAGTTTTTGTTTCCATCTCTCAAATGTTCTCAATGGTATGCTTGTAAGGTTGATTGATTCTCACTTTGTGCCTAATAATGCTGTGATATGCTCTAAGTCTTCATAACTTTGAAACAGAAAAAGTAGGTTCAAAAATGAATGAATGATGCTGCCAAGAAAGGCTCTGGTCCCCCTCGGCTCTTTCTTGAATGGTATATTGGTTAGCATTGGAACCTGATATTGATTCTGAGGCCCAGTTACTCAGAGGTATGTTAGTTGACTGGTCTCATAATTGAATGTGGGAAAGCAGATGATTGTGCTCTATGACAGAATGGCATATCATCCAGGATTAGTTTATATAAGTGTTGTGCAGCTCTAATAGGCTCCGGCTTTATAAATACAGAAATTTGATAATATGGAATTTATTGCACTAATAATTTCAAACAGTTGTGTAAACTCCAGCATCCATTGTGTGATCTTTTACTTTATAATGAGTCCACACAAATCCTAAGAATATTATGCATATGTAACAAACAAAAAAGAAATCCCTGGCTCCAATTTCTGAAGTTGTTTTTTTTTAATTATAGGGTCAGAGTCAGCCAGACCGTATCCCGCCACAAATCAGGAGCCACTTCATTGCAGACTATTGTGAAAGCCAAACATTTATCAGCCCCCATACTGAACTACATTTCTTATATTGTATAGATTACACTCTGATTTATCTGCCCTCTCCAGATCATCATTTAATTCAGATGCCCACAAACCAGTAGGATGCAATGACCCACACCACCAACGCAGCAGACAGCCTCTTGCTTCACAACCGTCTCCAGCGACAGCCTCCACAGAGACCTTCTAATGCTATCAGCCATAGTTATTACTATGATTATGCTTCACGTTGCCTGCAGTTCGATTGTGTTAATATAATTACCAGTACAATATTGGTATTAAATGATGTTTTCCTAACATAGCAATAACGCTTATTTTGTTCATTGAAAAAGTTTATTACATTCCTGCTGATCAATAGCCAGCAAGATTTGTGACTTGAGATTAGCATTGTGAATATCAATTAGAAAGTAAATCAATAGCATTCACAGAAATAAGATGACTTCAGAGGGTCCACTGGGATTTTTCAGTTTCTGAATACTGTAATAGCAAGAGGAATAATCCTGACGTGATCATCTGGGGCAGAATTCTGTACACCCATAGCTTCATGTGGGGCAATTAGCTCCTCAATAAAGTATACTTCTGGGAAACTGAATTCTGGTTTTATAATAAGAGAAATTTCCATATACTGCAAATAAAAAACGAGAGGTGAACTTCTTAGAAATTGCACACACCAGCTACTTAGTTATTTTAGGAATCCTGTATCTTAATGGAGGACATGGAGCAAACTCTATAAGAAAAGCAGGTGAGTTGTAGAGGTCCGTCACATCCCGAAGAACAATCAATAAGCACAATTCACTGTTTCATACCTAAATGGTTCCATTCACATTTAATTATCCATGCATGTTTTTATTCTTTATTTTTCATTGCATTGGGATGCATTGGCTTGCACCACGGAAACTTCAAAGCTTCCAGTGTCACACCCTGGCCCATGCACTCTCTGTCCACATGGGTGTTTTGGTTGCCCCATCCTGCAGAGGCATGGAGGTTAAAGAGAACTGAGCTGATGCACATGACAGTGCCATGACACTGACTCTCTGGGATCCAGTAACAGAATGAGCAGGTTCAGGGAACAGGAAGATGAGCTTAATTAAGTTGAATTGCAGTAGATAACACAAATCTTAAAGCTGGCTAACAAACATGGGTGCAATAAGACTTCAGCAGACACTGGAGAAGCAGCTTCGCCAATTCTTTCAACACATCCTCAGTATTAAAACCAAATACCCAGCTATGGGGTTTTTTGCTTGACATGCTGCAAAAGAAGAGTGTATTTTTTTCAAGAAATCTGAGGAAAATGTCAATAGACTGGAGCACAGAAAATACATGTAATTGAAAAAACAGAAGTTTGTATGCTGGAAATTTTAATTTTGCTGTTGTGAGAACTCAACCTTTAAAATGAAGTCCTTCATTGTAAACCCATGAATCTCATCGGGAGACACAGGCTACTAGTGTCAACAGTTTTGACAGTTTAGACTCAAAAATATCTATTTGAGTAGTGAGAAAAGCTCTATACAAATGTAAAGAATTATTATTATTATCAAAAAGTGCTCTGTTTTATTTTGATGCAAGTTACAAGAAAACATGCTAATTATTTTCCTCAGATCATTTGATTCTGAAATAATGAAGCATTCTTAACAGTAATACTGGTGGCCTTAATTACACAACAATGGCCTCCAATGAATAAAAGCTTCTTCTGTTTGAATGAAAATACATGCTTTTGGAAAAGGTTATAATTTCAACTTCTGTAGCATATTATGGAATAGTGAAACACTTCAAAAAATAATTGCACAAAATTTAGATGCCATTCTGCAAATGACAAATTGTATTTAACTGAACTGAACTGATGTGTGGTTTATCCATTTTGTGAACTTGATTAATACAGCTTTAAGGTTGTGAGGAGCCTGACCCCAACCTAACAACACTGAGTAGAAGTGAGGAATCAACTCTGGAAGGTACGTCAGTCCATCATAGGGCTCACACACACACACACTGATGTACTTATATGGGGTCAATCATGTCATTGGAATATGGAAGGTGAGAATGAAAAGACAAAGTAAAAAAAAAAGGGTTGGGGCTACAGGGGGCACCCCATTAATGTTCAATTGATGCAATGAAATGAAAAAATGAGCTTGATATAGAAAAGCTTCTAAATGGTGGAATTCCATCCTTCTTAGAAGCAGGTTCCCAAATACACGTCGACTTCCAGGAAGATGGCTGGTTATGCAGTCGGTGGAGCAGGAGGCGATTCTTCTCCATTCTAAAGGCACCAACAGAAATTGCATCAGTGGCTGTGTGTCATCCTTAATCTGCCCCCCCATGTTTCTGTTTACCAAGTCCTATTGTGACACGTCATGTAACGGTATTGTGAGCACCATCCTACACACTGGGCGTCCTTGTAGTTTGGGAACGAAGAGAATCAGAAGGAGAGAAATATAATACAAAAAGATTGAGTTTTTTAAAAGCATTGGTGCAGTTTTATGTAAACAAATGAATCAGTGTCAAGCGTGTTTTTTTACACAGTCCTATCGCCAATGAAACACAAAGCCAATAAAAAGTAAAGACTTTAAAGGTGACTATATACCATATTTACAGTGAGTATCCTGAGCCCCAAAATGAAAATAAAAGGGAATAAATGTATACAAATAAACAAAATGTTAACCTGTTTGGTCAGTTGGGTCAGGAAGACGCTCCCCAAACAATACTCAGTGCCAAAAAAAATGAACCCACAAAAATATTCAAAAAGATAAATAAGTGAAAATACAAAAAATAACAGTGCACCAAAAACCTAATTTATATAAGTACCTCCACCAAAAACTCTACACTAGGAGATATTTATACAGTATGTACAATAGAAAAATATATACAACAATACAACAATAAACAGTCACGACACTCGCCAGACAGTCAAAAGATGGCACCTGCAGGCAGGAAGTGCCTTTTATACGCATTGCCATATTTGCTGCCCAGTTAACACTTGCGTGGCCTGTTCCTTTCATTCGTGGCAGACGCTAACCCATCCATGCTACAAGACCTCTATTAATGTCTATGTCACCTTGTGTGTGAGCGTGAGCACTCCTGGGTGTCGGGCTTGAGCACACCGACTCCACCGGAACAACAAAAGATTTTTATGCTTTCTACTCAACCTGGGAGACCCTGTACTTCTGTTAACTAACTAAACTCTCCGCAGCTTTTCTCACTCCACAGTAGCAGGTGGATATGAGCTATGGCCCTTGGGTCCGGACAGCATGGCAAAGCACAGAGGTCTCTGTAGCAGTACAGATGGCCTGATGCTAGTTGCTAGGCAGTATTAAAACACTATTGGATGCATCCCCTTGCACCCACGTATTTAAAAAGGTAAATGTCTTTATTTATCCTTCATACTGTATAACAAGTACAATCTAAGTTATTTCTCCTCTTTTCTAGTAATGTCCGGCTAGGTGTATTACAACACCCTTAAAATACTCACCAGGCTTCTGTGCATGAAAAAGGAAAACTGAAGCCCAAGGAGAAAAATTCACACAGATACGGAGAGCCTGCCAGTTCTACTCAGACATTTGAAGCCAGTCACGTGAATTGTGCAAACTGTTGTGCCACTCTAATTAAAATATATAATGAAATTATTTTTGATTAGACATCAAATAAAAATGCAGTGGTTATACAGGAATCCATAGTGGTGCCAAATAGCTTGAAATAAGACAGTATAAGACAGTCTACCCCAATACAGAACTTTACTGGGACAGTGGCCTACTACAGTAGATCACGATAAATTCCTTTACCTTCTACTTTCTGAACCAATTCTTTCTGTTATATGGTCATGGAGTTAACCGGGTAGCTTCAGGCTCAAGGCAAAACGAACTCTGAAAAGGAAACCAAGTCATCACGGGGTCCTTCCACTCACATAAACTACTAATTCATTAAGCACCCTGATGACATCTCTTTTGGGAGGAGTGAACCAGAGTCCCCAGAACAAACTTATTTATGTGTGCAAAGGACAACACTCCAAAGGCATCCCAAACAAAAATTGAACCAGGATCCAAGTGCTTTGAGAAGCCTGATACGTGATCATTCTAAACTCTTCAGTAGTTATGTGATTGGAATTATGAGAAAAAGTGAGGAGATAAAATTAGATTGTACAGCTTTATTCTCACAGACAAACTGAGTGGGTCTGCAAATTCCCCTACTAATCAGGATAGTTGTAGGAGACTCAGGCCTCTTTGTGATTTATGGCATAGTGAGCATATCTGTTAAGTTTTCGATTCAGATATGTTCCTTTCTGGGGAAACCCCCAAAGCATCACTAAGCTGACTGTGGTGGCTGCTATAGAACAAAAGGACAAAGTCATCTGCAATCAGTGATGAACTGCAGCAAATACGACACAAAGAGACCTTTGTTGGCCATAACTGCCCAATCAACAGCTGGTACTTTTAACATTTACCAAACGGACAAAACAGTTCTGACAGGAATAAGCAATACCGGAGCTAAATGTTGCTTTATACGCTCAAATTAATCTGAACGTTCACACATGCCGCATCTGTGCCTTCACTCTTTCTAATAAAGCATTTTTTTTAATGTTTCATTAAAAGCTGCCTGAAAATAATACATCATTAACATTGCTCCATAACTCTAGTTTGATTGCGGGTGAGGTTATTAAAACGAACAAATGGCTTTAACGAAAAGCTGTAAATGGTGTTATTAAAGAGGAAACAACGACATCAAAAGCCAACCTGCGGCCAACAGCATGCATTTGCCAGCAAGAAGGAGGTGATGGTAATGAACACTGAACGTTCTTGAAAAACATTTGTGGAAGACAGATTGCCAGTTACAACTCCAGTGATGTGTGGATTATTACTCTTACTGCTTTCCTGAGAGCTTCCAAATTCAGCATTAAGCCATGGGCTATGGGAAACGCTGCATATTTGGGTTATTAAGACAGGAATACAATGCAGTGTACAATAAATGTAGACAGAGAGGCCATGGCTGACGACAAAGGGAAGATTCTCTTGCACGGGATAGCTCCATGCTTATTTGAACTGAACTTAAAACACACAAGTTTATTATATTAGACTAATGCTTGGCCATCATGTAACCACAATCAGGAAAGGCAAAGAGTAAACAATTTGGAAGAACGGTCTGAAAGAATACACTTGCTTAGTAAACTAAAAGCATGTGTTAATATATTATTACACATTGTTAAATTAAGAGTTAGTGATAATATTCAGAAGGATTCTAAATGCATATTATTCTTGAAAACTGCTGATGCTAAGATATATTCACATGTCCTGGGAATTTCTATCCATCATCTGTCATATGATCCATTCAATGATTTCATGGGGGTCATGTGAGTCAGGCAAGTCTGAAGGCTATTCATTCAGCACCGGGACAAGGCAGGACAGGTGGCAGTCCGTCACAGGACATATAAGACAATACATGGGGATGATTTTGATGGTCAAAATGTGAGAGATGAAACTCAGCAGAAGATCATCTAAAGAGAACTGAACACCGCGGTCCGCAATGGTTATTTCAATCGTCCTTAAATTGTAAAGCCAATATGTAATAAAATATTTCATCTGATGGCTAAATCATATCATATTATTATTATTATGATTATCATCACCAGTATATGGTAAAGAGAGTGGAAGTGCCAAAGGAGTAACTTATTAACTAAGCCTTGTGTTTAAGTATAACGAACCATTTAGTAAATAAAATCTGCTCAGTATACTTCTTTAAAAACATGATTACACATTGTACTGAATTAAATATCCTACTAGAGATGTCACAGAAAAGCTCATTTGCCAGTTGAAAACTCGCATTGGGTGTTAATTGTAGTTACCTGAGTTGGCTGATATAATGGCTAAAGAATTCTGTTGAAGAAGACCAGCTTTTATGTAATTCTTTGTAAGCCAACACAACTGATGATGAAATATTTAAAAGCTACACAGCAGGAACTTGCAGTTCACTAGGGGAAACTACTATATATCAGAGTATGTATAAATGGTGTTAGAACAATTTTAGGAAAACTCAAAAATGGAAAAATGTGGTACCAGAAATCACTCATAGTCATTGCTTGGTTCATATACTTGCAGTTAAGAAAACGCCTATGTCTCTAAAACATGTGCTAGGCCCAGCAGTATATTACACATTCAACCTCTCATTTTCTGATCTCAATTTTAGGTGAGTGGAAAGAGGATCATATCTCACCATATCAGACACAAAGCAGGAACCAACTTTGAATGCAGCAAAAGGTATTGTGGAGCACACTAATACACACACCCAGACTAACTCATTCATTCTTAGCCATTTTAGACTTGCCAAATAATCCTACCTGCTTGTTTCTGGAATGTGGTAGGAAATCAGATTATCCAGAGAAAAACCTTGAGTTAGACACTGACAGAGCATGCAAACTCCACACAAACAATGACCCAGTGTCCTGAAGCTGCACTACTAAATGTACCATTAATAGTACAAGTAAGTTGTTAATTACATTAAAGATCAAACAATTCAATCCAGAGTACTGAAAAATTTGTATGGCACACATTTAATTTTTTAAATATTTGATGCAACTCCTCTTGTTTATTGGGTGCGTCATACTCATGAAGTAAATCCATATATTTGTTAAGAACACCATGAATTAGGGCAGTTTACCATAACATACGCATTTTATGTGTATCCTGAGTCTTATGATGGATTTTTTGTATTTGTATGTATTTACTTTAGTGACTTCTTTTAATTGTACTTTACATATTTGTGACGTTTTATCTATTAATGACCTAATTTTATTTTGATTGATTTATACAGGTGGAATCCTGTTGTAACAAAATTCATGGGACCAGAAATATATTTCATTACAACAAAAATGTTGTTACAACGAATATGGGGAAACTATTGTAACTGGGTTCGCTATCTCAAATGCCAGTGGTGCAAGGACACCTCCGTTGCTGCCCTGCTACGTCTGGTAAACAGTAAACCAAAGGCAAAGCAACTGGTTGTCCTCTGCAGGATCAGGCTTACCGTGTAACATGTTTATCGCACAATTTTTAGAACATTTAACATTAGACTTTGACTTGCTCCTCCTCACATTCTGCTGGTCTGCCACAGCAGTGTGGGTGGTTCTTCTAATCTGAAGATGGGAGCTAAAACAGGATGGTTGCCCCCGTGTTGCAGTTCTTATCTTGTGTACTTGAGCACTGAAGAAACAGTTCTATTTTGAAGGAAGTCTTGAGACTGTACCTGCCTTCTCTATAAAGTAATAAAGTACCTGTATTTTCCTTGGAAACCTGGAGTCACTTTTCTGTCTGTCATTCAACACTGTGACCCAAGCTTGACAATACCTGTATAAAAATACACTGTTCTTAATCTGCAAAAACTATTTTATTTGAAAATGAGACGTTAGATGTAACCTTTGTTTCAGCGTAAACCAACGCCGTTTCTCACTTGTTTTGTTCATTGCAAAGAAAACTAAGAGAAGCACTATGAATTTGAACAGTACAGCATCCACACACGACACAACTACCCATGCAGATGCTCGGTGGAGCACTGCCTCAGAATTTAGCTATGTGCATGATATCACCCCTATACTCTTGCCAAGCCATGCCGAGACTGTGTGGAACTGGAAATTTCCCAACAAACTGTCACTTTCTTTTCGTCTAACAAGAAAGAGACAGTGTGTTGAGGGTTCCTGAGACTCGGTTAAAGTGTAGGTGCAGCATTAAGTATTTGTTTTAACATGTTATTATCTTTGGTGGCCATTTTTAGTCAAAAAATCATTTGTTATACTGAAATGAATACTTTTGTTAAAATTAAATCTGTTAAACATGATGTTGTGTGAATGTTTGTCCAGGCCAACAAAAAGCATTCATCATTCTGAAAATTTTATTACTTTGGTATGTGATATGACAGTATATGACCTGAATTAAGCATTTCATAGTTTTTGGTTTAAAGCATTATTATTATTATTATTATTATTATTTCTTTTTTTTATTATTATTATTACATTCATACACCTTTAGGCTTTAAATCAATAATTTTCATGCATAGATCATTTTGCCTGATTTTATTCGACTCTTGAGTAGCAAACAAATAATCTTACAAACCAAAAGAAGGGCAGTGACAAGGTAGAATGTAGTTATTTTTACATTATTTGATAAGATGTCATCCTTATTAATCATCATCACTGGTTTAATGGACATTTTCCAGTTTCATTCAGGTTAGCTACTCCTCCCCACTCCCACCCCCCCCCAGCTAATTTTTTCTCCTCCACTCTCCACAGCCCTGGCCATCTTTTGGAGTGACACCCATTCTTTTCATATTGTAATATCCCTTCCCAGACGGGCAAATGAATCTCGCAGGCAAGTGGTGGTAATTATCAAATAAAAGAAAACTAATCAATGGTTTTATTCACTTTCATTCTTACTTCAACAAGCCGAAAAACAAAACGAAGTCAGGACAAAAAAAACAGCAAAAAACACACCACACTAAAACCCAACCCACATAAAAAAAAAAACTCACCTTCCCAGCACCCCAGAGGCTGTTTTATTAAGAGTGGCAGTTTTGTCTCTGCCCGCCCCCCTTTTTTTCTTTCTTTTTAACTATTTATAACTAAACACTCTGCCCAGTGGCAATTTCTATCCCAGATCGTTACACTGCCCCCTAGCTCCTCGCCCCCAAGGACACTTCAAAATGTTGATAACGAGCTGGTAATCAGATGACTTGTCTGGGCCGCTCAGGACGCGTGACGTCGTCTGTAGAAGGCATTTCTGTTCCCACTGTCTCCAGCGCCGAATCAGGCTGTTCTTGGTTTACATCCCGGTCAGCTGGCACTTCGATCCTTTCATCAACACGAAACCTTCCCCGGTAAGGCGCCAACCGATCCTGATGCAGAAACACCCGACATCCCCTTGGTGACATCTGCACCCAGTACACCACTTCACCCACGCGCTCGAGCACTTGGCAAGGACCCACCCATGCACTGTCAAGTTTGGGGGAGATACCTTTCTTCTGTCGGGGACTATACACCCACACTCGGTCGCCGGAGGAGTACGGGTGTTCTCTGGCTCTGATGTCATAATGCCGTTTTTGGGTAAGGCCAGCCTTGTGCAGATGGTCCCGTGCAAAAGCGTGAGCCCTGTCGATTTGGTCCTGAAGACAGCGGGCATACTCTTGTCCAGACTGATGTTCTTCCCTTTCTGGTGGCAAACCACATTCAAGAGAGGCCGGGGTTCTCAATTCCCGGCCCAGCATCAACATGGCAGGGGTGCACTGCGTAGACTCCTGGACCGCTGTCTGGCATGCCAGGAAAACCAAAGGCGATTGCTGATCCCAGTCGCATTGGTCCTTGTTTACCACCATAGCCAACTGAGCCGATAAAGTACGGATGAATCGCTCGGCCAAACCGTCGCTCTGGGGGCGAAGCGGGGTGGTGCGCGTTTTCCGAATGTGTAGCAGATCGCACACGTGATGAAAAACTTTACTTTCAAAATTACGCCCCTGGTCTGAATGGAGTTCTAGTGGCATGCCAAACCTACTAAACATGCCTTCAACTAGGGCAGTAGCCACGGTTTCCGTATCTTGGCTAGGAATAGGGTACGCCTCCGGCCACTTGGAGAAATAGTCTACCCCAACAAGGATGTACCTATTTCCCTGACTAGAACGAGGAAAAGGCCCCAATATGTCTATTCCAACCCGCTCCATAGGCAGACCGACTTGATATTGTTGAAGGGGGGCAACTGATTATTCAGGGGGGCCTTTTCGCGTGGTGCACACGTCGCAACAGCGGCAGTGATTTTCAACATCTCGTCGGCACTGCCCCCAGTAAAACATCTGTTGGAGCCGCTTCAGTGTCTTACTAACCCCAAAGTGGCCAGATCCCACACCCCCATGCACTGATTTAAGAACATCATCCTGTTTCCCCTTTGGCACTATCACCTGCCAAGTGATCTCTCCAGTGGCAGGGGCTCGCCATCTTCTCATCAGCACCCAATCCTGAATGGTCAAATTGTCCCACTGGGCCCAGAGACCCTTAACAGTCATACCATCTGGGGCTACCTCCTCCCAACTAGGTCGGTGATTGTCTGTCACCCAGGCTCTCACTTTCTTTATCTCTGGATCCTGGTTCTGCCAAAACCCCCAATCGCATTGCTCCTTAGACAGCGCTAACATTGAGTAACTGTGTCTCACCTCCCCTGTTCGCTCTCGGTCCTCCTGATGGCGGCAGTAGTCACAGTTCGTCTGAGCACAAGGCCTGTGGGATAGTGCATCTGCGTTGTGATGCTGACCCCCCCGGCGATGTTGGATTTCAAACTGAAACGACTGTAGCCATTCCAGTCACTCTGCCACTTGCCCCTCTGGCTCCCTAAAAGACATTAGCCATTGTAAGGATGCATGATCGCTGCACAGTGTAAATGCAGTCCCTTGTAAGTAGTGTTGAAAATGCCGGATCGCTTCCACTACTGCCAGGAGCTCTCTCCGTGTGACACAGTAGTTTCTTTCTTCTCTGCTTAGGGCTCGGCTGAAATAAGCAACTACTCTTTCTCCCTGGGAATATGGTTGTGACATGATGACACCTAGACCTACATTGCTGGCATCCGTGTCTAAAATAAAAGGCAGGGCAGGGTCAGGTGGGGCTAAGATGGGAGCCTGGCATAAGGTATCTTTCAGGGCTTTGGAAAGCGAACTGTTCCTCTGCTCCCCAGTGGAAATACTGACCCTTCTTTGTTAGCTGGTGAAGGGAAGCAGCCACCGTAGCAAACCCAGGAACAAAACGTCGATAGCAGGATGCCAATCCAAGGAACCCCTGGATTTGCCGTACATTAACTGGAGTTGGCCAGTCACGGATCACTCGAGTCTTGCTGTCTTCTGTGGCCACCCCCCTTTCACCTACTCGGTGCTCCAAGTAGGTGAGTTCTCGGCGCAGCAATTGGCACTTATCAGGGTGTAGCTTAAGTCCTGCTTCTCGCAATTTCGCTAGTATGGTTCTAAGGGAGTGCAAAGCAGTTTCAAACGTGGGTCCATGTGCCATCACATCGTCCAAATATACCAGGCATCTGGAACGAGGGATGCCCAAGAGGACACGGTCCATTAGCCGTTCAAAAGTTGCCAGCACATTGCACAAACTGAAAGGGAGCACTCGAAATTGCCAAAACCCGCCCCTGGTTGAAAATGCAGTTTTTTTCTTGGCTTCCAGGGCTAACTCCACCTGCCAGTAGCCACTTCTCAAATCTAGCGTGGAGAACCAACGCGACCCAGACACCAGATCAAGGGCCTCGTCAGTTCTAGGAAGCGGATACTGCATTCAACCGGCGTTAGTCAACACAGAAACGTCATTCTCCTGATTTCTTTTTAACCAAAACAACAGGGGAGCACCAAGGAGAATCTGATGGTTCAATAATTCCAGAATTCAACATCTCAAGTACCAACCGATCTGCCTCGATCTGTCGTGCCAGGGGAATGCGCTGCGGATGTTGTTTGATCGGGTGCGCATCTCCCGTGTCGATGTGATGGTGGATGAGGTGAGTTCGCCCGATGTCCTTAGAAGAGGTGGCGAAACAGTCTCCAAATTCCTCCAATACATCCTTAAGTTGTTGTCGCTGAGGTTCCTTTAATCCCTGGCAGCTTCTTTCCCAAAGGCTTTCCAGAATAACATTCCATTGCCTACCGTTGTTGCTCACAGGGGTGGGGAAGGCTCCCAGTTGATTGACAGAGTGGGGAGGTGGTCCCAACTGAAACTGACAGCCCATCAATTGACAGGGTGCACTGCCAGGTATCAACAGAGTCCCGTGGCCAAAGTCAATCTGAGCCTAGGTTTTAGTCAAAAAGTCTACACCCAAGATGCAAGCGTCTCTAATTTTTGCTACCCAAACAGGGAATGTCCAAACATCCTATTCTTAGAAAAGCGGTGGTCCGGCCCTCCATCATAGCATGCTCACCTGTGGCGGTAACGAATTGGCCGGGAATGGCTTGTAGGGAGAAGTTTTTAGGTAGCAGATCACATCGCACTACAGTAGACGTAGCCCCGGTATCTATCAAAGCCTTCACATCAGTGTCCCAAATTCGAATAGGCAAATGACAATAATCTCCACAGCCTAGCTGTCCCACCGGGATCACTGACTCGTCCCGGCCCGCATTTGTTGTCTGTTGCAGCGGGACTACTAAAGGGTCCGGAAATGTCCCGCTTACTCCAAACCCTGGCCGTTTCCCAACATTTCTCTGGACCCCAGAATAGTTGCTGGACGGAAAGGACAAAATTGACGAAGATGCCTGGGTTGGCCACAGCGCCAGCAAGTAGGTGGTGTAGCGGCCAAAGCTGATGTTCACATAAGGTTTAGTCCCACCAGGGGAGTTCCTCCTGAGGGCTCCTCTCCCAGACACAACACATAGTCGCGTGGTGGCTGGAGGCACATCCTTTCCCGCTCCCTCTCCCAACCCTCCATATAAGCCGATTCCCCCTCACATACCAATTCAAACTCTACAGCCCACTCGAGGGCCTCTTCTAGAGTTGCTGGTCGAGCAAATTGAGTGTGGTGGCGCAACGCTTTAGGTTCAAGTCCACGGGGAAATGCGTCACGTGCCAATTCATCCCGGACCCTGCGGGGGAAATGTGAATAGGCTCGCCCCACCAGTCCCTGCACTTCCGTGGCAAATGTTCCTAGACGTTCTCCAGACCTCCGAGTTCGTTTGTGCAGTTGCCTTTGCAGTCCTAATATGGTTTCTGTTCTCCTGAAACGACACTCAATGGCCTTCAAAAGCAGTCCTAAGTCTGTTAAATCCTCCCGTGGAACATCCTCGGGGAAAGGGGAAAGCCTCCCCTTCCAACGCCGCCAACAACTGCACTGCTCTATCCTTGACTCCCCACCTATCCGCCTCTGCAACAACTTCAAACCTGTTCCAAAAGGCTTCCCAGCTGCCCGTCCCGTCGTAGCGTGCCGGTTTCAACCTTGGTAAATCATGCCTTTCCCTCGCGCCTCTCGGTTCTACATCTTTGTCCTTGGGTTCTTCTTTGCACTGCAGTAACCACCAGGGTGGAGGGGGAAATTCTTCGTCCGCCATTTTCACGTCCTCTGTTTCTTGCAACAGCCGTCTCAATGGGATGCCTCGTCCCGCTTCTGACACCAGTGTAATATCCCTTCTCAGACGGGCAAATGAATCTCGCAGGCAAGTGGTGGTAATTATCAAATAAAAGAAAACTAATCAATGGTTTTTTTCACTTTATGTTTTCTTTCAACAAGCCGAAAAACAAAACGAAGTCAGGACAAAAAAAAACAGCAAAAAACACTAAAACCCAACCCACATAAAAAAAAAAAAACCCACATTCCCAGCACCCCAGAGGCTGTTTTATTAAGAGTGGCAGTTGTGTCTCTGCCCGCCCCCCTTTTTTTCTTTCTTTTTAACTATTTATAACTAAACACTCTGCCCAGTGGCAATTTCTATCCCAGATCATTACAATATCATTGGAGACCACCTCTGTGAAAGAAATCATATCATATCATCATATTAATTAAAGAAAGAAACTTATCCTTTATTAGGACAAGTTTGACAAAACCTCTTTTGAGTCAGAAACCAGGCAGGAGGAAACCTCTTCATCGCATCTTTAATTATCTCCAGCAAATGCCGAAGAGGGAGCATCCATCGCAGTAGTCTGTTACAGAATAGTCAAAAACGTAAGGGCAGAGGTCCATTTTATAAACAAATGAATTTACATAACAGTGCTGATTAATGCATACATTTAATCTGATTGGTTTCTTGGCTTACACCCAAATAACTTATCCACATAAAAGTCTTTTACAGTATTACACTCTTGTTCTTGTTATATCTTTTAAGTTCAGCTATTACCTTTGAAATCTCTGTGTATGTGACAACTGTTTAGTCTTGTTGTTTACAGGACATCTGCTGATCTCTTAATCATCTCTTAGTACATTTTGTGTATTACATCAACATTCTTCCTAGTACATTCTTGTCCTTTATTTATTTAACCATTTCAGTAGTTCTGAATCAGAATCAGAATATATTCATTGTCATTGTAACAAATACAACAAAATTAGGTGCAGTCCCTGTGGTGTCAAAATATAAATAAATATAATTAAAAAAGGATAAGAAAGGATAAGAAGAAATAAGGTAGAACACAAACATTCAACATAAGACCTTAATTGCACATGAACACTATTGCCCAAGATGTCATCTATTGCACTGCTGCATTGGAGATGATTAGGTGGCACTCAGTGCCCTAATAGCAACAGGGTAGAAACTGTTATTCAGTCTATTAGTCTTTGTTTTGATGCTCCTTTATCTTTTTCCTGATGGCAACAGTTGGAACATGTCATGAGAGGGATGTGAGGAGTCTTTTAAGATATTTTCTGCTTTCCTGAGGCAGCGAGAGCTGTGCAGTTCATCCAGTGAGGGTAAAGAGCAGTCGATGATCTGCTGGGCAGTCTTTACGATCCGCTGAAGTGTTTTCCTCTGCGCTGTTGTCTTCATGACATTTCTAAAACAAATTCTTTTATATTTTAATGTGCACTGCAGACCAAAATACTTAGCCATTATTACCTCCACGTTATTCTCTCATACATCCAACCACTTCTTATGTGCCTTCTTTCTAGACCTCGTTCTCTTTATGTCCATCATGATGCACCGCTTCACCCAACTGCCATCTGCGTTTTCCTGCACTTGCCCAAACCATGCTAGTCTGTTTCTTCCAGCACAACATTTATCACCTCCACACCAAGTACTTTCTCTAAACTAGGTATTCATCTTCCTCTCACTCGATGGCATTCCACTCATCCACGTGATCATTCTTATCTGTGTTTTTTCCAGCCTTGCTTCATGTTTCACATCACTATGCCTCACTGTGTAGTGCTAGTGACCATGAATCTCTAAACTCTCAAGTGGTGTTCCCAAGTTCACATTATCTTTCAGGTTACTAAATAGGTCAAAACCTATTATAAAAGACCAGTAATGGCAGACTGCACGATAACGTGCAGTGAATACACTTGACTTCAGCATTCTTAGTTTTCATATCCTTTTTTTGTATGTTTAGCATTCATTTGCTCAGAGGTTGATGCTCTTGCTGCTTCCTGAGCAGCTCTTGTTTTCTCCACTCTAGCGGCCCGCTTCTTCTGTCGGCATCTTTTCTTGCTAAAACTGATTAAGTCAGTGTTTGTGTTACAATTGCTTAGTATGTTTTCTTTAGTTTTTTAAGTCTTCTATCTGCCTCAAGAATGATTTAAGATATGAAGAGGTAGAGGAAGTAATGACAAGGCAGTAGGGATGAGAACGGCGCCCGTACAAATGCGCCGCACGACTGCCATGCCAGCCACTGCCGAGTGTTGATTCTACAATAAACTAAAATAAAAATCAAAAGAGGAATAATTCCAAAACTCTTCACTTTTAATATAAAGCTTTAGTGCAGAGTTTCAGCGTAGTATATGTGTACCAAATTTCAGGCTATGGGTTATTTTCATTTTTGACCATCACCTTTCTGGGTTGAACTTTAACCTTGGAGGTCAATCATCATCCCAAAAGCAGATAGTAGATATCACATAGTATATGTGTGCCAAATTTCAGGTCAATAGGTCAAACGGTTTGTGAGCTACAGGCGATTTAAGATCCTGGGCAGACAAGCAGACAGCAAAGGTAGCGTATTATATAAGAAGGTGAAGCAAACACTGCTTTAGCTTATCCTCTAATAAATAAGGGAAATGTAACAATAGTATGGGTTTGGAATTATAACTATGCAAAGATACATTTTGTTTCTTAGAGCACTCTTTTTTGGAGGATAACATTAGAAGTTAATATTGATATTACATTTTGTTCTTTTGGCAAAATTTCAAAATATATATGATGCAGTGGTTAGTTCTGCTGCTTCACAAATCCAGAATCCTCGACTGAAATCCTTCACTTGGTTGTTGTCTTTGCGGAACATGCATGTTCTCCCTAAGTAGGGTTGCAGTTTTGCTCAAAGATGTGTGAACTAGGTGGATCAGCAGTCCTAACTTGAGCCAGTGTGGCCCTGTGATTGCGATGCACTGGCCCCTCCATTAATATTTTCTTAAGGTATTATTCGTGATGTGACCATGATGGGCTATGGCCTCCTGCAACAATGAATTACATTAAAATGCTAGTTGTTTTAAAAAATATAAAATGAAGCCTTAGTCAATTAAATTAAACATTATTGTCCAGAAAAATTACTTTTAGTATATAGGCCTCCACCACCATACAAGGAATGCTTTTCTACTATTTATGGGTAAGTACCCCTCAGTTGTTGCACACTTTACCAAAATTTGATGTTTTTCACCATTCGGCATTCCTCTGTGATTTTTTAGTACTGGCACAGCTTCAAGTTGAAACCATATCTGAGAACACCAGAATTCTGCTACTGGATATAGATTTGTGTCTTTTTTTCACAAATTCCAGATGCCACTTTTTGAGGTTACCATCTTTAAAATAAAATAATAATAAAAAAAACTCTCTTTCATTTAATCAACAAATGCATCACTTGTTACCCAGTTCTTAACCCCACCTAAAGTATTGGCAGATGCCAGAAAGCCTGCCCTACAGGCCTTGACAGACCCTCACTTGCTGGCCTGTCCCAAGATCAATGTTTGAAAATGATGGCCTTGTCTGCTTCTGGATTGAGCCCGTTTATTGTGCTGCTGGTGGGAATCAATCAGCTTTGTGATATCTTATTACTACTGTTAATTCACTCAGGGCTGTATGGATCTATGCATTAACTGGGGCAGCATTTGATTTAGGGACGAGGTAACGACAAAATTAAAAAGAGAGAGCGAGAGAGAGAGAGAGAGAGAGAGAGAGCGAGAGAGAAAGAGAAGAGAAAGAGAGAGAACAAAGTTCAATTGTCAGCTAGCCTGAGGGAACAAACACAGCAGTTAAATGTGAAGCCTGTTTTATCAACAATTATGAAAACACAATAGCAATGAAAAGAAGCATTACAGTAACTGTGCAAATGCACCATTAAAGCTGAAAATTTATAGGGAGAAACTAAGTAGGTGGAATTGGAAATCTAAAAAAAAAAACAAAACAAGTAACAGTATATTAAGAAGAGCTCCAGACGGGAAGCAAGTAAAAGCAAGATATTTCTAAAGATTTCAGGATAAGAAAACAGGATTGAACATTTTTAAAGAAACAGTTTTGTGAAAATGTTTATCACAATAAATTGTTGTGCACCATTGTATCCTGTTCCTAATAAATGAGGCCAAATATATTTTATAGAAAACAATGACTGCTAAGGTAAACCCTGCTAATATTTCATCCCTCTTTCAGACTGCAAAAACTAATTCACTTTTTCTTGAACTTGTGATATAACAGGATTACTCAAGAGAAATATTAAATGTGATTGTGGTGGTAGTCAGTAATGGCATATTATGTTGCTGCCCTAAGTGCTATTGAGTTGTACCACTTTTTATTCTTTTTTGGGTACTGGGCCAAGAAAATGTGATAATCGTTCAGAGTCGGGTGATGAAAGGTAGCACAGCCACCACCATGCACTGGATTTTCAACAGTTAGATTTTCCTCTGAATGATCTTCAGCTAATTCTGTTGTAGTCCACAAATAGTGAAACCTTCATTCACCTATAGGTATAGTAAGTCATTGGGGTGGCACACATAAACACACAGATTGGAATTTATTCATAAATATTATACATCAGAAATGGACTACTGAAACTACCTATAAATAATCAATACCAAATCATCACAAAAAAGGCTGAATTTTTGTTTCATCCATAACAATTCAATTCCATTCCCACCCATAAAGATGCAGATTTAATTCCACCCATAAATATTCAGTTCCAGGTCCACACATAAACATTGAATTCCAATTCCACCAATAAATTTACAAATCTAATTCCATGCAGAAATGTTCAATTCCATCTCCACCCATAAATATAGAACTTTATTTCAACCATAAATATTCAAATCAATGTCTAATTTTAAATGTACAGTTTTATTCCACCCTGAAACAGTCAATGTCAGACCAACACAAAATACGAAATACCTGTTTCACTTAGAATTTCTATTTACATTAATAACACATACATTTCATGCATAAATGTTTACTTTAATTTGTGTCTATAATTATAGAAATCTCAGCACATAAATACACCCAGCCATAAATATTCCACTTGATGGCCAAACATGAATGTACTATGAAATCACCAATAAATAATCATTTTCTGCTTTTTGCGACAATATTTAAATATATTTCCATGCAATTATTCAATTAAAATCCTTTCCAAATTAATACTGGGTTGCTAAGTGATGCAGTGGTTAGTACAGCATTTCGGATTTCCACATTCCTCTTTGTCTGGGTTTTATGTGGGTTCGCCAGTGTCTTCCTAGGTACAAAAGATTTGAAGTTTAGATTAAATGATGATACTAAATCGAGCCAGCATGACCACATTTGTGAGTGTGAGAGTGGCTTCTGATGGACTGGGCCACATCTAGGTTCAGTTTTTTTCCTGCACCTTATGTTTCTGGGACAGACTCTAGCCTCATACACACTTGTCAGAATAAGCAGGAAAATTAATTAAGTTACTTTCACTGAGGATAATCTACTCTCTCTCTCTACTTATTCTGACATGTCTGTATGGGCTTAAGAAAATATAAAGACACTGTTAGAGTGTTGGGGCACCCTTAGGTAAACCCTGTATAACTGAAACAATGCCAAATTCAAAGAAACCCATGTAAAACACAGAGTTGGAGGTTCTTTTGGTAAAATTGCCTATTACACTTATTAAGAGTTACAATGAGCAGATGCCCATCTTGGCAGCAAAAGGAAGGATCTGGGCAGTAACCGGCACAACCAAAGACAGCTATACCCATTCACAAGTACCCAATTAGGATGGAATATCACAAAATTGAAGTAAAAACTGATGATATGATGGAGGATTGGTGAGCGCTATTGCTTCACAGCCCAAACAATGTTAGGTTCGAATCCTGTCCCAGTCACTCTCTGTGAGAAATTTTATGTTCTGTTCTTACCTTTGTGAGTTTTTCTAAAGGTACTCCTGTTGTCTTTCTGAATTCCAAAAATGTATGGAGAGATGTAAATTAGCTTTGTATTAGTGAGTTTGGGTGAAGGATCCCTGTGGTGGATGTCTGTCCAGTGCTGTCACAATTAGCCGTACACTCTTAAAAATAAAGGTGCTAGAGTGGTTCTTCAGAGTGACGCCATAGGGAAAACATTCTTGGTTCTTATTTATTTAGATCTGTAAAAGGCTCCATTAATAATTTTGAATAGATGATTATTTATTTGTGAAATATAAATGAGTTCCTGATTTTAAAAGGACTCTTGCTGCATACAATAGCACAGGCTGAGTTCAGGTTCTCTTGATCTGTTGTATCCTGCTATTTCACCTACTATACATTAAAGATTTCTGTTTTATCAGTATATGTATTAGGGACTTTTTCAAAGTCCAAAAACCAGTTTCATATGCAAAGAATACTTACCAAAATTAAATGGTTCTGTGTCAATCAAAGGTTCTATAAGAAACCACACAACCAGTAAAGTGCCTTTAAAGACCCAAGAGTGTAAAGTGGATAAAATGATTCAGAAATTGACTGAGTGAATAGATATCTTAAAGTCAACATACCAGCTGCCACAGACCACAGATCAAGGGTTGGGGTACCTCCAAGGTAAAGCCAGTTTGATGTGAGTCAGAACGAAAGTAAACATAACAAATAAACATACCGTAATAATTGTGAATAGCAATGCTATTGTGTTTGCGCAGAGTACAGGAGCTCTGTCTCTCTTGCATGCATGTCTCAAAATGAACTGTCACTTTGTGTGAGTAAACTAGGAGTACTTGGGAGGCATGGTCAGGTTTCTACTTGGTTCTCACCTTTGGAGCTGCAGATGAAGAAGAAAAGGAAGTTGGTGACAGCTTATCTCGCAGGAGCCTTTAAGGTATTCCCTAAATATACACATGTGACACAGGATAACTGAATATGGATATAGACAGACTGTGGTAGAAACCAAGAGTGCTTCAATGAAGTATATACAGAAACTACTGTATGAGGCCATTTAAAATGTCAACAGAATATACCTATGTTTTGATTCATCATGAGACCCAAGTGATCCTTCATTTTCATTTTTATTTAGATGTTCAATAAATAATTAATTGTAATTTACATTTTGCACACTACAACATCAACACTAAATTGATTGCTTAAATTTTAAATCCTAAAAAGTGTGGATTTACTATATATTCAATAGCAGTCTACAGTTTTAGACGTTTTTCAGATTTTGAGTTTATTATAGTAGCAAAAGCAATTCATCCAAATGTGAATCATCTTTTGAAGGTTTCATGTAATGTAAAAGACCAGGAAGAAAACAAGACACTGGCCTGTCTACCTTCCTCAGTCCAGGTTTTTGAACCATTTTTATCCATTGTAATAAGCAAAACAATTCCACAAAGGAAAAGAGTTGGGGGCTGTCCCCGTATAATGTCCGAGGGACAAAAGAAAAAGGCAAAATAGATGATTAAAAACTATTTACACAGCAGTGTATACAAAAACAGTATACAAAAGATGGCGTTTTTATACATTGACAAAATGGTGGACGGAAATAAAGTGGCAGGAGATAACGTCGGAACTGGCAGATGGATACAAAGTCATCAAAAGGAACCGGAAGTGATGCGATGGAGGAAGTGACGTCATCTTCCGGAGACTGGAAGTACCGTCATTGGATGGACGTTTGGCAGCCATCTTGGTAACCCAGAAGTATAGTAGGTAAATTATTTTTCTTCTTTGGGTCTGACGAAAAAGAGGGAGAGGCGTTAGTAACGTAAATCAACTCCTTGTCTCGCGATATTTCACTCACCTCCGGGCTTGTTGACTGCCTCCTAAATGCACGTGTGTGACACTAAACAGGAATAAAAGAAACAGAAATGTGTTCCATCAGTAATAGGCACAAGTCAGTAACAGTCAGGCTTGCACAAATAATGCTTTATTTTTTAATGACTTACCATATGTACTCACGTATAAGTCGGGTCTTGAAACCTAAAATCAGACCCTGACTTATTCGGCCGTTCAAAAATGCGACACTTATATATATTTTTTTTTTTACATCTTCTTGCCTCCTCCAATCTCGCATCAGTTTCTCAGACACATCGAATTTTGTTGCAGCAGTGCAGTTACCAATTTCTTTCGCTACTTCAACGACGTTCAATTTAAAACCATCTTCATATTTTCATCTGATTTAACACTCCATCGTAGACAAGGGATGCTGTTACGATAAATGTGTATGAGGGTGTGAGATACAAAAAACACAAATCAGTGCAAACGTTGCTTTGGATTAGTTTGGGTAATACCGTGTTGTCACGTAAGCACAATAGACAGAGAGAGAGAGAGAGAGAGAGAGAGAGAGAGAGAGAGAGAGAGAGAGAGAGAGAGGTTAGGAGCACATGCTGATACAATGCATTGCCACACCCACATAGAAAAAAAGGCAGTGTGCTCTGTGGTTACTCTCTCAGGTGGGCGTTAGCATATCATAATCCCTTGTAACAATAGCTTGAGTTTTCCGCAATTGACTTATATGACCAACATTAGAAAACACCAGAAATTATACTTATCCACGGGAGAACTTATCCACGAGTATAGTAACATAACGGTAATTATGTTACTATGTGAATAACCATTACTTTGGGGATACAATTTCATCATGATTCTGTGTTTATTGTCATGGGTGCCACAATTTCTAGTATTTGTTTACATGGGGGTTGCCATTTTGAGTTTCTGGATTTCAAAGTTACCCTACATGACTTGTGTTGCTGGTTTAGAATTTCTGGTTCAATCATTGTAGCTTTAAATTCTTGTCCTATTATTTGAATGTGAAAGCCATACATGTAAAAGTAACATTCCATCAAGAATGGTGGGGAAGACAGTGACTGACCGCTGCTGATTCTTGGAGGTGGGACATCCTATTTCAGTAATGCATTTCTTTGTCATTACTATATATATGGAATTTCAAAGCTTGTTTTTCCCAACTTCTTCTTCATAATTATATTCACCCTTAAACTATCTCTACGGCAAGATTTTGGATGACCACTATCAGTGCTGAGATTACACCAACTGCAGTTCCATTAGACTGCCGGTTTGTCAGATGGTCATGTTAAATTTCAATTTGGAAATCATCACACATCTGTAAGGTTCTAGTCTTACCAGAGAGATTGCTTTGAGTATTTACCTCAAGGTAGAGCCATCAGATCAGCCATTTCCATTCATTATTCCTTGAAGATTTACTGTATGCCAGCGTGTGTCATTATTTAACATCTTCTTTCAGTCTAGACTTTGAGTGTGTATTTTTTGTCTAATGCGCTATGTGTATGTTCTGTTTATATAGATTATTTAGTGGGAAGAGAAATTTAATTGTATATAAATTTGTATTGCCATTTTTATGCTCATCATTGTATATATAGCACATCTTGAACTATGTTTGTGTATATATTCACCTTATATGCAATATGTTCTCATTTATATTTTCTTATTTACTGTCTTTAAACCTGGCAAATAAGTGTGGAGAAGCTTAATGTTAAGCAGAGTATGGGGTGACTTTTTTCGAGACTTCCACACTTGGAAGTGTAGGAGCCAGCCAACTTATTACAAGTGTGTGGATGCAAACCATTGTGTGTGTGTAGTTGCTATAATGCTATATAATTGTTAGCCACATGATGTACATGCCATGTGACACCATGGCTTCCATTTTATATAGGGTGGCTACTCTATTAAGACACATCTAAAATTTGTCAGAAAATGAAGAAAAGAAATAAACAGTTTTCATTTGTTTGATGACTATATACTTCAATCTTCAATTTTGCTTACAATGACCCTAAAATTTGCACAAAATAACAGAAACAAAATTCCAGTCTGCCTGGACTTAATTCAAAGTTCACACTGGATTCCAACAGGAACCAGGGTCATATGGGATTAATTTTAAACTCTCAGTTAAGACTGTGTTTGCTTTTTTCATTTAAGGCAATTCTTTGTCAGTTTAGCAATTGAATTCAGCTTTGCATTTGGTAACTATTTCAGACTTGTGTGTCATTGCTGAAATTTTGGCAATCAACCTTTAGCCCATCAATTTTCTTTGTTTGTCCCTGTGGCATTTTGATTTCAGGTCCATTTAATTCTATTAATTCAAATCACATTTATTTTCCAACACATGCTTTTCAAAAAGTACACATTTGATCCTTCTAAAGAAATAACCAAAAGATAAAGATTTCACTGTGATCTTTCGTAGAGATTTTGGGACGTAAGGTCTCCATAAATTATAATTTAACATTGGTGTTCCCTGTATGTTTCCATGTTCTGTTCAAAGGTAGATGTCATAATGAAGACAGGGATCTCTAAAAATCAAAATAGGACTTTTGTACAAAAACAAGGCGTGAAGGTTCCTGCAAGGTCTATAATCAAAATAAGCCAACCACCAAACCCAAGAAGCATGCTCTTCAACCTGCAAGGGTCAATAGAGGGGTAAACCTTTCTAAATCTCAACCACTCTAAATGAGAGAGGGGAGCCACTGACAAAAAAAAAAAATACACAAAATGTTTGTTTATGTTTAGAGAATTTACTTGCAAAATATATTCTCAGACAAAAGTAAGAAAGCGAGTTAAAGAGGCTAATGCCTAAATGGCAAACAAAACCAGTCCATAATCTAATAATTGAAATCCAAAAAACAAATTAACGGTTTAGAAAACTAAAAACAGAATCAAAAGAATCACTAAAAAGATATATCTAATATTCATCATCCAAAATCCTAGGAACAGAGCAGATAAACGGAGCAAAAAAGTGATGCCTCAGTATTAGCCCTGTAGCTTTTGTAGGCTTACAGTGTATAAAGCTGTAGCATCAAGAGGTCCATCCCCCTTAGGTTCAACATAAAGCGGACAAGACACATAACATCAAGAACAAGAATACAGTGAAAATCGTTTAACACGAAACTGAGGGGACTGAAATATTTTTTCATGTTAAAAGAATTTCGTGTTAAAGGATATTACAAAAAAAAACATGCAGTATATTCAACAAAATTAAGTTTATTAGAGTACATTTTATTTACATAGATATGTATATATGCATGTATTTAATAAAAATGGGAGCATTCTGAGATCTCGCTTGTTTGAACCAAACAAGTAAAGCCGTCTCTAAATCCTCGTGCTTGGCCGTTCTCATCCATTTTCGCTCTGGCTCAAACTTACTCCGTTCAAACATTTCCGTAATTTGCTCTCTTTTTTTTTTTAATTACTGTATTGTTGATAATGTAGAGATAGCAATATCAAAATCTTTACAGATTTCCGTTTTCGTCTTCTGTTTTTGATCAACAGCCTTAAGAAGCTCCATCTTCATTTTAAGCGAAATAGCAGTTTGCTTTCCCCCTGAGCTCTTTGCCATTGTGCTCGTAAAAAAAATTCTTCTAAAATAAAAAAAAAAAAACGCGAACCAAACTCACTGATTTTTACTCACACTGCGATGTACTCGTCACCGAATTCCAAAGCTAATTGATGAGAGATGAGATGTTTTTGTGTGGCGTTTGTAGGGGTGGAGGGTGAAAGTAGCTTAGATAAACAAAATTGGCTCGTGTCACAGGCTATTCCGAGGGTATTTCAAAGCCAAGTTAGCCTCCTTTCTACGAAACATGTGAAACCACCTCTCTTTCATTTCACACCCCTCTTAAATCTCGCGGCTGGTGTTTTCCGTATTTTGTTCATTCCCAGAAGGGAAATCTTTTCGTGTTAAGCAATTTTCGTTTCGTGTTAAGAGAAAAAAATGCATGAAAATACATAGTAGTTTGTCGGGACCGTTGTATTATTTCGTGTTAACCGATATTTCATCTTTCACTGTACTGTATAGTCACTATAGACAGTAATTAACCAACAAACAAAACAGTATTCACAGAGATATAATATACACAATAAAAAAAGAATGCCAAGACCTAATCAGTAAGAAAACATACAAAATAATATTTTGAAGACCACAATCGATTATACAAAAAGAAGACATGCTTGAGTCACGGATGTGACCCTGACTAATTCAACTCACTCTGACTTCCAGATATCATTCCAAAACTAGTGGGCTAACAAAGTGTCAGTCAGTATCTGGTGAAATATCTGTGAGGGGTAGTAGATCCTAATTAGTCTAATTGGAAAGACTTTTTATCCCTGCCTGAGATGTCCAAGAATATCTTCAAAACCCTGGCCACTGCATGTTGCTCTTTTAATGTTATTGTGGATTTAAACCAATATTATTTTCAAATGACTCAGCTAACTCATCTGTGCCCAGTTTGACTCTATACTTGAAGAACCCCTGCATCCACTGGTCAGCAGTCGAGGAAAATGTGTTGATGCCAATAACCTCTTCCGAGGTTATGGTCGATAAACAAAATTTGCATCTCATTTTAAACTAGGGCAGAGAGTATTTTTCACCATATCTATGTGAATGTTCCATTCCAGAAAATTGCACCCAGATCTATTACTCCTTAAGGTTGGTATCACTTCTGATAAGCTAGCACACTCAAAACAAGTTTAGACTAGACCCCACCGTTCAAGATTAAAACTCATGTGAGGAAAAGGCTTCTCCTGCACCATTTGAAATACAGAGTATGAAATTCAGGACTATTTAGACTCTAAAGCCATATTTATATGGGATTACTTTTTTGCCAGAAGGTGGGGTAAAAGCAGTGCTTGAAGTGGTCCAGTATTGTACCAACATTTCTCTGTTCTTGCTTTATGAGACCCAGTAGTTAATGCATGTGTGCTGGTGTGTACCGTTAGTTCTGACCACATTAGCAGCCTTATTTTATAGCAACAATATGTCCATTTGCACCTCTAAGGGAGATTCCATTCCCAAAAATTCTGGTATAAATTGTGCATATCAGTTTGCCTTTGGACTTCAAAGGAGATACCTCATCACCAGATTATTCATGTACAATAAGGAGTACCAGTACAGTTCTGTTTTTCCACTTAAGGCACTGGGTAAACTAATTATTACTGGAGGATCTCTGTCATGTTAGTCCAATCCGAATCACTCAAGTGACAGTTTTACTGACATGCTGATTTGCACAGGACTCATTTAACCTGGGGTTATTTTATACTGACATTTTATAGAAGGTAAAAGGCTCTGCAGTCTTTACTCAAACATCAATGTGCAGTCAGTGAAAAGGTACCCACATGAGCAACTCAGATGGGGCTAAAATTGCAGAGGTTCTCTGTAATAATTACTTATCTCACCTCCTGGTGTAAAACTAGTTCCATCCAAATAGGGCTTAAGTGGTGCAGCTCAAAAGTGTAATTGCTTAGTTTACTGCCTGGGATAGTTCATTCAGATTTACGTTGTGCTTGAGTAAGGATAATTCTTTATTAGTGTGGAAATCGAATGTAGCTTTATCCTGGTGTTTCATCAGTGTTTCGGACTTATTGTAGGTGTTATTCTGAATTTTTAGTAATTACTACCCATGTGACTTTTACTTTCTGGTCCATTTATAATCCCAGGATCACAAGGGCTATAGGTCCACCAACCTTGACATCAACCTAGAAGTCTCTAGTATCCTGAACTTTGACCTGCACTTTATTGGTCAGGATTTCAAAGCATCTTCTGGGCTGTAAGCTCTCCCTCTCTCTATTTTGGACACGAAGGATCCAACTATCTTTGGTTTCTGTGTCACTGCCATCATCTGTGGGGCTGGCAGGATCAGCATCCTTCACCTACTCTTTGTAGCTGGTAATTATCTGTCAGAAGGAAACGATCAGCCTCAGATTGTTCTTATCTTCTACTCTTTAACATCCTGGGGAAATCCTGCTGGCTTCCTTTCAGGATGCTGCACTCTGTCGTTTGCATCTGTAAGTATATAGGGCACCATTAATAATGGTTGGTCTATCGTCCTCAAGGTGCCCCTGTCCATTCAAATAGGTTTCTGTCAATGTGGGTTTGCTAAGACTGACTTCTATCCACGTTTATAATGGTGACATTGCTGCCTTTGTTCTTGCTGGCAGCTGTAAAAGATATAAAAGCTATAAATGTATCCTGCCTAATACCAAAATGATAGCAAAGTAGCTATAAAGTAGAGGTTTCACGTTCATTCTTTGTGACATCCCAGGAGCTTCTCACCTTCTCACCAGTTTATGGAGGTTTAGACTTCATTGGTAGGCAATATACAGGCTAAAAGCTTAGATTGCAAGAGTGTTTGGTTCAACATATACCCATGACACAAAGTTTGACCCCATAAATTAATATCTTTAAAAAGTCCTTAAATCTATGAATAGCTCATCAATGAAACTGAAAATTTCACAGATTTCAATCTTGCATGTATATTGCCAAGCAGGATTTAGCATAAAGCTACAGAAATGAACGCAGCAAATGTGTAGACAGTAAAAAACACTCACCATTAACACCAAAATGGACAAGCCTTGTAAAGAATGCAGGTCTTAAGGATAATTCAGACGTGTGTGGGTGTTTATAACCATATTACTGCATTCATTTTCATCCTACAGTTTGGAATACAAGCACATGTACCATTTCTTATTAGTAATAATAATTTTATTTTTTATTTATTGTTGCCAGTTTTTACACGTTACAGCATATGTCTAGAACAATTTCGAGAGCAAACGTTATAGTAAAGGTTCTTGATATAGAACTTTAAGGAAAACTAATTTCCAATGAAACCGGAGTGTTGACTCAATATATTGTGAATAAAGAAATATTATCTGCTTAAATGTGTTATTTAATTCAATAAGGAGTTATGTCAGCTTACAAGTGACATGTAAACAAGCGGCATAGCTAGAGTTCGTGCCACTCGGGGCGGTGCTTCAATTTGCTGCCCTGCAACATATCTGAATATGTTAACCCATTTCGATAGAAAATTAAAATGATGTATAAAGAACAATTAAGATAAATTTTGCATAGATTTATTCGTATATAGAGAAACAGCAATAATTTTTCACATAATTATTTATAAGCATCAACTAGACAAGAATATACAGTAGTATATACGCACTGATAAGCCATGTTCTAGTTATTAGTTTAACCAGAATCAGCGTAGTGTACAAGTGAGAGGTGGGGAGCAAGAACGCATTAGGATTGATAACGAAATTAAATTATAAATTGTAAATTAGTTTTTTTATCTTCCTAGAAATTATTATCGGTGTAATGTTTATGTTTATTTTTGCTATTGCCTCATAAATTTCAACTGCTGTGTCTGATGCCGTCACAGAAGCACATTCTGAAAATTATTTTTGATGCATTTATGGATAAAAATCAGAGAATTTTACTTTTTTTCATTCATGAGTGATATTTTTCCGAACCCTGCTGCTTACACGCGAATTGTACTGTGCCTTTTGGCTAATAATGCTGCCCCCGAAAATGTGCCGCCTGGGGCAGATCGCCCCCTCTGCCTGCCCCTAGCTGTGCCACTGATGTAAACATAAAAGCAAGTAAGTCTACAAGTTATTTATTCATTTACTCATCCTTCTTTTGCACTTGCAGCCATATGTGCTGTACACCCAACCAGTATTACAGCCTTCTTTCTGTTACAACTAGTTACACATCCTGATCATGTAAGTCACCTTACATAAGCCATGCATTCAATAGTAATGGATACGGCAGCTGTCTTGGAGTCACTGCTTTACCTGTAAATATCGGAGGTTCCAGTCTCGAACAGACAACATTCTTTATTTGTAAAACTGAACAATAAACCCTCCCTATTCCTACCAGTCAGGGCCTAACAGTGTGCACAAATATATTTTTTTTTTATGTCTCTGTGTTTTTCCCTTTATTGTTAACCTCCCTTTGGCCATTTTTGAATTTTTTTGAGTAATGGGAATTAACCAGTCCTTGCAGCATTTTATACCAACCTTGAACTGACAAGAAATAGGGCTCTCCCTCTGGGCTGGCATTAAGCCAGTCTTCCTCTTCCTGTTAGAGCCACCAGTGAACCCACATCAGGAACAACATAAATAATTAAGGCAGCCAGCTCCTGTGAGCACAATACCTTGCCTGAGAGAGTATGGCAAAAGTCATTCGTGGTGGCTGGTTCCCTATAGACACCAGTAGACCCTGCGGCTGCTTGCATTTGCTGTGCCGCTACAGAAAGAGCAGACGCAGAGCAAAATGAGGAGGACGAAAAGCGGTTCTCATATGGCTTTCCTCCCTAGTCATGAATCTTGCCCAGAACCATTTAATTAATCCAATGCAGCACTTTAATCAAGACATTAAATAAGAAAATCTCTGTACTGAGTCAATTAAGCTTGCTAATTCCTATGAAATAGTTTTGTCATTTCCCGCTTGAATATTGCTGTCGCTTGTGTTAAGCAAATGTGCTAGCAGCTTATTAGGCAGTGCCAATTAATAAATAGAATCTTGCTTGTAAGACACAGTGTAACCTTCCATACTTTACTGTGGCAAGCTATTAAATCTATCAGCAGCACAAACGTCATTGAACTGCACAAAAAGCATGGCTTGATAATTGTGTCTTTCACAGATATCTACCCTCCATGTCTGTATTGTAGGTCTTCATTGATGATTTATATACGGCAAGTGAGATTGTCATGTACTAAAACTACGAACCAGTGGACTCTAGCTTTGTGCTCCTAAGGTGACTTGTAAAGCCCATTATATTATATTCAGTGCCTGAAATAATCTTTGGGACAAAGATACATTTTTCATTGATCTGTCACTGTGCCCCACAGTTTAAAATTACAGATCAAACAATTCAGATGAGATTAACGTGTATATTGCAGATTTTAATTTAAGGGTATCTGCACACATTTTGGTCAAACCATGTATAAATAACAACACATTTTCTTCATGGCACCATAATATTTGAGATGTGGCAATGGCAGGTATATTACAGCAGTCATATTCCATACTTTGTTGCATATCCCTTGCATGCAATGACTGCTTGAAGTTTGCAATTCATAGACATCACCTAATGCCCAGCATCGTCTCTGGTTGATGCTCTGCCATCTTCAGCTCATGCTTGGTTTGGTGGTTTGTCCATTTAAGTTTTCTCTTCAGGATATGGAAGGCATGCTCAATTGGATTTAAATTGGGTGACTGCTTTGAAAACCTCCTGAGTTCCTTTAGATGTATGTTTGGGATCATTATCTTGTTGTAGGATGAAGTGCCATCCAGTGAGTTTGGAGACATTTACTAGAACTTCACTAGATGTTTCTACATACATCAGAATTGTGCCACTGCCATCAGCAGTTACATCATTAATGAAGACTAGTATGCCATTACCTGTAGCAGCCATACATGCCCAAGCCATAACATCTCTGCCGCCATATTTAACAAGATGAGGTGGTCTGCTTTTGATCTTGGGCAGTTCCTTTTCATATCCACATTTTGCTCTTTCCATCACTCAGATGCAGGCTCATCTTTCTCTGTCCCAACAACACTGGTTGTAAGTCAGGAACTAACCTGCAAGAAGACATCTGTTTGTTAATAGCATTTTCTGTTGCAGAGTCATGGACACTCTGTGTTGTTTGCCTACGGAGTAAGAGAAGAACCAACCCTGCAAGGGATGCTAGTCTATCACAGCACATGTTTAGGCACACAAGCTCTAAATACTGTTTTTTGTGTGTACCTTTATTTGCTGATCAATTGATTTTTAGTAATTAGCACTAGAATACCTGAAGCCTACAAAAAAAGTCATAAGCCCGGCACTTTTACATTCATTCGCACCTCTACATTCAGCATCTTTTGTTTTGCAAATGTGTCGATCAGCACAAGCAGCAAGCAGCCTGCTATCCCATCCCCAGCCCCAGAGGAGCTGAAATCAGGCGCAAACTTCTCCTAGCTCAAGTCTCTTTATCACAGTATGAGGTGCCTGGTGTTGTACAGGGTAAATAATATTATTATACTGTTATTTGGAATACATGTGTGTTCTGTGTCTACAACGATCTGGGTAAGTGTAGGATAACAGGAACTGCGAGGCAAGAAATGCTGAACACATACCTAATACATAAACCTTTTTTTCATGTTATACTAATAATGACGTGAAGTGTATACTGTATGAAGACTTTAGTCCAAATATCAAATGAAAAATATGCACTTTTATTCAAGAATATAACCAAAGGCAAAAAAAAACAAAAAAACGTTCCATTCTAGCTTTACAAAGAAAACTAGAGGGGTGGGAATTCTCATACACAGAACAGTCCCATTTGTAGCATCGGATGTAGTATTTGACCCTGAAGGGAGATATGTGATGGTCATGGGCAACTTATTTAACAGTAAAATGATTTTGATAAATGTTTATGCACCCAATGTTGATGATAAGGAATTCATGCAAAATCTATTTGCATCCATTCCCAATGTGAACACTCTCAAAATTATAATGGCTGGGGACTTTAATTGAGTTTTAAATCCACTCTTAGATAAGACTCCTGTCACAGGGGGGACGACATCTAATACTGCAAAGACAATTACACAGTTTGTAACTGACCACAACTTATCAGACTCCTGGAGGTTTCTTAACCCAAACTCAAGAACATATTCGTTCTACTCACCAGTGCATTATAGCTACTCAAGAATTGATTATTTTTTTATAGATAATAATTTCTTGCCTATGATTAAATCCTGCAAATATGACACAATTGTAATCTCCGACCATGCCCCTCTAGTCTTGGAGCTAAAATCATTAAGCCCCTCACACTCACCTCGCTGATGGCGTCTTAACCCTCTTCTATTAGCAGACGAGAACTGCACAGAATTTATATCCAAACAAATCAGCTTCTTCATAGAGGCAAACACACCCTCAGAGGTTTCTGCAGGAACACTCTGGGAAACTCTAAAGGCCGTCTTAAGAGGACAGATTATTTCATATTAGACAAAGAGCCCGTTTCGAAAACATAAGATGAAACGGCAACGAGTTTGTGTCAGCAGTGTATGAAGAACAAATGATAAGTAACAAAGAAGTTGTTTTGTAATGATTGTAGTCCGCTTTACTCATTACTGTACAGGCTTGTACTGTTAGTTGATGAATGTTCCAGGCCTATTGTATAATATTGAATGATGAATGTTCCAATACAATATGGAATAGTAATGAGTATTACCACCACAAACCTGATATAGGTGTATTGAATGAATGTGTAATTAGGCCTCGAGCTGTAGTCGAAATCGCCTTTCGGGCCTCTAGAGCTTTAATCGAAGTCGCCTTTCTCTTTGAATTTTCGCGGCCGTAAATCCGCCGCCTGCCGCGATGTTGGTCTCATAAGGTTTTTCGGGCAGCTGCGCAGAAGTTGACTGTGCATTTGGCTTCGGACGTGCACAGAAGGCGACTGCGCATTCGGCTTCAGACAGACGTGAGTGAGTGAGTGAGTGAGTGAGTGAGTGAGTGAGTGAGTGAGTGAGTGAGTGAGTGAGTGAGTGAGTGAGTAGGCTGGCGAATTATATAAAAGATCTTTCCCACAGAAATAAATTAGAAACCAAGAAAGCGTCAGAGCTAAGAAGCGAAATTACTAGAATAGATGAATAACAAGCCAGGCGTCCAAGTGAGGCTCTTCATAGGAAAAGGCAGGCTCTGCATACAGAACTCAACATCTTGACAACTAAAGAAACTGAACAACTTATTTATAAGTCAAGACATCATTACTATGAACACAGAGAGAAAGCTAATAAGCTTTTAGCTCAACATATCCACAAGCAAGAAGTTCGCAATGCAATCCCAGTAATCACCAACACGAATGGAGAAGAAATCATTGACCATAAAAATATAATGCACACATTTAGAGATTACTATAAAATCTTATATTCTTCTGAGTTCAAAGAAGACAACACACACTCTAATGCATTTCTGGATACATTACAGACACCACAAATAGATATTTTAAGTGCTGAGGAACTGGATAAACCTCTGACCCTATCAGAATTACTAGATGCTATAAAGTCACTTCAAAGCGGGAAATCAGCAGGTGTTGATGGTTACCCTGTAGAATTTTATAAGAAATTCTCCACTCAGCTAGCTCCCCTCTTATTGGCAACATTTACAGAAGCTAGAGACAATCAAATTCTACCTCAAACTTTTCGTCAAGCATTAATCACCGTCTTTCCTAAACAAAATAAGGACTTGTTACAATGTGCACCATACAGACCAATTTCACTCCTGAATAATGATGTTAAGATACTCTCAAAAATTATAGCTAGAAGGATGTAGAAAGTGCTGCCTTGGGTAATATCACAGGATCAAACTGGATTTATTAAAGGCAGACACTTATCTTCCAATCTCCGACGCCTGTTTAATGTAATATATTCACCAGCAAAGTCAAACACCCCAGAGATATTATTATCACTAGATGCAATGGAACTACCTTTTCACTGCATTGGAGAAATTTGGGTTTGGCCCGAATATGTGTGAATGGATCAAACTACTGTGTACCAATCCAGAAACTTCAGTTTGTATTAACAACATTTGTTCAGACTACTTTAAGCTAGAACGTGGCACCAGACAAGGATGCCCCTTGTCACCACTGCTGTTTGCAATCGCCATTGAACAACTGGTGGTCCACTGTCGAAATTTTTATCAGATAAAGGGGATTATCAGAGAAGGACTGGGACAGAAAATTTGTCTATATGCAGATGATATAGTTTTATATATATCAGACCCAGAGAACACTGTCCCTGAAGTTTTAACAGCACTTACAGAATTTCAAAAGATATCCAGTCTCAGAATTAATCTGAATAAAAGTATACTCTTTCCAGTGAATTCACAAGTTTATAATATTAGATTGGACACCCTACCTTTTACCATAGCAGATCAGTTTAAATACCTAGGGGTAAATATCACAAGTAAACATAAAGCTCTTTATCAACAAAATTTTGCCGTCTGTATGGAAAAAATTAAGCAAGACTTGCATAGATGGTCAGCCCTTCATCTCACTCTAGCCGGAAGAATTAACGCTGTTAAGATGAATATCCTTCCTAAACTTCTTTTTTTATTTCAAAACATTCCAATATATATCAATAAATCATTTTTTAAGCAATTAGATTCAACTATAACCTCATTTATTTGGAACTCAAAACACTCACATATCCGAAGAGCGACCCTAAAAAGACCTCAGGCAGAAGGTGGCATGGTTCTACCTAATTTTCAGTTTTTTTACTGGGCAGCAAACATACAAGCCATAAAAACGTGGACACAAAAAAATGAACATACACAGGCTTGGTCCGCAATAGAAGTAAAATCCTGTAGTACTTTCTTTATACTCCCTGCTCTGCGCTCCAATAAATGCAAGTTATCGCAAATATACTAATAACCCAATTGTTCTTTACTCACTCAGAATATGGAACCAATTTAGAAAGCAATTTAAGATGGAAAATCTTTTATCTGTGGCACCTCTGCAAGAGAACCACCTCTTTCAACCCTCGCAAACATATCCAGTTTTTAATACCTGGAAAAGATTTGGGATTAAATTGCTCAGAGATCTTTATATAGACAATATCTTTGCATCCTTTGAACAATTACGTTCCAAATTCAACCTCCCAGCTACACATTTCTTTCACTATCTTCAAATTAGAAATTTTGTTAAACAGAAACTGCCTGATTTTCCTCATCTCGTACCCTCCACCATGCTGGAAAAAATACTGCTCAATTTCAAGGAATTAGACACCATTTCTGCATTATATAAAATTTTGTTAGAGTCCCTTCCTTTCAAAGATCCAGGAGGACAATGGAAAGAAGATCTCTTAATTAATATATCAGAAAAGGAGTGGAAGGTAGCATTGCAGAGAATTCACTCAAGCTCCATATGCGCAAAGCATAGAATTATTCAACTAAAAATTATATATCGAGCTCATCTGTCTTGCTTAAAACTGTCCAGAATGTTTCCAGGGCAAGATCCAACCTGCGAACGCTGCAACCAAGCTCCTGCCTCACTGGGTGACATGTTTTGGGCCTGCACCAAATTAACATCATTCTGGACCAAAATTTTTAAGTGCCTTTCAGACAGCCTTGGGGTCATAATCCCTCCTAACCCATTAACAGCTGTGTTTGGTGTTCTTCCAGATGGACTTGAAGTGGAGAAGGACAAGCAAACTGTGATTGCATTCACTACACTTTTGGCACGCAGACTTATTTTGTTAAATTGGAAGAATCCTAACTCTCCTCTGATAAGTCAGTTGGAAACCAATGTTTTATATTATTTGAAATTGGAAAAAATCAAATTCTCAGTTAGAGGATCTGTACAGAATTTTTTCAGAACCTGGCACGATCTAATCAATAATATTTTAGAATAAGAAGAAATAATTATTTCCGTATTTCTTTTCCTTCTCCATTTATTTATTTACTAGCAAAATACCCGCGCCTCGCAGCGGAGAAGTAGTGTGTTAAAGAGGTTATGAAAAAGAAAAGGAAACATTTTAAAAATAACGTAACATGATGGTCAATGTAATTGTGTTGTCATTGTTATGAGTGTTGCTGTCATATACTGTATATATATATATATATACACACACACACACACAAACACATATCTACATATACACATATATACATATAAACATATAAATATATACATATACACATCCACATATATATATATATACATATATATATACACATATCAACATATATATACACATACATATACACACATACACATATATATATATATATATATATATATATACACACATACATACAAATAAAAATAAATATGAGTTGGTTGTTCAAACCCAAAAAAGCGATCATAATATAAGACCCCAACTTATACGCCCGTTCAAAAATGCAACACTTAAATTTTTTGCCTCCTCTAATCTTGCATCAATTTCTCAGATGCATTGAATTTTGTGGCAGCAGCGCAGTAACCAATTTCTTTTGTCACTTCAAAGACATTTAATTTAAAATCAGCTTCATATTTTCTTCTGATCGAACGCTGCATTGTAGATAAGGGATGGTCTTACGATAAAAGTGTATGAGGGTGTGAGATACAAAAAACACAAAACAGTGCAAATGTTGCTTCGGAATAGTTCGGGTATTAGCATGTGGTCACGTAGGCATAATAGAGAAAGAGAGAGATAGGTTAGGAGTACGCGCTGATACAGCACATTGCCTCACCTACAAAAAAAGGCAGTGTGTTCTGTGGTTACTCTCTCAGGTGGGCATTAGCATATCATAATCTCTTAGATCAATAGTGAGAGTTTTCCGCTTTCGACTTGGACAACAGACAGTATAAAATACCATAAATTATACAGTAAAATCCAGTCCTGACTGTATATACGGTAATAAAAACAAAAAGACAACTTTAAAAATAAAAATAAATAAACAAACAATGAAGACTAATTAATGTGTTTGTCTTGCGGTCTTGTATGTATGAAACAGGACAATAGATGTTGGCACTGTATCTGATCGTGTTCAGTTCTTACGGGAAAGCGATCCCCAGGTGGGGAGAAAAGCACATGCCCGTGATTTCTGTGGCAATCAGCAGCTACCCTCTAAAACACACGTAGCTCTGATCTCTCTCTCAAAAACGTTAAACGTTACTCCTTAACAATCTGTAGATGATAATGTCTGTTGAACACACAGGTATCGCTAGCTAAGCGGAGGCAAGGTGCACTGCACCACGTGGCGAGACGTGGAGTAACTGGAACAGAGGCTGGCGAGTGAATGAGGAAGGCCCCGCCCCCATGCTCTGAGCCCACAGCCACTCTGTTGGATTTGCATAAATACATTGATACCGCAAGTGAACTATGGTACTTAGTGTGACTATTTGAGACTTACTTTTCTGTTCAGGTATCCATTTCCTTTATGTAATCCGCGGATTCTCCGCTATTTTTTGTTCGTTTATTACGATTATAGTTATTTATTGATTCCCTTCTTTAGCTGACTGCCTGCTCATATAAGGCGCTCCGCTTTTTTTTTTTTTTTGAACAGGTTTGATTCATCCAAGTGATCACTCGGGCTCCGTTCATTCACTTCACGTGAGCCGCTCTTTCGCTTCTTATTCTTTCGCTGCCTCCTCAATTGTGTAATGAATGTTTTCTTCAGCGCTCTTTCGCGCTCTTCCTTGTTTTCTATGTACTGCCTTCACAGTCAGTTCACGTGATTATGTGGGAGGCGTGATGACGCGACACGCAACTCCGTCTCCTACGGCCATCTTGCTGCCTTCCATTACAGTATATGGACAAAAAAGAGGTTCCAGTTATGACCGTTACGCGTAGAATTTCGAAATGAAACCTGCCTAACTTTTGTAAGTAAGCTGTAAGGAATGAGCCTGCCAAATTTCAGCCTTCCACCTACACGGGAAGTTGGAGAATTAGTGATGAGTCAGTCAGTCAGTCAGTCAGTGAGTGAGTGAGTCAGTCAGTCAGTGAGGGCTTTGCCTTTTATTATTATAGATATATATATATTTTTTTCCTTGTTTATTTTTGCCCTATTAAAAAGCCGTTAGCAATTCTCCTTTGGCCATGCTCTCCTTCTCAAGGGTGGGGTTTGATTTGTCTTCAATCCTTTTTTGTGTAAATAGATCTATTTGTATGGAATGATTACAATAAAATTAATAAATAAAATTAAAAAAAAAAAAAAAACATTCAACGGACTAGACACGGAACGCACATGAAATATATGTATTCCAAATAACGATATATTATTTACCCTGTACAACTCCAGGCGCCTCACACCCAGATAAACACACTTGAGCTGGGAGAACTTTTCTCCCGAGTTGGGCTCTGACGGGGGGTTGGAGGGTTTGGACAGCAGGCAGCTGATCGACACATTTGCAAAACAAAAGATGCTGATGTGGAGAGGTGTGAAGGAATTTAAGGTGGCCTGGGTTACAACATTTTTTTCGAAGGCTTCTAGTGTTAAGTCTTTTGTTTATTATTAAAAAAAAATACAGAGGAGCTTCTAACATTAGGTTTGACATCACAAGCTGACGTGCACATCTGAAAGCAATGTAACATTCAAACAACAGTTGTGTTATCCAATTCTTTACACCTGTTCAACAATTTTTGATCCAAATTAGTTAAATTAAGGGCTCATAGGTTTATAGGTCATAATTTAAAAAATACAGAGTACAGTGAAATTCTTACTAGCGTATACCTAATGAACACACAACACATTGCCACTAGGCTAACGACATCGGTTGTAAATGCTTTACCTAAGCTGTGATATTTTGTGAACTGAATTTTTTATTACAGGGTCATGGAAAGTCTGTGTGGTCTGTATTATGGAGTAAGAAAAGAACCAGACCTGTGAGGGATGCCAGTATATCACAGGACACATGTAGGCACACACCAACTTTCACTGACACTGTAACACCTTTTAGGTAAACATTCATGTCTCTGGGAAGTAGGAGGAAATCAGAGTACCTGAAGAATATTTATATGAACAGGAGAGAACTCACAAACACCATACGGGGAGCAGAACTGGATCTGAACCTATCAGCACTAACCTGTGTGCCACTGTCAGTGTTCATTCAGAAGGAAGCACCTATTAAAAAGCATGGCCCTTTAGTGCATTTTAACCACCACAACCAGTTCTTTCTCCCATCCCCATCCAGCTGGTAATATTTTATTTAGCCTAGAAATATTTATGCAAAAGTTGGACTTCAGCGATTCAAATTTAAAAAAAAAAGAAAGAAAAGAAACTGTTTAAGAAAATGCGGTGGTTTCCCCCCTCTTTTATGGTGTTTTTTTTTTTTGTCTTTACCTGCATCCTGTTTTATCTTCGAATTCTTGGGTCTCACCACAGCATCAGACAGTTAGACCAGCAGAGCTGATTAGAGAGCAGCACGGCAAAGGCTTTAGGAAGCCAAGGTTCACCAGATCACACCATCTCCATTTTATGGCTTTCCTCCTTCCGGAGAAAAATGAGCTTTACTTTGTCTTCACTTGCTTTCTTTTTATTTTGAAAATTGACAAGGTAATTTGACATTGCGGTTCCCTTCCATGTTTTTTTTTTTTTTTTGCTTGTCCCAGTGGCCTGTTTTTTGTCACAGGCTACCAATTAAAGTGCCATCTTGTAGGGATCAATGAACTGCATGCTCGACACCCAAGTCTCTGGGGAAAGAGAATTATGATTTTATTTACAGCATCTTAACTTCTGCTTGGGCACACGTCTGGGAAGGTCTCACACATTCTATGTGTGAAATTAGGAAGTCATGATCTTGCTTGAAGGGCCCAGTGAAAAAAAAGTGGCAGGGTGCTGCCTCACAACCTATTACCATTTGATGTAAAAAGAAATAGAAGTGGATATCTTCTTGTGGGGCCAACTGACTGCACTCTCCACCTTCGAAGGGTTTGATTCCAGCGTCTCACATCCTGGGTTAAACAAAGCTCCATTAGGTAGAGCAGTGATCATTTGGCCTGTTTTTGTGGTTCACTTTGTGCTTTTGTGCAGCTTTAATATTCCCAGTGAGTGGTCCTTGATACCACTGCTGTTTGCAAACTAAAAATGCAACCCCCTTCAATTTGGCTAGATTATAAGGGTGGCATCCTGCCAACAAACTGGATGTGTATAAAACAGCATTTAGCCCTGGCTAATTACACACTAGCGCTTAAGGCCATGGAGTAATGCTGTACTGGCTGAACGCTGACCACAATGGAGGCCCCCTGCCACTGAAGAAGAATCCCCACTGGGCTGTTTGAGGTCCACTGGACAGAATATGATGAGAGCCCATCTATCACTGCTGCTCATATCTATCTGGTGGACAGGTCTCAAAGAGTGGCATGGTGGCATGGTTTCCAGCACAGCTATTGCTGAGCTAATACTTAAACAGTATATTACACTGTCTTTACATCTTCCCCGCAGCTCAGTCCCTTTTAATATTTTGGGTACTTGAAGTTTAGATTAACCAACGATACTATAGCTGATTTTTGGACTTTTTGAATTCAAAGAAGAGAGCGTTAATGTGAATACAGTGGCCATCACCTTTGATCTGGCCTTTAAGTGCCCTTTGTCACACACACACACACACACACACACACTGTGGTTTTCCTCTTATACGAGTTTTCTCAATTTTGTATAGAATCTTCTATCAGAAGTCCTCTTTCCTTATAAGGTATTAGAAAAAATCCCTACTGTATTGCCCATCACTCACTCCACCCTTTCTACATTTCTCTAGAAGTATACAACACATATTCTGTAGAAGCCCAGCTATTGACAGTGCTTATGTTTCACTTCTCCAAAGCAATCACTTCCAGCTTTTCTGGAGTGTGGAGCACAGTAAAATGTCAAGAAATCTGATTTCAAAGCAAGGCTGTTCAGCTTCTGCACACTGTAAAAAAATAATGTTACATTTACGGTAAAGTACTGGCAGCTGTGGTTGCCAGAATTTTATTGTAAAAAAGAAAGGGACAATATTTTTAGGTCTATTCTATAACATTGTAGTAAATAACTGTTTTTGCTTTACAACACATTCCACTAGAAGTGACCGTTTAATCATAATGTGATATCCATGCACTGTAATAAATATGCCAATCAATAACCAAATCAAACACCAGTACACAGTTTGCATTAGTAAAATAACAACAACCAATAGCATAGCAAACATGTATCATTTGATTATATACAGTGAAAAGAATTCAATATTTATGAAAGTTTTGGCACGTTGTCTGGTGGAGAAGTAACTGTTTGCTTTTGGGGTGCATGGTGTCCTACAGGTATGCCAGCTTATCGAATACAACCCACTATAAATCAGCTTCCATAACCTCAAAAAACCTTCAGCATGCAGGGGAAAAATACAGTAAGTCTGCTAACTTTGTTTGAGTTTTTTTTCCATCCTGTTCAAAGGTATGCGGTGCACCAGGAACATTATGGCAGAAGGGGGGCGTGTCATGCAAATATCGTGACTTCGGTGTTGCTGAAACAGCGCTTTACCGTTTTACATTTTACAGTTGTTTACCTTCACTATTCAATAATTTTACATTGTAAAATTAACAGATTTTTTTCAGTGTAACTGTAATGTATTAGTAAATGGTATGTAGCATATTTTGAAGGTAGAAAAAAACTGATTTTCTGCGGTGGGTTGGCACCCTGCCCAGGATTGGTTCGTGCCCTGTGTTGGCTGGGATTGGCTCCAGCAGACCCCCGTGACCCTGTGTTTGGATTCAGCGGGTTGGATAATGGATGGATGGAAAAATACTGATTTTACAGAACTTGGCTGGAAAAAATAATGAAATGTATTGTTTAAGATATACAGGTAATTTTCAGTAGAACATAAGGTAACTTTCCTTTTTTCAGAAAAGGTATTTAGCTTTCACCATTTACAGTACAGTAATCCCTCGCTATATCGCGCTTCGACTTTCGCGGCTTCACTCTATCGCGGATTTTATATGTAAGCATATTTAAATATATATCGTGGATTTTTTGCTGGTTCATGGGTTTCAGTGGACAATGGGTATTTTAATTTCTGGTACATGCTTCCTCAGTTGGTTTTCCCAGTTGATTTCACACAAGGGACGCTATTGACAGATTGGTGAGAAGCTACCCAATCAGAGCACGTATTACGTATTAAATAAAACTCCTCAAATATATTGTGAGTAGCGGGGCTGTTCACACCCCTAGAGGATACGGAGGCTCGTCTAAAAAATGATGAAAGACTACCTTCACATTGCTCCCTTCCTTGCTGGGCTAACTTGCGGCTGCTTTCTAAAGAGACATGCTTCCCACACGGTGCTTCGCATACTTAAATGCCAAACAACCCTATTGATTTTTGGTTGTTTGCTGTTTTCTCTCTCTCTCTCTGACATTCTCTGCTCCTGACCCGCACTCCTTTCAAGAGGAAGATATGTTTGCATTCTTTTAATTGTGAGACGGAACTGTCATCTCTGTCTTGTCATGGAGCACAGTTTAAACTTTTGAAAAAGAGACAAATGTTTGTTTGCAGTGTCTGAATAAAGTGCCTGTCTCTCTACAACCTCCTGTGTTTCTGTGCAAATCTGTGACCTAAGTGTGACAATATAAAAATAACCATATAAACATATGGTTTCTACTTCGCGGATTTTCACCTTTCGCGGGGGACTCTGGAATGCAACCCCTGCGATGGAGGAGGGATTGCTGTATTTTTACCATTAAATTTACGGACATTTTTTACAGTGCAGGGTTCTGTGCATTTATTTGTACTTTTAGCAGCGTACATTTACCTTATAGGACAAATAACAATGAATGTTCCCCCACGCCCACTGAATGCCTGACTAATTCATGGGTGACCACCTAATATCATTTTCCATGGCATACAAACGGTGCCTTAAGAGAAATCAGCAAAATGATGCTCCATAGCACCCATCAAAGTAGCAGTTGTGATGGATAAGCAAAAGCATGGAGATGGACTATGAAAGTAAACAGTATAAAAATGAAATTATACCTTTATTTTCCATAATCCAAAAAACATGGATAAGCAAGCACAAGCCAATGTATATAAAAAAAAAATCCAAACAACAAGTAAAACAACCAAAACACAGCATAACACAAAGCTAGTTAGATTTCACGAAGGCTAAATTTGGTGTGGTGCTAAACCCCCTGATCAAGCCCAGTGCAACACTTCCCTCACCATCCCCATCTCAAGTAGCTGGACAACTGTGCAAGAACTCCACCCCACCATAATAATAGGCTTCTCTTTTCCAAGAAATTATGATGTCAACCTTCTCCATTTTTCATACAAAGTCAAAGTGTGATTGTCAGGAAACACGCCTGTGACACCCTTGCCCTGAAAGTGTCTTTCAATGTCTCACTAATTAATTCCTTTAGTCCCAGCACTCTTATCCATGTTCAGTATCCTTTTCTATAGGAGTGTAACTTCTTGACTTTTCCCAGTCTTTCGCATTACGTTATATTTCTGCCCCTAGTGTCTTTCTATAAAATAGATATACCACATAGATATACTATATGGGACAACAGTTGTAATATTATGTACAATTGTCCATGTAAAAGGCTGTTAATCCATCTATTTTCAAGATGCCTAAACCATTTTAGGTCCACCAGGTTCAGCATTGTTCATGAAGTAAAACTAAATGCTTGGATGGAACGCCAGTCCGTCAAGAGGTACACTCATGCACACAATTCATGCTAGGTTACAAAGATTTCAACTTACGGAACAAAACCTAAAACATCTCTATGGAGTGGGAGAAAAAGGCTACTGTATTTAGAATAAAAACTGATTAATTGATTCATCGATAGTGCTGCAGTGGTTCAGCAGATAGTGCTGTTGTCTCACAGATCCAGCACCCTGGGTTTAAATCTGTCATTTAGTCATTGCCTGTGTGAAGTTGCACATTCTCCTGTGTGGGTTTTCCTCAAATATATGTGTGTGAGAATATGAATGGGAGAGAATACCTTAGTGGGCTAGCTGTAGTTCCTGCTTTGCACCTAATGCTATTGGGATAGGCTCTGACAATGTTGTGTTATGTTATGTTATGAAAGATTACTTCTGGTGAGTTTCAAGTGACACTTTTGAAAATGTGTGCATAAAATAACCTCTTTCAATCTTTGTTGATAAAAAGAAGCAAAACATCTAAGATACTCTGCACTTGTCAGTCTGGACTGGTGTAGTCTTTTTCAAAGTCTTTTCCTGAACAGATAAACCCTAACAGCTCTGCGACCCTACTGTTCACTAGATCCAGCCCATCACATTTAAATCAACCATTTATGTCTTTTGACCTAGACACAAACACAGTAACAACCGAGCCAAACCCAACAAAATCTTGAAAAGCTCCTCCATGTTGCAGACCTAAGGCATGTAATGGCAGCAGAGGCAGATCCCATTGCTATCTGCATTCAATATTAATGGTGAACATGCTGTATTCTGTAGGTGGCGTCAATAAACTACTGGGTTAGAGGGAACACTTTGTGCCCCAGTGAGTCCACTAACACAATTTTCATTATGTCAATAACCCTGTGTGGCCCCTAGAGGACACATCAGGACCCCAAACTCCAGACTCAACTATACAGGCAAAGCTCCTGAATTCAAATGATTGTATTGATTTGATTGATGCAGTACATTTAAAGAAGCCTCCTTCTTTATATATAATACGCTACCGTGGCTGTCCATTTGTCTGTCCAGGATTTTAAATCACCTGTAGCTCACAAACCGTTTGACCTATTGACCTGAAATTTAATACACATATACTAAGTGACGCCTACTATCTGCTTTCATGGTGATGATTGGCCTCCAAGGTTATTCCTATTTTTATTTTATATTTTATTGTAAAATCAACTCTCGGCAGTGGCCAGCAGGGCGGCCATGCGACACATTTGTATGGGTGCAGATCTCATCCCTAGCCGTCACTTCCCCTACTTCTTCATATCTTAAATCATTCTTGGGGCAGATTGAATACTTAAGTGGCAGCTTAAGTGAAACATTAAAGAAAACATACTAAGTAATTGCAACACAAACACCGACTTAAGCAATTTTAATGTGAAAAGATGCAGATGAAAGAAGAGAAGAAGCGGGCCGCTAGGGTGGAGAAAAGAAGAGCTACTCAGGAAGCAGCAAGCGCATCAACCTCTGAGCAAATGAATGCTAAACATACAGAGAGAGAAAGAGTATGAAAACTAGGAATGCTCAAGTCAAGTATATTTACAGCACGTTATTGTGTAGTGCGCCGTTACTGGCATCAAATAATACAAGTACAGTCATGTTTGGTCGTCCTCTCCTCTACTTGTCTCTCCATGATGACACATGTGATTCTGATGCCCCCTGTATGGTGGAGCGACCTCTTTTATAACAGACCGACAGCCTCACACCAAGTAATCATCTCAAGTGCCACGGCATCACTCCCAAGAAGTACTTTTGGGTCAAACAGAATTTCCCTAAACTAAGGGATCCCCGCTAATTGGTCCCATAGAAACACAGCCATCATGCTGTCCTGTGGAACAGAGCCACCAGATGGATACTACCACCCATCACGTACAGGATGTACATGACCCCAGAACACAGTTCCCATTCATCCATTCATTGTTATGACCTCACAGCAAGGCAAAGAATTATTCATCCTGGGTAGGACGTCCCTCTGTCCATGTCTTCTCTTACATACCTGCTGCAAAGGATACATAGGACTTGAGAAGGCTTAAGCCTCTTGATGACCACACTGAAACAAACCTCAGTCCTCTAGGTCTATTCCAAAAAGAATTATAAATACAGACTCTCTGTTGCCAAGCTTAATGGTTTCTGTCTTTATTACCTGATTTTTTTTTTGACTGTTTGTAATCAATTGAACAACTTTAATGCTTTTTTTCTACCATTTCAAGTACTTATGATGGTTTAAAAAGCATTTAAAATAAAAGCTGATTGATCCACTGGCCTAATTAAAAAATAGAAAGCTGGCTTCCAGCTCAGTCAAAGTTATACACCTCAAGAATTCTGTTTGAACTCGCATCTCTTCCTGAAAGGAAAACGGAAAGACAGGAAACCTTTGGATAAAAGTTCAATGTGTGTGACCTTCCCAAGATGCTTCTTTTGCAATGATTGCTCAACAATTGGGAGGAGAGTGTAAGGAAGAAACTGATATCTGTCGAAACAGGACGCTTATCCTCCCTTGGCCTCACTGGCCTTTGCTTGAGGCCATTTAAAGAGTGCAATTAGTCTTTATTCACAAATGTAAAAAATAAAAGAAAAAGAAAAGAGTGAAAAGCTTTGCTTGTGTCTGAAAGCCTATCCAGAATTGAATTCATGCTTATCTGTGAATCACCCCTTCAAAGTCTGCTCCAGTGCTGTTGCAAAAGGGGTTTCCAACATGAGTGTTGCCTACATGGTCTCTCATTCTCACTGTACCTTGTCAAATCCATTACCTGGAGCCTTAAAGCACACCGATGTTTGGAAACCCAGGGGAGTGTAGCCAATATCTGCAGCAAGGAGCACAAGGCAGGACAAGGAAAAGGCTTCAGTCCCTCACAGGGGCCACTCATGCACACATTCATATGCTCGTTCACAAGGGCTTACTGTAGAATTGCCATTTAACTAAACAGTTACATTTTTGTGAAGCAGGAATAAAACCAGAGTGCTTGAAGGAAAAACCCACCTAGACACATGGAGAATTTGCAAACTCCACATACTGTACTTTATGACCATGCATAGTACTTTAAACCAGGAAGCTGGAGCTGTGAGAAAGCATAACTACTCACTGCACCACCATGCTTCCCAATGATTCAAAATAAATTCAAAAATAATATTTAAATGAAATTGTAGGTGCCAAGGCGAATGAACTGGCATCCTGAATGGGATGGAAAGCAATCCCTTAGGAAGGAGCTGCAACCCGGCCAGGATGGTTAGCGATCTTTATCCCAGTCGGGGTAAAAAGATAACAGATGGCATGGGCAAACATGAATGCCAAAGGCAGTGTATTCTCCCACACAATAGGTGGCACTGTTCCTCCAGACTGGTCACAGTTAGGACTCCCGCAGGGTTGCATGAGATTTGGAGTGTAGAAGGGCAGCCCTGTCATCGTGCTGCAAGAGGGTTCTGTCAGGTGAAGACTGCCTTGGTTTCTGTATGACTTTGAAGAGCCATGTGCAATCAGAGTCGGGAGACAGTGGGCGACACTCACCAGGAGGGTGGAAGGAGTGGAAGAACATTGTGTTTGTGTATTTATTGGCTGTGTTCACTTGGAAAAGTGGGTGCCAAATAAAAATCCTTTATGTGAATGCAGAGTTGTGTTGGGTGACATTGTGTCCGTGGTTTGGGGCTCAGTGGCGCTGCCTACTGGTTACAGAAATGTGTTTGTATTGATAAATTTTATTTATTCAATGAAAACTACTTACAAAATAAAAAAAATCTTTTGATATGTCTCTAAAAAGAGCACCTCATCCTCATGGGAATCTGATACAGTTCTACTGTATAAAGGAACAAACCAGAAACTCCAAACAGAAGACAACCTGACTTGCACAGAATTGAGCCAGGGACCAGAGCACAGAGAGACAGCACTGCCACCTTGTCAGCTATGGTGCCACACAGGTGGCTAAAGCAACTCTCCTACTTGTGCCATCTAAGAGGATTCCAGCTTCAGGTAAGAATTGTGTTTTCAAAGTTGGCAACTGTACCAAAAGTCACCAGGTATGGTTTCTTTGAAGGTTAAACATGTGTTTCAAAAAGGAAACAATGACTGCAATTTTGATTCTTCAAATCCTTCAAAATGTATTTGGTTCTTGCCTGCTCCTATGTAAAATATGGCTGCTGAGTTAGTTTGAGTTTGGTTCATAGATCTGTAAGACACTTAGTTACTTGCATGTATATCCTTGTCTAAACATAAATGAATAAATAAATGATATTGCTAAAAATGTTACATTTCTGTCATCACCAAACTACCAGGTACAGGGGTTAGCACTGCTGCCTCATGGATACCCATACCTGAAGAGTGAATGTTTCATCAGGGTATTTGCTGTGTGGAGTCTGCACCTTCTTCTCGCATCTGTATTTGTTTTTCCTCCCAGAGAGGTGCTGGTATTAGGAGAATCGACAATCCTGCACTGGGCTTGTGTGGGTGGATGTTATGGTAAGCTGGTGCCTTGTCCCGAGTTGATTCCTGCTTTTTTCCTGTGCTGTAATCATCTGTGATCCCTTAACATTTTGGGTTAAATTAAGAATGCTAGCTTTCATTTAGGAAGAGGCCTCACATAAATGTACAAATTCATTTACAAAATGCCTTATTTGATAAATGGAGATGGTTTTAAAGGAATTATTGTTGGGAGGGTTTCTCATAAAGTATCACTGTGCTTGATACACCCACATTATTAAAGATTCATTGTTTCAAAAGGCATCTCCAGAAAAGTTTACTGCATTTCTTATTATATTTCATCCTCTGTGCATCCATTTTTTTTAACTGACTTACACAAACCAGGGGCATGTGACACTGCCACCTTATTCCTGTAACTTTCTGAGAAAAGAGGAATCCAGCCAACACTGGGCATTTGGTTCATTAGAATCCACTTTGTACATCATTTTCAGTGGTATCCATGGGTCACCAACTCCTGTAGTTTTCACTTGGTTTGCATTTTGTCCCATTGTCTTGGTACATTTGATCATTCATTCATGCCCAAGCTCTGTTTCAGTAGATCCATCTCAACAAGCTTTTGCTTAATTTTATCAGAGATGTTTTAGTATAGGGAAATGGGAACATAATGCTAACTGATGCCATCTCAATGTTCCATGAGCTTGGATTTAGTTCAAAGTTCCATCCAGAACATTCTCCTTGTGCCCATGAGAGTGGTTTACAGTTAGTCTACTTTCATCTCCCCATTCCACAAATTTGTGCTCTCTGTTGAGTGAGTGAGTGAGTGAGTGAGTGAGTGAGTGAGTGAGTGAGTGAGTGAGTGAGTGAGTGAGTGAGTGAGTGAGTGAGTGAGTGAGTGAGTGTGGGTGTGTGACGGGTTAATGAACTGGTGGTCCTTCTGGCATTGGTTCTTACTTTATGTACAATGTGGTGAAGTTAATTTCTGGCAAATTTGAAATGCACATGGATAGATAATCCACACCAAATTATTAATTCAGGTTAGAGTCATTTGGGGCCTTCTTATTTTTTATTTTAATGAGGTTTCTTCATGTTTTTACTTTACTTGAGGAGTCAATCGTTTAAAGTGTAAACTCTGCCAAAGTGTGTATTCAAATTCATGATGGGATGTCCATATCTTTGAGAGCACACTGTGTGTTTTTTTTCTTTTTTTCTCAATAGTATAATTCCCTCTAGTCTTAAACTTAGATATGCACAAAGCTGAGCCCACAGGACCGCTCAATCAGTTACCCTATCCTTTAACCTTCCATTCAACGTACCCTACACATTCATATTTTTACTCATTTTCAAGTAATAGACGTGCTGTTTTCTTGACTTTGTGTCTTCCAATACCTTTCCTTACTTCTCACATTATTATTATCTTGGAAATTTTAAAGGATTCTAACCAGGATCATTCTTAGTTCTCTATTGATGTTTACACCAGATACATCCGATTATTCATTCTCTTGTTATTGTGGTTGTCCAAGGTAATAAAGAGTCAATAACTGGGATAAACGGTGGGGTGCCAACCCAGCTGTCCCCATTTACTTCCAAAACAAAATAAAACTGCACTTGATGGTGCAATTACAAACAGAACTGTCTCCCTCTGACTTTCTAACAAAAATCTGCTGCCTATCAAGGCTTCTAGTATGGCTTCTGGTTACAGCTCGAAGGAACTCCACTTCTCTGTCTCTCTTGTTAACAAGTGACGCCTCCTCTCAGCCAGCTGGGTTTTTATTGTCCAGAGACTGGAAGAGGTGCTGCCAGTTACCCTCACTGACCCTCTGTTGAGCACGCATGACATTATATAAATTCTTTTCAAGCACTCTTTACAAGAGTTGTTTGTTTCAGCATGCAAATGGTGTCATGAGAACCACTTTGTGTTTCTTTGGATTTGCAAATTCTCATGCTTTTGTAAAATTGACTAATTTATTATTATGGTAAGCTTGTTACATCAGAGGAATGTTTGAAGGTGGTACTTTTGCATCCAGAGTGACTTAAAAATCATAGGGGTACAATTGTGTCCATAGGCTGGGGCTACAATTTCAGCACTGGCTGAATACATGACTTGAATTGACAGAGTTTGAACCATCATCCATTTGTTTACCTAGGAACTGGTAAGCCATTCTATATATATGAATTTGTAATTTGTTTGTTTCTTGTGACCCAAACACATGAAAGCTTTAAAGTCTGGATGCAACATTAAAAAAATGAAACTGCTCTTATGCACAAGAATGGTAGCAGATCAGAAACTCAGTCAGAGACTGAAAGAATGGGATCATTTTCAGTATCATTTTCAGCAGCCTCGCAGTTGGGAGACCTGGGGACCTGGGTCTGCTTCCCGGGTCCTCCCTGAGTGGAGTTTGCATGTTCTTCCCGTGTCTGCGTGGGTTTCCTCCGGGCGCTCCGGTTTCCTCCCACAGTCCAAAGACATGCTGGTTAGGTGGATTGGCGATTCTAAATTGGCCCTAGTGTGTGCTTGGTGTGTGGGTGTGTTTGTGTGTGTCCTGCGGTGGGCTGGCACCCTGCCCAGGATTGGTTCCTGCCTTGTGCCCTGTGTTGGCTGAGATTGGCTCCAGCAGACCCCCGTGACCCTGTGTTCGGATTCAGCGGGTTGGATGATGGATGGATGGATTTTCAGCATTTGTGCACTTTAGTATGTTTAGTAACTTTTTATATATAGTTTATTGTATTCTGTACTTGGAGTTGTGCTTCTCTTCTCACCCTCTCAGCTCAGTAAGGACAGTTGAGGATCTCGATGACAGGACATTTGAACTGGAGGCACAACTTAGGAGGGCAGAGTGACATTGCAGCCTCCTGAGGTTCATTACCAGGCAGTGCTGCTGCTGCTGAGTGTCAACAAGTAAAATGGCCGCTGGTGACAAGGATGTCAGCCAAGTTCCTGTGCTGGCTGACAACCTTTGACTTTTCCTGCATCTGATTTAAAACATTGTTTAAACATTTTATTCTAATTTAGCTCCGTACAGTTTTTATCCACCATTTCTGCTGTTATATGGCTAGTAAGGCCTCCCCCTTCTACTACGTATTGTAGGTAGCTACATGTTACTGGAAGTGAAGCAAACTAGAGGGTGGCTGAGACATAAGTAGAGAGCTGGGAGAATCGGCTCCTTGGTGTGCTTGTTCTCCTTTGCTACCCTGTGATCTACAGGCCTATATAAAGTACTCACCTCTGTGGACATTTTCACATTTTATTATCAAACAACTCTGATTCATAATGGATTTAATTTGACTTTTGTGACACAGATCAACAAAAAGAAAGACTCTTTAATGTCAAAGTGCATAGTGGTCAAAATTAATAACAAATATAAAGCACAAAACAACTGATCACATGCCCCCTTTAGTATTGCTCATCTAAATCATTCGGCCTTTTGGTTTTAGAAGTCCTATAATTAGTTCAATGGAGATTACCAGTCTGGGGTTTCAGTTGGTTTCAGTCTAAATACACCTTATCTGGAAGGTCCAACTTGTGGCAAATCAGTATGGCGGCTAACCAGCACAAGGAAGACAAAAGAACACTCCAAGTAACTCCATTAAAAGATGATTGAAAACAACAAGTCCAGGGAAATAAAAATATCCAAGTCAGTGACTATCCCTTGGAATGGAGTTAAAATATGAAAAAAGGGCACAACACAGCTGTAAATCTGCCTAGAGCAGACCACTCACAATAAGCTGAGTGGTTGTGCAAGAAGAATAATGGTGAGGGAGGCCACTAAGAGACCTGTGATCATTCTCAAGGAGCTACAAGCTACAGTCGTTGAGATTGGAGAGACTGTGCAGACCTAAACTGTTGGTAGGGTGCTTCACCAGTCGTTGCTTTATGGGAGAGTGGGTAATCCGACTATACAGACATCATCAGACTAAACTCCATTTTTAGTCAAACACTGCTCATTATCAAAAACAGGTCATCCCCATTGTGAAATAGCATCATGTTGTTGGGATGCATTTCTGTAGCTGGTCCTAGAAGGCTTGTGAGGATTTAAGTTAGAATGAATGCTGCAAAATAAAAGGAAATCCTGGAGGAAAACCTGATGCAGTCTGCCAGAAACCTACACCTTGGGAGAAGATTTATTCTCTAGAAATGCAATGACTCCAAGTATAAAGACAAAGCTACACAGGAATGGCTTAAACACAACAAAATGTAAATGTCCTGGAGTGGCTGTGTCAGAGTCCAGATCTCAACCCAATTGAGAATTTCTGGCTGGATTGAAAAAAGGCTCAGCATTCACGCTCCTCAGTCAACCTGAAAGAACTTGAGCAGTTTTACAAAAGAATAGAAAAAAAATTGCAGTGTCCAAATGTGCAAAGTTGGTAGAGAGCTGTGTACATGGATTCAGGGCTATCATGGCTGCCAAAGGTGCATCTACAGGGGTTGAACATGAATGTGCTTTATACTTTCAGAGATCTGTTTTCACTTTTGACACTAGAGAGTGATTTTCTGATAATCAGTATCAGTAAAGCCAAGTAAAGTCCACTGATTCATGTTGATCTGCTTATGTAAGAGGTGTACCTTCAGACTCAGCTTTTAAACCCAGGCTGAAGACTTACTACTTTAGTCAAGCATGCCCCGATTAGAGCTGGCGATTAGCTGTACATACTGCTTCTCAGTTTGTTAGTCATTTGTACAAAAATTATGAACTGTTACCAACCATCCTCTACACCAGTGCTCCCCAACCTTTTTGACAGCAAGGACCACTTTATTAGATGCAAATTTTTCCACGGACCGGTCGGGGGGGTTGGTTGGGGGGGGCAGTTTTATACACAATTTACATAACATTTCTATTATTATTAAGTTATTAAGCAGTTCACATACGTTTGCAATCTGAGATTTTTCTTCTTTTTTTGCATATAACAAAGACATATGCTTTACATTTGCCAATCCAACAGATTGCACGTCACAAACACTGCAATCTTTTTTTCGTGTCTGCCGTTTCTATAGGTGACAATGAGTTAAATTCCAATGGATGTTTTTCAAATGTTGACAAGCAATAAGCAAAAGGAATCAATGAAAACCACAGACAACAAAGACAGCAAAAAAAAAAACAGTACGAGGAAAGTTCGAAGAAAGATTTTTTTACAATGTTTTTTTACGTGCACAACTGAGCTGCGACCACAGATCTAACTGCTCTGTGGATGATTCGTTCAAGCATTTCAAGGTCACTTCGTTGTAATGAAAGCATCTGTTGAATGTACTTCGTAGTAACGTGATTTCTATAGACTCATGTCATATGGGGAAACTGTCGGGACCATAAAAATACTTTGTTGTAATAGTCTCTCTCCTCTCTCTGCACCGCTGCAAAGCACCGCCCGCCAAGCGTTCTGAAAAGACTGAGCGAGTCGCCGTTGCCGGCAGTTCTCTTGCGGCCCGGCTGTCAGACGGCTGCGGACCGGTAGTGGGCCGCGGACCGGGGGTTGGGGACCCCTGCTCTACACTGTTTCTTTCCTCAGTATCTTGTTGAGGCACTTGGTGCCACTCACCCACCTCAAAGCTGTTTTCCTTCATATGAAAAAATCACCTGAGATACCGGGAGCCCTGGAATCAATGGATCGAAAGATTCTGTTATCAGGTTGACTCTATTGTAGAATGCCCAGGAATGTTGGTGGTTAGTTGGCTTAGGTTTCCAGGACTGTGACTGTGGCTGACTTTTGTTCTTATCTTTTACTGTTATAATTGACTATATATATATATATATATATATATATATATATATATATATATATATATATATATATATATATATATAAAAGGGTAAAACATTTATTTTTCACAGTATACAAGATGCACTTGTTATTTACAAGTTTACGCCTTTCCTCTACACACAAACTAAGGCAGGATCACACTATTTGAGGAAATGTTTGAAATACGTTCACACAAGTTCTGCTTTTTAATTGTTAGGCTTTGTGTAGACTTGCCATAAATTATCTTTAATTTTCAAACTCCTTGCCCAAAACTTTAGTATTGTGATGCAATTTGAGTAATTTCACACTATTTTGGTGATGTTATCACAGCACTGTTATGTGAACAATTTGATTTATACCATCTAGTCTTTTGTAACTGTGCAATTGCACGATTAGATACCGGTGTGACATGTGACGTCATCATCATCATGTTTTATAACGGTAGTACGATTTCCTATACATCCAATGTTTGGAAAAAAACAAAGTCTTTGCTGAAGACTTCCACTATAGATTTAGGAAAGGAATATTTGGCCACATTTGGGGCATTTTTCATCTTGTTTTGACTGTGATTTCACATCTTGGTGTCATTTACTGAAATTGTGTCTTGTGATGTGCCTCCTTGATTCTCCCTTCATTCAGGTCCTCTTCTCCTTCTTGAAAGCCTTTTTTGAACAAACCTAACATCGGCTTGGCTACAATAAGACTCACATCTGTACCATCCTAGGAAAGAGGACTGTGTGTCAGTTAATCGTCAAGGGTCTGGACTGACTTGAAATTCATATAGACAGTCTGCTCATAATTTTATATATAAACGTCCACATGTGGAAGTGTGTGTGTCTGGCCGGCCTGGAAGTGAGAGGTGGAGTAAGGGTAAGGGCTGAGGAAACCGAAACTCACTTAGCCGCTAATAACACAAGCGGGGCTAGGACGTCAGCAAACTAAAACCTCAGAAGAAAGACAAAGTTGCTTAGCCGCTAACATCAGCAAAACGGTATCCTCTTTTATTATTCCTCCTGCTGCTAATGCACAAGCGAGACGAACACGTTGGCAAAACTAAACCTCCTAGGAGAGAGATGTCCAGAGTAGTTCCTTTCAATTACATGACCACTCTCCATTTCAGTTTATTTTCTGACAATTTCAATATTTTCTAGGACCCCGGGATTTTTACAGTACGGGCTAACACAGCTAGAATTAGTATAATTTAAATCAATACAACTACAGTATAATAAAGTAATAAATCTACAAATTAAAATAGCTGATTTCTGTATTATCAACTGAGTCATCCTAAAAGCCATAGATAGATAGATAGATAGATAGATAGATAGATAGATAGATAGATAGATAGATAGATAGATAGATAGATAGATAGATAGATAGATAGATAGATAGATAGATAGATAGATAGAAGCTGGTTTGCAAAAGTCATGTTTTTAATGTAGGAATGAGACTTCTTTTGATAAGGCTTCATGTATAACAATATGTTTCATTTTCTTTCTCTGTGCTTAATTTGCTCTGTGTGAGTTTTCTGCTTTGATTTTCCTCACACTCGGTTCACTTGGTTTACAGGCTTATATCACAGCTGGCAGGACTCAGAGGAGGTCATCGTGTAATTAGATATGCTATTCTTCTGATATGAAACAAACACACAATGAAGGTAATGTTTGTTTCATTTTGTCTCATTGCTAAGAAGGTCATTTTCTCAATGTGTGAAAATTACATCTTTGTCTTTGCATTTGTGAGTAGAGCACATAGTGGTTTTTGGTTTGGCGGAGTGAAAGCTGTTGTTTTGTTTTTCTTTTATTTCATGTTAATATAACTTCCAGAGATTCGGCTCAATGAGGAAGTGAATCTGTTAATGCTAGCAGCTTGGTGAAACCACCAAAATTTACCGGATTGTTGTGGTGAATAGAAACTTAAAGAATAAAAAATGCTGAGAGTGTTAGTATTGGGGTTTTGAGAAATCCCCTGCAAAACGCTTAACACACTCCGAGCTTGGGCTGTGGCATGGGAACTGCGGCTTCCCGGCAGACATGTTTTTACTTTTGCCCAGAATGAAAATAATCCATACTTCTGTTGCTGGGGCTTATGTGGCTGGTTCACAAATCACTGGGAAGATAAACAAAAAAGGCCTAATGAAAGCAGATGTTACTTGTGACCTTAGCGGCAGTAGTAAATAAAGTCACTAGCAGTGATGTATGTCAGGGTACCTGCTAGTGATTCCATCAGTGTAGGAGTATAAAATAATTTGGTAGTTACATAACACATGAGAGCTTTACTTACAACATCGCAGGGAGGCCATGAGTCCCATAATTTTTGCATCCTGCTGGTGACTTCAGTTTTTTTCTTTCACTCTCTGTTTTTAAGCTCAGTATTCAACTTTCACAGGTAACTCAAGCTGTTAGTAATCTTTTAAAAAAATTATAAAAAAAAAAAAAGTTGACCATTAAACCACTACGGTCAGTGTAAATATTCAGAGATGCCTGTGAGTTAGCTAAAGGCATTCCATAAGCCAATTGTCCAGCAACTCATAACAAAATAACCAATCACGGTGTCTGAGAGGTTTCTGTTCTGCCTGCAATTTGAAAAAAAGCATTCAAAGCACTTATGTTATCACTTTTTACAAGTTATGTGATGTGTCCAGATGATACACAATGTTCGAAATGAGCCGTTCAGAGATAGATAGATAGATAGATAGATAGATAGATAGATAGATAGATAGATAGATAGATAGATAGATAGATAGATAGATAGATAGATAGATAGATAGATAGATAGATAGATAGATAGATAGATAGATAGATAGATCACAAAGGAAGCTGAGAATCATGTGACTCAAAAAGACGTGAATACCATTAATGGCCGGATCTCTATGTATTTGCTTTTTATAAAAGAGCAGCATTTGTACTAGTCAGTTGTTGAAGCACCACATCTGCCTTAGAGACTATATACATATCTTTTGCTGCCTATTTAATGAGCCTTCATGCAGTAGGTGCTTATGGTAATTTGATATTTTTATTTACAATTTAAAGGATATTGTCATTGTAGCATTTTCTTTTCTTTTTTCTTGACATTTGTATCATTAACTTTTTCTTTTGCAGATTAGCACACTTCTACATCCATCCATCCATCCATCCATCCATTATCCAACCCACTATATCCTAACTACAGGGTCACAGGGGTCTGCTGGAGCCAATCTCAGACAACACAGGGCACAAGGCAGGAAACAAACCCCGGGCAGGGCGCCAGCCCACCACAGAGCACACACACACACACACACACACACACACACACACCAAGGACACACTAGGGACAGTTTAGAATCGCCAATGCACCTAACCTGCATGTCTTTGGACTGTGGGAGGAAACCGGAGTACCCGGAGGAAACTCACACAGACACGGGGAGAACATGCAAACTGTGCCATCCCTCTTCTACAAGCATGTCATATTATTAATTGCTGCTAAGATTTTTGCAGCAATCATAACTGATATGATAGCCCTTTGCTTAGTGTGTATCATCCATCCATCCATCCATTTTCCAACCCGCTGAATCCGAACACAGGGTCACGGGGGTCTGCTGGAGCCAATCCCAGCCAACACAGGGCACAAGGCAGGGAACCAATCCTGGGCAGGGTGCCAACCCACCGCAGGACACACACAAACACACCCACACACCAAGCACACACTAGGGCCAATTTAGAATCGCCAATCCACCTAACCTGCATGTCTTTGGACTGTGGGAGGAAACCGGAGGAAACTCACACAGACACGGGGAGAACATGCAAACTGTGCCATCCCTCTTCTACAAGCATGTCATATTATTAATTGCTGCTAAGATTTTTGCAGCATTCATAACTGATATGATAGCCCTTTGCTTAGTGTGTATCATTCATTTTTTAATTTTGCCATTATTTAGGTTAGATTGTTTGAGTTTTCCATTTTTATTTTTTATACCTTAATGATGGGCTGTGTGGTTAAGCTGGCTGACTTTAGCAACTTGTGTGTCATTGACACATTGCCTTGTGTTGGGCTGAAATGTGGTTTTCTTTGTGCAAAAGGCATCTTCTTAAAATGATGGTTATGTAAAAGTGAGATTGAACAACTCCTGTGTTCTGTTTAGTTTTGTTTTTTGTCAGGGAATTAAATTTTTATGGGAACTATTAGTGTGCATGTTGTACAATCTAGGTCTTTCATCTCTTGTTGTTTCCAAGTAACTATAACACCACCTGAAGAACGGAGACCATTTTATATATACACTGCGTCCATATACTGCATGCACTCTGCTGTGTGAAGATTTTATTAAGTACATACTGTACATCCTTCCTATGTAATTAAGTTCTCAGTCACAAAACTCTGTTTAAATAAGGGCGGCATGTAAAAAAAAGATTTTTTTTTTTTTTTGTAATTCAGGTTGTGGCAGATGACCAGGGACCTTGCCCCACCGGGACGCCTGGAGAAGGGAAGGACGGGGAGAGGGACAATATCTTCCCCGGGGCGCAACAGGGCAGCCCCCCTGGATTACACCATCGCCCGGGGACACCAGGACTATCCCAGAGCCCTGGACGTGCTGCCATAAGAGGAACCGGCCACACTTGGAGTGCTGCAAGAAGATCATCAGGGAGTATCTGGAGCTCATCTGGGTGTGCCATAAAAGGGGCTGACTCACTCCATTCGGGGAGCCGGAGTCGGGAGGCAGAGGACAGAGCTTGTGGGAGAGGAGTGAAGGCGGCAGAAAAGAAAGAAAAGAGAGTTAAAGATAGGACTGTGAGCATTGTTGGTGGTTGGTGCACTGTGTGCTGTATGTGCAAAAGGAGCAGAAAATTAAAATGTGTGCTTTAAGGACATTGTGAGTTGGTGTCTGTCTGGATTGAGGCTGATCTTTCCTCAAGGTAAAGAATGAGCAAAACTAAAGAATATGTTTGGCAGGGGTTGCCAAACAAGTTTGCATGATTTTCTCAAGTCACAGGTGTCTTAACAATGAACTACTAACCAAAAAGTGCCCAACCAAAGATGATTCTGTCATTATAAACAGAGAGATAAACAAGACTTGTGCTAAATAACAAGTAGACAACAGTCAGTAACAGGGAGCACACAGCTCATTTTAAATTGTCACCAATGAAGTACAACAGTTGCTGCCCCAGCTAAATTCCACTGTAGGCTGCAAAAAAGTATGGCTTGTGGACTAAACAACACAAATGCTTGATACATGAGGACTGGAAAAATGTTGCCTGTTCTTTGGAATTCCATGTCCTGGAGATTTACACTTAATAGAAAGACCAGTGACCTCATGTATAAAATCTTTCTTAGATTTTATGCTAAAATTTTGCTTATGCTAGAAAGGCAAAAATGACGTATGCACATTAAAAAATGGATTCATAAAACCATACATACACGATACACGATACCCCATGCCCAGTTCCTTTATATATCTGAAATCAACTTAAAACAATTCAGTTATGGACACACTTTTTGCCACTGTCCATCAAATCCCATGACTTACTCTCAAGTTTTATATATGAGGCCCCAGGATGTAGTAAAAATCTCATGAATTCATTTGAACATATTACTGGGAGTGATCAATGCAGGTCAGATGTGTTAGGGTGTGAAGTGTGCTTTTATTGTATAAATTGGGCACCTTTAATGCTGAAGAATATCTAAATATTGTTGCATATCAGATGCATCCGTATATGGCAGTTGTATTTGGGAGAATCTGCTTCAACAATATAATGCTTTATACTTAAACGATATAAGAGGGCAGTGAACTGAATCAACATTGAACATGCTATTAGGACAACAGGTACACAAACAGTGAACGTGCTTCAAATTTTAAAACATATTTGCATCAATGTGAGCCAGAAATCTTGCGCCACACTTTTGACACATTACTAACTTTATGTCCTGGTGAATAAGGACTACAAATTGCCATTAGGTACTTGTAAGTGGTAAGATTGTCAACAACTTTCTCCTCCCTCCCCAGTTGCAAGAACTGTATATTTCAAAGCATAACTTAAGTCAACGTTTTCAATGTCTTATTACATGATTTCTAGCTGGAGGGTATGTCAAACTTGATGTTACTGATCACATTACCAGAGTATGTCACATTACACAATTAGACTGCAGAATAATGTTCCAGCACAATTTTCACATTTCCAAAGTAGAGCTTGGGTCTTTTTCTGACAGTAATGTATGCAGCCTATAAAAAGTCTTTACAGGTACAGTGAATCAGCCAAAATCTCTGCCTTTTTTGATTTTTTTCCATTCATTTGTAGTGCATAGAACATGAGACATCATGAAGATGAGACTCTGTTCTCTTCGCAATGTCCAAAACACCCGCGTTCCTTATTCGTTGTAGCTGCATTTACATGCATTTTACTTCTGGTGAGTGCTTGTTGTTGGCTCTCACACATACAGGGCCCGTCTCTATGACTTAAGATAAAATCAAGCCTGTTCGATTTTGTCAGGGAGAGTTACAGACTGCTTGGAGTGAGTTGCTGGATATGTCAGGCTGCACAACTGGCAGTTAGAGGTTTGTGCTGTGACTGTGTGTGACTTCCTAAGATTATGTAAATTAAGTCTGTGACTGAAAATCAGAATAATTCACCGTTGCTCTCATAGCAGAGCAATAGAAAAATAAAAGGCTCTTTCTATTTAATCAAACATCACTGAGTTTTCATGCTAGCGTATCTCTAAACTCACCATGTTGAAAAAAATGTCTGCATACTGAAAATAATTTACACATTTGTGTGCAAGTATAGTTTTATATAGTGTATATTGTAATGAATTCCAGGGCCAAGGGCACCATCAAGGTTAACAATGGCAGAACAAATGTGACAATCCTCCACAACAGAGAAAGAAACTTGAATGCAAGACTAAAACACCATAAGACTATAGGGGTGGTCTGGAGGTAAACATGTTATGTTTATACATAACAACTGAATGTAGTCATCCGTGAAAAGACTGAGTCCAAGAAGGGCTGGCAAAAAGACAAAGAACCACCTGACCAATAGGAGGCAATGCATGGTCTAAGAATGAGCTTTAAGTTAGGATGAGACTTTGGGATGAGCAATTGTAATTCCACAACAGACCAGAGGGTGGTGGGGTGCGCTGACTGTCTCTCTCAGTTCCTTGCAGACCATTCTCGAGTAATCCCGCCAGGTTACGGCCTCATCTGAAGATGTCACTTCCGGTTCTGGGGTCTCTGATGACATCACTTCTGGCTCCCAAACCAATGATGACATTACTTCTGGTCCCCAGAGACATCACTTTCGGTTCTGGCCCCAATGATGATGTCACTTCTGGTCCCGATGACATCACTTCCAGTTCCAGCCCCAATGATGACATCACTTCCTGTACTGACCTTTATAGCCACCATCTTGCCTCCATACAATCAGTTCTGTTTTGGACTCAGATGAATATCTCTGTTCATCTTTAAACCTATTTTGCAGCTGTGGAACAATATGCGGGTGGCTGCTCCAAACCTTTACGATGTGTTTGCCTCATCATTATTACAACACCTAGGGAAAATATGGGTAGCAGGACATTGCTTTACATTAAAATCACCTTATTGTTGCCTTTCTTTGTCTGATGTTTTGTATAGTAAACACACTTCTTTTATACTTTTATCATCATTTATATCTGATGTTGTATCTTTGACTATAATATGTATTACAATGAAAAACACAGACATTAGTACAGTGGTTGGTCTTGGAGTTTATTTATACAGGTAAAGATGTTCTTTCTTTCTTTCTTTCTTTCTTTCTTTCTTTCTTTCTTTCTTTCTTTCTTTCTTTCTTTCTTTCTTTCTTTCTTTCTATCATATAGTACCTTTCTTTATTTCTTTCTTTCTATCTTTCTTATAACTTGACTAACCATTTGGTTCAGTGTTTTCCACATAAAATTAAAAAAACATGTTGGATATTTGTGAGTAAAGCATATTTTTTGAAAGCTAATATTACCATAACTGTGCACTCAGGTAGTTTAGATCATTCACCAAATTGAGTATCGAGTCTTGTGGGACATATGGGGGATATTTTATTATTTAATGATCAACTTTGCTTTTGGCTATGCCGAACAAAGTTATAAGTTGTGTCATACACGTGCGCATAGGAGGCAGTCAATGAGCTCAACTGAATGTTGTATGCTGGAACAAGGGTTAACTGGATGCCCTAATGCAGGGGTGCCCAAACTTTTTCCTATGAAGGGCCAAAAATCAAACTTGACTGAGGTGCCGTGGGCCAAAAGTAAATTTTGCATCATATATCAAACTGCATTACATTAAAGTTGCTATGGTTTCCCCTTATTTATTTCATAATATTTAAATTAAATATAAAACAACTTAAAATTGCATTAGTTAATCAGATTAATTTGTAAAGTTTTGCATTTTAATGAACTTATTACAATAAAAACAAACAATCTGCAAGTGTTCAATGTACAATACAGTTCAATGCCAGACACACTAGTCAAGCTGTAAGCAATAATAAAACCATTCGGTTGCAATGTCCGTGACCTAATGAGAGATATGAAACTGGTCCTTATTTTTCAGAAGTTTTTCAAGATTGGGCTGTAGCTGACTTACAGACAAAGACAAGATATTTTGTAGGTGAGAGTCAGTTAGTTTGCTTCTGAGTTTACTGTTGTTCAAGTTCATCAGACTGAAAGTCTGCTCGCAGAGGTAGGTACTGCCAAACAGAGACAGCATCACTTGTGCCTGCTTGCACATCTTTGGGTACCTGTTTGCTGGGACACATTTGTAGAAGTCTGTCAAAGGAAGAGATGTGAACTTGTGTTTCAGTTCTGAATCACACTGAAGATCAATTAGTTCCATCTGAAGATCATCTCTGACTGCATCCACACTGATGGTGAAGGGTTGAGCAAACAACTCAAAGTCAGCAGTGTTGTGTCTGAAGTCCTCAAAGCGACTGTCAAACTCCTGGATAAGGTTGCTGAGAACAGTATCATATTCATGGACCTTCTCTTTCACCATGCCTACCTCTTCAAGACAGGGAAAATGGGCTAAATTTCCTGCATGTGGGGTGAGAAACAGAAAGAACAGTGTGAGATTGGAAGTGAAACGAGCAAAGCAGGCATGTAAAACAGAGGAAGAAAAAAATAGAATAACTGAAAAAAGGAGGAAATTATTATTTCATGACAATTTAAGAAACAAGCTAATTTTAAGCAAATTTTATCAGCTTGAAGTATAACAAAAACACAAATGCTGACATGACTGATTATAAATTCAAACTCCACATATAATTCTAAATATAATTACTAATAATATAATTATAATTGCACATAAAATTTCCTGAATATTATAACTGTAAATGTTACGGTTACCTGCTGAGAGATGTCTTTTGAGCAGCAGTAGTTTTTGTTTGAAGGCTCTGACATGATCAAAAAGCTGGGTGATAATCTGGTCCTTTCCCTGGAGCTGAACATTCAAAACATTGAGCATCTCTGTTACATCCACAAGGAAAGCCAGGTCAGAGAGCCATTTCTTATCAGTGGGCACTTGAATATTACCATCCTTGCTTTCCTGAAAAACTCTGATCTCATTACGCAGATCAAAAAATCTCCAGAGAACTTTTCCTCTGCTGAGCCATCTGACCTCCTGGTGGTACAACACATCACCATATTGCACATCCATCTCTTCCATCAGTGCCTTGAACTGTCGGTGAGAAAGCGCCTTGGAGCGTATATTGTTAACAATTTTGACGACGTCACGCATCACATCCACAAGCCCGCCAGATTTAGCACATAGTTGTTCTTGATGTAAAATGCAGTGGTACTTAACAACTTTTCCTCCACATTCACTGACTTTCTGAGACACTAATGTAGCAAGGCCAGATTTCCTCCCTACCATTGCCGGCGCTCCGTCAGTTGTAATGCCAGCCATCTTCTCCCACTTTAATTCATTTTTTTCCAGCACTCTCTCAACAGCAAAAAAGAGATCTTGTCCTTTAGTAGTACCAGAAAGGGTCTCAATGCCAGCCAGCTCTTGTGTCACTTCAAAAGTTTCATTTACTCCACGCAAAAATACCAACAGCTGTGCGGAATCGGATATGTCGGTGCTCTCGTCGCAGGCTATTGAATAGGCAGAGAACGCACTTGCCTTTGTCTTGATTTGCTCGCCGATGTCTTGAGCCATGTCCTCTATGCGTTGGGTGACAGTATTTCTTGACAGGCTAATTTGTGAGAACATTCGTACCTGAGAAGGACAAACTGCTTCTGCAGCCAATGCAAGACATTCCTTGACGAACTCTCCAGTAGCGAAGGCTCTTCCACTTTTAGCAATTAGAGCGGAAATCTGATAACTGGCCCGTGTGGCGCTTTCTTGTGCTGTTAAAGGACGTAGCAGCGCGCTCTGTTCAAATCGAACAGTTGCCGCTGTACTTTGAGAAAGCTGCAGAATGTTTTGTTTCATAATGTTTTCATAATTGTACTCTTTTAAAACAGCAACCGACTGTTTGCAAACTAGACATACTGCCTTTGATTTGACTTCAGTGAATAAAAACTCATCTTGCCAAACTTTTTTAAAATTTCTCTTGTCTGTGTGCCACCGCCTTGATTTCTCCATTATTGCGTTTGTTAATTTGTTGACGTTAATTGACGTGGAGTGTTGCAAAGCAGGCGGTGCTGCACCTTGAATTGCGCATGCACGAAAAAAAAATCTAATTAATTTACATTTAATTTAAACATTTAATATCAGTTTACTCTTTTGCAGTTCAACAATAAAACAAACAAAAATGTTATGTCAAACTACAAATGACGATCTGTGTCGAAGGCATCCCCCTCCCCCCCACTCTCTTCTCGGATGGTGTGGCGGGCCAAATCAAACATTACCACGGGCCAACTTTGGCCCGCGGGTCCTAGTTTGGGCATCTCTGCCCTAATGCTTTTTCTCCTACCCAAGCAGATTTCCGGAAGGGAAACCTCTCTAATTCTGCATCCAGTTCCTCCACAGACTCCATTTCCAGACTACTGCTACAAACAGGCTTTGACATCACTTCCGGGCTTCTGGCAACGCAGTAGATACATCTATTCCTCCCATTCCTCTATAAAAACCCAACATCTTCAGAAACTCAGCAGTATTGTTTTGAACACAGTCTGTTGTCACTGCTCTGTTTGAGATTCTTTTTATTCCCTGAATTGTCAAATATATGGGGGTAATTCCTAAAACGTTTTGATGTCTTTCATTACAGTTGAAAAGGTTCCTACTCTACTTTCTTTACTTTTCTCTGTGGATTGGAATTCATGGCTTTTAGGTTTATGTAATTATAACTGAACCAAACTTGTTTAAAGAAACAGATAAATAGAATTAATTGATAATCAAGATAATTATAGAAAAGGATAACTGCTTATTTACATTTACCTCTAAATTACATAATTAAATGCACATGAGCATAGTGAGTGTCATATGGAGGCAATATTTCCAGAATATCAGGGAGACCAAAGAAGAGGATGCACTATTTAAAATATCAACTTCTGTTGTAGTTACCAGAACAGAAGAAGTCCCACCTGATACCCACTGATGACACTTCTAGTACCTCCTCCTCTCTTGCTAACTCTTTTTTATGTCTTTTGTGATTCTTTTACAATGTCACCTCTAAATCCTTACTATAGTGTACCCTTAAAAATTATTCTCCATGAGAGCAGACTTTGCCTGCATCTGTGATGATAGATAGATAGATAGATAGATAGATAGATAGATAGATAGATAGATAGATAGATAGATAGATAGATAGATAGATAGATAGATAGATAGATAGATAGATAGATAGATAGATAGATAGATAGATAGATAGATAGATAGATAGATAGATAGATAGACACACTTTCCATACAGAGGAGGTTTTTCTAAGTTCTGTAAAACCAGGGGTTTTGTTTCTTCATTTTACAAGCTTTTCACTGAGTGTTTTCTTTTTGAAATTTCTACATGAGGTCATAGCGCTCTCTCTTGCTCAAATGCACAGTCATGGTTGGATGAGACTACGTGCATTGTGACACTTTGTTCTACTACTTTCTATTTAGGCAAAAGCTAGAGGCTTACCCGATACAGATATCTCTGACCTTGCTGCACTGTAACATGAAAAAGCAATGCTTTGAATTGGCTGTTTACAAGCTGTTTAAAGTTTCACTTTGTTTCAGCATTGATAAAGCAGTTTGTTGCTACCAAGCCTTCCATGAGGAGTCAGATGCTATGTGGACAGGTTTTGACTGTGGTTCTGGTTCAAAGGAAGGACTTTGCTTGTTATAGGGTGCATTAGTTTGTCTTTGCCTGTCTTCATCGTGTATTCTTCTTTGGGTCACTTTGGATGCCAGGACCTTTTCTGTATTTTCTGCGCCCTCAGGAATTAAGATGCTGAGATTCCCTTTTAGAAGTAAGGCTCATTTGCTCACCAAATATTCATGTTATGCTAATAGCTCAAAGCAACAACTAAGAAGGTTTTTCGTCAGGATAGATATTGTTCAATGTCCTAGCCTAGCAAAGAAAACTCAACAGAGGCAACTATAGTTTAACTACCTCTGTAAGCCTGTGCTGTAAAAAGCCTGGGGTTCTAGAAACTATTGAAATCATCAGAAAAAAAACTGAAATGTAGAGATGTCAGGTAATTGAAAGGAACTACTGTGGGCATCATTCTCCTAGGAGGTTTCGTTTTGCAGACATGCTTGCATCACTTGTGCATTAGTGGCGGGAGGAAAAGTAAAAGGGATACTGTTTTGCCGATGTTAGCGGCTAAGCAACTTTGTCTTTCTTCTGAGGTTTCGTTTTGCTGGCAGCTGGCCCAGCTTGTGTTGTTATTACACAGTGAGTTGTCTGTATCCTCAGATGGCGGAGCCCTTAGCCCAACTGTACCTCTCACTTCTGGGCTGGACAGACACACACACTTCCACGTGTAGATGTTCATACTGTATATAAGATTAGAAGATGTAGCTTCTGCTGATTGGACCCAAGTTCATTTTCATGTCAAAACCAATACATAGATAGGTTACAACGTTTAAAATGAATGTCATGATAGGATTGTCTTGATCTGAAACAGTCTGAAGAGATCCCACTTTTTCAAGATTAGTTTAGAAATTGATGAGGAGAGCTGAAAATCAGTCCCCAGATACTCTAGATGATGAGAACATTAGAAACGTTGTGAAAAGAAAAGGCCATTCAGTTCAACAAGCTCATCCATCCTATTAATTTAGATTTTCAAAAATAAAACGAAGTCCAATTATCCATCACACTGCTTGGTAATCTGTTCTGTGTGTCTATGGCTCTTTGCATGAAGAAAAACCTTTCAATATTTTTGCAAAATCTGTCCTTAACAAGTTTCCAACTGTGTTATTCTTGTTGCAGAATTTATTTTAAAATAACAACTGAGATTTTCTGTACTAATTCCATTTTAATCATGTCCCCTTTTAAACTCCTTTTGATTAAACTAAGAATGTTCAGTTCCTTCAATCTCTCCTCAAAGCTCATAGCACTCAGTCCCGGTATCTGCCTAGTCACTCTTCCCTGAGCCTTTTCTAGTGCTGCTATGACTTTTTTTGTAATTTTGAAATGCAATCCGTTCACAGCACTCCTGGTGAGGCATCATTAGTGTTTTATATAGCTTAAACATAACCTCCCTTGATTTGCACTCCACACCTTGTGATGTATGATGTAAAATCCTATTATCTTTCTTCTGTACATTATACGGATGTAGACAGTGATGAGTCCACTATGACTAACTGGTCCTTCTCTTAAGGTGTACTTCCAAGTTTCAGACCTTCCACTATATATTCGGATTTACCATTTATACTTCCTATGTGTAATACTTTATATTTATTTACATTAAATTTAATTTGCCCAAGCCTGTATGCTGTCCAAGTGCCTCTGTAACAGTTAAGCCGATTATACATTTACTGCCTTTTATTCAAGTTTTCTAATTGCTTATTATTTGATTCCTTCAATATTAAGGCAATTTCCATATGTTCTGAAAGATGATAACTGATTTGTTTGTTTGTTCTTTTTTCTATTTTTTTACTGATGAAAACCTCTATTGAATATAAGGATGGGCAGGATAATTTATGAGCATTTTATACCCACCAGTGATCGAGGAGATTGATACTTCATGCCATCTACAAATGACTACAAAACTGTAAACATACCTAAAACTATATGAACGATTTCGTAAATCCTGCATCCCAACCTAAAAGCCAATGTGCTGATAACTAAGATATAGTGTTTTAGAGGAGAGCACATTTGTTAAAGATCTGTCATGTCAATACTGCCATCAGTCAGAAATCTAGACAATCATGAAAAATATTGTGAGACTGGTGAGGAAAAAACAATGAATAAGAAAAGCGTCCCACTGCATCAGTGCCAAAGACTTATGAGGATGTACTACACCAGGCCCACATACTGAGCACCTATATTGATAAGATTTATTTAATTGTAAAACTACCTGTGTTATCAAGTTTAACACCTGATAATTTACTTAGATTGAATTACATATTCTGTTAATCCCAAGGTAAAATTCCAATGAACTTAAAGAGTACACTGGAAGGAAGCATTGAACTGCCTGATAGCAGTGGGCAGAAAAGCGCCCCAGAGGTGCTTCTTAGCAAACTGATGGAATAAGCCTGTTATTAAAAGTGCTCCTAGAGAGCACCTCCTGGAGGGGGTGGAGTGATTTTTCATGATGGTGTCCAATTTTGCTATCACCCTGTTTTCCATAACAGCCTCCGGTGTATCCAGGGTTTGCCCGGCATTGTGCTTCTTTTTAGCTCAAGTTGTTTCCCCAGGAGACTGCAGCGTTGAACAACATACTGGCTACTGTGGAGTAGTAGAACATGTCCAGCAGCTTACTGAACACATCTGAGTCTCCTTAGCAAGTCCAGTCTGCTCTGACCCTTCTTGTACAGAACCACTGTGTTGTCAGACAAGTCTAGTTTGTTTTTTTTTGTGAAACCCCACACACTTCTAGCTCTGCACCACTTCCAAGTCTTCTGCCTGAATGGTGACTGGTCTCAGAAGCTCCTTGGCATGCCGGAAGTCCATCAACAGCTCTTTTGTCTTGCTAATGTTGAGTTGCAGGGTGTTGTCCCAGTAACACAAGATGAAGTCCTCCACAACCTTTTTGTGCTCCAACTCATTTCCGTTTTTAATGCAGTCTATGATAAACAAGTCACCTGAAAATTTCTGTAGATGGCAAACGCTGTTATTGTACTAGAAGTATGCTCTGTAGAAGGTAAACAGGAAGGGAGACGGGACAGTTCCCTGAAGTGCTCAAGTAGGTCACACCACCATTTCTGACAACAAACTTCTATCTGTTGATCAGGTAGTCCATGATCCAAGAGGATTGTGGGGGCAGCAAAATGTAAAGCCTGGAGCTGTATCCCCAGTCATTTAGGTAGAATGGTGTTAAAAGCACTGGAAAATTCAAAGAACATAATTCTGACTCTGGTCCAAGTGGGATTAGACTCTGTGGACTATGCAGATTAGACAATCCACCACACCTATAAGTGTCTGATAGGCAAACTGCAGAGGATCCATATGTTCTGAAACCTCTCAGAGTGTTTGGTTTCCTTAAATGTCCTTTTCTTCAGTGATGATTTGATTCCTATAAAGAATATGTGCTTTAAGACACTAGGTTGGGATCGATTCAGGAAAAGATGGAAAAGTGACCTGGGGAATGAGGGTTTATCACAAATCAGAGGATGGCAACTAAAATCAGCTGTGTCACATATGGAAGATTTCTAGTAAGCTTTCAAGATCAATGGTGCAAAGCGAGGGTGGCAGGTACACTCTTAAGAGGAGAGAAAAACTAAACTAACCATCACATGAATAGAGGTGGACTGACCTGGATGTCTGTCCCCTAATGTATTGCTCAATGTTTCTGGTTTCTGGTTCAGGCCTAGTCACTGGCTATCTAAACATTCAAACAAAACCCTACATTCAATTTAAAAAGGGAGGAAAAGACACGTTGAAGACATTTTTTTGTTTTATAGCACATGGCTTACACTGTTAATTAAAGCTGATCAATATGGACTCCACATGTCAGTAAAGCACATAATATATCTAAAACCTGTCGATGCTTACAGCATTAGCATTTGATGTAGTGCAGTCATGTAATATCCATGAAAGTAATAAATATACCCACCTGATAATGGAGATTCATTTCATGATAGCTCTTTTTACTCAAAACAATAGTTTTAATTTAATAGGTCATTCAAATTTTAATATTGAGTTTAAATAAAAATATATACTTCCATCATGATCTACGTGTGATTATACCATGAACTCTATACAGTGGTGTGAAAAACTATTTGCCCCCTTCCTGATTTCTTATTCTTTTGCATGTTTGTCACACAAAATGTTTCTGATCATCAAACACATTTAACCATTAGTCAAATATAACACAAGTAAACACAAAATGCAGTTTTTAAATGATGGTTTTTATTATTTAGGGAGAAAAAAAATCCAAACCTACATGGCCCTGTGTGAAAAAGTAATTGCCCCCTTGTTAAAAAAATAACCTAACTGTGGTGTATCACACCTGAGTTCAATTTCCGTAGCCACCCCCAGGCCTGATTACTGCCACACCTGTTTCAATCAAGAAATCACTTAAATAGGAGCTGCCTGACACAGAGAAGTAGACCAAAAGCACCTCAAAAGCTAGACATCATGCCAAGATCCAAAGAAATTCAGGAACAAATGAGAACAGAAGTAATTGAGATCTATCAGTCTGGTAAAGGTTATAAAGCCATTTCTAAAGCTTTGGGACTCCAGCGAACCACAGTGAGAGCCATTATCCACAAATGGCAAAAACATGGAACAGTGGTGAACCTTCCCAGGAGTGGCCGGCCGACCAAAATTACCCCAAGAGCGCAGAGACGACTCATCCGAGAGGTCACAAAAGACCCCCAGGACAACGTCTAAAGAACTGCAGGCCTCACTTGCCTCAATTAAGGTCAGTGTTCACGACTCCACCATAAGAAAGAGACTGGGCAAAAATGGCCTGCATGACAGATGTCCAAGACGCAAACCACTGTTAAGCAAAAAGAACATTAGGGCTCGTCTCAATTTTGCTAAGAAACATCTCAATGATTGCCAAGACTTTTGGGAAAATACCTTGTGGACTGATGAGACAAAAGTTGAACTTTTTGGAAGGCAAATGTCCCGTTACATCTGCCGTAAAAGGAACACAGCATTTCAGAAAAAGAACATCATACCAACAGTAAAATATGGTGGTGGTAGTGTGATGGTCTGGGGTTGTTTTGCTGCTTCAGGACCTGGAAGGCTTGCTGTGATAGATGGAACCATGAATTCTACTGTCTACCAAAAAATCCTGAAGGAGAATGTCCGGCCATCTGTTCGTCAACTCAAGCTGAAGCGATCTTGGGTGCTGCAACAGGACAATGACCCAAAACACACCAGCAAATCCACCTCTGAATGGCTGAAGAAAAACAAAATGAAGACTTTGGAGTGGCCTAGTCAAAGTCCTGACCTGAATCCAATTGAGATGCTATGGCATGACCTTAAAAAGGCGGTTCATGCTAGAAAACCCTCAAATAAAGCTGAATTACAACAATTTTGCAAAGATGAGTGGGCCAAAATTCCTCCAGAGCGCTGTAATAGACTCATTGCAAGTTATCGCAAACGCTTGATTGCAGTTATTGCTGCTAAGGGTGGCCCAACCAGTTATTAGGTTCAGGGGGCAATTACTTTTTCACACAGGGCCATGTAGGTTTGGATTTTTTTTTCTCCCTAAATAATAAAAACCACCATTTACAAACTGCATTTTGTGTTTACTTGTGTTATATTTGACTAATGGTTAAATGTGTTTGATGATCAGAAACATTTTGTGTGACAAACATGCAAAAGAATAAGAAATCAGGAAGGGGGCAAATCGTTTTTCACACCACTGTATATATCGCACCCAGCCCTGGAGCAAGGAGTGCCAAAACCTAATTAAAATAGTGATTTAAAAAAACAAATGACACAAGGGAGGGATGACGAAAGGAACAAAACAAAAGTGTCAAATTAACTAACTGAACCCAAACCTGGATCATCTCTAAACTGGTTTGAGTGCCTTTCTGTCACTTAGCATAGCTTGTCCACTTGTCCACTAATCAGAACAACAAACACTATAGCACTACCTGTCACCTTGCCAGTGCTTTCTTTTATTTTCTCTGCACTTTGAACAAATGTCCACCCTGCAACTTGAGTCTGTCATAATTGGAATTGGGATTCTGGGCACCCATTCTATTGTTGATTTTTTTTTCATTAATATTACTTTAACTAATATTATAATTTTTTTCATTATTTCATTTACTGTGGTGCAATTTTCTGTCAGAGTCTCCACATGACCATTACAGTTTTTTGTCATTTTATTTGGGATGAGTACTGCTTTTGGGCCTGGTGTCATGTGGTAGCAAAACAGGGCATCGCCCCTCAAAAATATTTATTAATTCTTTCACTTGTGTATCTCATGTCATAGAAAAAGCTCTACTTTGTCAGTGTGGTATGACAATTACACTAAAAGCAGCATGTCAGGAGACGGGTAAGCACTAACCCGTCTAGTTCACACAGACTCCGTTCCACGCTGAAATGGTGCTAGCCGGAATAATAGCAGTAGTCAATGTTGAACAATCTTTTGTGGTAATTTCTCATCAGTTATTTCATTTTCAGTCGGTATTGCTTGTCTAGCAAGTGTGGACTGAGAACTGAGAGTGAAAGTAAATGTTCACTTGAGTAGTCACCATAGCTCAGTTTGAACCAAAATATCATCACCTTCTTCAGAATTCCACATTCACCCCTATGGGTTTTTCGCTGACACCAGCTCTGGGTGCCATTGTGTTTATAGTAACAGAACTTGTTGCTAGAATGTATGTGGGAGCTGGCATTGTGTGTGATGTCATCATGTCCGTGTTTTTTAATAATAACACTAAACAATAAAACTTCATGATAGGTAAAGGTTTAATAGTTATGGTTAGTACATCATCAAGTACCAGTCTTTTGAATTTTGATTAATATTTTTTTTTCTTGGCTCAGACCTCTGCAATGCTTTAATGAAAGGCTGTCCATCCCTAAACCTTTTAAAGTAATTTTGTGCTGGTTTCTGGACAGGGTTTTTTTTTATATTTCCTCTTTAAAAAATATACTGTGTCTATAACCTGTCATCCAAAGCCAGTCTTGTTGAGTCACGCATAGGCAGGAGCCTTTAAACCTCACCGAGGGTAATCTCCTGACCCAATTTTCAGGTCATATACAGCCCCAGAAAATCTAGGGGCTGTCTCACAGTAGACCCCCGTGGTGGCCCCAGGCATCACTGAACACCAAAATATATTTAAAGGGTCTTTTCTCTTTGCATATTCAGCTGATATTTCTATTGCCATTCATACCATAGTTGCAACATTTTCTTCTTTTAATAATTCATTACATTCATATAGCGCTTTTCTCAGTACTCAAATCACTATCCACATAGGGAGGAACCGGGAAGCGAACCCACAATCTTCCACAGTCTCTTCACTGCAAAGCAGCAACACTACCACTGCGCCACCTTTTGTTGACATCAAAGGTGGGCCAGACGTTGGGTCATGTTAGAGAGGTATCCTCTAATGGCTGAATTCTAACATCCTCTTAACTGTGATGTAATAATGGGATATATTGAATATGTGAGAATTTATCACTGAAGGTGTGTTATTACTTAGCACGTATGTGTGTGAGAAGACAACTGGAGTACATTATAAAAACTCATACAGGCTGAAATTTAAGTCCAGTAAAGCTAGCCACTGTGCCATCATATCTCTCTATTATAAAAGAAAATCTAGAGACAAGTTGAGACTATTGCCAAGAGATTTTTTCAAATCCCGTCCTCCTCTCGACCATTTCAGGTTAACGGCCTATGCCCATGGTCCTTCTCACCTTTCATTCGTGGAAATGCTTTTGTCAGACACAGCTCCTGTGCTCTCAGCTCTTATAAATTTTTACGATCAAATTGGCAAATTGGTTAAATGTGCATCAGTTGGTGGTGATGTTGTGGAAGATGAAACACATCAGCTTACAATATCCCGTAGAATATCTACAACCGTTAACACCGTCCGGTCTTCCACTGGCTGAATTACTGTTGAAAGAAGGATGTGTCTTAATGTTATTGTGTAATTTATGTCTGAGTGATGGGCTATGCAATAGGACAAGATTAGTTGTATTCAAAATTGGTCGAACAATTCTAACATGTAAAATTTTAACAGGCGACAAGAAAGGTAATGTAGTACATCTTCCATGGATAACATTTGACACAAAAGGAGATCTTGATATGCCATTCGTATTAAAACGTTCACTGTTTCCGTTAGAATAGCTTTTGCTATGACAATTAACAAATCACAGGGTCAAACATTCGAAAAAGTCGGTTTATTTATTAGAGAGAAAGAAATGATAGTCACTCACGGGCAGTTATACGATGCATTGTCATGATATAACTCCAAACACAGAATCAAAATGCAATGCGATATTGACAAAAAGTTAATTCTAAATATTGTTTTTACTGAAGTTTTACAGGAAAGTGTAAGTTTAAAAAGTATTTGCGTGTTAATTACAAAGCCAAACAGAACGAAAATGTATAATGCAATGAATATCTCTAACACAAAATGAAACATAATTTTCTTTCAATTTATTACATTTTACTATTTTTTACTCACTGTAATGTAAAATAGTTAGATCTATTACGCATATGTAACAATTCCCATGAAAATTACAATCTGTTTAAATTGTACATCCGCTTCCCCATACGCGAGCGTCAGAACCACCCGCTGGCTTAATTATTGTTTTATACATACTGATGTAAGTTAAAAGGTTTTGGAAAATCTTGGAAATTGCTTCTGTTGTTCTTAATGTTAGCCATCTGATACTGATTTGTGTTTTCCTTGTCTTAAATTTATATTTTCATTCATTCATTCTTTCTTTCTACTGCATAACATTTGTCCCTTCAGTTATTTATCTAATTCTAGATTGTTGGAAGTGGGAGGTTATCTTAGGATCATCATTGACAAGGTAGGAATCAGCCTTGGATTGGGTGCTGCATCACTGCAGGGTATATTCATTCTGACACTAAGTCAATTTACAGTCATTAGTCAATCTCACAAATCTGTAGGGGTGTGGGAGAGAAACGGTGACACCCAGGGCATGGGGAGATTACGCAAATACTACTCAGGACCATAAATTATTTAGGATTTGAATCCAGTCACCTTATGCTGTGAGTTAGATGGTCATCATAGCAAAATGAGACTGGATTCAAATATATATATATATATATATATATATATATATATATATATATATATATATATATATTTTCACACAAGTGTTGTATGAAATGCAAAGTAAAGGATGCATGGCAGACAAATTAAGGAGCTTCATCATAACTGTTTTCCACTTCTGCCCTCAGCCAGGAAGACCTCAACCAGCTCTTAATGTCATAAACATGCTGCCTCCTCCCTACATTCAATTCAAGTCCATTTACAATATAAACAGTGTGATTCTAAGTCCAGGAGCAAGACACAACTGTTTCAGCCTAGACTGGTCCTTTTTCTCAGAAAAAGAACCTCCAACACTTAGTATCATTACTTTAAAATGAGCTCATCAATAACACAGAGTCATAGTTGGGGTAAGGGTAAAAGAGTTTTTCTTAACACAGAGAATGAGAGACACATGGAATAAGCTACCAAGTAGTGTGGTAGACAGTAAAACTTTAGAGACCTTCAAAACTTGAGTTGATGTTATTTTAGAAGAAATAAGTTGATAGGACTGGCAAGCTTTGTTAGGATGAATGGCCTGTTCTCGTCTAGATTGTTTTAATGTCTAACACTCTAGTGTGCTGGGCCAGTTAGCATCACTTCAAGATGTTAATTAAAAGAGGAGGCTCAGTTATGGGACACACTCTGGACTTACTGGAGTTAGTAGCAAAGGGGACGATTAAAACAAAAATGACTTATATAATAATAATAATAATAATAATAATTATAATAATAATAATAATAATAATAATAATAATGGCGGCACGGTGGTGCAGTGGGTAGCGCTGCTGCCTCGCAGTTGGGAGATCTGGGGACCCGGGTTCACTTCCCGGGTCCTCCCTGCGTGGAGTTTGCATGTTCTCCCCGTGTCTGCGTGGGTTTCCTCTGGGCGCTCCGGTTTCCTCCCACAGTCCAAAGACATGCAGGTTAGGTGGATTGGCGATTCTCAATTGGCCCTAGTGTGTGCTTGGTGTGTGGGTGTGTTTGTGTGTGTCCTGCGGTGGGTTGGCACCCTGCCCGGGATTGGTTCCCTGCCTTGTGCCCTGTGTTGGCTGGGATTGGCTCCAGCAGACCCCTGTGACCCTGTGTTCGGATTCAGCGGGTTGGAAAATGGATGGATGGATGGATGGATAATAATAATTTGATTATTTTTTGCAAATATGAGCCTAGAGAATAGACTGGACACTAGTCACTAATACATGGGCTATTTAGAGATGCTAGTTAATTAAGCTGCACACCTTTGAAACAACTATCTGAAAAAACAAATACAAATACAAGAGGAGAATGGCAAGGGGAGAATGCCTGAGTCCGATTTGAACTTACATCTCAGAAGCTGTAAAGCAGTAATGCTTACAAACTGTACCCCCCAAAAGAAATTATCCAGACTATAGATAAAATGTTTCTGTTGTATGGGTATTTGACAAGATGGTTTAGTGAGACATTTATTTCCAGTAACGATCTGAATTATAGTCCTGGGATGCTCCTGCAGCAGCACCATACCTTGCTGCAGGGAGATGCAGGCTCAGCCACACCTCCATCCACTATTGTGGCCACACTGCTCCCTCAGGCTAACGTTCTGATTATTTCCCACTGTTTTTGCTCTTGTAACACAGTCTGTTAGAAAGAGGGAATGGCGCACCTCCTTGTCTGCTGTTAATCACTCAGGCCAATCGCCTCGCTGACAGCCTCCCTCTTTACCGCTGACAAACACACTGCTCCCTGCTCTACCCCGTCAGGAGGAATAGCTCAGCACATTTGTCATGATAAAAGGGAAATCTCTATCAATTACCAAGGCAAAGCCTGGCCTAGGTCAGGGTGCAATGTCTGAGTCCCGAGGAAGCTGAAAGCCTGGGTTTAGGCAAGAAGCCATCTGGCAGACCTCAAGGGGAAAAGCACTCGATTTCAGCAGTAAAAAGTGAAGCAAAGAGGAAATAGATACCACATAAGCAACACCCATCTTCTCCTCAGTGTACTGCTTTTGCAAGACAGTCCTGGCCTATTAGAAGAAGAACACCAGCTTAGAGAAAAGCACTTTACTTCATCAGAACTGAGGAGAGAATGTGCTTCATGTCATAAGTGACCTGCTTATGCCACTTTTCTTCTATGATAATCCCAAAGGAGATCTAACCCAGAATGAATTGTGTTCCTTATTGACCCCGGGTCTCTTACAGGGAGGTGCTTATACTATCTGACTGGAAACCTGTCAGAATATAGGAGGGAAGTCAGTAAAAGAGGAACTTCTGGAAATTGTTAGACAAAGGAAAAACCAAAGTGATCTACACAAGAAAGAAGAACTAGCAGTGTGTAGTTGTTGCAAGTGAAGAATGTAATGGTGGGACTGACATAAACAAAATCACCAGCTATATTGAGAGATACCGCATTCCTCCAGTCCTGGTGTATCACACTGAAATGACAGTATTTTTCATCCAGTCTTCTAGCAAATATAAGTAATACTGCATCCAAGTCTGGACAACAGTCAAGAGTGTATTTAATTCTGGGCTGCATCCAGTAATAAGCAATGAAGCTGCAAAAGCATCTAGTCACGTGTGATGTGAATAATTCTGAATCCTGTCCAGGGCAACAACTGAGACTGCATTTCAAAGGCTTTGCTGGGTTTCGTTTTTCAACTACTTATTAACTTTCTACTTCATTCAAACATTCATTAATTTCCAGACTTTTTGATCGCAAAACAGGATTGTAGGGAGACAAAGCCTATCTTAGCAGAATGGCTAACAAGGTAGGAATCAACCCCACCACAAATCAATTTTAATTCAATATGCTTTTAAGTATTGAAACCAAGTGACATTAGTCGAGTGGGTTTATTCGTGACATTATCAGGGATCTCCTTTGGAACAGTGTTGCAACATAAAGTGCACCTCTTGCCTTAGGCCATCAAACTACCTATCAAAATTCTCTCCCTTGATATGGCATAAGTACACCCCATGCTTGCATGCATAGATCTTAAGCAAGTTCAACACTTGACAAGTTTCAAAATGTCAAGAAGTAGGTCCTGGTCTCATTCCTGGACTTGAGAAGTTCCTTCATGTTACCGCATGCAGTTTAATTTGTGTATTGTCACGTACCAACATTTATCGCTGTGATGGGTGACCTTGGCCATTGCCCAGTTGGGATGACAGCTAGATGGAAGGACCAGGGGAGAGAGAGCATCTCTGAAGTGCTACCTCCCCTCGGACACATTCCTGCAGGGCATGCTGGGACTTGGAGTTTGGCACAGCCCTGTTGGGTTCCATGGGGACCACCAGGGGGAGTTGCAGAGCCCTATAATGGACTTCCACCACACCTGAGAGTGATTCCAGGTAATACTAATAAGCCACCTGGATCACTTCCAGGAGTAGAATAAAAGGAGCCGCCTCACTCCATTTGCAGAGCCAGAGTCGGGAGGAGGTGGGTGAAGCTTGCTGGGAGAGGAGAGGATGTGGAGAGAAGAGAAAAGGAAAAAAACTGTGATATCATTGTGGACATTATTTGTGTATTGCTGGGAATTAGCAGCTGAACAATAAAGATGTGCTATGTGACTATTTTTGTTCTGCCTGTCTGTGTTGGGGTTAGGGTGGCTGAATGTGCCCTGGTGGTCCACACCATATAAAATATATCCTCCAGATTAATCCTGCTCCAGATTAATCCTGCTGTCCTTTCTATTATGTGTTTTTTTACAGAACTACATTTCTTTTATTATTCTGGTTTTAGTTTATCATAGCTTACTTTTGCTATACCTAATATACATTTAAGTATTGTGACCACCAGTGGGTGCCCCAGAACACCAGACACAATTCAACCGAATAATCCATACCCAATAGCTTCATATAAAATTATTTTTTTACTGGCTTCAAACAGTCCAGCACAATAGTAACACCTCATTAGCCATCTTTGTCTCCTTCCATCACTCCTCCTCGAGTGCCGTCCTCTGCCTCCCGACTCTGACTCACCGGTGCAGATGAGGTGGAGTCTTTTATGCCAGACCTGGGACAACTTCTGAAGCCAAAGCATTGCACATCAGAAGCACTTCTGGGCCAGGTGGATGTTCCCCAAAGTAGAGACAATGTTCCACTGCAGCTCCCCCTGACAACACCGAAGTAACCCCCTCTCTGGACTACAGCGCCCATTATGCCCGGTGGGGTAACAAATATAAGTGCCACTAGACGGGTGCTGCCACCCTGTGTACAGAAGAATACACGTCCCCAGGAAGCAGCTTCCCTCTGTCCGTCCATTATGGCCTTCTTACTGGGACAGATTCCTGCAACCAACCCTACCAGGATGGATGTCCATCCACTCCAATACTTACACATGTACTTCCATGTTTTGTTATTCTTTTTTATATTTTTGTTTTGCTCGTCATAGGTATTGTAGCATATATATATATATATATATCAATTGTTTTTGAATATCTAAACTGAGCGACACTGAGGGGAACACAGAAGCTCCATTATATGGAATACCCTGGAGTGAAACAAGAGTTGCAAAATGAAGTATAGTTAGGCTGCCCCATGACATCTCCTACAAGGGAGACACCAGAGCCAGACCCAAATCAGACTGTAATGATTAATAATAATAATAGTACATTTTATTTATATAGCACCTTTTAAATGATTACAAAGATTGGCTGAAATGCATGGAAATTTCCCAGGAAGAGCTGTAGGCTCTTTCTGTTCAGAAAGTAGTCTGGTGTTTTCAGCTTGCCGTGCTGCTACCTCAACCATCACTGAGATGAACAGTGACACAATGGCTACTAGTGCTGCTGAGCAAAATTTCCAAAAGTGTTTTTTGCAGCAAATATTCTTTTGAAAATTTTCCTATAATTTTGCCTTGTGCCCAGCTTAGATGAATTTTATTGTTTCCCAGCACCTCATGAGGTTTTTTATGGCCAGCACAACATCACAGAGCTGTAGCAGTCAATGCTGAATATACATAACGCTGATCCTAACAGTGGGCTAAAGATTATAGGAAAATGTATGAATCCATTTAAACACAAATCGTGCACACAGAAGGAAGGTGGAAAGGTGTCTGTGTATTTGTGTCTTAAAAGCTTTGTCTTTTAGTATGGACTTGTTTGTCACCTGTAATTAAAAGGTAAGCCTACCCCTTTAATAATATTGCCCAGAATTCTATATTGTTGATGCAAACAGGAAGGAGTGAAGAATTCATGTGTTTTAGTGTTGAACTTATTTGATAATAGTGGCAGTGAAAGAGTAAAAGCGTGGGGCGCCCATAAAATAATTTATTTAATTCAATTAAAATGCATAGTGTCACACACGTGCACATGGGAGGCAGCTAAAGGGCCTGGATGAGAGTAATTCCATGCCAGACCAGGGGGTGGCAGAGTGCACTAACTTTTTCTCTCACTGCTCAGTAGACCAGTTACGGGAAATTCCTCCAGGCCACGATGACATCACTTCTGGTTCTGGCCTCACTGATGCCACATTCGGGTTTGAACCTACTGATGACGCCACTTCCGGTCCCAGGGCCAATGACATCACTTTCAGTTCTGAGTCCACTGATGACATCACTTCCGGTTCTGGCCCAACTGATGACAACACTTCCTCTGCTCTCCTTTAAAGCCGCTATCTTTTTGACAGCAAATCAGTTCAGTTGTGGACTCCAACCTTTACAAATCAGTACCTTAATTATCCATGTGCAGCCAGGAATAATACACAGGTGGCTGCGCCAAACCCTTTTTTCGTGGCTCTTTTGACGTGATTCCAAAAGAAAAAAATAACTTACAATTTGAAAATTTCTAAAATTATACCCATTATCTTACATACTTTAATCAACTTTTATATGATATGTCAGTTTCTTTCCATAGTTAAGCTGGTTAGAATGAATCTATGTATTTAATTGAATTAAATTAATTCTTATACAGGTGCCCCACGATTTTATTTTTAGTCACATATGACCAACAAAACCTTAGCACAAGAAAAAAAAAATTTACTTTTTAGTGCATTTGTGAAAAAAATTGTTTCACTTGAAAATCTTTTATTATACAGTACCAGTAATGACGCACTGCATGCTAACGTGCAGTGAATACACTTGACTTGAGCATTCCTAGTTTTCATACTCTTTCTCTGTACGTTTACCATTTGTTTGCTCAGAGGTTGATGCGCTCGCTGCTTCCTGAGCAGCTCTTCTTTTTTCCACCCTAGCAGCCCGCTTCTTCTCTTCTTTCATCGGCATCTTTTTGCGTTAAAACTGATTAAGTCAGTGTTTGTGTTGAAATTACTTAGTACATTTTCCTTAATTTTTCACTTAAGCTGGCACTTAAGACTTTAATCTGCCTCGAGAATGATTTAAGATATGAAGAGGTAGGGGAAGTGATGGCAAAATTGGTAGGGAATGAGAACGGCGCCCGTACGCATGTGCCACATGGCCTCCCTGCTGGTCGCTGCCGAGAGTTGATTCTACAATAACATAAAATAAAAATAAAAAGAGGAATAACCTTGGAGGTCAATCATCACCCCAAAAACAGATAGTAGACGTCAAGTAGTATATGTGTACCAAATTTCACGCTACAGGTTATTTGATTTTTGACCTTCACCTTCCTGGGTTGACATATGACCATGGAGGTCAATCATCACCCTGAAAGTGGATAGTAGACATCACTTAGTATATGTGTACCAAATTTCAGGTCAATAGTTCAAATGGTTTGCGAGCTACAGGTGATTTAAAATCCTGGACAGACAAACGGACAGCCAAGGTAGCATATTATATAAGAAGATATTTTCTCATTCCAGCATTTGACAGATGGATGGACAGATGGAGCCAGCATGGTGTCAGAGTGGTAGCACTGCTGCTTCACAGTAAGGAGACCTGAGTTCAGGTCCCAGGTCCATGGAGCTTTGCATGTTCTCCCTGGGTCAGATTTCCTCCCACTGTCCAAGAACATGCAGGTTAGGTGAACTAGTGATTCTAAATTGGCCCTAATGTGTGTTTGGGGAGTTTGTATGTGCGTCTTCACCCTACGATGGACTGGCACCCTGCCCAAGATTTGTCTCTGCTTTGCACTCTATGCTAGTTGGGATAGGCTCCAGTTCTCCCATGATCCTGGTCTGGATTAAGCGGGTTGGAAATATGACATATGAACCATCCATCCATCCATCCATTTCCATAGTAAATCTAATACTTAAACACACCAACAATATAAATACAATATGTATCAGTAATTGGCCATTTTTAAATCCAGTCAGTCAGTCATTTTCCAACCCGCTGAATCCGAACACAGGGTCACAGGGGTCTGCTGGAGCCAATCCCAGCCAACACAGGGCACAAGGCAGGAACCAATCCCGGGCAGGGTGCCAACCCACCGCAGGACACACACAAACACACCCAGCACACACTAGGGCCAATTTAGAATCACCAATCCACCTAACCTGCATGTCTTTGGACTGTGGGAGGAAACCGGAGCGCCCGGAGGAAACCCACGCAGACACGGGGAGAGCATGCAAACTCCACGCAGGGAGGACCCGGGAATCGAACCCAGGTCCCCAGGTCTCCCAACTGCGAGGCAGCAGCGCTACCCACTGCGCCACCGTGCCACCCACATATGAACCATGCAGCATATTTATGTTTTAACAAGCTAATAGGTACTTTGTGAATTAAACTATTTTACCAAGCCACTCGTCATTTTCTAATGTGAAATGCTGGAATTAACGTGTTGGAGTTTAAATATAAATTTCAGGATAAAATGAAAATATAGTAAGTATAGATTAAAAACAAGGTTTCCTAAATGACCAAAAGTTTGTCCTAAGGAACCCTGAATTTAAAGGCTAATAATAAATTTAGTGCCATTCATGGCTATATTTTGTGCTCCCTCTCTACTGCTCTGCCCTCTGTTTCTCCACTTACTTACCCTTGTGCGTTCTGCGCTGATTGAAAGTGACACTGACGCAATTACCGTACTAAAAACTAAATTAGGAATGACGCTGCTCACGCGTCTCACTTCTCCCTGGTGTCATTAAACAGCTCCTGGCTAATTTGGTCCATAGAATGGGGCACTATTGAAGGGGTGCAGCCAGTGATCTAATATCTGTTTATTTCATTTATCAATGAGCTCTTCTTCACAAACCTTGTTATTATTGGCAGACGGATTAGACTAATGAAGTCTGTGGTAAGTCAGTTTACATTACAGAGGCAGAGCTGACTGTCAGGCACTCACCTCTCCTAATGTTTCACTTTTAGGAATTACTATTTTATCTATAATCTAAAGTATACACTCAGTTCTGTATCAATCAGGGGGGCACTTCATCATTTTATTTTGAAGGTTTTGTTTTCTTAAAACATAAACATTAATTTGAGGGAATTCAGCTCTTAGTTCCCATGGCTGTAAAGCTTTGACAGAGGAGCACAAAATAAACTCCTCATCACTGTGCCCGAGCAGTCAGAGTGAGTCTGCATTGGCAGTTTATAAACCAAGTGTTATAATATTGAACACTTTATGCTATAGGATTTTTCACACCGTCGGTTCAGCCAGCATTCTAACCTGCTACCAATTTTTTTCTTAATTTTACTAAATCAAGAAGACTCCATAGCAAGAGTGATAAAAAATTAGATGACCCATTGCCGCTCGGCATTGAGGGCAGTATTGTTATGCAGTGGTTAGTTATTCTGTCATTTGTATCCCATATGATATTTTTCACTAACACTCTCTCTCCTTTTCCCTCTGCAGACCAGCAGACTGAATTTGATTCCTCTGACATCATTTCTGGTTTCTGTTCCTCTGGAACCATCCCTTCCTGTCCACTCATCATATACACCATCATCATACCAATTTCTGTTTTGAACTCAGTCTGTAAAGACTGTTATTTTCATCTTGCTTTTCAAGTAAACAGGGTGACTATCCCATATCTTTATCTGTGCTCTTTGTGTTTATTTTACAATATGTCATATCTTCTTTTTCAGTTGCATACCTGATGAAGGCAATTCTATACTGAGCCAACAAGTGGACTTTATAATGTACTAGTTCTGGCATTCTTACCCCATGACTTTCAAATGGATTACACAGGTTTAAGAATCCCATGTTATGTTCACCTTTATTTCGTTTATTATAAAAATAAAAAGAGATAATAAAGGTAGAATTGGAGATCCAAAAGGAGTCAACACCGCATCACTGAAATCCATTCTGTCAATGAGAGGAGTATCTGCCTTTATGCTGGATCATCATATAGTAGGGCTAGTAAGTAGTGCTACTTTGGATGGCAGACTTAATCAATTGCATTAGAGATTTTAGACATTTTACACTTCTGGTTTTATTTTGCTCTCAGTTAGGACAGTAGAATGTCAAAATTGATAACATCTATATATATATAAAATCCCTATGTGCGTCCAGGTGTCCGTGTGTGGGTGTCTTCTGGTGAAGTGCGCATGCGCGGGGCACAGTGCGATGCGCGATATTACTGTCAGAGAAAGTTAGAGGCGTTTTACGGAAATACAAACCAGTATTACTGCGAGAGGAAATTAAAGGTACACAATACAGTGACACATATCACAGCCACATACAAGCCAGTATTACTGTCAGAGGAGATTAAAGGCATATTACCGACGCGCACGCCTGTATTACTGCCAGAGAAAATTAAAGGTATATTACGGACGTACAAGCCAGCAGACGTACAAGCCGGTATCCTTCAATAAGGGCGCGTACAAAAAGGCGAGCCTCAAAAGGGCGACCTCAATTGGGCGCAGCGAATAAAGGCGCGCGTAAATAAAGATCTGCACCTTTGTTGCTTTTCACATATTCCAGAGCCATTTGAACTAAATTATCTACGCGCCCTTATTGAATAGAGCCGTACAAGACACACAATACACGGCGGCAGCCCACGAAGAACGGTCAGCTCAGCAAGCAAACATCAACAAAAGAAAGGCTGAAAGAAAGAAAAATACGACCAACAAAAAGAATGAGGTCAGAGTCCCTTGCCATTTAATATAGACTGTTCCTACTAATGTTTATGCACTACTGTTCTAGCACCCGTTATTGTAACGGGCTAAATGACTAGTTGTATAATATTACTTTCACTTTCTTTCCAGTAGCTGCAAATTTTTACCACTTCTGACGGATGCTGTCCTAATTGCAATGAGGTACAGTTGCCTGGGTAAATATTGTTTTTGGTAATAATCGAAGCTTCTTGCTGTCACTGTAAAGGCCTTCTTTCATATGTGTATAGCAGACTCTCTAGCCATTGTGCTCAATATAAAAAACTGATGATTTTGAACAGGACAATCTGAAATAAATGACAAAACAGTAGGTCCGGTCTCCTATATAGTAGGATGTACATGTTACTCTTTTGTTTGTTACAGTCCACTAATGTGCTGTCAGATGATAATAATAGTAAAAGTGTATAGCAATAAAAAGAGATCCATATCTCATAAAAAAAAGTTGCAGTAATGGACTTCCGTGCTTTTACTCAGTAGTGGAGATATTTATTGCCATTTGGCTGTGTTAAAATATATTTTAATATGGCTAAAGGTATTAATCATTATTATTTTTTTTTTTTTTTGATTAGAACCATTTATATATTATCGAGGGTGGCGCAGTGGTAGCACTGCTGCCTCGCAGTTAGGAGACCCGGGTTCGCTTCCCGGGTCCTCCCTGCGTGGAGTTTGCATGTTCTCCCCGTGTCTGTGTGGGTTTCCTCCGGGCGCTCCGGTTTCCTCCCACAGTCCAAAGACATGCAGGTTAGGTGGATTGGCGATTCTAAAATTGGCCCTAGTGTGTGCTTGGTGTGTTTGTGTGTGTCCTGCGGTGGGTTGGCACCCTGCCCAGGATTGGTTCCTGCCTTGTGCCCTGTGTTGGCTGGGATTGGCTCCAGCAGACCCCCGTGACCCTGTGTTCGGATTCAGCGGATTGGAAAATGGATGGATTTTCACACAATGTTGCATTTCAAGTGGAGCAGGGAGTGTAAGCATTTTTGAAGGCTTTGTTACTTATGTCTTTTTCAACTGACATGAATTCCTACAGTTTAAAACGTCAAAAGCAGTTCTCTTTACCCTAAATGACTGTTTGAAGATATGGCGCTGGCTTTAAATGACTTTCTGCTTTCATTTCTGAATATCAAACACACCATGTCTTCCATCTCCTGATTGTCTCAGGTCATTTTCCCAATTTTCATCGCAAGACAACTGCATTCACCAGCCAGCCTACTGAGGCCTTCTTCAACTTATTTACTGGAACTGGCTTATGAGTCCTTCAATCTCCTCTCTACAAACTTCCCATGTGTTTCCTTATTTTGGAATTCTTTATGATTCATGCCTTTGATACTAATGTTTATATGAATTTCTTCTTACCAAGTTTTCCACAGCTTGTTTGTTTGTCATTAGATTTTGTTAATGAGAGAGTTTAACAGCTCCCATTGGTGGCTCAACTTGTCCCAGCTTGAAGGATGGCCTCTAGAATGTGGCCACTACCTTCCTTAGGTGGCCAGCAAAACAGCTTCACTTACTGTTCTGGGCTAGCCATCCAGTTCTGGTTTCCTTTATTAACAAGCAAGAAACTAAGAATTAATTTAACATTTCCCTCATACATTTTTACCCAACACTGCCTTTTCTAAGCTAGTACCTACTGACCTCTAAGCAATGATTTATCTACATTTATGGAGCTTCAGCACGCTACACAGTCATGTGCAGTGTTACTCGCATCACCTTCATATGTATTAACTTCAATATTCACTACAAGAGGTGAGCTGATTCTTCCAATGATGTTGCTGGCGGAAATGCACTGGTTTCACTGCTACATCTGACCTCCATCTTCTTGTTGATCAGCTGACCTTAATACAGTTTCTAGATGTTTTGAGGCATAGAAATGCAAGGTTCACACCTGGTACAGCAGACACACTTTCTGGTTAGTCACAGGCCTAGATTTTAAACAAAGGCACTTGTCCTGATGGGATTTGTGTGTGTATGCTGAAGATGTGGGCTGCAGAACTATCATCTGTCGTTTAGCTGTTCTGTTTCTCTTTTCTTTCTGATAAAGTGCCAGCTACATAGAAACATGCACTCATCCTGCAGTTATCATTCAACCTGCCTTTTCCTCCTTTTTAAAAAAGGTAATGGAGGCCATTGTAACCCAGCTTCATCTCAGACCTCCATTATGACTTACAAAAATGTTGCTCTATATTTGCCTTACCAACATCCTTACCTGCCTCCCACAAGATGCTTGCTGGGACGTGCGCGACCCTCTATGAAATGATTTATTGCAGCAGTACTATATCTCAAAAATGTACTGACCCCCAATTCCTGTCCCTTTTCTTTCTCGAAGTAACCAATCAACACATAATAATAAATGTCAAACCATCTGTAAGCTTAGAAAGCCGATTCTTCCAAACTTTTAAGGAACATTGAAATATCTTCATAGTACATGTTTAATTATTCCATCCTTCTATCTATCCAGGGGCATGCCAGTGCCAGCAAGCATACAATGAGAGGCAGGAACAATCTCAGGACAGGGTGCCTGCTCATCGCTAACACCTCATCACCGTTCCCCCACATGTTTAATTATTAAAGTTAAAAATGAAGAGGTGAAAAGGAATTTAAAGTGGCCCAGAATTAATCATTTTTTCGTGTGTTGAGTGACATTGTAACACTGGCTCCACAAGTTGAGAAAGAAAATCTGCATAAATTTTTTGTTTATCTGGACCATGTTGAACAGAGACATTAAAAGGTTGGCAACTGAATAAACCATCGAGTGAGTCTTGAATTTATGTCTGTTGTCTATAAAGCCATTACAGAGGAGCATGATTGGTTACCAATGCAAACTTTCAACCCCAAAGATACTAACGGAGTGCTTCAAGCAACAGTTTTATTGCCAGATATTCCTTTACAATTGTGGAATATCTATGTTCCCTAGGCAATAATTTATATCTGAAAAATATAATGGGGTGTTTCTGATCATCAACAACCTGAGATAATGCAGCACCCAACCCAAACACCTTTAATGGGTTCTATTATTAAAAAAACAAATACTATGACCTGAATCATACAGCTCTGGGAGCTGCTTGACCAAGTCAATGAAGACTTCTAGCTCTACATTGTCCCAGGGGCATGACATGTTTTTTCCCTCTGTTGTTTAGAAGCTTACTGATTCATTTCTGGCTCTTTCCATAGGACACAGCAGAGACTTCCTGTTACAATGCTGTAAAATGCTCCAAAAATACTTCATGTTTTTTTTTACACCTGCATTTTACGAGTGTTATCATTCATTTTAATTGAACACGCATTTAGTTAAAAAACATCCAAAAACTGCTTCTGATAGGAGTATTCTAACCCGTTCCCTGCTAAAATGCTTAGATGTGAAAAGTGTTGTTTTAAATAATAACTATAATAATAATAACAACTTTATAAGCATTCTGGTCTAGTGTTAAAATGCTAGAAAAAACATTTAGGTGTAAATGGGCAATTAATATAGAGCCACCACTGCCAGAGAGTGGACAAGTCTTGTACAATATCACCTTTTCCTTTGGTCATCATTCACACTGTAACTAAATACTTTAGGGAACATACAAAAAGTAAAAGACCTAAATAAGTGTAATAAATAAGACACATGTGCTTTTTCAATTTTCAAAGAGCAACTTTCACAGTGGGTCACATGCCTGCTTTTGCCTCGGTAGATCTTCCTGCCTCCATATCCACCATTTTGTGATGTGCAGGCTACTCAATAGAAGGCCCTTAAAGCCATCTTCTGTTTCTCTTTCAAACTTTATTCTTTTTACAGTGCAGGATTTATTCAGAACATACATCCAAATCCACTTTAATGAAGAATGGATTTGCATGAGGAGACTCTAAATTTACATAAAGATTATTACCGTAATTAAACAACAATTAGCAATCGATTGTCAATATTAAATAGTTTTCTCACACCTTGAAAAAAGATTAGTTGTGTGTCGAAATTATCTGTAATATAATTATGCTATCAACCTTTTTTCATTCGATCAGTTTAATATGCACTAAAATAAATTAATTTCAATATGGCCATCTAAGATCATGTCCAATTTTGTTATTATTTAGTTGTTTGAAAGCTTTTAAAGATAAAATTAACAAAAATAGGGCAATTCTTGACTGACACTCCTCGTGATTTAAGAAACAAAAAATAATGAGGTGTGATCAAAGTATCAAAGGGTTAAAACTATGTATCATCTTGTATCTTTACTATATTTAATATAACCTTCCAATATGATTTTTGTTCATTGAAAGGTGAGGGTGGCAGCTCAGCTAACACTGCTATCTTTTCATCTTGGAACAATGCGGATATTTCTGGTTTTTAATTGAAATTTTATGCCCATGTTAACCTTTCATTTTTATTTGTCAAATATGCATATTTTTTGCAAATGTTTTGTTTCTTTCGACATCAGACAAGATGGCCTTTTACACTTCAAGCTCAAATTTGTGTTGCCCGTGATGACACACGTCGCGATTAGCTGGCAGTTAGTGCGTTATCTTCACACTCACAGTCAGATCTCCTGTTAAATGAACTATCAATGGTAGGATCATTGTTCCACACCGAGATCGAGGAGGGTGATACCAAGGAGGCAAAAAGGCAGCCGCAATTAGGACTGTCAAGTCAGCAAAAGAGTGGCGTCTTGCCTTGCTGAGCCCAGCTCTGATCCCATCAGGAGGGTTAAAGCAAACAGCCTGACCTAAAGACATCAGTATGACTATGTGAAAATTTAGAAAGAAAAAGAAACAAAACATTGATGGCATGCAATTTAAATGCAGTATAAAATATACCTGCAGCATAAAAAAATTCTGCAAAGTTATTTAATCAACTTAAAGCCGATGCATAGTATGCAATTTTAATTGCAAGAGACAAAGGCTGGGATGCTAGTGACCCTTATTTTTCACAATGAAAGAAAACTAAGTAGAAGAAAGAGCTTTATCTGAAAACAAATTTGAGAATTTCTGCTGAGCTATGACAGAATGTCATGAGACATATTGGGAACTTGGGGTTTGCAGGTTTAAAGCCTGTCACTTATTATGTGACTCTGAAGGAGAAATTTGGATGAATACTTATCTATAGAAATTGATGGCTTGTCAAATGCATTTATGATGGAGATCATACTGTATACATTTAATTCATGCAGTAAATACCCACAAATACCTTTGTTTTTCACATTGTGTGCATTAATACAGGTCCTTTAAAGGATGCCATTGGTCTCCCAGATTACTAGCTTGACAGAGAAAGAGGGTCTGTCTGTATGCCTATGATAATAAAATCCTCCTTTTGTGAACTAACAGCAGGTTAATATGCAGTGTTAACAGTTGAAAGGGTAATGAATAGTGATGGAAGTCTAAAAGAGAAATGAGAGACCATTAATTTAAAGCACATAGAAAAGGGGAAAAGTACTGAATGATAGGTGGCACACCTAAGTTTGTACCAAATATTTGTGCATTAATAACAGTCAAGTCTTTGCTCCACCTTTTGCAGAGCTGAACACTTTTGTAACTCCCTGGATAGACCAAGAGATGGCGCTGCAATCATTTGCCATGTCCTTGTCGTAACCATGAGCGTGTTTGCTGGACTCCTTCCCTTAATCCACGGATTTTGTCCTTGAACCCGGAATATTATTTGCAAAATGTTTTTTGCAATTTGAAGGTCTGAAAGCTGGGTGAATACGCTGTGCACGACTATGCTGCTAATCTTGTAACTTCTGTTACATCTTTTCTACCTTGTGCCATAAAAAATCAGAAACAACCTATGCGCGTTTAATTAGCTTTTTACACACCCTATTCATGTGTACCTCACTGTGATTACTATTTACTGTTAATTAGCTTCGTTTTCACTGTTATCAGATATATCTGGCCACTAATAATGTGTAATGGTGAACAATGGATGAGAAAGAGGTATTGAAGTAATGACACAGTTAGCATTGTGCAGTAGTGCAGCTTGAGGACAGGTCAAAGGACACTAATGGATGTCAAGGAAGTGTTTTGGAGCCAGAATCACCTCATTTAATCCTAACACAAATAATATTAAACAAAAAGAATGCTTGATGGTGCTAGTGGCATTAAACAGAAATAAAAATAAGTCTTTGAGACTTCTCTTTCAAAGGTAGCAGCTCGATAGAGCAGGTCTTCCTCGGGAACTCCGTTCTGGTGGCAGTCCGGGTCCGAAATGAGATGCCATCCTCTGAGGCATCCACTCTTTTATAGGACTCTCGCTAGAAGGGACAGAGTCAATTTCACTTACTGGTCATCTTCTTGCCGCTGTGGGTGAAGACGATGTTAACGACAGTTTTTCCTCTTGCCATGAGGTAGTACTGCTTATCTCTGATAAACCTGGAAGGGGATCTTCTGATGCGCATGCATGACAAGTTGCCTGAAGAAGTGCCCAATGCCAGGCTAAATGAGCTTATTTCTACGCTTCACTGAGTTATTTGTATATAAGACAAAAGACTGAAACCTATTTGAATGTTTATTCAATGCATTTGGACCACTGTTTCCATTTTTTTCTTTTTTAGGACTTGGAGTTGTCAGTGACTGTTCTCTTGGTTTTAGTTAATTTTTGTTCTTTTAGGGTGAACTGAATTTAAATGCCAGTTTGTGGTAGGGTCTTGCAAGGGTTTCAAGTATGGATTCCTGTCGGATTATCTTTCTTTATATCACAAAGGATTTGAATACTGAGTTATTTATTTGTTTTCCAGTGTATGTAGTTTGCTGTTAAGTCTGATTCACATGTATTGTGTTTTTTAAACGCTTTGTAAACCTACCCTAATCAGATTATTCATGTTTCAATGTATGAGTTTTGAGTATAAAACAAACTTGCAATATGAATTAATGTCTTGATTTGGACATCCCCGGCCCTGTTGTAAGTTATTTTTGGGTGATGTAATTACCATAAAATTGCATCTCTTCACCTAATGGCTGAAGACAAGTAGCACATCATGAAGACCTTTGAGAAACTAGTCCTGGACCTGGACCCACTGCAGTTTACCTATTGGACAAAGATGGGGAGTGGAGGATACAATTATCTGTCTGCTCCACAGGGCTTATTATCACCTGGACAAAGCTGGCAGCACTGTGAGGATTATGTTTTTTTGACTTCTCCAGTGTCTTCAACACCATCCAGCCATCCCTGTTAAAGAGTAACCTCAGGGATATGCAGGTGGATGAGCCTGTGGTGTCCTAGATAATGAACTATCTGTCGAGCAGACCACAGTTTGTGAGACTCAGGGACTGTGTCTCTGATACGAATGTGAGCACTGGAGCACCACTAGGAACAACCCTGTCGTTTTTTTATTCACTTTGTACGTGTCTGACTACAAATACAACACCAGGTCATGTCACTCACAGAAATTCTCAGATGATTCTACACTTATGGCAGTGGTTCTCAATCTGTGGGGTGGGCCCCCCGGGTGGGCCCCCCCCTTGGGGGGCGCGAAGTAACAAAAAGGGGGGCTCGAAGATGTGAAAAAAAGAAAACAAGAATCGAAAATATGAAACATGCATCTACTGAAACCAAAACAAATTGACTTAAACTACATTCTGATACTAGAAAAATAAATATAGAGTTAGATAAATGTCGATAAAAGTTAAGTAGGTATAATAAAATATGCATCTGTGATATATCATTAATTTAAAAAGAACAAATTGGTATTAGTGGGCTCCTTTCAAAAAAAACGTTAGGGGGGGGGGTGCAATTAAAACTGTTATGAAAACTCGGGTTGCAAATACTTAAAGGTTGAGAAACCCTAACTTATGGGGTGTATTGATAAAGGAGATAAGACAGAGTATAAGAGTCAGGTGGAGAACTTTGTTTCTTGGTGGGAAAAGAATTGTCTACATTTTAACATCAGCAAAAAAAAAAAAAGTATTCACAGCACATCACTTTTTCCTCATTTTGTTATGTTACAGCCTTATTCCAAAATGGATTAAATTCATTTTTTTCCTCAGAATTCTACACACAACACCCCATAATGACAATGTGAAAAAAGTTTACTTGAGGTTTTTGCAAATTTATTAAAAATAAAAAAACTGAGAAATCACATGTACAGAAGTATTCACAGCCTTTGCTCAATACTTTGTCGATGCACCTTTGGCAGCAATTACAGCCTCAAGTCTTTTTGAATATGATGCCACAAGCTTGGCACACCGATCCTTGGCCAGTTTCGCCCATTCCTCTTTGCAGCACGTCTCAAGCTCCATCAGGTTGGATGGGAAGCGTCGGTGCACAGCCATTTTAAGATCTCTCCAGAGATGTTCAATCAGATTCAAGTCTGGGCTCTGGCTGGGCCACTCAAGGACATTTACAGAGTTGTCCTGAAGCCACTCCTTTGATATCTTAGCTGTGTGCTTAGGATCGTTGTCCTGCTGAAAGATGAACCATCGTCTGAGGTCAAGAGCGCTCTGGAGCAGGTTTTCATCCAGGATGTCTCTGTACATTGCTGCAGTCATCTTTCCCTTTATCCTGACTAGTCTCCCAGTTCCTGCCGCTGAAAAACATCCCCACAGCATGATGCTGCCACCACCATGCTTCACTGTAGGAATGGAATTGGCCTGGTGATGAGCGGTGCCTGGTTTCCTCCAAACGTGACACCTGGCATTCACACCAAAGAGTTCAATCTTTGTCTCATCAGACCAGAGAATTTTCTTTCTCATCGTCTGAGAGTCCTTCAGGTGCTTTTTGGCAAACTCTAGGCGGGCTGCGATGTGCCTTTTACTAAGGAGTGGCTTCCGTCTGGCCACTCTACCATACAGGCCTGATTGGTGGATTGCTGCAGAGATGGTTGTCCTTCTGGAAGGCTCTCCTCTCTCCACAGAGGACATCTGGCGCTCTGACAGAGTGACCATCGGGTTCTTAGTCACCTCCCTGACTAAGGCCCTTCTCCCCCGATCGCTCAGTTTAGATGGCCGGCCAGCTCTAGGAAGAGTCCTGGTGGTTTCGAACTTCTTCCACTTACGGATGATGGAGGCCACTGTGCTCATTGGGACCTTCAAAGCAGCAGAAATTTTTCTGTAACCTTCCCCAGATTTGTGCCTCGAGACAATTCCTGTGACTTCATGCTTGGCTTGTGCTCTGACATGAACTGTCAACTGTGGGACCTTACATAGACAGGTGTGTGCCTTTCCAAATCATGTCCAATCAACTGAATTTACCACAGGTGGACTCCAATCAAGCTGCAGAAACATCTCAAGGATGATCAGGGGAAACAGGATGCACCTGAGCTCAATTTTGAGCTTCATGGCAAAGGCTGTGAATACTTATGTACGTTTGCTTTCTCAGTTTTTTTATTTTTAATAAATTTGCAAAAATCTCAAGTAAACTTTTTTCACGTTGTCATTATGGGGTGTTGTGTGTAGAATTCTGAGGAAAAAAATGAATTTAATCCATTTTGGAATAAGGCTGAAACATAACAAAATGTGGAAAAAGTGATGCGCTGTGAATACTTTCTGGATGCACTATATGTCCAATCACTATTCAAACAGTGAATATAGCGGTGGTGCACTCCTACAAGTACTTGGGGGTCCACATCATTAACAGTTTGGACTGGTCTTGGAACACAGAGGAACTATATATGGAAGGGCAAAGCAGGCTCTTTTTTTCTTAAGAGACTTTTATTTCCTTTAATGTTGAAGGTGATATCCTTCACATCTCCTATTTTATAGCCAGTGCGATTTTATATATTGTGGTGAGGTGCTGTGCTGGTAACACCTCTTCATGAGACACCCACTAAATCAACAAGCTAATTAAAAGGGCAGACACAGACGTACTCTGAACCCTGTGGAGGTCGTAGTAAAGACGAGAATTAAAGCAAAACTGAGTGCCGATATGAACAATGCTGCACATCCTCTGTCTGACACACTAATATTAAGGACTTTTAGCCAACAAATTATACAGGAGAAGTGTGGCAAGAAACGCTATGGGAGCTCCTTTATGCCAACAGCAATGCACCTTCATAATGTCACACTGCGACTACTAACTTATGTATTTATTTATTTATTGAAAGAACTTATGTAAAAAGCCAAAAATGTCTCTGGTGACAAATAAAGTTCTATCTATCTATCTATCTATCTATCTATCTATCTATCTATCTATCTATCTATCTATCTATCTATCTATCTATCTATCTATCTATCTATCTATCTATCTATCTATCTATCTATCTATCTATCTATCTATCTATCTATCTATCTATCTATCTATCTATCACAAAGAGGTTCTACACTCTGAATGCAACACAGATACCTTGTAAGCAATTTTGCAGTGAAAGTTATATCGTGGCAGTTTTATTCTGTGCCTATAGTTTTGTTTTTTTTTCTCAAGCTTTATTCTAATGGTTTTAAATTGTTTTAGTGTTTAATGAGGTTCAATAAGATCAACAAAGACCAGTGCTTTAAGGCCTCACATTAGAATGTATAATCTTTGAAGCACCCTGCCACGTTTTCCTGGAATTAGCATGGACAACACTAAGGGTATCCTCAGACGTCAATCTCCTAGTCAATATGACTCTGTGATTTGTGAGCCCCACCTTTTAAAACTACATAAACTTTGTTTACTGGAAATAAGTGGGTTTGAGAATGTTATGTTTATAGAAATTATTGCAACCTTTGGAAATTCTACTTGAATGCAATGCTGATGCAATTAATTATTGTACAATGAAAAATGAGGAATCCAACAGTCAAGAGTGAAAATAAGAAGCACTGAATAGGACCTTCTGGTTTAAGTGTCCTAAAATGCTGATCCTATCTGTCCTGATATAGAGTAGAGCGTAGTCGCATTTTATTGTTGTAGATGCTCTTATACTAAATGACATGATTTATGAACCTCAGCAATATCTATGTAAAAGACAGAGAGAAACTCTTGCCCTCCATTTATTATTCATTAACTTGTTGCAGTCTTCTGCTCACAAAGTAGGCTGGAGAATGGTGAAGGAGGTGGGGGGCTTGGTGGAGGCGGTGTGATTCTGCCTAGCTTATGATCCATGAATGAACTTGGAGACCACCATGGCATTGACCAGTTAACTAATTTCTTCTAGGTATCAGACAAGTGTTCTTGTGCTTTTGCATTATTGCTGCTTTTTTCAATGTTTTGCTCTAAATAGTCTTTTTCAAAAAGCACTACATCTCTGCCTTTCGCATAGTCTTAAACACTGAACATGAGTCACAAAAACATTTAAGATGAAACTGTGGCCACTAAATGCACCTGGTTTACCCAGTGTCTTAATTTGGAATCAATGCCTACTCTTTCTTTTTCATTAGTGCTTTTGTGGTTATTTTTCTATGCAGTAAATTACACCACTTGTAAAGCCAGAGCTTTGAAAGTTATGTCACTATATGCTGAGCTGAGGCTTTCGTTCGCACAACAAAGTGAAATTTCCCACCTTTCCTCCCCCTCACCTGTCACACAGCTGTTTCCCGGCAGTTCACATGACAGGGTCAGTCTATGATGTGAACCTGCATTACCACCCTTTGAACAGCGTGTCAGTTCTTCCCCTCAGGCAGCCATTGTTTAACTGAGATGTTCAATTGGGCAGAAATGCTTTTCTTAGGTTATGCTTGCTTGCATCTGCTATCTCTCTGTGGCTCAGTTCTAAACAAACCTGACGACCCAAAGAAAATAATCAATATAGCACTTTGTAATAAAATCAAATTCAAAGAAATACTTAAGCAAACAAAAGTGAGATTTCTATACTTTGTAGTCCCAAAAATAATCTTAAAAAGCTTTGCTTAAATACTGAACATGCATTAAAACATTACACCATATTATTACGAATTCTTAGACTTACTTTTGGTGCATCTCAGTATGTTACACACCCAACCAATTCTCGTCGCCTTTGCTTTATCTAAGACAGGACCAAAATCCCTTTCACATTTTACTTGACAATTGAAAATGTCAGTGTATGAATCAAGAAAAAAAAAATCTATTTCATTTGCAATATTTAACTGTCCACAAGGGGGGATTTTACCATAACAAAAATATTTTTGTCAAGAGTACGGAGAACATATGAAAGTCTTACTGGTTACTGATGAACTCTTCATCTCGGTAACTGGCACAATGCTTCTTTCTTGCCTCCCATCTAATAATCACACTCATCTTTTAAACAGTGGGCTCTCTTTCTCCTACCATTCAAATGACTCAACTGCCACTTGCAAGGTCAACTTAGTAATTAGCCCGGGGCAGCTTTATATTGACATCATGCATGACTTTGTGTGGACATCCTCGGAACAACTTCTGTGGTTACAGATGTGGTGTAGTAGCCCTGAAGCTTTGGGCCTAAAGCGTCCTCTGATGACCGCAGGTGCTGCTGTACATGTGAGCCTCCTATAATGTTTAAAGAGATATACAACCCCAGGCCAATTTTCTCAGCATTCAGAAGAGGCCCACATACAAGGGTTGTACTAAATGTAATTCCTGTCAGGTCATAACTACTTTGTTAACAACACAAGACTTGTGCAACTACATACATACAAGTCTACAACACGGTACTGTTCAAAACAGCCTCCATCGGTGGTGATGCATTTGCTCCACCTTTGAACTCACTTGTCAAATTCACTTTGGAATAACTCTCTCAGGCACTCCCTGCTCCAGCATCTGATAGCTTCTTCTGCTTCATCAAAGTGCTGTCCCTGAAGGCTTTCCTTCATCTAACCAAACAAGTGAAAACCTAAGGGTGCCAAATTGGGGCTGTATGGTCGGAAGTGGTTATATTGACCATCCCATTTGTGCAAAATCCTGCGATGTTGGCAAAGAAGTGTGGGTTGTGCATTATCATGGTGTAAGTGGATTGTTTTCAGCTCTTTCTGTGGTCTGTCCTTATGGATGGCTTCTCAAAGTTCCCAGAGTGATGCAATATTGCGGTCACTGTTCGTTGTTGTCCCATGCTAGAGGAAATAAAAAAAAATCACTTCCCTTGTCATCCCAGAAGACATTTATAATAACCCTGTGTGCCGAGCACTGGCTTATTAATTTGATTGGTACAGGGGAGGTGGAGTGCTGCCACGTCATGGACTGATTCTTGGTCATACAGGTACACCCACGTCTCATCACCAGTGCAACACTTGTTTTGTCATCTTTAAACATCTTTACTTAATGGTTAAACCCTTTAAGTGTTGCAGTGCATCTCACCGTCAGACGCATGTGTCTACCAGGCAAGGAAGTTTAATTACAGAGCAATCATGTAAGTGTATAAGGTATTTAAGCAAACTCGGACACTTTCCTCACCATGCTATTCTTTTTTGTCTGTTTCCCTCTTTTTACTTTATATCTTTTAGCTCTATTTGAACCCCAATCTAGAGCTCCATTTGAAACGTTTAATTTTCCTAGCTTCTCTTTTTGAATTTTGCACGATCTGAGTTGCAACGTTAACTTGCTAGATGAACATTACTTCCATTTCCTTAAGCCAAGGTAAGCATCATTCTTTGTTCTCCAATACTTTGTGGACACTGGGCTCCACCGTGTCCTCTCTTTTCACTTGCTGTTTACCCATGGTCCAACCAATCAAAGTCTCTTACAAATTACATAAAGAGTGAGACAAACTATAAAAAAAATAAATAAGGAAGCAATGCATTTCTATAGTGCTATAGTGCTCTAGCATCATGCAGCTTTGGCACGCAGATATCCTTGTGTTTTTAGACTCTTGAATTGCTTGTTTGATTTTTGCTCTTATTTATAACTTTTGATACTTCCATATGTGCTTTGCTTGTATTCCCATATGTTGGCCTTTATCAGTCTTTAAAACTGTAGACTTTAATAAAAGGACACCCTAGGCCTCAGTTCAATGATCGACTTTGTGGTCGTGTCGTCAGACTTGCGGCCACATTTCTTGGACACTCAGGTGAAGAGAGGGGCAGAGCTGTCAACTGATCACCACCTGGTGGTGAGTTGGCTTCGATGGTGGGGGAGGATGCTGGTCAGGCCTGGTAGGCCCAAATGTGTTGTGAGGGTCTGCTGGGAACGTCTAGCAGAGCACCCTGTCAGAAGTAGCTTCAACTCCCACCTCCGGCAGAACTTCGACCACATCCCGAGGAGGTGGGGGACTTTGAGTCCGAATGGGCCATGTTCCGTGCCTCTATTGTTGAGGCAGCTGACCAGAGCTGTGGCCGTAAGGTCGTCGGTGCCTGTCGTGGCGGCAATCCCAGAACCCGTTGGTGAACACCGGAGGTGAGGGATGCCATCAAGCTGAAGAAGGAGTCCTACAGGACCCTTTTGTCCTGTGGGACTCTGGAGGCAGCTGATAGGTACCGGCAGGCCAAGCGGAATGCGGCTTTGGTGGTTGCTGAGGCAAAAACTCGGGCATGGGAGGAGTTTGGGGAGGCCATGGAGAACGACTTTCGGACGGCTTCGAGGAGATTCTGGTCCACCATCCGGCATCTCAGGAAGGGGAAGCAGTGCAGTGTCAACACTGTATATGGTGGGGATGGTGCGCTGCTGACCTCGACTCGGGACATTGTGGGTCGGTGGGGGGAGTACTTCGAAGACCTCCTCAATCCCACTAACATGCCTTACAATGAGGAAGCAGAGCCTGGGGACTCAGAGGTGGGCTCCCCCATCTCTGGGACTGAGGTCACCGAGGTGGTCAAAAAACTCCTTGGTGGCAGGGCCCTGGGGGTGGATGAATTACGCCCGGAGTTCCTCAAGGCTCTGGATGTTGTAAGACTGTCTTGGTTGACACGCCTCTGCAACATCGCATGGACATCAGGGACAGTGCCTCTGGATTGGCAGACCGGGGTGGTGGTCCCCCTGTTTAAGAAAGGGTTACAGTGGGATCACACTCCTCAGCATCCCTGGAAAAGTCTATTCGGGAGTCCTGGAGAGGAGGGTCCGTCGGATAGTCGAGCCTCGGATTCAGGAGGAACAATGTGGTTTTCGTCCTGGTCGCGGAACAGTGGACCAGCTCTACACCCTTAGCAGGGTCCTGGAGGGTGCATGGGAGTTTGCCCAACCAGTCTACATGTGTTTTGTAGACTTGGAAAAGGCATTCAACCGTGTCCCTCGGGGAATCCTGTGGGGGGTACTCCGAGAGTATGGGGTACTGTACCCCCTGATAAGGGCTGTTCGGTCCCTGTATGATCGGTGCCAGAGCTTGGTCCACAATGCCGGCAGTAAGTTGAACCCATTTCCAGTGAGAGTTGGACTCCGCCGGGCCTGCCCTTTGTCACCGATTCTGTTCATAACTTTTATGGACAGAATTTCTAGGCGCAGCCAGGGCATTGAGGGGGTCCGGTATGGTGGACTCAGGATTGGGTCACTGCTTTTTGCAGATGATGTTGTCCTGTTTGCTTCATCAGGCCGTGATCTTCAGCTCTCTCTGAATCGGTTCGCAGCCGAGTGTGAAGCGGCTGGGATGGGAATCAGCACCTCCAAATCTGAGACCATGGTCCTCAGCCGTAAAAGGGTGGAGTGCCCTCTCAGGGTTAGTAACGAGGTCCTGCCCCAAGTGGAGGAGTTCAAGTATCTCGGGATCTTGTTCACAAGTGAGGGAAGAATGGCGCGTGAGATCGACTATTAACTAAAGTGTATATTAAATAGACATTGTCAAAATTGACTGGAAATATTTACTTAGAAAGAAAGAAAGAAAGAAAGAAAGAAAGAAAGAAAGAAAGAAAGAAAGAAAGAAAGAAAGAAAGAAAGAAAGACCTTCCTGGCAAGGGCTACACTGATAAACATATCCACTGTTGTAGAAACGGCCACTTTCGACTGAACTGCATTACATTAGTGGATGGATTTTGCTCAGATGGGAAGGTCAGTCGCTGACATGGAAACAGCAAAATTCCCCTTTGAGATTAATTTATGATGGTCTCAAATGTGTTGTATGACTTTGCTAAACAGCACGGATAAAATACTTTAATCACCATCCCAGCTTCCCTGACTGAGGAAAGCAGTGTGCAAAAAATGGCTGGGTGTTCCAAACTGGGAAAAAAGGCGGGAGGGAGGAAAAAACAGTACTAATGTACAGTAGTCTTAATGTCACTTTGCATTTTGTTTATATGACAGTCTACGTAGGCAATTACAGGAGGAAAAAAAATGAAACCTTAAGTTAAAATATTAAGGCTCAGAATGAGACATATTCACAGATTCGGAGGTTGCATCTGCCAAAAGCAACAGAGCTGCCGCCAAACGGCTCCCACAGAGCGCCTGAGTCATACACCTACCTGGGGGGCTGAACAAGTTGTTTGCTTCCATCCGTTACATTGGAAAGTTGATCATCCTCTTCCTTGCTGTATTTTGCTTGGCATATTAGTTTTAAATGTTATGACATTAAAATGTTGGTAAATTTTATGCAATAACCTCAACCAACAAAAAATAAATAAATAATAATTTGGGTGTAAAGTAGGCAGAATTTCCCATATGTTTCAGTGTAATATGCTACATTACAGGATTTTCTGCCAAAATGCTTTCAAATGTACTCTGTTTGCTCGTACAGCTTGCCTCTGCAAAATATCAAGTAAAATGGCACACATCCATATTTACAATGCCCTTCATTCTCTGATCATTTGCTCCATTTAAACTAATCAGATTTTAGAAGTACCTTCCAGCACTGGTTCTGTTTTCTACAAAATACTACTCTTAAAACTAATTTTCCAGACATAATGAACATTAAAACATCCATATAATATGATCTTTTACATCAAGAGAACTTCTAAAAATACATTTTCATTCAGCCACCATCAGATCTGTTTTAATTCCAGCCTATTCCAGCGACATGGGAGACCACATAAGGGACAGCCTTGGACAGGATGCCAGTTCATCACAGGGCAAACTCACATCGCTCCAGGTGAAGAATAACAATTAGTGTGACCGGCATACCTCATGGATACAAATAAAGAAAAAAGAACATTCCACTCCACTCCACTCCACTCCACACAAACAGAGCCCAGGCAGGGATCTGAGCTCAGGACGCTGAAGGTGCAAGGCAACAACACTAACCACTGTGCCACCATATATCAAACTGGAAATCATTATTACTATTCCTGCCACCACTGAGGTGCCATCCTTTATAGAAAGACATTCAATAAGAATGAAAAATCAAAAAAGAGACCTCCATAACATGTTTGTGTTTTTTCATAGACAACAATGAGATCAGAAAGAAATAAAACTTTCTTTTGTCTCACGCTTCTCATATTTTTCTCATGAGAAAAAAAACACCCTCATATTCTCACAAGTGTCCCCTCTTAAGTTTCAGTAGAGATCTCAGCACAGTCACACAACAGGCTCAGATTTATATTAGTGCCTTGGCATTTTTTGGAAGTATTTGTATTGCATGTTCAGTAATATAAAGTGAAATGTATGGACAGTTGTTTGTGGTAATAAAACACTTTGCTATGATGATACAACTGTAGTCCTTGGTTTTGAAAAATACTATTATTTGCACTTATCAATTTATATTGTGATGCTCCAATTAGATCATACTCATTCTGGAAGAAAAGGCAGGCAGTGTGGCATTGTGGTTAAGACTTTTGACTTCAAGCCCTGAGTTTGTGGATTTATATCCCACTACTGACACCATGTGAGCTTGAGAAAGTGACTTCATCTGCCTGTGCTGTGATTGGAAAAACACATGGAATATAATGATCATATCTCAAATGTTATATGACACCTTGGATAAAGGCATCAGTCCAATAGTAAGTAGTAGCACAAGACTAACAAGCGATCTCACAAAATATGTCATACTTTTCAAACCAAATTCCCAGTTTTGACTCTGTTTACCTCGGTTTCTATCTCATGACATTTTTGTCTACTGTTATTTCCCCTAAGGAATTTTTTAATTCAATTTTTAAATGAAACATAAAAGAGAATCTCATTTAAGTCTCATGAGCTATCAACGATAAACCTTTAAGCAATAAAATGTTCCTATGGGCTAGCATTGTTTTTTCTGTTAGGAGCTATAAAAAAGATCAGGGTAGTCATTTCAAGCCATTTAGATCTTCTGGTTAGCTAACAGCCCAGCATCATATTATCTCTGCTCACTTCTGCATTGTAGCTTCAGGGAAAAAACTGACCACGTTGTTCAAATCACACATATTCATAAAGAACTGCTTATTAATTTCCACCTTTTATTAGCAGCCTTGAGTGTAGAATTCAGTTTAGCTTTCAGAGTGAAACCAGTTTCACATTACTAACATCGTCAAGTTTCCATATCACTAACCTGGTCCTGCATGTGCTACTCACACCTGGAGAAAAAATTCTCTTAACATTTTGACACTAGTATATTATAGAATTTGAGCCATTGAGAATAGGCCAATAATCTTGCATCACAGTATTGTTCATCAGGTGGCGTAGAAGCAGACTAGAAATAAATGCCAGAAAGGCTGTTTCAGAACAGAGTGCCTTTCACAGATAGAAGAAAAGCCACAGAGGCAAACATGTTCATTTTTTTGTACCAGGACTGTTAAAAGGGCATGGTCAGGGACTGTATTTTCTGCATTTACTGTGCACCTCAGAACTTTATTAAGCAGTAGCAATACCAACATTGTGAGTGCCTGGCAGAGCTGGCAACTCATCTGAGTATTTAAAGGCACAGAGGAGTGAACTGTTGAGATCATGATGTCTCTCAATCATCTTCTTCTTTTGGCTGTTCCCGTTAGGGGTTGCCACAGCGGATCATCTTCTTCCATATCTTTCTGTCCTCTGCATCTTGTTCTGTTACCCCCACTTTCTTTCACCTTCCTCGTTTCCCCTTGCCTGGCAGTTCTATCTTTAACATCCTTTTCCCAATATCCCCAGCATCTCTCCTCTGTACATGTCCAAACCATCGCAATCTCGCCTCTCTTTGTCTCCCAACCGTCCAACTTGAGCTGACCCTCTGATTTACTCATTTCTAATCCTGTCCATCCTCGCCATACCCAGTGCAAATATTAGCATCTTTAACTCTGCTACGTCACTGACAACAGAACCCCCTTGGTCCTTTGAAAGATTTGCAGCTGCACTAGCACTACAGGCTGCCTAAGGGCATTACACTTGGGTGGCACCAGAACTTTAAAAGAGTTGACCTTGACTCAAGAATTAACCCAGATCAAGAATGGAGTTTATAGTTGTCCAACAGTCGTTTCTTTGGCCTTAGTCGGGGTTTGACTTTGGCTCAAGGGTATCCCCTAGTGATCACAAGTGGTAAAATGCACATACTGTATTATGCCAAATATACTTTTAGCCAACCTAATTGGACCTTCTTAAGGTTGATATTGTTCCATGTATGCCTCAGAGACTGGCGGCCATCCTGTCAAGGTGGGTTCTGTGAGAACACTGCAAAAATGAAAATATTCTTTGGAACTTGGACAAGTGCGGATAATATTCTCTTCGCTGGTCAGGGTAAAACAACAGACACAGAGGTGGGATGCACCGTGGTCATGTTCAGTCTAATTTTTAGAAATAAGGATGAAATCCATGTGAAAAATCTCTTTGAATGTGAGAGTACTCAGAACCTTCCAGCTATTTTTAGTAGGAGTCCCTACAGGCTCTGCTAATCATATTAATGCTGAATGAGACAGAAAGTAAAGACGGGGCTGTGCCCACACCTTTCAGGTGAGAAAAAAATGTTTGAAAAGGATTCAGCAATTGATGCGGCTGATAAGAAGATACAAAGGCTGTGTACTTTTTGTTACACGTCACATGAAAGACATGACAACACCATTTATAGTGAGGAATTTGGTGGTCAAAGCCAAAATGCAAAGTCATTACACCTTTGCTATTTATGCGTACAGGTAAAATGGAACAATGGTTAATAATAAAATTGATGTCACTAAAAAGAAATAGCCATAATAGCACACATGTTTTTAGCAATTACATGTGTTACTGTTTAGCATTCCTTGCCTTAGACAAGCAAAGACTCCCTATTGTGTGGTTATAGATTTGAGGGCTGTTCCTTTGTAATCTATCCAAAGGTTATAGGAACATACAATACAGTATGTGTCCAAATTATTAAGTTCAGGGGTTTCAGCCCTATTCATTGTTATCCATTAATAAACATTGGCAGTAGAATAGATTGTAGTGATGAGCTCTTTGGCTTTAAACGTGGCACTCTCATAGGATGCTTCAAGTCAGTATGTGAAATTTCTGTGAGTTGGGAGCTTCTTCAAATGGGTTTCCATATCTGAGCACCTGCACACAAGCCTAAGATCACTATACGTAGAGTGGTGAAAAGCACACCATCATTGGACTCTGGAGCAGGGGAAATGTATTTTCTGTAGTGATGAATCACACTTCACTATCTGGAAGTCTGATGGATTCCAGGAAATTACCATCTTCTGGACTGCATAGTGCCTACTGTGAAGTTTGGTGGAGGAGGGGTAATGGTCTGAGGCTGTTGTTCAGAGTTTGGACTAAGCCCCTTTGTTCCAGTGAAGGGTGCTGTTAATGCTACAACATACAAAGACATTTTAGACATCTTTGCGGTAGCAGTTTGGGGAAGGCCCTTTCCATCTCCAGAATGACTGTGCTCCTATGCACAAAGCCAGGTTCATATATAATAATAATAATAATAATAATAATAATAATAATACGTTGCATTTATAAAGCACCTTTCACAAACCAAAGGTCGCTTTAAATACAGATTTTAAAAAAATGACAGGAGCAATCTCAAAGAGACTGAGGAAGAGAGTTCCAGAGTTGAGGTGCTATAGCACTGAAGGACCTGCCTCCCAGGGTGGAGAGTCTGGTGCATGGGACAGTTAGGAGTTTACTGCTCGAGGACCTGAGAGAGCGACAAGGAGTATATGGAGCTGGGAGCCGAGTGAGGTAGAAAAGGGCAAGATTATGTAGGGCTTTGAAGGTGAGAAGGAGAATCTTGAATTTAATCCTTGATGGAACCAGTAACCAGTGAAGCTGGAAGAGAACAGGGGAGATGTGAGCAAAATGCTTTGTGTGGGTGAGGACTCTGGCTGCGGAGTTCTGAATGTACTGTAGCTCCGGTATAGATTTTGCCGGGAGGCCGATGAAGAGGGAATTACAGTAATCACTATGAGACATTATGAAACAACGATCCAGAGTTTGAGCGTTATTATAGGACAGAAATGGACAGAGGCGGGCCATGTTATGGAGATGATAGAATGAAATTTTGGAAAGAGACCTAATGTGTAGCTCACAGTTAAGTGATGAATCAAACAAAACACCAATATTTCTGACAACAGGAGCAGGTTTGACAAGTGTACCATCAACTGAAACAGAGAAGTTGCATGCCTTAGAAAGTTGGGAGTTTGGGCCTACCACTAACACTTTTGAGAAAGTTATTTTCCATTCATAGCTTAAGATCAGTGATACAGTCAGTGAGTGTGCTGGGAGGTGAATCTGTAGGGGAGTCTGTACTAAGATATACAGTAATCCCTCCTCCATCGCGGGGGTTGCGTTCCAGAGCCACCCGCGAAATAAGAAAATCCGTGAAGTAGAAACCATATGTTTATATGGTTATTCTTATATTGTCATGCTTGGGTCACAGATTTGCACAGAAACACAGGAGGTTGTAGAGAGACAGGAACGTTATTCAAACACTGCAAACAAACATTTGTCTCTTTTTCAAAAGTTTAAACTGTGCTCCATGACAAGACAGAGATGACAGTTCCGTCTCACAATTAAAAGAATGCAAACATATTTTCCTCTTCAAAGGAGTGCGCGTCAGGAGCACTGAATGTCAGAAAGACAGAGGAAAGCAAACAAATCAATAGGGCTGTTTGCTTTTAAGTATGCGAAGCACCGCGGCACAAAGCTATTGAAGGTGGCAGCTCACACCCCCTCCGTCAGGAGCAGGGAGAGATAGAGAGAGAGAGAGAGAGAGAGAGAGAGAGAGAGACAGAGTTTGTTTTTCAAGCAAAAATCAATATGTGCCCTTCGAGCTTTTAAGTATGCGAAGCACCGCGGCACAAAGCTGTTGAAGGCGGCAGCTCACACCCCCTCCGTCAGGAGCAGGGAGAGAGAGAGAGAGAGAGAGAGAGAGAGAGAGAGAGAGAGAGAGAGAGAGTTTGTTTTTCAAGCAAAAATCAATACGTGCCCTTCGAGCTTTTAAGTATGCGAAGCACCGTGCAGCATGTCATTTCAGGAAGCAGCTGCACAAAAGATAGCAACGTGAAGATAATCTTTCAGCATTTTTAGACGAGCGTCCTTATCGTCTAGGTGTGCGAACAGCCCCCCTGCTCAATCCCCCTACATCAGGATCAGAGAAAGTCAGCGCAAGAGAGACAGAAAAGTAAGTTGGGTAGCTTCTCAGCCATCTGCCAATAGCGTCCCTTGTATGAAATCAACTGGGCAAACCAACTGAGGAAGCATGTACCAGAAATTAAAAGACCCATTGTCCGCAGAAATCCGCGAACCAGCAAAAAATCCGCGATATATATTTAAATATGCTGTCATATCAAACCCGCGATGGAGTGAAGCCGCGAAAGGCGAAGCGCGATATAGCGAGGGATTACTGTAACTGTATATTGTCTGCATAACAGTGGAAATTAAGGCCATGTCTGTGAATAATCTAACCCAAAGGAGGGATATAAAGTAGAAAAAGTAATGGCCCAAGGATTGAACCCTGAGGGACACCACGCAACACAGGTAAGGTGAAGGATATATATCGGTCGATTATGACAAACTGTTGCCTATTAGAAAGATATGATGTGAGCCATTGAAGGGCTAAGCCAGAGATTCCTACAGCAGAGATGTGACAGGAGGATTTCCTGATTAACAGCGTCAAATGCTGCACTTAAGTCAAGAAGGAGGAGAATATTAAGAGAACCGCAATCTGCAGACCTGAGAAGATCATTAACCACACAGAGAAGAGCTGTCTCAGTGCTGTGTACAGAGCTAGACTGAAAAGGCTCAAAGATTGTATTGTTTAGAAGAAAGGCATGGAGTTGTGTAGCAACCGTGCATTCCATCACCTTACCAAAAAAAAAGGGAGAGACCTAAGAGATAGGTCTGTAACTGAAGAGAGAAGAAGGATCCAGGTCAGGTTTTATAAGGGTTGGGGTAACTGCAGCAGTTTTGTGGGCATTATGGACAGAGCCTGAAATGAAACATACATTTATCAATGAGGCAACAGGAATATTAATGATGGATGAGCATGTCTTAATCAGAGAAGTGGGGGAAGGATCAAGCAGACAGGAGGAGGAATTAGACTTAAAGAATTTAAATGTGGAGGAATTTGAGTAGGCTACACAGAATCCCGAACTCAAGTCCATTGAACACTTTTGGTATTAATTAGAATGCTGATTGTGAGCTAGGTCTTCATGTCCAATGTCAGTACCTGACATCAAAGATGCTTTTTTGGCTGAATAGGCACAAATTTCATCAGACACACTCCAAAATCATGTGAAAAGCTTTCCTAGAACAGTGGAGGCTGATATACGTACCTACAAAGAGGGAGCAATTCCATATTCATGCCCTTGGTTTTCAAATGGGAAAGGTGTGATGACCAGGCTTCTACAAATATTTGGTCATATAGTATAGTTCAAGACTTGCCTTTTAATATACACATGTGCAAAATTATACATTGTGGCCTTAAAGGGGGACTCTTGAGTCAACACTAAACCCCAACAAAAAATAACCAAAAGAAGGTCAAAATTTGAAAAGAAAAGTGATTTATTACAGAATAATGCATACATAATAGGGCAGAGGTTAACAGAAACACAGTGCAACAATCACAGCTAATATAGGCAAAGCCTAATACTGTTAGGGTGTAACTTAGTCAGAGGGTTAATCGTCTATAATATCTGTTATGCCTACAGGGTTCTACCTCAGCCTTTATCTCTTTGCTCACTCCATGTGCCCTTTCTCTTTGTTGTCTGACCCCTCTTCTACCTGCAGGAATCATGCCAAACCTACGTCACATAATCATATATACACATTGGTGATCAGACGTCCAGACTCAAAGTACTTTCAGACCAGGCCACTGTTCCCCCAGTTGCCAGTTACTGAATTACTTTGACATCATTTGGGGATGAAGTCCCAAATGTAGGCCTAGTACCATGAATAAGGAGAGAGGAAGTAAAGAAGGCACTGAAAAGAATGAAAATTGGAAGGGAAATAGGAGCAGACAAAATACCAGCAGGAGTGTGGAAGAGATTAGAGGAAGAGGGAGTAGATGTGTTGTGGTATCTAATTCAGAAGATATATGGACAAGAGAGAATACCAGTGGAGTGGAGGAACAGTGTGATTGTACCCATTTATAAGTAGAAGGAAGATACTGATGTCATAAACAATGAAAGAGAGAGGCTTAGGATAGAGACCACCATAGGGGTGGGTACTTTGGTTTAATGTCAGGGAAAGGAACAAGTGATGCAGTCTTTGCATTAAGATAGATTGTAGAGAAGCACTGAGAAAATCTAAAAGGTTTGCATAGAGAGCCACATCAAGAGGTCTGGAGGTGTATAAAAGAGAAAGGAGTTCCAGAGAAGTATGTGAGGATTGTCCAGGATATGCATGAATAAGGGAATGAGGACTGGGGCTAAAGGCAGTGTTTGGGTAACAGACAAGATCCCAGGTAGAGAAGGTCTGCATCAGGGATCTTTTTTAAGTGCTTACCTCTTTGATCTTGTTATGGATGTGTTGAGTCATGGAATAAAAGACCAATCCCCATGGTGTATGCTTTATGCTGATGTCATTGTGTCGTGTGGCACCAGAAAGGAGAGAATGGAAAGGAAGCTGGAAGAATGAGGAAGGGCTTGAGAAGTAGAGGATATAGAGGATTGAAGATAAATTTGAAGAAGGGAGAATATTTCAGGTTTAATTATGATCAGGATTCAGAAGTTAGCCTGTAGGTATAGAGCTATTAAAAATACATTTAAATACCTAGGATCAGTGGTACCCCAGGATGGAGAAATAAATGTAGAGATAACCTACAGAGTGCAGTGTGGATGGAGCAATTGGAAGAAGGTATCAGGAGTATTGTGTGATCAAAGAACTAATAGGAAGGTTTAAGGTAAGGATTTTAAGACAGTGGTTAGAACAGAAATGACTTATGGAGCTGAGATATGAACAGTAGAAGGGAGTGCAGGAGAAGAAGCTTGATAAGGCAGAAATGAGAAGGTTGAGATGGATGTGTGGAATTAAAAAAAAAGGACAGAATAAGAATTGAGACAATCAGAGGTACAACAAAAGTATTAGAGATATTTAAGAAAGTATGGAAAGTAGGAGGAATTGTTATGGGCACATGATGAGGACAGATAAAAAATATGTGGGCAATAGAGTGATAGAAATGGGAGTACAGAGGAAGAGAAAGTGAGGAAGTCAGAAGCAGAGTAAGATCTGAAGGAAAAGGATTTCACTGAGGAGGAGATGCAGGACCAACATGCACGGAGAAGGCTCATCAGACATATCAACCACATAGAAGTGGAAAAGATAAACAGGAAGAAGAAGGAACTTTTTAGCATAACCTGAATCTATTTTTTCTAACTAGTACTCAGCTGAATCCCATTTCATCCAGAACATTTTAATTTCTCTGATTTTCAATTTAATTAATCTTTTGCAACACAAGACACTGTTAGCCCTGCATCATGTACATTAAGTCTCAGGCACAGTTCACTCATCATCAAGTATTGTTATAATTTTTTTTTGTAACAACCAGAAGTAGGTCACCTTTATGTGTGGCATGTCTTTTTTTTAGCATTCTGTCTAATTGGTTCTGGTGAATTAGTTTAATTTTAAAGCTAGACTTGCTCAAGATCAAATTTTAAGACTTCTGAAGCTGTGAACTGTAGCATACAGTTGAATATGACCAACACGCCACATTTCATATCATAAAGTGAAAACAGGGGCTATTCCACATTCTTTCAAAAATCATTATCTAGAATTGATGTTTTTTCTCAAAACAACCTGTCTTTCATTTTCTCAATTATCTGCAAATCTGAATATGAATCTCTTGTTCAGTCTAAAAATGGGCCTGCAGAGTAAGCAGTAATCAGGACCATTCCACAGATTCTTTTCACGTGGACTTGCTAACCTGCATGTGGCCTTGTTAACCTGCATGACTGCTACTGACACGTTACATGCTTATAAAATAACATTCATCTAGGTGTACACTTCCTTGTGTTTCTCACTGAAAGAGCTTATGCATGCATTTCAGGAAATTTTGCATTGTTTCACTTTTTTAGTTAATAATTGCATGTGTCACATTAAATATTTATTTGCCGTTGTTTCTATGATAGTACAATTTCATATTTCAGTGCTTTCATAACCACTTCACCTGAAGTAGCTTTTGATGAAAAAAAGTTGTGTGTCTGCTTGGATCCAAAGCATCTCTCTAATTATAAATTTTCAATTTCATCTTTTCTTCCCTTTTGTTATACTTTACTCAGTAATATTAATTACTTTAAGCCCTTTCTGGATTTTTCTCTATTTATTTTAATTCCAGTTATAAAGAAACATTCAATTAAGCGAACCTTTGAGAAGCTCACACCCATATCTCCTTTACTAGCAACAATTTGCATTTAATAAACACAATTATAAAAGAATTCAGAAATGCAAAGGTTATGCAATTGTTTTTTTTTCAAAGACACGTTTTATACCTTATTACACTGAGCCCTTCTCCTGCTCTAGTCCTCAAGAAAGTTGCCGTAAGGAGTATATTTATAATGATCATTTCATGCCATTTTTCATTTTGCTGTCGTGCATGCCAACAAACAATGGGACAACAATTCTATCTATACTGAAAATCAAGAACTCCCACATTTGAACCATGATCCGTGACCATCACTCAGCAATAACAAGAGTTTATGTGGGAGAGGCATGTAACAGGAGACAGAAGGGCAATTCGTAATGTAATAATAACGTAGTCTTAAATAATAGCAATAGCCACAAGATTGAGAACATGAAAGCACAGATTTGAATAAAATAATTGCTCTCAATATCAGCAAGAAGAAATGTACGAAAATACAGCTCTGTCTGAAGAGGAAGACAACCATCCACGCACTAGGTGACTCTCCCAAATATTGGTGTTTTTTCTTCATTCCTATTTCTCACTCTGTTTCTTTTTTATATTCCAGACATTTCTTTATGTCAAACAAAGCTTTTTATTGGGGCTAACATTAACCACCCAAAAGAGAATGGGTGCAGGAATGTTTGAGTCCTTTTACATTACTAGTTTAAGATGAGTTCTAACCCATATTCATATGATATAAGTGTGGTGGGAAAGCACCTATTTGGGCTTGTAAATGGATGGGGGTTAAACAGGGCTATGCTTACAAATGTCCTTTCGTGAAAGACCTCTTGGGCCCACTGCAGTTTGCCTAGCAGACAAATATGAAGAGGATGGTGAAATCATTTATCTGCTCCACAAGGCTTATTCTTACCTGGGCTAGCTGACAGTACTGTGAGGATTATCTTTTTTGATTTCTCCAGTGCCTTCATTGCCATCCAGACATCCCTGTTAAGGGGTGTGAGGGACGGCTGGCAGCCTTACTGGGACACCCTCGGAATGGAAGTAGCGGGAGAGAGAGTGTGTACAGGGCATTATCTCCCCCAGAGTTCTAGATGGAAGCCTACCTAAATTGCAATGGTGCAACGGATTCCCGTACCATGGAGTTCCTCAACTCAGCCCTGTTGGGTTCCATGGGTGCTGCCAGGGGGTACTGCAGGGACTGGAGAGCCCTACATCATGGGGTTTCCGTCTCACCCTGAAGTGCTTTCAGATCACATGTATGGAAGACCAGAAGTACAACACGGTGGAAGATAAAAGGAGCTACCTGCCTCAAAAGGTCAAGCCAGAGTCAGGAGGAGGTGGACAAAGCCTTCCTGGAGGATAGATGGAGGATATATTGGGGAGGAAAGTATATTGAAGGAGTACTGTAACCTGTATAAGGTACTGGATTTAAGTCCCTTTAATTGAAGTCTTTTGATTGTGTGACTGCACTTGCGCTCTGGGTTTGAGGATCTGCAATGACCTCTGGTGGGCACAGGGGTAAACTCAGAGATATACAGGTGGATGAAGTGGATGAGCCTGTGGTGTCCTGGGTAATGGACTACCTGTTGGGCAGACCATAGTTTGTGATACTCAAGGACTGTGTTTCTCATATAGAAGTGAGCGTCACTGGCACATCACAACGAACGGTCCTGCCTCCTTTTTTCTTCACTCTGTATACCTTAGACTATAAATACAACACCAGGCCATGTCACTCGTAGAAATTCTGTAATGATTCTGGACTAATTTGGTGAATCGATAATGGGAAAGAGACAGACTTTAGGAGTTAGGCAGAAACTTGGTGCAAAAAGAAATGTCTTCAACTCAGTGTTATCAAAACGCGAAAAAATGATTAATGATCTTTGCTGCACCAGAGAGTCTCTACTTTCCATTCAGAGAGTGCATATAGAGGCGGTGCACTACTGTAAGTACTTGGGGGTCTAAAGTAGTGACAGGCTGGACTGGTCTCGTAACACAGAGGAACTATGTAAGCAAGGGCAAAGCAGGCTATTTTTTCCTTCAGAGTCTACGTTCCTTTATTGTGTCTAATGTAATCTTCTATAACTCTCTCTATGCTGGGGTATGCCTGGCTGGTAACATCACTTCAAGAGAGGCCCACTGAATCATTGAGCTGATTAAGAAGGCAGGATCAGCCATGGAACATATTCTTGACCAGTTGGAGGTAGTGCAAGAGGAGGGAATGAAGACGAAACTTTATGCCATTATGCACAAAGCTGCACAATCTCTCTCTGACACTATAACACAGAGAACTTTCAGCCAACGAATCAATCAACAGAAGTGTGTCAAAAATACAACTGAGGCTCCTTTATACCAACAGCAGTACATCTGTATAATGTCTTGCTGTGACTGGGACTGCGCTCAGAAGTTTTGTTCTTTTTTGTAAATCTTTGTGTGTATTTGAGGAAGACTGTTTCTCAGAATTCTTTAAAAAGCTAAATTCCCCCATACATAAAGTATCTACCTATTGTGGCAGGAGGCTGGGGGTCAGACCCAGCCGGGACGCCTGGAAGGACCAGGAGGCGGTCTATACGTCCCCAGGGCCACAAGGGGGCAACCACCCTGGATAATGAGGGGACCACGGGGACGGAGCAAGGAGGCTTAAACCCATTGGGGCCTGTGGCCACCATCAGGGGGCACCCCAAGCATCGTGGAGCCCGAGAGATCTGCACTTCTGCCACACCTGGGAAGGTGGAGGAAGGACCAGAATGCTTCTGGGTGCTCATGTGGCACTTCCGCCGCAACAGAAACTGCCGCCGGAAGGACATCAACGAGCACCTGGAGCACATCCGGGTGACTGTTAAAGGGGCCGCCTTTCTACAGTCGGGGAGCGAGAGTCAGGTGCTGGAGGAGGAGGACAAAGCTCCAGTGATAGGAAGAAAGGCGGCCCACGGACAATTAAAGGCCCGTGGAAGGGTGTTTTGGTGCTGGAGCATGGTGTGTGTGCGGGACTTGTGTCTTGGGGGACTTTGTCTTTAATAAACGTGTGTGTTTTAAGAACTGCCGGTGTCCATCTGGTTGAGTCTGGGCTGATCTTCTCACAATGGCATCCCAGATCTATCTATCTATCTATCTATCTATCTATCTATCTATCTATCTATCTATCTATCTATCTATCTATCTATCTATCTATCTATCTATCTATCTATCTATCTATCTATCTATCTATCTATCTATCTAAATGATAGTTTTTCTTTTATCATAATTGTTACAAAATGAGGAATTAACTTTTCCAAACCTTAATATATTGAATGAATGATAAGTACTAGTTTTAAATATTGAAAAATATATATTATTATCCATCCATCCATTTTCCAACCCACTGAATCCAAACACAGGGGTCTGCTGGAGCCAATCCCAGCCAACACAGGGCAGGAACCAATCCCGGGCAGGGTGCCAACCCACCGCAGGACACACACAAACACACCAAGCACACACTAGGGCCAATTTAGAATCGCCAATCCACCTAAGCTGCATGTCTTTGGAAGGAAACCGGAGCACCCGGAGGAAACCCACACAGACACGGGGAGAACATGCAAACTCCACGCAGGGAGGACCCAGGAAGCGAACCCAGGTCCCCAGATCTCCCAACTGCGAGGCAGCAGCGTTACCCACTGCGCCACCGTGCCGCCCATATATATTATTAACCTGTGTAAATTATATAGTCAGTAATAGGTTTGGATCAGTTTTAGCTCTGTATGCTTAAACATTGGTTTTACAGAATCAGCTCTCAGCTGCATTCTTTCACATCAGTCTATTGTTTAATATATATCATTACAACATTATATAATACTAATTTTTCCTGCTAAAAACTAGGACTAATGCTGCACATTATTCATGGTCTGTTTGGATCATTCTGTTGATTAATTTAAAATGCAGCTGCAGGGATTACTATTAGAACTACGAAGTAGTACCACATAACTCCAGTTCTTAAGTCCTTAAGTCCTGGCTTCCAACTTAAGGTTAGGTACTATGACTTCAAAATCCTCCTCCTGGCATATAAACATTTAAATTTTCTGCGAATTCATATATTTTTGAGCACTGTTGTGGCTCAGTCTTTAGCTACAGATGCTAAAGCTACAGAATGACCTATCTGCTTGTGTAAAAGATTTAGGGATGGTGGCATTTAGATCCAGCCCAATGACTCTTTACTTTCAATGTTAGCATACCTTGCAAACATTGCAATCTATCTATCTATCTATCTCTAAGTTCTAAAATAACTTTTAGTAGCCTACTGCCTGTTTTAGTTCTCAAGGCTGCAATGAAATTGAGTATCTGAAGAAAAAATAAATAAATAAAGGAATACATTGAGCTTCTGTAATAATTGGCATGTGAGGCCAGTTACAGTTACATAATGAGGAATTATTTTCTAAAAGCATATTTTAATTCATGCATCAGGGTAACATTTCTGCGTCAATTGTGCAGCCCACATGTTCAGTATAAAATTTGCATGAACTTTCCATGCTGGTGATTCTAAAGTATCCAAGAACAAATATGAGTGCATCATGGTGCTGTCTGGCCTATTGTTTTGCAAGATGCTTTCCTCATTTTACCTACTAAAACAAACACCATCAGTCTTATCTGCTTTGCCACTCTGAATAAAAATATAATTATTATAAAGGGGGCGGCATGGTGGCGCAGTGGTAGTGCTGCTGCCTCGCAGTGAGGAGGCCTAGGTTCACTTCCCAGGTCCTCCATACGTGGAGTTTGCATGTTCTCCCCATGTATGTGTGGGTTTCCTCCGGGCGCTCCGTTTTTCTCCCACAGTCCAAAGACAGGTGATCCTAAATTGTCCCTAGTGTGTGCTTGGTGTGTGTGTGCCCTGCGGTGGGCTGGCAAACCCTGCCCAGGGTTTGTTCCTTCCTTGTACCCAGTGTTGGCTGGGATTGGCTCCAGCAGACCCCCGTGACCCTGCATTAGGATATAGCGGGTTGGATAATGGATGGATGGATTATTATAAAATGCAGTTTTGGCATTGTGAAACCATGATAATTCAAGGATTTTTTATTTGTATAAGTTTTGTAAAATATAAATAAAGACACTGAAGCCATGGGTAACTTTTCAGTATTTTCTTTCCTTTTCTTTTCTTGTGCACCGTGCATACAAGGCTTGTTTCTCCAAATTTCTCTTTTTTCCACTCCAGTCCCAATTAATACATCTACCCTGTCCAACGGAAAAAAAACAATTAAGAGATCACAAACAACAACAGCATACAGTAACAAAATGTATCAAATCAAACTATTATCTATATTATTATGTTCTACATTATATTTTTGGACTTCATGAAATATGTTAAATAATGAGTTAACTGATTTGAAGTTTGGAGCTTTTTACATATTTTAGTTAATTCATCAAAGAGTCAGTTAAAATATTTTTGTTAATTAGTTTTGTCAAATTCAGAAATAATACTAGTAATAGAATGCAATTATTGTATATGCATTAGTAGACTGTATTAAATACTTGTAACAGTATCTTACAATGCCATGTAGTTAAAAATGTAGCCCAGATATGCTTGTGATGGCTCAGTAGTTTTCACAGCCAGCAGATTCCAATTCATGTGATGTAAGAATGGTATTAATTGATGTGGTTTTGTTAATTTTTAGTTATGGAGGGTCTATGACTAATTCTAGTTCAAGTTTCTTAAAAAATAAGATTTTTGGAAGAAGTACCCATTTGGGAGTTAAACTCTATGTGGAAATCAGTCAGTGCACTTTGTCCAGTCGTGTGCGGGGGTGGAAACTATCCCATCCAGTAAAAGATCGCAAGGCAGGAACAAACTCTGGGCAAGGTGCCAGTCTCAGGGTGAACACCCACACACACTCACACATCAAACACACATTAGGGACAGTTTAATGTCGTCAACCCACCTAACCTGCGTATCTTTGGACTGTGGGAGTAAACCCACACAGACATGTGGAGAGCATGTAGCCTTCATGCAGAGGCAACTTGAGTTGTGAACCCTTGTCTTCTTACTTCGAAGCAGCAGCACTACCACTGTGCCACAGTGCCACCCTGCATGGAAGTCACAAGGTAAAATTGTTAGCTGCTTTGGACAAGGATGGAAAACAGGTCTGTGTTATGTCCAGAATTGAACCCTGTGTTTCTTTAAGACTTTTGTGCATAATTGATTTCATAAAAGACAAGGGGCAGGATGGGAATAAAGGGGGTGTGGTGAACTGGTGGTTTGTGGGAAAAAGGAGGTTGAAATTAAAGAAAGAAAATTTTTGGGCAAAACCTGTGTGTGACGAGTTTTTGTGTCTGGATACAACAGTCTGGACCTTTTCCAATAAATTATAGTGTAAGAGAAATATCAAATCATTACAATGTACACATAATACAGCTGTGAGGTTGGTGTAATCACAAGGTGACAATACTAAACCCTTGTGGCGGTCCAGTGTCGCTAAGATTCACACCGTCGAAGAGATGTGATTGATTTATTTTTTTGATGGAGATTAAAGGGACGCACCCAGCCTTGGCTCAACCCAAACACACTCACAAGCAGAGAAAAAAAAGAGACTGGTAATAAAACAGCAATTAAAGAATGTACTACTATTATTATTATTATTACTAAACAATAATAAATGAAAACAATGATCCCACCCCAGTTCCCTCTTATGGCTATGTACCAATGAACACAAATTCGACAATAACAAACCACTAACAAAAACCACAGAGTATAAAGTCCATGAAAACGGCAACCGATAAAATGAAATGATGATAGTTAGTCCAGTGATCAGCACACTGTATATGAATGTAAAGGTCAGTCCTACCAGTATTTCCTGATGAGATGATGAAGTATGAATGGGATCAGGAGCGCTCCTTTCTTTGTGAGATGACGACAAATCCTCAGACTGTCCTCATGCAGCAGACAAAACAAGAAACCACAGGTATCAAAACAAAAGGCAGACAAACAGGCAACTCCGGGCACAAAACACAAATGACTTGCTCCCTTTTTGGTAACACTAGCCCCCTTTTAAATGTCGCGCCGGCCTCCTTGTACCCAACAGCCCCTGCACCCTCATCAGATGACCAATCAAAGCCACTGCAGGGACTGCTGGGAGTTGAAGTTACAAGCACTGCTACATCCTAAACCACAGACACACTGTCACTCAACACAACTCCGGGTTCAGATAAAATATTTTTATGTGTTCCCAACTATTCCAACAATGAGCACAACCAATGATCACACAATAATAAGATTCTTATCTCTCCTTCCACCCTTCTGATGAGTGTTTCCCACTGCCCCCTGACTCTGATTCACCAAGGTAAGGCTGCATGCTTTTTTAAAACTGGACTCAGGACTACTTTTGGTGCTATGGCACAGGTCCTCCGAAGCACTTCTGGGTTTTGTTGAAACTTGGGCAGTCCTCCCCCAGCAGCACCCTCAAGTGGCATTGAAGAACCTCAACAAGGCTGCACTTCCAGATTTCAAGTCCAATTTCAATGCCACTCAGCATGTGTCTTAACTGGGTTCAGCCCAGAGTAACATTGACACCTGCCTTGTTCAGGAAAGAATTGCTTCCACCATCCATGTTCACCCAGTCCATCCATTATTCTTCTGTGCCAGCTAGGATGAAGATTGTAAGGCGTTCCAGAAGGGTAAAAACTCCACTCTTGCAGTCCTTTCTGTTTTGGCCTCCTGGCCGGAAAATAAATTATCCTCCATCCAAAGCTGGGATGCTTGTCCTTCTTTCATGGCACTTACAGTACATCGGTTTTAGTGTAACATAAATACTGAGATCTTTTTTTTAATTTATGCATACATAATTCTTGTCCTCTCAAATCAATTTCTTAATAAGTTACTTTTTCCTTTCTCGTATACATATTATAGAGAAAGTATAGGAATCGTGAAAAAATTTGACCTCGAGATTTTGATGAATCTTTACGTTCTAGACCTTCCTGACTCCAAAAATGCCATTTTTGAAATCATGTCTCTCTGTGTGTAAACACGATAACTCGAAAACACTTTGACCTCAGTTAATGAGATTTTTTAATGAAACTGCTTTATATCAAAAATAAGGAATCCTATCAACTTTTGGGCCACTTCCGGCATTTTAACTGAATGGTTTTGCAAATTTTTAAGTAAACTATGGTTATAATTGCAGATAGATGGTTCAAATTTTGAATGGATATTTATAATGAATAAAAGCAAACAGATAAGAAATTTGAGAAAAATTACTGGAACAGAAGTGGTATTTTATTTAAACAATTTTTTGTATAATGGAAATATAAATGTGTACACAATATTAAAAACTTTATTCAATATAATGCATATTCTTTCAATAATTATTATTAATTTTATTTTATTTTATTTTAATTGATACATAATCAGTTTAACAATAAAGTGTAAAAACTGAACATGCCAATGTAAGTATAAAGATGTAATGGGAACAATAAGCTGCTACGTCCCCGTTGTGTTCCTGCTAATACATCTAATATTATATTTTTTTTATTTCTGCCATCATTTTTGTGAATTTCCCCTTGGGATTAATAAAGTATCTATCTATCATAATAATAATTCATTACATTTATAGAGCGCTTTTCTCAGTACTCAAAGCACTATCCACACAGGGAGGAACCGAACCCACAACTTCCACAGTCTCCTTACTGCAAAGCAGCAGCACTACCACTGCGCCACCTGTGAGGATCTATCTATCTATCTATCTATCTATCTATCTATCTATCTATCTATCTATCTATCTATCTATCTATCTATCTATCTATCTATCTATCTATCTATCTATCTATCTATCTATCTATCTATCTATCTTCATAATTGAATGTAGCTAAATGTAGTTTTACCTACAGCAATTTATTGTAACAATTATTATATAATACTAACACTTTTTCTATGTTTTTAGGTATCTATAACTCTTTTTACTTTGCACGTAATCTAGGTAATGCATATGTAATCATGAAAAAATTCCACCTCCGTTTTCGACCTCGATATAATTTTAATATAAAGTTTGATTATAAATACAGATAAATCATTGTGTATCGATATTATCAATTAGTTATGATGAGAAGCAAAGAGATATGATATTTGAGAAATATTATGCAACTGGAAGTGGTTCTGATGACCTTTTCCTCTATCCCAGTATACGAGAAAGTTGAGGTGAGCACACTACCAATTTTTTTTTTGTTAATTTTGTGGCTCACTTACCTCAAGCATTAGAAGTGAGCTAGTGAACACGTGGCCGGTGAGTGCACTTCATCTACAAATTTGTTTAACTTCTATTTAGGATCCTTTTGGTCATCAGGAGTAAATGAGGAAAGTGAACAACATATACAAATTGACTTAACCACTCTCAACGTGAACTTGAAATATTAAACGAATCTGTAATTCCAGTCATGTTTTAAAATAGGTAATTTTGCCAATTTGCCGATGCTTTTCAGTGGGTGATTTTGGAATGTAAAAAATCTATACAGCATACTCTATTCAAGATATCTGAAGAAAATGGAACTTTCCCTGCACATTTCCTTGAAGAATAAGTGCACCAGATTTCATCAACATCAGGCCACTGGGAGTTGAGCTGTGAAAAATTTTTATATCAAGCCATTACATTTTTCTTCTCCTTATTTTATGATTTATTGACTTATCATGAAATGTGTATTTAATATTCTTTATCTTATTTTAGGAAATCTTGTCAAGTAAATTCTGATTACCCCATTGGAATGTTTATTTTCTAAAGAAAAGGAAAAGGACTACTGTTTCAAGTTTATTCAAGTTTTTGCATATGCATTTTTTTCACTGCAGACGGACAGACATGGTAATTGCAGTAGATGCTTTTCACATTACATGAAAACTTACCTAAAAAAAATAGAAAAACTATACAACTCATTTTAATATCCTGATTTTTCATATTTTTGGTGTTCTAATCAGGTGGCTTATTTATGATATTATTTAAATAAACTATTTTAAATAGCAAAGATTAGAAAATGAAAAGAAAAGAACTTGGCCCTATTGTAGAATGTTTCAAATTTCCAGGTGCCTGCTCTCTGGATACCAGTGTTCATCCAACTCCAAATGCTGCTGTAAACTCCCCTGAAAATCATAAGCAGGGAACACATTTATTTTCTAAAGCCTCTGTAGAATGCCAGGGACATTCAGTTTTACAGTGTCAGCTATCTTAATCCTTTTGGAGATTATTCAGAAGTAGCGTCGCATTAAAGTACAATTACATAAATGGCAAATGGAATTTTCAATTACTGATTAGCTAATGTGATCACTAGCAGATGCCTACGAGGCATGAAAAAGCAAACCGTTTGATGCCACTAAAGTTTTATGAACAAGTCATGAGCTACCTGTCTCTTCACTTTGCGTTCTGCTCTGTGGTTTCCTGATCACTCATTTCTGACTTATAAAAATAGTCTAAAATCAAGACACTTGTGCCATGTTTCTGTCCCTGCCACATGTTTTACTAGCACTCCACCATTTATTGCAAGAAATATTTAGCATTTATGAGGCCTGAATCTTTGTGCTGGAACTAATAATAGGAATTATGGTTTTAGAACATTAAAATAATCTAGAAGAGAAGAGGCCATTCAGCCCAGTAAAGCTTGCCAGTCCTACTCTCTTAATTGTTCTAAAATAATATCATGCTGAATTTTGAAAGTTCCAAAGTCCTTCTGTCTACTACACTACTTCCATGTGTCTGTGGTTCTCTGTGTAAAGATAAACATCCTAATGTTTGTGCAAAATTTACCCTTATCAAGTTTCCAACTGTGTCCCCGTATTCTTGATGAACTCATTTTGCAATAACATTTACATTTGCTTATATGACTGACACATTTATTATTCAAGGCGACTTACAACACATATGATACAATTGGTTACATTTCTTTTGGTTTTCCAATTGAAGCACAGGCAGGTCAAGTGACTTGCTTAGGGTCACACAGTGTCAGTAGTGGGAAACGGCAACACTACGGTTTAAATGCATTACTAAAGACTGTCTAAGTCAAAATAAGAATATAAATGTCATGAAAAAACAAACCTTCCATGAACCCTGGCATTTAAACTTGGCAAATCACCTCTTTCATTGTTCCCGTCTATCAGCTGATTAATGACACTCCTTATGTTCACTACTGGCTTGTAGAAACTCTCTTGACATTGTGCAGTGAGCAAATGATGATATTATACTCTCTTCTTATGCTGGTGTGGAGACAGAAAACAGGAATGATGGGTCACTTTTTAAAAGGATTAATATGTTCACGTTATATTGGGCTAGTCAGTTTATTTCAAGGACCTAAACCAAAAATTGAACCAACTAACAACAACAACCTTTATTTCCCTTTCACATTTTAATACAAAAATTTAGCTCAAAGCGCTTTATAACATGTCAAAGAAGTAGTTACATGCAAAGAAAAGCAAATGAAATTTAAAACAGACTACCTGGATGACTGGCCGAGCTGGATGAATGAGTGACAGCAACCCATTCCACAGAGACACATTTCAGGAATACAGGAAGCTTCTAGAATGCAGGTGGAGACTTTCGGAGAATAGAGCCCCATGCAGAAGAGGGCACCATGTTTTGGGTGATTGTAGAGCGAGATAAAGAAAGAGCACAACAGGGGGAAGATGATCAGAGATGCCACCTGTGTTTCATAACTGGGAAAGAGCGAGATAGTATTTGTATCTAATTCTTAGAGCATTTCCCATGGTCCATAATAACAGGAAAATATTAAAATGTAAACTTTCCATATGGGGGTGTAATTTGTCGTTCTTAAATAAAAGTATTGTTTGCGTAGCTGCTTTGTTAAGATTATAATTTTGCTGTAACTGTCCCTTTAGGAAGCCAATTAGGCTGACAGGTCAAGTGCGGATATCTTTACAAGTATCCTATAGTAGCGTAAGGACTCAAATGCTTCTGGTATGGACTTTCAACCCAGTTTTACCACAGTGTGGATTGGGTGGAAATAAGCCCAATGCCCAATGCAGATGGCACATGTGGTAATGATCCTCCAGGGTGCTAGAGGAAGAAGAACCAGTAGATATCAGGAATGACCGACACTTCACCTAAAGTGAGAAGTACGCCTTTGATTGTCAGGAGGTCTAATCATCTTCTGGAAGACAGAGGGCAGCACATAGCTTCAGATCTGACAACTGGCACAAGTGCCTGCAGGAAGTTAGTGCTCGAAAGAGAAAGACAGAGAGATAAAGAGACAGCAAGAGAGAAAAAGAGAAAGTGAAAAGAGAGTGCAAACAAGCATGCCACCCAGACTCAACAGGCAGAGTTTCAAATCCTGTTTGTTAAGAATTTAGTTTTTTTTTTTTTGTTTGTCCTGTCCATTTGGTATTATTAATCGACATATCGCTTTTGTATTTTTTTTTAATTTAGCCTCCTGGGAATTATAAGAACATGCTACAGCACATACGAAATTATGGGAAGTTGATAAATAAACATGCATCAAAGGTGCCACAGATGATTTGACCGCCCTCACAGGACCATGATTAGCTTTACATAAATGGCATTGTATGGGAAAGAACAAAAGCACTTCAGCAGTTGCTGTTGGGTACAATTAATATGCCATGTGTGTGTCATTGTTTTTTGACTCCCATCTATTTTTTAAAAAAACCTATTTAGGGTAAATGAGGGAAGTGTGATAATTATGCATACGTGTTACTACAGCTATGGGTGAATATCATACAGCAAAAAGGAGATTGGTGAACTGGTGAAGATTAGTTAATCCTCCACCTGGAACGGAAGGGACAAGAGACTCAATATGCTAATGTCTGACCATTCGTCTCTATACATAGAGGAGGAACACTTTGAATGCTAGACTTCCTGGCCACCAAAAGTCATTCAATATAGCTACCCTTAGGAACGTCTGACCTTCCATCAGGAGAGAAGGAATGGCACATGTAAAAATATCTCCAAACCACACAAGGGCACGTGTCCCAGGATTAGGATATGGGAGACCATGATGTGAGCCCTGCATAATCTGGCATAACGAAAAACAATGTCTTTCCAAAATGTAACATTGGTTTTGGCAAGTGGTACGTAAATGCCAACTGCCAGATTTGATAAAAGTTTCATCCCACAAGCCATTAGACTCTTAAACAACCATAAGGCTGACAATACAGTGCAATACATAACTCATCTGTGCAAAATATTGGTGATTCTCTGTTATTAAATGTTGTTAACCTTGTTTATTTTTGTTGTCTTTTCTTGTGCATAATCAGACTGGGTGATGCAATTACATTGAGCTATGCACTGCTGTGTGTGCATTTAAATGCCAAATAAAGTTAACCTTGGGCCTTTATATCTGAGTGATGGGTGTACTAACCACAGAACTTGAAATCAAAACATATGTACAAGAAAGAGTCTATCCATTGGGAGAATGTTTGTAAAAGGGTGTAAAACAAAAATCACAATCATGCTTTATTCAGTAACCTGAAAACCTTAAATAATAATGCAATGGCAGTGCCAGGGAATGCAAGAAGAACAGTTACAGTGCACAGGCAAGTCGAGAAAGTGTTCTGAGTTGGCAGACCAATAATTCAAATAAGAAGCTTCAGTGCCAGCTGCAAGGAACCTGCCACAGTCATACCATCACCTTCTTAGTGTGGCTGAATGGGTAAGGTCAGCAGGCTAATTAAACAAGCAACAAGATTAGCATAAGGCTATTGAGTCTTAGCTGGGTAGCACTGCACACTGGCACAATAAATTCTGTTGTTTAAAAAGAATGAGTCTTTATTTTTAAAGTCTGAACAAGAAGCGACTGCAGCACCTTACTTTTAAATAAGTTGTTGTCTTTCAAATATCCAATTGGAACATTCAGTGTTGCATAAGGAAAGCATCCATAGAAACCCATGGGATACGGGTGATATCATCAATACATTTAAAAAAGTCAGCCACAGATGCAATTCAGTTTCAAGAAAATAAAACAGAATCATTGAAAATATATCCATATTGCTACAAAGTGATCTTAGACGACAGAAGATCCTGGTACCTGGGGTTTTCATTACATCAGGCGCTTTCAAGGCCTTTGACTCTTGGAGGGTGCAGAAGTCGCACTAGATGGAGATCCTTGATATGGAGTTACAGGTCTGAACCATCCCCAGATGGGCCCTTGTAGTCTCCATCCTAAAAGTGGTCAGGCAGGTGTAAAGTTGGGAGGAGAGGGCAAAGAATAGTGAGAGACAGAGAGTGTGCCATGGGAAATAATTCTGTGATGGGCTAGGAGCTGAGCTTCATCATTAAGAGCCAGGGGATCAAGGTGGTGAAGGTAGGACAAGAGTGGCTACAACGCTATACTGTAAATGTCCTTGTTTCTATTTTTCTCTTTGTGAATGTCATTCTCACTTAAATCCCCTCTGTGGTCACGTTGTTATTCTAAATGTCTCTGGAATGCCTCTTTCTGATTACACCGTAATTAACCTTTAACCCAAAATATGAAAGCAGTTTTGTTAGCATATGTAGAAAACACAATTATATTGAAAAAAAATCCTTTTTAGTAATAAAGAGAGAGAAATCATTAGCAACTTGTTCAGCATTAATGAACACTAAGGAACTGGACACACACTTAAATTACAGTAAAATACCATGACATACACATTTTTTAAATGAATATAACAAAAAAAGTGAAAACTTAATTTGCATTTATAATCTGTGTTATTTTGTATTTTTCCCATGAAATATTTCAGGTTAAAAACTTGTTTTTGTGAGAGGTTCATTTGTAGATTAATGCTATGTACTGTAGATAACAGCCTTTAAGAAGTCAATTTTCTTTAAATAAATCATCAAAATAAATTAGTATCATCGAAGACATCAAGGCTCACCCGATCAGTTAATGTGTTGTGCCCTAGGTTGCCTTTGTAGACTCTGACACTCAAAACACTAAAATAATTAAGCAAGTTTATTCAAGGAAGCATGGATAAATTGGACAAGCAGTACAGATTTAAACTTCCAATTCATTACAGGATGCTGTGTTCTCACTTAAAACGTTAAATGATATGCATGTAGTTTGGGGTAGGCGCTTGCAACCTGAATGATAAACTAGATTAGTTATACAGTATGTGTGAGAGCATACGGTAAAAGACAAAAGAGTGTAAAGATTTGGATTAGGGTGGAAACAAATTGTTTTTCACAATTTGCACAGCAAGGACAAGGATTTCTGTTTTTACCCATCCAGCAGCAGAACCATTTCACACTTCTCCCAGATGATGTTCATCAATAATGGAGTAAGTACTTAGAAGAAAAATCAGAATTGAAGTTTACTGTGTCACCTACTGTTTTCAATTCTTCTGCTAAACCGGCTCATCTGTTGCCATTCTTTACTTAAGAAATTTGACAAATAAGTTTAGAGGAAACCATTCAATCAATCAAGCTTACCTGAATAGCTACTGTAAGAGTGAAGTTGTTCTAATAAGTTCTATCTATCTATTTATCTATCTATCTATCTATCTATCTATCTATCTATCTATCTATCTATCTATCTATCTATCTATCTATCTATCTATCTATCTATCTATCTATCTATCTATCTATCTATCTATCTATCTACAAGGGACATTCAAAAAGTTTACACACTTTGATATATTCGTTGGAAACGGTGAAGGCGGGAGGAGTAGTAATTGGGCATTAAAAAGTTGGTTTTTGGCATCGCAAAAAAGGTAACTATGTAGAAAAGTGACATAATTTGTTTTGAAATTCTTAATAAATAAAGTTTAAAAAAGTGGAGAAACTTTTTGAACATCCCTCAAATATATCTCATCCAGATACTTTTTAAAGGTTGTAAAGATTTCCACTTCAATGACATGGCTTAGTAGATTGTTTCAGATTCTCGCAGGCATTTGTGTAATGTTTTTCTTCCTAAATACACATCTTCTGAATTTCCACTGATTCCACTGAGTACATAATTCACTATTTCAGATGGACCAACTTTTTTGATGCGTTTTTGGTCCACATGATGTCTTTACTGCCCTTGACTACTAATCCATCACTCAGTCAAAGTAAGACATGTCCCTTTAGTCTTGGAATGCACTTTCTGTAGTTGCTCTCTTCTGTTAAAGCCATTGCAACTACTTTGCTGTTCACTTGAATTTTTTGTTTGTTTCATACAAATTTAGCTGGAAGAGTGGAATTCCCTGTTTTTTATTTTTTTATAAATATCACCATCCATTACAGAACATCCTGCTGTGGCTGTATGTGTAAATGAAAGATGAGAAAATGGATAAATAACTTGTATACATGTCATTCATGTCATACATGTATTCTTAAATTATTGTTGTATATATACTTGTATGCTTAGGTAACCCCTTAATGCATTTAATAACATATTTAAGCAGAAAATACTTCCTTATATGAAATATTTTGGGTAACCAATCTGTCTTAATTGAAATTTTGTTTCCCTTGTATCAAGAACCTTTATTTTAACATTTGCTCTTCAGGCTGCTGTAGACCAGGGGTCTTCAACTCCCATCCTGGAGCACTACTGTGTCTGCAGGTTTTCATTCTAATCCATTTTCTTAATTAGTGACCAGTTTTTATTGCTAAATAACTTATTCTCCCTTCATTTTAATTGATTTGTTTTTTAAGTTTCAGTCTTCTGAATTGCTTAATTTTTTTCCTTAAACAGCACCCAAACTGAAATGACATGTGAAGTGAGCCAACAGATGACCAGCTAAGTCATGGCCTCAAACTCCTACTAGTTTCTTAATTAGAAGTGTGATTCTTCTTGTTAATTAAACTTGTTATTCAATTCTATGGCTTGTTGCTGCTCTCATTCTGTCACAGCAGACATTTCCAAAACTGTTGGTTTTATTTTTTTCTATGATCACTGTCAAAATGTTTTGTGGACCTGAGCAGATCGGCATTACTGGGACCTTCAATTTTCTTTATTTTCAAATATGGTATGATAAACATAGGCTTGTTAGTCATTATTTTGTATCACATTGTAGTTTGAAATAAGAAATAATTAAAATCAATTATAATTAAGGCAAAGGAGTTAATTAGCAGCAAAAACTAATCACTAATCAAGAAAAGGGTTAGAATGAAAAACTGCAGCCACAGTGGCCCTCCAGGACTGGAGTTGGAGACCCCTGCTCTTTACCAAGTAACAAATGCCCGGCCATGTGTATAAACTGGTGATCTATACTAATAAAAGGCAAAGCCCTCACTGACTCACTCACTCACTCACTCACTCACTCACTGACTGACTCACTCATCACTAATTGTCCAACTTCCCGTGTAGGTGGAAGGCTGAAATTTGGCAGGCTCATTCCTTACAGTTTACTTACAAAAGTTAGGCAGGTTTCATTTCGAAATTCTACACATAACGGTCATAACTGGAACCTCTTTTTTGTCCATATACTGTAATAGACTGCAGCTCGATGGCCGTGGGAGGCGGAGTTGCGTATCGCGTCATCACGCCTCCCACGTAATCACGTGAAATGACTGTGAACGCAGTACGTAGAAAACAAGGAAGAGCCCCAAAGAGCGCTGAAGAAAACATTCATTACACAATTGAGAAGGCAGCGAAACAATAAGAAGCGAGCGAGTGATGCATACAAGCATATTCAAAAGTGCAGCTACTGCGGAAACAAAGCACGGTGTAAACTGTAAGTTTAAATTAAGTTTATAGAAACGCTCCCACTGCCGTTTGCAATACCATATTCATGACATACAAGTTTAATGAGAAGACACGAGGTATAAACGAGACTTTGGATCACATTGTAACGGAGTTAAAATTGCTGTAGCAAGAAACTTTTAAAGTGCCGGGCCTTAGCTAACATTAAATAAAGCCATGGACATTGCAACATCACACAAGAGAGCGGCTCACGTGAACTGACTGAACGCAGCATGAGTGATCACTTCGATGAATCAAACCTGTTCAAAAAACACATTACACAATTGATAATGTAGGAAAAGAATATGAAGCGACTGACGCATACAGACATTTTCATGAGTGCAGGTACTTCGGAAACAAAGCACCGTGTACACCTAAAGTTTAAATTAAGTTCATAGACCTACAAAAGGTTGCCATTGATTTGAGGCAAAATTGCTTTTCTCCTGTACAACTATAAGTTGCATTCTCAACAGTAAGCTTGCACGGCTTGGTCATATTACAACTGGAGTGCTGAACTGACAACGTGGTATACAAAGAGAACTATAACAATCGTAATAAACGAACAATAAAACAGCGGAGAACCCGTGGATTAAATAAAAAGGCTGCTTCCTTGGCGAAGCAAGGAAAAAGGATGACCTTATATGGCGTTCGTTTATAAAACAGCGGAGAACCTGTGTAAAGGCTGCTTCACAAAAAAACAGCAGAGCGCCTTATATGAGCAGGCAGTCAGCTAAAGAAGGGAATCAATAAATAACTATAATCGTAATAAACGAACAAAAAATAGCGGAGAATCCACGGATTACATAAAGGAAATGGGTACCTGAACAGAAAAGTGAGTCTCAAATAGCTACACAATAACTATAACAATCGTAATAAATGAACAATAAAACAATACAGAACTGCTAAGCAAGGAGAAGGGACGGCCTTATATGGCGTTCGTTTATAAAACAGCGGAGAGGCTGTGTAAAGGTAGCTTCACAAAAAAACAGATCCTTAACAAATTGTTATTGGTATATTTTCCCTCAATTTAAAAAGGTTTTCTTTTTTTCTTAATAAAAATTTAAAAGCAGTACTTCGCCGCTGCGAAGCGCGCGGATTTCGCTATATATATATATATATATATATATATATATATATATATATAAATATATATATATATGTAGATATGTATATATATATATATATATATATATATATATATATATATATATATATATGTGAATGTATGTATGTATATATGTCTGTCTATATATATATATATATATATATGTAGATATGTATATATATGTGTATATATATATGTAGATATGTATATATATATATGTATATATATATGTAGATATGTAAATATGTATATGTATATATATATGTGTCTGTATATGTATATATATATATATATGTGTGTATGTATGTATGTATGTGTGTATATATATATATGTATGTTTATGTATGTATGTGTATATGTATATATGTATATGTGTGTGTGTATGTATGTGTGTATATGTATGTGTATATATATGTTGATATGTGTATATATATGTGGATGTGTATATGTATATATATATATATATATATGTATATGTAGATATGTGTATATGTAGATATGTATATATATGTATATATGTATATACAGTATATGTTTACATAACCTCTTTAACACACTACTTCTCCGCTGCGAAGCGCGGGTATTTTGCTAGTGATAAATAAATACCAAAAAAGTCTAAATTTCACCAGTTGATGGAGATGCAGAAAATGTCACAAGCTTGCGCATCAAAATGTAGTATGAAAATAAATGCTCTAATTTGGTTGTTTCCAAAATAGCTCAAAATGCAGCTACTAGAAAGTCTCAAACAATATGTACAATTGTGTACAAAAAATTACATAAAGCATTGTCATTTTAAAAATTTTAGTGAAATTTAAAGCAAAAAATTTGCCCAAAAAATAAAGAAGAAAGTTGATGATACACACAGAAAAGAAAACCACTTCCTGCCAATGATGTTTCCTTTAAGACTTAAGTGTCTTGGTTATTTTCTTAAAGAGTCTATATTTTATCACATATACTGTGACCTGCATTTTAACATATGCTCATATGGGCAGAAAACTATATGACTTTATACCTTTCTGTCTAACAGTTCATGTTTCTATTCCGTTGACTATCTAACAATCTGAGATTATTCTGTGGTCACATCAGAAATATAGCACAACATTAAGAGCATTCCATTAACATGTTAGCTTATAGGAAGTAAATCAGTCAGTCGTTTACTAACCCGGCTAGTCCTGACCAGAGTTGCAGGGGGTGATCGTGTAGGCTCGCTAGTACAGGGACCAAGGCAGGAACAAACCCTGGATGGGGCACCAGTCCACAGAAGGGTGAACACACACACACACACACATACCCCAACCACACACTAGGGCCAATTTAGCATTGCCAATCTATTGAACCTGTGTTTCTTTGGACTGTGAGAGGAAACTGCAACACCGAGGGGAAACCCACATAGGGGAGGACCTGCAAACTCCCCACAGAGAAGACCCGAGATGTAATCCCTGGTCTCCTTACTGCAAGGCAGCAGTGCTACCACTATGCCACCGTGCCACCCGGGTAAATCAGAACTTCCATTATCTCTGTAGCTATGTAAAAGTTACATTCTATTTAAATTAAGTAAACACTTACATGAATTTACCAATAACACTAATTTAATAGGTTTGGCTCTTAAAGTTACAGCGGAGAAAATAAGTATTGAACGCGTCAATGTTTTTCTCAGTAAATATATTTCTAATGGGGCTATTGACATGGAATTTTCACTTGATGCCGGTAACCACCCAAGTAATCCACACATACAAAGAAATCAAAACAAATAAGTCCATAAATATAAGTTATGTGTAATAAAGTGGAATGACACTGGGAAAAAGTATTGAACACATGAAGAAAAGGAGGTGTAAAAAGGCACGGAAAGTCAAGAAACCAATTGAAATCTGTCAATCCTGCCCCCTATCAGAGCAAATGAATATCAGCTGGTTTAGTCCTAATTGATTGTCTATAAAAAGGTTTCTCATTATCAAGGTGTCACACAAGAAGTATCTCATGATGGGTAATAGAGCTCCCTCAAGTTCTGTATAAACACGCACATCTGCATCATCCTTTAAGTCTGTATTGAGAACACAGGTTTTCCAAGTCGGAGTTTCTGGTGTGTGTTTATTACTATCTGCCTATTCACTGCATTCAATCCCAGATGTGGAAGAGCTTTATGTAATATGCAACTTGCAAATATGCACTTATGATTCAAATTTGGGAAAACTAAAGTGTCAACAGGTATGAGGAAAAGAAGACCTCCAATTGCTGCAGCATTCAGAAGCCTAAATGCCAGTTAAATGGCCCACTTCTCCAAGTGCACAAGTGTACTTGTGGCCAACTGAAAGTGATTCAGCATCTCTGCTTCAGTAAAAGAGCTTTTCACATATCCATCTCCCAAAGCACTGTGTGAATTGTAGTGCAGGCACTTATATCACAAGAACATTAGACTTCTCAGCACAAGAACAACAAGGTAGAAGATTATTAAAAGTAAATAATTTCCATAGATGCTGTGGCTCTGCCTTACATCATAGCCCTCAACCTCTTAAGGCACATTTGACTTTGCCCCACCATATGGCAACTGATATCTATATTGCAAATATTGAAGCACATAATCGTAAACTTGTCTTGTGTATTTTGCAATCTTTTCTTAGTGAGCATATGAAAAGTGTATTTGTTGTAACACATCCATGTGCCAATGAGATAACAATGTCTTCAGAGTTCTCTTTTTAAGAGTCAGCTATTACAGAATATATGCCCATTCCTCATGTGCAACAGGTCCTCACATCTGGTGGGACTGGACTTGTTCAATTAGCTTGTTTTTGTTTGCTCAGACATCGTGTAAGTTCCCACCAAGATGACATGTACAGTAAGACCGAAGTATCAATTTAAAGAGTTGTTTTGAATTGTTTGAAGAATTGTTACTTTAAAGTGTATTTTCATGGGCGCTGTCACAAGAATGAACAGGAGACATCAAAGGTTTGAGGCAGCCACCCGTATATTATGCCCTGGCTGCAAATGGGTAAATTTTTTGAGTTGGATTCAAGTCAGACTCCAAAACAGAACTGAATCATAAGAGTAAATATTGCAGTTTTAAAGGTTGAAACCAGAAGTGACGTCATCATAGGTGCCGGAACTGGAAGTGGCGTCAACATGGGCGCCAGGACCCGGTGGGATTTCCCATGAATAGTCTGCAGAGGATTGAGAGAAAAAGTCAGTGCACCTCACAACCCCAATCCAATCCCCCCATCTGGCCATGGAAATATCACTATTCAAGGTTCATTAACTGCCTCCCATTCGCACGTGTGTGACAGGGGATAAACAGTAGATATAAGGTAAATTTTCGAGACTGAAATACTAGTCAATCTACTGCTTTGAATTTGAAGAACTGTAAGTACTGTATTTGAAATTGATTTCCTCTGTGGGTTATCTTTGGAATGGTCTTATGTCTCAACAAAACATGTATTAAGTTGTCCTAAGTATGTTTATACATTTATAGGGTTTATTATTGTCACATGTAAGGAGTACAATGAAATTCTTTCTTGCATGCACTAATCAACATTCAACATGTCAGCACTCATGGTAAGTGAGCATAATCACAACACCTCAAAAACTTCTCTCTTCCTTACCTGAAAATAATAATAATAAGTTACATTTATTGAGCGCCTTTCACAAACCCAAGGTCACTTTACATACAGAGTAAAAAAAAAATTACACAGATGACAAAAGTTTGTAGAAGAAGTTTTCAGTTGAGATTTAAAAGTGCAGAAACAGGAGCAATCTCAGAGAGACTGAGGAAGAGAGTTCCAGAGTTGAGGTGCTATATCACTGAAGGACCTGCCTCCCAGGGTGGAGAGTCTGGTGTGTGGGACAGTAAGGAGATTACTGCTCGAGGACCTGAGAGAGCGACAAGGAGTGTAAGGAGCTAGTAGCTGAGTGAGGTAGAGGGGGGCAAGGTTATGTAGGGCTTTGAAGGTGAGAAGGAGAATCTTGAATTTAATCCTTGATGGAACCAGTAACCAGTGAAGCTGGGAGAGAACAGGGGAGATGTGAGCAAAACGCTTTTTGTGGGCTGTGGAGTTCTGAATGTACTGTAGCTTCAGTATAGATTTTGCAGGAGGCCGATGAAGAGGGAATTACAGTAATCAATACAAGACATTATGAAACAATGATCCAGAGTTTGAGCATCAGACAAGGACAGAAATGGACAGAGGCGGGCAATGTTACGGAGATGACAGAATAAAATTTTGGAAAGAGACCTAATGTGTAGCTCAAAGTTATGTGATGAATCACACAAAACACCAAGATTTCTGACAACAGGAGCAGGTTTGACAAGTGAACCATCAACAGAAGCAGAAAAATTGGATGCCTTAGAAAGTTGGGATTTTGGACCTACCAGTAACACTTTAGTTTTATTGGCATTTAGTTTGAGAAAGTTATTTTCCGTCCATAGCTTAAGATCAATGATGCAGTCAGTGAGTGTGATGGGGGGTGAATCTGTAGGGGAGTCTGTACTAAGATATAACTGTATATCGTCTGTATAACAGTGGAAGTTAAGGCCATGTCTGTGAAAAATCTGACCCAAAGGAAGGATGATTGACAGTGTCAAATGCTGCACTTAAGTCAAGAAGGAGGAGAATATTAAGTGAACCATAGTCTGCAGACCAGAGAAGATCATTAACTACACGAAGAGCTGTCTCAGTGCTGTGCTGTGTACGAAAGCCAAACTGAAAAGGCTCATAGAGTGTATTATCTAGAAGAAAAGCATGGAGTTGTGTATCAACCACGCATTCCATCACCTTACCAAAAAAGGGAGATTAGAGATAGGCCTGTAACTGGAGAGAGAAGAAGGATCCAGGTCAGGTTTTTTAAGGATTGGGGTAACTGCAGCAGTTCTGAGGGCAGTAGGGACAGAACCTGAACTGAAACATGCATTTATCAATGAGGCAACAGGAATACTAATTATAGATGAGCATGTCTTAAGCAGAGAAGTGGGGGCAGGATCAAGCAGACAGGAGGAGGAATTAAATTTATTAATAAGATCAGAAATGGTAAGAGAGTCAACAGGCAAGAAACAAGTGAGCCTTGATGATGGAGATGGCAGATCAGAACGAGTGAGTGATTGAGGTGTGGAGGGGAAACTGTGATAGATCTGATCAATTTTGGTATTAAAGAAATGTAAGAATGCCTGACACTGTTCAGCTGTAATGGGCCATGCTAGAGGAGGGAGTTGGAGGAGTTTATTAACAGTTCTAAAAAGAGTTCTAGGCCTGGTCTCAGCACCATTTATGAGAGAAGAAGAATAGTTGGAGTGAGCAGTGTTAAGGGCATCCCTATATTTAAGTATGTGCTCAGTGTAAAGCTGTGAATGAACTATGAGGCATGTTTTCTTATAAAGCTGTTCAATACACAGAATGGTGGCTTTCATAGCTCTGAGCTCATTGGTGTACCAGTGACAGGAGCGGGAGGCTGGAACACACCTAGTCCAGAAATCTTACCGATAGAAAAAAATAAATAAATGAGCCATAATGTGCTATGCTGAGTAAGATGTTCTTATGAATATTTTCCTTATAAACCTATGTTATAATAACATAGAAACAAAGTTTTAACAAAGTAACAAATTAAAGCATCCATCTTCATTAATCCCACGTTGATCTAATGAAGACGATTTGCCAATAAGGTTTTTGGAAATTATTTCCATCTGAGAGTTGAACTTTAAGTGAAAAAAATAAATACATATACATAAAGCAGTGAGATAAGTTTTGGCTTCTCTTAACCATGCACTGGAGAAGTGTGGTTAAGAAAGTAGATGGATGAAGGAAAGATAAAGCTAAAGAAAAAATGTGAACATCTTAAAGTGTTGTGGTCGACTGACAGTTCTGCTGAAAGCAAAGAGCATCAGATAAACAGACACACCTTTGATGACATTGCAATTTCCAACTTGTCGGCTCCCTTTTAGTTATTTATTTTTTTTTTTCCAGCTTTTGCACTCACACATTCAATTCTAGAAAAATCCCAAGGATTGCCTCCCACTACGAACACACAGTGTCTCATTGTCTCAGACACGGGCCAAGATTTTTTTTTTTTTTTTTTGCATCAAAAAAAAAAAAAAAACTCCACAGGGTTCCTGGTATCTCAAGCAAGTAGAATGATTAATTATGTTTAATTGCATCCAATTGCACATTTGTAATTGTCAATTTATTAAGATTTTCTTTCTAATTATAGAAAGCAATACGCTAACTCCAGCTCCCTTATGAATGCTTGGAGAATAAGATTTCTAAAGAAAAAATTATTCTCACTTCAAAAAAAAAAAAGAAACAACTAAATAAGACAAAATAAATTCTGCACTCCTTTCTTTAGACAAAAAATAAAGTGATCATTTCAGGAGACTTATTTAATTCTTGACATACACAATAATAGTAAACTGCAAATAAATCTGTAATGATATAGACATTCGGTAGCACATTTGTGCAACAAATTTCTATATAAAATGTACCGTTTTAAGTGACTTAATTCTGTTACACTCAGTGTCTAATGCATATATACAAAGCCTAAAAATATACAACTTCCAAATTCAGTTAAATACGCAGGTCATAGCCCAACAATGAAGCCTTTGAGGCTGGCTTTGCTCTGACATGTTACATTCTTAAATAACTGTTTTTCGTGCTTACTGCTGGCTTCAAGTCTTGGGCTGATGCTGTTACTTCACACTTATAGCTGGATAGCTTTTTATTTTATCTAGATACAGCTTTTGGATATTTATTAAAAGGACAGATAATGTAGCCTTTTTAAAAATTGAAGGTGATTTATGTTAAAGACAAACTTCTAAGACTTTAAACGAGCCTACGCTGTGCAAGATAATTTTAGGACAGTGTTGTCTAATTGTAACAAAACAATGCTTAAAATCAACAGATTATTATTAAGTAAAATGTTAAAGGGCACATATGACAAGCTACTGCCATTAAAAACACCAGTATGAAGTTGATCACAGCTTCTTAATATCAATGATATGTAACAGCAAGCAAAACAGTAAATTAAGGAAGAAATAGAAGCAAGTTGTAAAAGGGCAATCCATGTCATAGAATTGAAAAACACTGCAATAAATTCAAAAGATGTATTTCTGGTAATAATATCATCACCTTATTTGATTTAATTGTTTGCAGTGGCTCAGTTTGTAGCCTTTTGATTTTGCTCTCTAGATTCTGTATTATACTGGAGGTCTCTGTCTATAAAACAGAGCAATAAGCCACCAGTAAGCAGAATCCATTGCAAACCTTTAATAACATGATCTGGTATGGCTGACTTAATTACCATGTAATGTAATAAATCAATGAATGACACCTGTGCCCTCACGTACCATATTCCTGGCTTCAAGTAGTATAACAGAAAAAAAAATGAAAATCTGACAGACTATCTACAGTGCTAATAGGCACCACTCAAATAATTCTTAGAAAAATGAATACATTTTATCAAACTAAAATACAACTTAAAATGAAACCACCATCTGCAAGTGGATTCTAAGAAATATTAAATATATATTTTAGTTTAACAGAGTCAATATTGAAAGCTCAGCTAGCTGGTGTGCCACTGAGGCTGCTTACATGGTGCAGCAAAACAGTATCAAAAAGAATGATACACACTTAGGCTCTAAACCATTTATAGCTGTAGAAAAAAAAAAAGAACCAAAAAAAGAAAAAAATGAAAAGACAGTTAAATTAAATAGACTGTTGAAGGTGTTTTGTCTCTACAGAAGAACAGAAGGGCTTTGTAATAAGTAGGACCGGAAGAAGAAACATAATCAGAAATACATGATTGGGTCATTACAGGCAAGTCAAAAACAAGGCTGTCCAAAAAACAGAAAAAAAGTGATAAGAAATCATAGTGAAAAAGCGTAGGATCAGAAGATAGAGTAATCCGCAATCTTGGATAGGAAATGTATGCCAATAGTAATCTTTTAACTTGTCGCACTGATGACAGAAAATTTATAACCTCCAAGATTCGCCACAACAACCAAGAGTTGTGTCATGACAATGGAAAAAAATAAAATTATGTCGCCTGCATATAATTCAAGATGGTATCGTAAACAGACCAACATAACTTCAACAACTGTGAGTAATATTACAAACATCAATATCAAAATTGAATTTTCTATATACTTCAAAACCTAAACCAGACTCAAAATGGCTGACAAAAATGTGCTGAAGGCCTTAGTAAAAATGAATATAGAATTAACTTACAAAACAAATAGTAAGAAAGAGAAATGTAGTAGTCAATGAACATGTAATGGTGAAATGCTATAAAAAGACTAGAAAAACCAAGCGTCAAAACATAAAGCACAGCTTAAAAAATCAAAGTAAAAAAACATACTCAATCCCTGATGTAATAACTTGTCCCTGAATCCAAAATGCAAAAAAATACATGAGAGAGTAAAATAATAAAACAAAAAAAAAATCTCAGGACTGGATGATGCAATGGGACAAATAATCCTCATGTCACAGGAACCAGCAGATGACACTGTGACCTATGAGAATGATATAGACAGGTCATAAAGGGATGAGGAACATAAGTGATGCGCGTATATTATAGGGTGAAAATAGATAGATAGATAGATAGATAGATAGATAGATAGATAGATAGATAGATAGATAGATAGATAGATAGATAGATAGATAGATAGATAGATAGATAGATAGATAGATAGATAGATAGATGGATGGGCACTATATACTGTGATAGATAGATAGATAGATAGATAGATAGATAGATAGATAGATAGATAGATAGATAGATAGATAGATAGATAGATAGATAGATAGATAGATAGATAGATAGAGTGCATCCGGAAAGTATTCACAGCGCATCACTTTTTCCACCTTTTGTTATGTTACAGCCTTATTCCAAAATGGATTAAATTAATTTTTTTCCTCAGAATTCTACACACAACACCCCATAATGACAATGTGAAAAAAGTTTACTTGAGGTTTTTGCAAATTTATTAAAAATAAAACAACTAATAAATCTCATGTACATAAGTATTCACAGCCTTTGCTCAATACTTTGTCGATGCACCTTTGGCAGCAATTACAGCCTCAAGTCTTTTTGAATATGATGCCACAAGCTTGGCACACCTATCCTTGGCCAGTTTCGCCCATTCCTCTTTGCAGCACCTCTCAAGCTCCATCAGGTTGGATGGGAAGCGTCGGTGCACAGCCATTTTAAGATCTCTCCAGAGATGTTCAATCGGATTCAAGTCTGGGCTCTGGCTGGGCCATTCAAGGACATTCACAGAGTTGTCCTGAAGCCACTCCTCTGATATCATGGCTGTGTGCTTAGGGTCGTTGTCCTGCTGAAAGATGAACCGTCGCCCCAGTCAGAGGTCAAGAGCTCTCTGGATCAGGTTTTCATCCAGGATGTCTCTGTACATTGCTGCAGTCATCTTTCCCTTTATCCTGACTAGTCTCCCAGTCCCTGCCACTGAAAAACATCCCCACAGCATGATGCTGCCACCACCATGCTTCACTGTAGGGATGGTATCGGCCTGGTGATGAGCGGTGCCTGATTTCCTCCAAACGTGACGCCTGGCATTCACACCAAAGAGTTCAATGTTTGTCTCATTAGACCAAAGAATTTTCTTTCTCATGGTCTGAGAGTCCTTCAGGTGCCTTTTGGCAAACTCCAGGCGGGCTGCCATGTGCCTTTTACTAAGGAGTGGTTTCCGTCTGGCCACTCTATCATACAGGCCTGATTGGTGGATTGCTGCAGAGATGGTTGTCCTTCTGGAAGGTTCTCCTCTCTCCACAGAGGACCTTTGGAGCTCTGACAGAGTGACCATCGGGTTCTTGGTCACCTCCCTGACTAAGGCCCTTCTCCCCTGATCGCTCAGTTTAGGTGGCCGGCCAGCTCTAGGAAGAGTCCTGGTGGTTTCGAACTTCTTCCACTTACGGATGATGGAGGCCACTGTGCTCATTGGGACCTTCAAAGCAGCAGAAATTTTTCTGTAACCTTCTCCAGATTTGTGCCTCGAGACAATCCTATCTTGGAGGTCTACAGACAATTCCTTTGAATTCATGCTTGGTTTGTGCTCGGACATGAACTGTCAAATGTGGGACCTTCTATAGACAGGTGTGTGCCTTTCCAAATCATGTCCAATCAACTGAATTTACCACAGGTGGACTCCAATTAAACTGCAGAAACATCTCAAGGATGATCAGGGGAAACAGGATGCACCTGAGCTCCATTTTGAGCTTCATGGCAAAGGCTGTGAATACTTTTGTACATGGGATTTCTCAGTTTTATTTTTAATAAATTTGCATTAACCTCAAGTAAACTTTTTTCACGTTGTCATTATGGGGTGTTTTGTGTAGAATTCTGAGGAAAAAAATGAATTTAATCCATTTTGGAATAAGGCTGTAACATAACAAAATGTGATGCGCTGTGAATACTTTCCGGATGCACTATATGATGGGCACTATATACTGTAGTAGATAGATAGATAGATAGATAGATAGATAGATAGATAGATAGATAGATAGATAGATAGATAGATAGATAGATAGATAGATAGATAGATAGATAGATAGATAGATAGATAGATAGATAGATAGATATGAAAGGCTCCAGTTTGGCACAGTCCCAGTGACGATTATGCAGACTCATTGCAGTTAATAAAGGAGCCCCCATAGCGTTTCCTGACACACTTTTGGAGAATAATTCATTGACTGAAAGTCCTCAGCGTTAGTTTGTCAGACAGAGGATGTGCAGTATTGTTCATAATGGCACTCATTTTTGTTTTAACTCTCTCCTTTGCTATGCCCTCCAGGGAGTCCAGAGTACTGTAAGACTACAGTAATTTATGATTAAATTTATTTGCTTAATAGACACTTTTATCCAAAACGATTTTACAAAAGAGGTCAATATAATTGCCTAAAACTTCAGTTTGGGGGATGTTTAGGAACAGTATCTGTTCATCTGATTCTAACCTCTTGACTTGTAGTTTTAATACTTGAAGATGTAGACTGCTTGAGACGTAGAGCAACTAGAACAGCAAAGCGTGTGCTTATACTGTATATATGAAGTCTTCATAACCAGTCCCTTTGAAATTTTAAGGAATGTTTGCATAAAATATATCAGAAAATCTAATAGAAACAGTAAAAGCTGAGGTTAGAGTAACAAAAAAATATTTTTCTAACTATTCAGAAAAGGAGAAATGTGCAAAGGAGGCCGCTTCCTGCAGCAATAAACATGCAAATAATAAGAATATATGATACTTTAATGAGAAGACCCCAATGTCAGTAGACATTATGAGTAATGCATATCTTGTTTCCAATTTTACAAGCAAACACAAACCAAGAGAATGGGCAAGCTTTTAATTATGTCATTTGACTAAACAGTTACTGTAAGTACTTTATTGTCTTTTGAAGACTTAAATATCATGAACATTTCAGGCTTTCTTTAATTTATGTATTTTAAAATAGGGTAAGAACAATTTAAATATACTTTCCTCGTCCTAATTAAAGTGATAAAACATTTATAATTGGAACGTTACTTTTATTTGTGTTGTCTGCAATGTACAGTTTTTCTTTAGTTGAATAAATTATTTTTATTGTAATTGTTATGTTGGGATTTTAAAAGTAACTGAACAATACAAAATAAATAATCAAATAAAGATACAGGAAAATACACCAAATTAAATTTATGGCAGAGTTTATAGTCATGTTACACATTGTTTTTTCTTTCTTCTAAAGAATTAAACCAGAAGAAGCAGAAGTAGAAATTTAAAACTAAGAATTTAAAAAATTGGAATAACTTAGATTACATAGATATTATTACTAGCCTTGGCAGAAGCAAGGATTACTTACAGATAGTTGAAATTAAGCAATATCAAAATATTTAATTTTGTATTTCCAGACTATTCTCTGTGTTTTGCATAATCTGTTAATTGGACCTATCAAGATGTGTGTTTCTGTGTGAGTGTGCCCTGTGCCCACAGATGTCAAAATAAGCAATTGCTGCCTGTGACCAGGGCCGTCTTAACACATGGGCATGCTGGGCAGTTGCCCGGGGATCCCATACTAATCTATGTTTTTTGTGACTTGTGTAGTTAGGGGCCCCAGTGCACTGCTTTGCCCGGGGCCCTATAATGCTGTTAAGATGGCCCTGCCTGTGACCTTAATTCAGATAAATGGATTTAAAGTTTAATGGATGGATTTGTGCTATAAATTTGTGTGAACCATCATTATACTGATATGAGCCTTTACCATTTAGAACAGAAGTTTCTTTACTTCTTCTTTTGTTTCGGCAAACCATAAAACCATTTGATATGATCATCTGTTTTATCACTCAACTTGTGATGGAATTAGAGAAAAAGGGGGATAAAGCAGTTCACGCTTGAGGCATGAAAACTCTGCTTTATTAGGTATCATTTAGGTCTTAAATGTGTTTTAATAGTTCATTAACAGTACAATGTTGTGGCTGGATGCAGAAATGACAGGTTGCACAAATAAAAATTGCAACAGCAAACAGGTCATCCCGTTTAATACAACAGAAAGTTCAACCAAAAAAAGGTGTCTTTCCCTTCAGTCAAAAAGGCTTAGCTCTTGCTGCGGATTCAGAGTCTGTTTGCCCCCTTAAGAGCAGCTAGGTTTCTTATAATTGGGGGACCAGAAGGGGCGGGGCTAAGTGCAGTTTCTCTGTGCTCCAGGGAGAGAAGGTGAAGACAGCACCCCCCTCTCGTCCCGACAGGTTATTGCATATCAAGCCCATGAGCAAATCCTCCGATGTGCATGCATGAAATATGTATATATTGGAGCTCTGACACAATACCAAAACACATACATGACAACATTGTATTCTGAAAGACTGGCCCAGGCTCTCCAATGTGTTAAACCGGTAAGAAAAGCTTACGAGACTTTCACAGGCTTTCTCAAAAAAGTTACACATGCAGTCATGTCTGAGAACTTTTGAACGGTTGAATGGATATGGTACTCATTGTGTTAGCAGACAGAAAATGGCTGTTTCACTGCACACTGTGCTCTTTAAATGCTGAAATATTATTCAACCACACCCCGGAGAAGCAAATCAAAGACAAAGAAGTGTTTAAAAAATATTGTGTCTATTGAAAGAGTAGGTAAAGAGGAAATAGTGCAAAAGTATCATTTTAAAAAGCAGGATATTTACACTCCAATCCTCTGATAAAAGGCAGACGAAGCAACAGTGCCCCTGACCAAAGGATGAGAGCCTGTTTTACACTGAGATGCTTTCCTTTGCTTCCAGAATATTTGCTGCTCAGTTACCAGTGTGTGTAATGCCCTGACAGCCATTTTACCATAATGAAGGATTATATTTACAGATAAACTATTAATTTAACTAATTCATGCTGTTATAAGAAATTTATAATCATACAATAAGCTGTGTTTTAAGATTGAAGCTTGATAGGCTGAAAACAGTGGAGTGCTTTGTTTTGTAATTGGCTACATGGGGCTATTGAGGAGATAGAAAATGAAAACTCAGAAGGTCCTTGTGTCTGCTTTCTATGTCTCTAAATGAACTGTAAATGAACCCAATATCTTACAATAGTATATAACACTGGCCCAGAAACAGTAGAAGAATTTATAGGCTTACAAACATGGTTGGTCTTATGAACGGCATGGTTATTAATATTCGGTCACAAAACATGAGCCTAAATGTTTGTAGAAAGGAATATCTTTTCTTCATTATAAGTAGCACTGGGGAAAGTAGCTAAGAGCTACACAAGAGGCAGCTATATGGGTGAACAGCGAGTTAAGCGTCATGCAGAAGAACAGGAGTTCCATGCAGTGTGGCTTTTGGAAGCCAGCAGGTATTACCTCATCTCTACTTGTTAGGGACTGTGAAACATCTGTTATACTTTACACAGAGCATGGATCATGCATGTATAAGACAAACCACTGTATTGTTTTTTTTTAAAAGAGCTGCATCAGTTGGGTGGTGCCCTGTAGTATGGCATGGCTGTAGTCTGTCCATTTTTTGGCCTAACACCAGTTCATTTTTACTCTCTGTCACCATCTCTGTGACATTGCTTAAACACATTTAGCAGCCATCGGTGAGGTATCCATGGACCTTGCCACTTCTGTCACTAGTTCAGATATTGCACGTTCGGCATACAGTTACCTTTTATAACACTTGATTTCACCCACACTTTTCAAAATGTGCTGCAAGTGCCACTTTGGTCATTGCAGTGTTTTATTATTCAGATTTCTGTTTAAAAGTTGGGATTTCAATCTTCCTGTACATGTTGTGAATACTTCATTTATTGCCATGATATGGTGATATTATTTAATTAATAATAATTAAATTTACATTGCTTTACATCAGGTCTATAATTTAAAAGGATACTTTCATCCAAGCTTTAGGCACCACGCCACTTAAAAGGAAGCTTTCTCAGGTGTGGTTTCGTTTCACTTGTGTGTGGTTCCACCATCTCATCAATTCTCTAACAAACCTTCGAGAAATAAGCAAAAGAACTTAATGAGAAACATGTGAGAATGTAGCACCCTGTGAGGAAAGAAAATACACCAGGCAATGTTTTCTTGATGCAGGTAAAAGACTATTGAACTTTATTGAACACAACTAAACTACATGTACAACTGTTGCCTCTCCACTCATCATCCCGCCACATCCCACATTGCAGTGCGTGTGAATTATGTCCTCAGAGCGGCACAGAGCCTCCAGCCACTACAAGAAGATCGTTTGTCATCAAGAAGCCAGGAATTGTCTCATGCGGTGTGTAACGAAACACCTATACATCATGTCAAGATTTTGTCTCGTTAATGTTTATGTAAGCTTTTCCAGATGATTATTTATTTCTTCTGTCACACACCTTTGCTGTAGCGTCACCACACTGACTTACAAGGCTGTCCCTACTGCACGTCTTAGGTGTGAACATGCAACTGCTATTTTGCCACTAGCAATGTTTAAAAGGGGCAGACATGCAGAATGTGAGCAGCTTTTTCCTGATTTTCCTTGAAACTATCTTTGCAGGATTCCAGAAGATTACCATTCTCTTATTTGTTTCTTCTGCTTATTATTTGCTTACTATTTTTCTTTCCCAATTTTTTAGTGTGATTTTTTTTTATAGGTGATGTTTTTTTCTGCTCCTTGGAGCAACTAGCGTGAGATGCTTTGTTGTCCCCATTTTACTGTTTGTTTTGCATACAATCATTGCCATTTTGTGTTTCAAAGTCATGGCCATGGCCATGTTGATGACGGTAATGACACCCCTGGCCAGTCACAATGACTTTTCATGTGATACCCTAACATCACAGCTATTTAGAACAATGGCAGGTTGCAGTCTTCATCCTAGCTTGTGGATCAATAGAGCAATATATTGAAAATCTTATTTTAGTCAATGAAAAAATCTCTTAGTCAGCAGTAGGACTTCTGTCTTTGACTTTTTGACCATAAGGTTTGGCTCAAGATTTTATGTCAGTGCTTGATATAAAAAATTTTTATGATTGTTTCAAAACTATCACTACTCAAAACTATTTTAAAACAAATAACCCCAAACAGTTGACAAAGTGCCTGGATAGAAAATTAGGAAGGTTTTGTCCTGAAAAGTCCATTTCTTCATAAATAACCTAAACATTGTGGACATCTACAGCTTATACCTGACGATTCACGGCACCAGAGTTCTCTTTGCTTGTATGTGATACAGGGTTGCTTCACTCATTTCTCTAATTACTACACAAACTCGGCAGTCAAAGAGGGATGATCCTAAACAACAGCATGTTTCTTACAGAAAACTAAATAAACCATTGGGATTATTGGCAAAAAGATGATTGAAATTTGGAAAGACTGGAACAGCAATGCTGGTTCTTATGTATGGTGACTGAATAAGCAGAAGTTGTGGGAAACTGTGGTTGGCACGATTTTGAAAGGAAATTTTATTATTTTTTGGATTTAAAGGTTCTTTTTGATGTTTGCATGAGCCAAGTTATTAAATTGAGTTAATATTAGAAGATGTGTTTTCTTATGTGTCACTGGCATCCTGTCTACAGTTGGATGAAACTTTGTGTTTGATGTCGCAGGGACAGGCTTAAGCCCAGCAACACTGAAAATGCATTAAGCGAGATCAGTAAATAGAAGGATGAGTTTCTTTTCTTTTTTTTAGTTTAAGGAGAGAATCGGGTAACGTTATCAATTTTTATGCCTTGCATTAAAGACTATTGCCACTCACTGTAATTCTTTAGAACTGTCAGTGCTGAAAATATTAACAGAAAATGAGATTTTGTTGATCAGGGATCTTCCTTTAAACACTAGTAACAGGAAGGCAGTTACATCTTGTTAATATACAATGTGTTAACCAATGCTTTAATTTGGTCTCAAAAGTGCTAGCCATTAGTGTTAACATTTTTGTTCAAACAAAAAAGAGATGTACTATTTCAATTGAAGAAGTAATAATCAGTTGAAACCACCATCTTTGGCTGGATACTCTTTGCATACTGCCGTGAATTAAAATGATTTGCTGTGTTTGAAAATTTCTGTTGTAAAAGTGAACCTAAGGTGATACTTAAAATGTTCTGTTCGCTTTCATCTTGCCCATTACATACAGTACATTTCAGATTAGTGGTCGGGGTCTATCCCAACAGCATCTTGCACAAGGCTGAAACATTTCTGGACCCATCCACCCAGTCTTAAGCAGACCCACAGGGCAAATTTGGCTTTGCCAATTAACTGAGCACATATCTTTGACATGTGGGAGAAAAAAAGCAGAATACTCAGGGGAAAAAAACACCAATAGACAGTGATGAACGCCCACAATCCCCCAGATAATGATTGAATTCAGGATCTGAACTAAGCATGCTTGGTCCACGTGGCAGCAGTGTTAACTACTCTGCTACCTCTTTTTTAATAGAAAAAAATATATATAGTAAACACACAGCTCTATCCATTTACTCATTTTCATATTTTTGTATAATTTTATACAATCTAAGTCTGCTTATCTATATTAATGGCCTTAAGATAAATGCTGGTGTAGTTCTGCTCATTCAGAGAAACGTGATAATATTTTACTTGATAATATGGAAAGGCATGTTGCAAAGCACTGTCTCATTAAATCCAACATACTACTTGTATTGTAATACATTGTGAAAAAACCCACCTTGACAAACACAAAAAAATGGTTTGGGGCAGCCACCTGTATATTGTTCCTGGCTGCAAAAGGGTATAAGTAATCACACTGATGTGCATAGAACGGAGTTCAAAACTGAACTGAGTAGTGAAGGAAGTTGTCCGTTATTTAAAGCAGGGAACTGGAAGTGATGTCATTGAGGGCCGGAGTCGTAAGTGATGTTGTTGGGGCCCAAAACTTGAAGTGACATCAGTCACATATAGAGTGAAGCCGCGAAAGGTGAAGCGCGATATAGCGAGGGATCACTGTAGTGTCTAATTCACAACACTTAATTCCCTGACTAATGGCAGTGTCTTTACATAAAAGGAGTTTACTTTTTTTAAAATAAACAAAATGTGCAATTATTATCCAGAATTGTTCAAAAAGAACCAAAGTAACTTCAGTCATTAGAAGATCATGAAATAATTGTTCTCACCTGAAACATGCAAATGCAACACCATCATCTCTTGTCAGCCATCTAATTACAAGAACTCACAGGCACAGCATTTTTATGCACTTTTTATGCTTCTTCATGTTGTTATTTTGTTTATCTCTTTGTTGACACTACCATATTGCAGTCAGCAGCAGAACCTGCATGCATATCCGGGTACATACGTGACCATTTACTTAAATGCATTCTGGATAAATTAGCTGAAAAAAAGCAGATACATGTTTAAAAAGTAAAGATTTTTATGTTTTGAACATTTAGTGCTTCTCAGAACAGATCAGATTTTGTTTAAATGTCACCCAAAATAAAATGGATGTTTTTCCCTCTTTTTCTGATTGGCAGAATTACATAGAGGCAGTCATCCAGAGTACAAAGAACAGGAAACAATTAGAGTCTATGGTTCTTACAAGCCAGGATTTTACACAGGCCTTAGCATTGAAGGCGATGAGCCAGATATCTGCTGCAAAGTTGGACTGTTTGCTTTGTGACTGGTTGAGCCATCTAGAGGCTCAAAGTGCTAAAAAATGACTTAGGCTAAAAATGCTATATTATATTGGGGTTTTGGTCTGAGGAATTTGTCTGTTTACATATTTGCTTTTTGTGTTTTTTTTCCTTTGCATAGATTGTTGTCTGTACATTGCTCATTTTACACTACAGTCAGTCTTTTAGTGAAAAATTGAAAATACAGTAGCATCACTCTGACTGTAAATGCCTCCTTCACAGGTGAATATAGGGAACTTTTTAAAATGTTTTACCTACACAATAATGATCTTTCATTATGTAGCTAACAGCTAACAGGTGAGGTTCCTTGTAGGAGGTCCTGCCATGAATTCCTTATTGTTCAGCTTGTTAATGGTTTCACTATGGCGGTCACAGTCTTACTTAAATACGCTGTAACATTAGATCTAGCTGAGGCTGAGACTGCAAATAACTATATTTAGATCAGAAGAGGAATCATGCAGTAAGATGCCCTGGTAGCATGTTCTTGCATGACAACAACCTTGATGTTCAATCTAGGGAACTGGATTACTATCTTTAGGGTGCACTATAGCCTATAATTACATGTGGATCCCTTGAAATACTGATACCAGAAATGTACACAAAGCAAAGGAAGCACACTGTTCTGGTAGGAAAAGTGTCCACTTCCCACATAATGCCAGAGCAAAGTCAACCCAGTATTTAGCAGGAATGGCTGACCCTCTATTAAATAAGACAAGGCCATAAGAGGGCAGTAAGTGGAGTGCCACAAGCGGACACTGCTGGAGTGAAGAAGAACAAGGAAGATGGAGGAGGTGAGGGCTTAGATTTGGAGTTTGGTATTGGATGAATGACAGCAGGAAAGTCCTCTGAGTTACATGGATGCCTACTTTAGTGAACAAGTGACATGTTGGGTAAACTCCTTTTAACTGAGAGGTTAAAGAGTCCCCAAGTGACAATGAATGAAGTTTCAAGGAGAATGGTCTCTGGAGTTCCAGTAGGCATTGCTGACATCAAAAGTTAATTCCAGGATGTTTCCAAACCTGGCTTTGGCTCTTAACACTAGAATTACCAGAGCCAACGAAAAAACTCATAGATCCGTCCCACCTTAAATCGCTTCGCACCTCTCCATCAGCGTCTTTTGTCCTGTAAATGTGTCGTTAAGCAGCACTTAGCCTGCTATAACATCCCCCACTGCTGCACATTTTTCTCAGCTCAAGTCTGTTTACCTGCGTGTCAGTTGCTTGGAGTTGTATAGAGTGAGAAGTCAAGCAAAATGACACCTTTTATAAATACTATATCGTTATTTGGAACACATGCATTTCATGTGTGTTCCGTGTCTACAACAATCTATGTACAGTAAACACATCGTTAAAACAGAAACGTTTTTCATGTTTTAGTAATAATAGACAAAATGTAGACATGAAGTGTTTAATGTGTGAAGCCTAAAGTCCAAATATCAAATAAACACTTTTCACAAAAGGTACAAATATAATAGAACAAGTGCGCTTCTATTCAAGAATATAACTGCAGAAAAAGAACCCGTGTTAGGGTGCAACATTGACACACATTTGCTATGTCTGCTTTGGTGGTGCAATGGTATCAACTGTTGACTGGTACTCAAAACTTCATGGATTCGATCCCGGACGAGTCCGTTTTGAGAAGTGAGCTGCTCTTATTCTTACTATTTTAGAATAAAAAACATACATTTGATTTCAGTCTGTAACAGCCTGTGTAAATGTATGATACTTGTAAAGGTTAACTTTTTTTTTTTTTATTCAGTTTATTCTCTCAGTCGCGTTCATGATCCCACCTGTTCCGATCCATTTGACACTGCAGTTTTCACATAAAGACACGCTATAACATCGCACTTTTGCCATCGCTGTACTTTGTATATGTACACGGGAAGCTCTGCAGTCTACTTGTGACTTTACGCTGTAGGAAGTAAGTAAATAAATAAAGGTAAATGAGTAAATAACATTCAATCTGGCTCTTATATACAAAGTACAGCGATGCCAGCTTCCACCTGCAGCTATAGACTCTTCAGTGCACGAAAGACTCTCCATGCTAGTGTTTAGACCCAGAATCCCCAAGGCAAAAGAAAGAGCGGAAAGTCAAGAAACTTGTGGCGCCAGGACGTGTAGGCAGATACTATGAGGTTGGGCCTCACTTTGAGCCAACTGGAAAGAAGGCCACAAAACAAAGAGTCCAATTGGAGGCATATGCCCCAGAAGGAGTAGAAGGCATAAATAAATACATAAGTAAGTAGGTAAGTTAACATAGGAAAGTGGACAAGTGACCCTACCTAATGTTACAGGACCTGTGTACTGAGCAACTAGGTGCATCCCAGGACTTAAGGACATGTCCTCCTCTGAGAGACTCAGAGGATTAAACCTATTTAGTTTTAAGTAGAGGGGACTATGTGGGGTCCTAATCCAGGTATTTAATATCTTCAAAGGCATTGATAAAGTAAATACAGGAACATTCTTTCAGCTTAAGGGTCAATTGCATACTCCAGGACATCAGTGGAAATGAAGGGGATGTATATTTAAAACTTAAACCAGGAAACACTTCTTTACACAAAGAGTTGTGAGACTGTGGAACAAACTACCGAGACATGGAGTTGAAGTAGAAACCCTGACAACCTTTAAGAAGAATCTGAATGAGATATCGGAACAGCTTACAAACGAGCTTGATGGACTGAATTGTCTCCTCTAGTTTGTCAAATTTCTTATGTTCTTAAAAGTTGGAAAACACTACTGCAACTTCACTATGGATGGATTTTACACTCAGATGAAGTTCATGAAAGTCATTTTTGCTGTTAAAGTTTGAACAGTGACCTTGAAGGATTGAGACATCCTTCCAATCAATATCATTCTCTCAGTTCAGCTCAGTATTGCTTAAATTACGATTCACAGGACTTAGCAGCACATGTTTGTTATTAATTTTGACCAAACTGACTGTATTGAGGTCTGGCTCATCATTGGTGACCATACCAGCCTGTCCCTACATAACATTTAATGCATGATGTTCAGGAGCATTGGTTTCCACTTAGTGAAGCTCTAATCTGTTTTTTTTAAGCACAGGGAACTCCAACAGGACTCATATTTACACACAATACATCTTAGTGTGATACATTTACCACTTGGCATTTTGTAAGAAAGTCACTGCTATCCCACCAGCCCTGAAACTTTGTATGAGCTTTGACAGTAAGGCACCAGCAGAGGGACTTCCATGAAATGCTTTTTCCTTTCACTGTGCCAGAGCCTAAGCTGAAAATTTTTAAACTGTTGATGAGTAGTATTTACAACCTTTGAACCTTACTGCAAAAGCACAATGACATCACACCAGTAGAAAAATATATGTAACCTGTGAACTGAAGCCTAAAAAACTTTAAATCCTTTAGCTAACAAAACTTGAGACTTATAAAAACATGGACTAACACACTTATCTTGACGTTACGCAAATATATAAGGATTTTTAAATTATTTAAGCACATTGTAGTGCAAACACAGAAAATTTATCCTTGGGTCAGCCTACTTTGTGGATGAACTGGTGCACACTTGTGTGGGTGTAGCTGTAGATATTATAGAGCACACATTGAAAGGAAGGACGTTTATCTCTAAGTTGAAGGACACAACCCAACCTTGCACATGTCTCCAAAACTGAGATGTAAATAAGTGGCATATTGTGGCGCCTGGCAGTCACAGTGTGGGCAGCAGTTTTCCCCATTCCAAGAATGCTGCTGCTGGCCTTGGTTGTGAAGTTGGCCAAGTGCAGGCCAGTATCGGTCAAGTTAGCCTACTTGACTGCCAGAGGTTATCCTACACTTGAGGTTAGCTCATATAATGAGGTCTCTTCCCTTCAGAGAAGCGCCATGAATATGTGGCTGGGATATATTGCGCCTGGCAGTAATATGCAGCAATGACGTTACCAACAAGTACATCATATCCAAAATTGGCTTCAGTTAATTATATTCAGATTACTTTTGATGTGTCGTTGAACATGGCATATGATCTTGTTCTCTTTTGTACATTTTCAAATTGCAACTGGCCAGACCTTGACAGCACTCTAATTTTAGGCCGGAGCGATTGCCAAAGTGATAAATCTGTTCTCAAATATATGGTTGCAGCTTCTGCTACCATAATTTAGTAGATTGCTTTCTTTAGTTTATTTGCTGCTCATTAATTACAAGGCTCTTAATCTTCTACAAACGTTCAGTGAAATTTCAGTGAGACGTCATTAAATTTGGTGAGTAAGGGGGGGGTGTGTGTAGTTAGAGGGGACGGTGTATTGTTTCTAGTCTCAGGGTATTTTAATAAAAAAAAAAAAAGCTGAAATGCAGGAGTTTTCTGAGGCTGCCTCCTCCCTGCCATGTTTAAACTGGCTTCACCTCTTCTGGTGGGGAACTGAAGTTATAAATTAAAAAAGATTGTGATTGACAGTCACATTCAGAGTGCTGAGTGTTTCCATGGGCAGTGGCAGCCCCTCGTAGGTTCAATACATGCACAGTTTTCTAGCATTCATAAACTCTTCTTGGTCTCTGAAAACTACTGCTCAAGAGGAGACAGGCAGAAATCAGTGCGCTTCTAGTGGGCATATGCCACCACATGGTCCTATAATGTATCATTGTGGGATCCACTAGACTGCTGCATAAACTAATTCAGTCTACACTTCCTGAAAAAATACATTTCTTCACGCCACTTTCTTTTAATGAGTCTTCTCAAGGAGTGGCTTGCTCAGTTTTTCCAGCCTCTGTAGGGACCATTTGGCACCCTCTCTTCAAATGCATGAGAGAGCGAGAGGTTTGGGCTGCAGACAGGGGAATATTCAAGCAGACTGCGTCAAGGACAAAGACAGCGGACTATACATCGTACATCCTTGCAAACTAGCTTGTAATTATCCAGCTGAAGGCGGTATTTGGTTATTCTCTGGAGCCGTGAAAAAAGCCTCAGTGCTTCGGCCCTCCACCAACATGCCCCCACCTCCTCCTCCTCCTACCTCCTCCTCCTCCTCCTCTCCCCGCCACCACTCAATCCTCCTCCACATTACAATGAGCCAAAGTTTGAGACTGGCACAGATAAAGTTGACTCCAGTCCTGTGGTTGCTGGCAATGCAGCGTGCTCTTTGCTAGAAATTAGAAGCCTCTCTCTTTGCTTGTAACCCCTGTCGGAGCAGCAGGCTCCTCTTGGCTCACAGAGAAGTGCAGCGGATCACGGCGAGGCAACCCCAGCCAAGTCTTCAAGCTGGAGTGTGCCAGATCTCCTTCTGCTAACACTGTAACTCTTTAGTGTCCGTTTATTCTTTAAGATTAGCATTCCATGGCTGAAGCTTGACCTTTGATTGACAGAGGCCCACTCCCTTAAGGCTTGGAGTCAAAGGGAAAACACTCCAGTGCAGAGCAACTTTGGATGCTTAAATGACTTGAAAGCAAGCCCAAAAGTCTCATTTCAAAGTAATAGAATATTTTTTAACACACATTGGAAAATTACAAATAAACACCAGATCTTTTTTAGTGCATATGTACGAATGTGCCTTCTCTATTGAATGTGTACAGTATGTTCTGTGAGAGACTGCATGGGTTTTTCTACAAAGATTTCTCGCCTGTCCTCGAAAAGTGCATGTCAGGGCTGGCATCCACTAGCCGACTTTCTCACGTGGTGCACTCATATTTAACAACTCATTTATACTGAAACCTGAACTGAAACAATATTAAGGAGTCCTGAAGGGCTGGAGGGCTTTTGAGCAATCTCACACAAGATTGTGTGACAAGATTAGGGGGCAAGACTCACAGTATATCCACACAATTGGACTCTGTGAACGATAATATGATATTTTTGCTGTACTGTGTTTCTACAGTAGGCTACTTGTAGATAAGCTCACTATTACTATTTGCTTGATAAGCTTGAATTTAATAACTAGAGTACTACATTCATGCTAACATGATAAAAGTACAAACAGGCAATGCTACCAGGAATTTGTAGCTGCTGCATAGTGTTTCTCAGCATTTCTTTTTTTAAGACCCAATCATGATATCATCATCCAGTGGATAGTTCTTTTACCACAATTTGACCAATTTGTCTACTTCTAATGCATTGTAATAAAAGAGAACAATATAAGATAAAGGTTCAGGGCACCTTTTCATGGGCCCCATTTATTGGTGCATCTCGCCCAGCCAAAAGAAATGAGCAAAAAACAGTTGTTGTGATTTCAGCAGTCTGACACTCCTGATCACGAGACCATCGGTCACATGTGCTGGTTTGACTCTGTTATGGAATGGCTAGAGCTTTCTAGAGGGAACTGGACATGACGTAAGTCCTCTGACTAGGTGTCTTCATGTCTGAGAACATTGCCAACAGCGCCATCTCACGTATCAGTATGGTATTGCAGTCAGTTCCAGAGCCCTGAACATGACAACTACGCACACATGTCTGACAACGTCTATAGATGCTTCACCGCAATGCTTACAAAAGCACAAATAAACTGTTGCCTCCTGATTAGATGACGTGAACTGAAACCTACAGTAGAATCGACTTGCATGATCTCTCCCGCCTGACCAAAAGTGTCTGAACTTTTTTTAACATTTCAAAAAAACGTTGTGAGCTATTCAGATCAGGCAGGGATATATCTCATACATTGTGAGTAGCTACATTGCAACATTCAATGACATTTTTGCTATTTTGAGGCCTGTCCTCAGATTATGTTTCTGCTTCTACGTTTTGCTAGTCAGAGCTAATGGGAGCTGAGTCTCTTCTGACGGCAATGGATGTAAGGCAGAAGGGAGCCCTGGAAGGAATGGCAGTTCATTATCACATACACTTATGTACACAAAAGAAAACCACAAGAACATGAGAAGAAATATACTTTTGATGCAAAAGCAACCAACCTACTTATCCATCCATTTTCCATAGCCAATGTTTTGATTATTATGTAAGGCAAGAACGCATGAGCCTGAGACACACACAGCTTTATTTATAATGCCTGATGACTCTGATGCTCTAGGCGCTGTGATTTAAAAAGAAAAAAATAACAATAACAAGATCATCCATTGTGTCCACTAACAGCTAGCAAATTTTTATAAGAGTAATGCTGAAGGCCAAAAGCATAACATTTTTGGAAAACCCAAAGTTTTCAGACTTTTTGATTGTAACTTGTATGGCACAACTCACTTGCTGTGTTTGGCTGGATGAGAGAAGCTCTATGTAATTTAGTTAAGCTTTTCAAACTATTTGATTAAATTTGAAGGGAATGTCTTAATTTGGTCCACTTATGCTTTTTACTTTTCTGCTTTATAAAGAGTTGTGTGGGCAGCATTATTTAAGAATATTCCCAGACACTAAGTAATTGCAGGTTATTTGTTTATTATCTTCAGCTATACAGAAGGTATTTCAAATATTAAACTTAAAGAAGGGAAAGTACCTCTGAAAAGTATTCACCCCCTTGAAAGTTTTCACATTTTATTGCGATACTACATTGATTAACAATGGATTTAATTTGTCTTTTTTGGGAATTGATCAACAGGAAAGGACTATTTAATATTAAAGTGAAAACAGAGTGATTGAAATGAATTACAAATATAAAACACAAAATAATAGCTCATATAAATGTTCACGCCCTTCAAGTCAGTATTTAGTAGATGTGCCTTTGGCAGCCATGCTAGCCTTGAATCTTTGTGGACAAGTCCTTCTCTATGAGCTTTGGACATCTGAACACTTCAGTTTTTCCTCATTCTTCGTCTTTGCTAAACATCTCAGCTCTGTCAGGTTGCTTGGGGATTGTGACTGAAAAGCCTTTTTCAAGGCCAGCCACAAATTCTGAAATGGATTGAGATCTGGACTCTGACTCAGACACTCCAGGACTGTCACATTGCTGTTTTTAAGCCATTCTTTTGTAGCTTTAGCCTTATACTTTGCTGGAAAACAAATCTTCTCCCAAGGCTCAAGTTTCTTGCAGAGTGTATCAAGTTTTCCTTCAGGATTTTCTTGTATTCATTTAATACTTTCATTTTAGCTTCCACCCTCAAAGCCACCCAAGGCCTGCCGCTGTGAAGCATCCCCACAGCATGGTGCTGCCATTACCATGTCTCACAATGGGAGTGGAGTGTCTTTGAAAATTTGCAGTCTTTGGCTTACCTCAAAGATGGTATTTACTCTGATTGCCAAAAAGCTTAATTTCTGTCTTATCAGACCAAAGAACCTTCTTCCAGCTGACTTCTGATTCTCTCATGTGCCTTATGTACTTTTTAAACAGTGTTTTTTTGTTGCCACTCTCTCATAAAGCTGAGACTGGTGAAGCACCTGTCCAACATTTGTTGCATGCACAGTCACTCCCATCTCAGCCTGTGCAGCTTGTAACTCCTAACCACAGGGCTCTTGGTGGCTTCCTTTACTAGTCTTCTTGCATGATCACTCAGTTTTTGAGGATGGACAGATTTACAGCTTTGCTACGCTCTTTCCTTTTCTTAGTCAATTGAACTGGACTTTAAGTGATTAAGTTTCTTGTCTCCATCCCCTGATTTGTGCTTTTCAATCACCTTTTCATGAAGTTACTTGGAGTGTTATTTTGTCTTTATTATGTAGGCTAGTCCACCATATTGACACGTTGATAAGGTGCATTTACACCACAATTAAATGAAAACCCAGGAAGGTGTTTTTCAGTGAACTAATGTTGTGAATTCTGCATAAAAAATAAGAAATTTGACAAATGAGAGGAAACCATTTAGTCCATCAAGCTGGTTATTTGGCTAATAGCTAAGCTGCCCCAGTATCTCATTCAGATTCTTCTTAAAGGTTGTCAAGGTTTCTGCTTCAACTCCATGTCTCTGTAGTTTGTTACAGAGTCCCACAAGTCTTTGCGTAAAGAAGTGCTTCCTGGCTTCAGTTTTAATTGCACTTCCCCTTCTTTTCCACTGATATCTTCGAGTACGTTATTTACCCTTAAGCTGAAAGAATGTTGCTGGATCTACTTTATCAATGCCTCTGATGATTCTGAAGACCTGGATTAGTCTCTTCTGCTTGAGACTAAACAGGTTTAATTCTCTGAGTTTGTCAGAGTAGGTCATGTCCTTAAGTCCTGGGATGTACTTGATTGCTTTCCTCTATATAACTTCAAGTGCTGCTACTGTATGTCCTTCTTGTGAAATGGTGACCAGAACTGCACCCAACACTCCAGATGTGGTCTTACTAGTGCATTATATAGTTTGAGCATAATGTTTCTTGACTTATATTCAACCATTTTTATGATACAACCTAACATTTTATTTGCCTTTTTAATTGCTTCTGTGCACCGCTTAGTTGATAAAAATGTGTTAACATATACCCCTAAATCCTTTTCAGAGGATGACAGTGTCTCCATCTTGCATTTATAATTGATATTCCTTTTGCCCATGTGCAGCCTTTGCAATTTTTTGCATTAAACTCCAGGTGTTCACCCAATTCTGAAGGTTGTCCAGGTCTTTTTGAATTCTTTTTGCTACCTCCTCAGTGTCTGCCATATTATAATCAGTGTCATTAAAATGAATCAGAGAAAGTAATGGTCCAAGGACAAACCCCTGATGTACTCCACTGATGTCCTTGGTCCATGTGGAGCATTCTTCTCTTATCTGTACTTTTCTGTACCTAATTTGGCATAGAAGTGTCATATTAAAGGGAAAATGTTTTTGTGATCAACTATTTGGTGTTTTGTATTTAAAAAACTAGGGGGCTTCGCTCACAACCAAAGGCCTGCACTACGCACCAGCCACTTTGTGTCTCTGTCATTTGCATATGTGGATTTCACTTTCACCAAACAACAAATCTTTTAATTCTCGCGGATAAGCCTATTCTTTGGGAAGAAACACTACTTTTCCTCCCTGATGGCAACACAAATTAGACGATCTACAAGTCTCCGACTTAAAGTTTAAAGCCAAACAATATCTACATACTTCTGTCATTTTACCTATGTCCATATATTCAATCTTTTTTCACTGTTCCATTATTTCACCGAGTAATCATTTGTTTGTTAGCGCTAATGCGATCTTTACTATCAGTTTTTTGAGGCTTTCGAATTTTAGTACTTTCATAATCTCTAACCTGCTCTGCATGTGTATCACACAACGTTTTTGAACCTCTTTACAACGTTTTACTTTGTCTTCTACTCTTTGTCTTTTATTTCCAACCCAGCTTGGAGCTGAGAGCACAGGAACTGCGTCTAATAATAGCGTTCACACGAATGAGAAGTGAGTTACCGTGGGTGTGGTTGTAAATGTTTGAGAGGAGGGCGGGACTTGTCAGAAAAGTTGGCAAAAAGTCTCATCTCGTGGGACCTGAAATTATCTCTCGCGGGAGTTGAAATTATCTCCAAGGAAGTCTCGTCCCAAGATTTCCTGTTATAATAGATAGATTTAGACTACTTTGCAAAGATATGTAACCACTTTAACATTTCAGAGTCTCTTTCTTTTGATTCAGTGTCAAAACAGCCAAGTTCAACCCAGTGTGATTCAACATTACATAACAATAAAATGAAAAAACTTCCTGGGGTGAATAATTTTTGTAGTTACTGTACGAGATCCACAAAGCAACACTCATAAGCTGAAACTCATACTAGCAATTTTTCACCACTTGTATATTAAACTCAGGGCCGTTCTTAGGTTTTTGGGAGCCCTAGGCATGGAGCGTAGGTAGGGGGCCCCGGAAGGGGGGGGGTCCACCTCCCCCCCCCCCACCCCGGAGCTGAGGATAAAACTGAATTGTGAAGTTGCAAAATGGACCTCAGGCAAGAGATTTACTGTATGTCCCTGCCACTAGTGTTAAGGCTAGAACCTTCATCTTTGCGAGCGTCAAACTTCAACAGAGCTCCTCTTTACGAAGCAATAAAAGCCTGTTCAGCGGCTTTTTCTTACGTTTAGCAGCACCAGACTGATGAGCTCGCTTCATTTTCAAACAGGAAGGACAAAATCAAGTTGCGTTATTAGCTAAAAATTACTCACTTGTACATACAAAAATACTGATGGTACAGTAGACCATAGACCAGTGTTGTTGATTATATTTGTGCCAGATAGAACTCGTGAACATGTATACACAGAGTAATGATAATGTGATGGAAAAGATAGCCTACATGTATAATTATAGCAGAGCAGACGGAGGGACGGAGCAAACCACCCACTGTCGAGTCGCTTTGTGGAATGGTTTTTATCTTCCTAGTTTCCGCTATGTATAGCATGATCGATTTGTTGCGCAGACGCTTGGAGGCAGGAGAGGTGGATGATCAGTGCCCTCCCACTGGGGCCCCACCCACCACTTCGTCACCTTGATTCTGCCTGTCGTCGTCACTGTTTCCTCTTTGCTTGCGCGTAACCATATTGATAATTCCACCACCAGAGAAAAGTTGTACTTCTGAAATATATGGACCTCTAAGTTGTAGGCTATTTGGTTAAAAAAAAGTGCCCGGCAGGGCCCCCTTGGCAGTGGGGGCCCTAGGGGGTCGCCTAGTTTGTCTATGCCTAAGAACAGTCTTGACTCAGGGTAGCAAACCCCTACAGATCTTGTTTTTTCTACTACCTAACTGGAGTTTGTTTTAACCATTATCTTACCTTCTTGTGTTGTTATTTATTCTTTAATATTATTTCTTATTTTTAATTGTTATCTCTTTTTGTAACTTTCTATTTGTCATCTTGTAAAGCACTGTATGAAAATGTGCTATATAAATACATGTTGTTGTTGGTGTTGTTGTTGTCATAATAGCTGGCACTGCTGCTTATGGATTCTGCATCCTAATGGATATCCTGACCCTGTGTAGTCTGCACGTTCTTTCATATCTCTGTGAGATTTTCTGGGTATCCTGGATATACCTTTCTTATTCCCAAAGATGTGCAGATTAGTTCACTGACATCTCTAAACTGCATCTGGTATGAGTTCAGGTGTGTGCAGGAGAGGGCATGCACTCATGGGCTGTTTCCTGCTTTGCACCCAATGCTGCCAGGATAGGTGTCAGATCTTGGACTGAATTAAGAGCACTTGAGAATATTATGTGATGTTAACTGTTATATGTAGGTTCATGTGTTGTCAGAATCAGGTGCAGAAGTAATGGGTATAAGGTAGAAACTTCTCTGTATTGTGTTGTATATCGAACTGAGTGCCTACTGTGGCTTTTCTGTCACCTAGGATTGAGGCCAATTTTATTATCAGTTATCATAATACATATAATCTTTATAGCTTTAATTGTTTACATTCTCAAAACTGCTTATTCCAATTCAGAATTACAGAAGGCTGAAGATTACCTTGGCATTATCAGGTGCATGGCAGAAACCAAACCCTCACAAAGCACCAGGCCATTGAAGGGCCCACTTGCACTGGTTCAATTTAGAGAAGTAACATTAACAGAACACAGATCATGAAGAGGCACACGATTCTGGATTCACAAGAAGCACCAATAACCAATGTACCACCATGCTGCTCTTTGACACCAGAGTTATTGTTAGCTTTGGGATTAACAATACAGTAAAAGGATTACAGTTGATTTTTTTTATACTGTCAAGCATGTACTTAAGCAGAATGCCCAGGAGGGACATTTTCCTATAATGTCCAGGAGGGACAGGATGGCTGGCTGACCTGTAATTTTGTCCATTACCACAGCATTTTATTGTAGAAACTCATGCTTCAAAAAGAGTGTAACCTGCTTTACACTCCAACAGGCATTCAGCCAATAGAATGAGTCCAGAAGCCATGAATTTGAAATGAGTAAACAGTTCCTCAGCCAATGGCAAACTGTTATCATGGATTAGCTATAAATGATAATGGCTTGTTTATGGTCACTTGAGCTGAGTCAAAATGAAGGCCAAGACATCCGCTCCTCCACTGTAAACCACTCCACACAGCCGCTGAACTCAGAAACCAGCATTGCAGAGTCACTGTGGCTTCATAAAAAATTATAACAGCAATTATATTTTCATGAAGCTGCTTTTCAGAATGTGGACTTTTCAGTAACTACACCCACGTGAAAGTCACCACAAAAAAACTGTTTGTGCCAACATTCAAATCTCCAATCTGGAATTCCAATTCCAGAACTCAGGAAGCTAATAAAACAACTGAAACATTCATCTACTTATAGTCTAAAACTTTCCATCCTTCCATTCATTTCCTGAGCTCACTTAATTCAATTCAGGGTCACAGAGAGCAAACTTATCCCAGCAGCAAAGCAAGAATCAACTCTGGATAAGATGCACACTTGTTCATATAAGGCCAATCCCATTTTAAATAATGTCATCCCACCATTAAATGCTTTCTGAGGCTAATTCACGTAATTCTCTTAAATTTGTGCAGACAGTCAGCACCACGATACGAAACATTAAGGGGCATGACAACAGAAACATTTGCCATTTAAATCATTTCAGCCAAAGGAAATTTATTTTTATACTTAAAACTCGGCTTCTGGAATCAATCTGTCATTGAGTGTCATGGGTTAGGTTATAATGTGCTCTGATTCACAGGTCACATTCAATTAGTTATCACAGTAATAAACATAATTTTTGGGTTCTCTGCAGAACTTCTTTAGATTAGAGGTTTAGATTTCTTAGCCTTGTACTGTATCATAAAGCCGCCAAGTTCTTCAAACTTTCACTGGCAGAAAATCCTTGTCTGGCACTATTTTGTTAACAGAAAGCAAAGTCTTAACTGTGTCGACTTACTTGGCTGCAAATTCAAGTTCAGTATTATCTGAGCACCCACCATTTTGAGGCGTGTGAGGTTTAGACTGAGAAACAAACCATTCCAGCCGCTACGGTTTTCTAGAAAAAAAATGTCAAATAAAGTACTATTAATTTTTTATTTTTCAAGTTTTATTATTTTAGGTTTTACACAATAACTGTTGAAAATAAAAAAAAATGCAGAAAATGTTTGTCAATTCTAATTAACTCTATTTATGGCTACAATGGGATTTGCAAGACATATTAAGAATTAAGCATTCCACTTTTTGGGGAAAGCACATTGTGGTGGACGGCTGGGGCTCATGCCCAGTCGGGATTCCTGGAAGATGGAAGGACCGGGAGAGGAGCAGTACCTCCCCTGGAACAAAAGAAGGCAGCCACCCCAGATGGCTCAGAAGTCATGGCATGCAGCACTTCCACCACACCAGGAAGTGATGCTGGGCCAGGAAGCAGAAAACCCGGAGTGCTTCCGGGTGCCCATGCAGCCCTTCTGCCACAACAAGAAGTGCTGCAGGAAGGTCATCAGGGAGCACCTGGAGGACATCTGGGTGCAATATAAAAGGGGCCGCCTCACTCCATTCAGGGAGCCGGAGTCGGGTGGAAGAGGACGGAGCTTGCGAGTGGAGGAGTAGAGGTGGCAGAAGACTTGGGAAAAGAGAAAGGAAGGACTGAGCAATTATTGTGGGTTGGTGCACTGTATGTATTGGGCTGAAGAAGAAAATAAAAAGCTTGAACTTGTGTAAGTGTGCCTTTTGTGTCTGTCTGTGCCAGGTTAAGGGCTGGTATAGCGCCATCTACTGTAACAACATATAAAGCATCTATTTCATTTGAAAATTGTGCAGAATTTGCTGCCCACTCCAGCTAACAACAGACATAAATCATTGACCTTTGGTCAGGCATGTAAAGAAGTTCACCATATTTTTTACTTCATATGTTTAGTTTGGTGATGGAAATGTACACTTGGCATATGGGTTACTACCCATCTGTCATAATTCAGACTGTTGGCTCTTTATAACATAATTGCTCTTTTGTTTTCTGTTTATTTTTGCTATTTGACCATCACATGATTATAGTGTAATTGCTCTGCTGTTCTGGATTTTTCTTTGTGATGATGGTGCATGTTGGGTTGTGGTGATGTCTGCCTGGCTGTCATGACATGACCAACAGCTTATTTAAGGATGAGCCACATTCTGTAGTAAAGTGAAGATCTTAAGTGTAATGAGAGAAAATTCTAATTATTTTCAAAGTTTATTTTTACTTTGGTTTTCACTTTTGCCCTATTCTTTTAATGTAGTTTGATGCAATTCCTGTGTATAATCTCTTCAATCCTGACTAATCTTCTTTTAAGCTTCTTTAACCTGCTGCCTCAAACAAATATTAAGGTGAGAGTAAATAAGCTTTTTTTCCTTCTTTTACAAAAGGTCAAGTCATTCATAACAGTCCATTGTTACATGTGTGCTCACCCATCGGGGGTATCCACATAGCGCTATTAAGGTAAGTGCAACAACACTAACAACCAGGGAAGCATGGCTGCTAACATCACTTCCAACTCGGCTCCGGAAGTTCTGTCTCTGTGGGCTAGAAGTCAATGTTTAATTAGAGCATTAAAGCAATCTAGATGAGAACAGGCCATCTAGCCCAACAAAGCTCACCAGCCTCATAACATCAAGCCTAGTTATACACGTGCCTTTTGTGAAAGTGCTTATGTGATGTTTGGACTTCAGTCTTTACACATTATACACTTCATGTCAAAATTTTGTCGTTAGTACTAAAACATGAAAAAAGTTTGTCTGTTAGGTATGTGTTCAACATTTCTTGCATTTCCTGTCATCCTACACTTACATAGATCTTAGTAGACACAGAACACACGTGCATGTGTTCCAAATAACGATATATTATTTATCCTATACAGCTCCAGGTACTACCCCACTCCCAGATAAACAAGGCTTGAGCTGTGAGAGTGATTTTTATTGTTTCTGTGTTGGTGGCAGGATGGTATAGCAGATTGCTTGCACTTATCAACACATTTACAAGACAAAAGATGCTGATGGAGAGGTACAAACAGATTTAAGGTGGACCTGGTTTACAAGTTTTTTCATAGGCTTTGGTAATTCTAGTGTTAAAGTCCTACTGTCTACCACACTATTTGGCAACTTATGGTTCCCTGTGTGAAGAAAAACTTTGTAATGTTTGTGTGTTTGTTTCTAACAGTGTCCCTGTGCTAATTTGGACTCAGCACTGAATTGAGTTGAGCTCTGCAGCCAAGAGCCAAATCAAAACGTTAACCTGAAGAGAGACACTGAAGGATGCTCATATCCACGACACCATTTCCAATTCCTTTTTTCATCTCTGTGTTTCATTAAACCTGAAAAGGGTGCCACTCCCAGTCTCACAAAAGCTTGTGTCAATGCATTTTTAAATGGAGTGCTAGATAATGTGACCGCTGCTGCTTCAGAAACCCCCCTCTTAAACAGTTTTTCAATTGGAAACGAGCACACTCTTACAGCTCCTCTTTGCGGGATCAGCTGCAGGCTTGCTGGCTTGCCGTATAATGTGTTTAAAAGACCGAGCCACGGCCATCCTGACATCTCACTCTCCTGACTCTCTTCGCTCAGACATCCTCTGCTTCGGCCCCTGCTTCCGAGCCACTGTACCTCCTTGATGAAAAAAACTTTGTGTTCTTTTTCTCTTCTGCCTGAACAGCAATAAAGTTTCTACTCCTTGGAAAACCTTCTGTACTCTCCTGTGCAACTTTGTGACCCAAACTTGACAATAACTATGGTAATCTGTAGCACATTTTTCTTTTTAAAACTAGGGGGCTTTGCCCACTGCTAGCTTCACTTGTCAATCCCATCCCACCAGCCTGCGCTAGGTGCCAGCTACTTCACGTCTCTGCCGCTGGCATTATGAAGAGGGGGGCTGACTGCACCCCAAAGAGACGTACTCGCTCCTCCGAAACCCCATCTTAAACAGTGATGCAACGGGAAAAAAATACCATTTATTTTACCTCCTGTTTATTCGATCAGCTGCTGGCTTGCTGCTGCTACTGCCGTGCCGCGTCATCTTCATCTCGTGTGGCACACTTCTGTCATATCACCTATGTGTATATATTCAATCTTTTTTCGTTTTTACTTTTTCATCAATATCGCATTGAATTTTGACTCTGTGTTTGGAATTACATCATGACAACGCAATGTATACCTTTCCATGAGTGAACATCATTTCTTTCTCACTACAAGAAATGTGTCTGACAATAGCATTCACACATATGAGAAATGATTTCTCTTGTGGGATTCACCAAACAACAAATCTTTTAATTCTCATGGATATACCTCTTCATTGTGAAGAAACATTACTTTTTTTTCATGATGGCAACACGAATTAGACGATCTACAAGTCTCTGACTTAAAGTTTAAATCTGAACAATATATTCAATCTCTTTTCAATGTTTTGTTATTTCACCAAGTATATGATTTTTGGTTTTTTTTGCACTAATGTGATCTTTACTCTCCTTTGTTTGAGACTTTCGAATTTTCGTACTTCTATTATCTCTAACCTGCTCTGCATGTGTATCGCACCAACATTTTTGAATCCTTTACGACATTCTACTTTGTCATCTCCTCTTTGTTTTATTTCCTTCCCCGGGTGTGGTTAAATCTCTTGGCACAAAGACTCATCTCACGGGACATGAAATGTATCTCTGAGTAAATCACGTCTCGTCTCCTTCCAACCTTCCAAGATTTTTTTTTTATAATAGAGAGACATACAATGTTTATGCTCTCCACCAGTATGGTGTGTTAGTTTTCTCTAATTTTATTACCACGTGTTCAAGGCTATACTTTGACCTGTACCTGTGGGCACCAAGCTGAACCCACACTCATGGAAAACTCAGGTGACAGGCAGACAATTATGTGTGCTGTGAAAAACTGCTATTTTATAAATCTGTATTAGTGGGGAGTGACTTTAAATAGTAATAACAGGCAAAATAAAAAGCCTACGTTATAAGCAATGGCTTGTACATACACATTACCATTACTCTGTACATCATTACTTTATACAAAACATCACAACTAGAACATGAATATTTATTACTAGTGAACATGGGGACCTACAGTCTTAAAATAAAATTCAAATTAAAAACAAGTTAAAGATATGGAGCAGTTGTTAGTTATTATAATTTCTAAATAGTTACTTCTGTCATTTCCTCTAGATGTTATAATGTATTTAATTATTTCTAGTGGCTCATATAGAGCAAGCTGAACTCTTCTGTTTTGGTAACATATTGTTTTGTTTTTTCAACATTAAAAAATCTAGCTTGACACTGATCACATACCGATGTATGTTTGCTAAGTGGTGGTCTTCAAAAATACATCAATGGTGGGGCTCAGGGCCTCAGTTGCTAGCCTCAGTGCGGGACTGGCAGCTGAAGGGTGACCTAGGAAAACAGTTGAAGTTTCTGGAACAAGGAAGACTCTCAGGCCAGATTTGCTCTTTACATCTGACCAGTCTAAGCTAGTGATCATGATGGAACTCACTGTTCCCTGGGAGGACAGGATAGAGGAGGCCCATGAGCGCAAAAAGGCAAAATACCTCAGACTGGTAGAGGAATGTAGAAGGAATGGGTACAAGGCCAGATGCAAGCCCATCAAGGTGGGCTGCAGTGGCTTTGCAAGGTGGTCTCTATATCGGGCACTCAGCCTCTTTGGCATTAGAGGGTTGCAGGAAAGAAGAGCCATCAAGAACATTATGGACGCTGCAGAACAAGAGTCAAGGTGGTTTGTTGACCAAGAGGGGCTCTCCATGGTGTAGCATTCTACTTGGACACAAACTGGGGACTGATCACCCCCAGATGGCTTGCCCGGGTGAGGGTATCTGAAGATCTAAGACACCTTATGACCCTGGGTTCATCACTGATGATGTGTCCAAGTCGCGCCACTTGGTATATGAAGAAACTAGATGAATGGATGTAAAAACAATGATTTTATATGGCTGGAAGGTTTGACCGTATGATAATCTTCTCAACTATTGCTGTGCATTTTTATCTCTTTGTCATTTTTGCATGATGTATCTTGAACTTTGCCTTGAATGCCAATGACACACTGTGTTTGCCTGCTGCTCTGTTGCTGTATGCTCAGGGTTAATTCTTGCTTGTCTGTGTTCTACAGCATCCTGTCTTCTTACTTTCTTTTTCTTATGTTATATGCTTGATGCTCAACAGATGTCACTACTCTTCTTTCTCTTTACACTATTATGAATATTATCATGTGGGTTTCCAATCATGTTGCCATAAACACATGACTACAGGTCACTTTGCTGTCCTTTATTTACATTTAATTAAGTTTCATGATCAATAAACACATAATTTACACTTGATTATGAATTTTGAACATGTATATTTTGTGTCTTGGGGGATTACCAACAGATGGGCTTGCAGGGACTGTGCTTAAATTACAATAAACTTTTCTGTTCACCAGTAAAGTGACCAATCGGTTGCTACCTAAAATTTGTTGAATTTCCTGATTATATGAGGTTATATTCAGGTTTACTTTTTGCTTGTATATGTGCTTCAGCATCTTCTTGTTTTTCATCACTTAATCACCTTCTGTGAACTATAGGATGACTGTAAGATGTCACTCATCTTCTATTTCTTTCTTCCCTTATGGTTGTTATTGCTTTTCTTTCATTCTCTTTGCTGTTAATGAACAAACGCAGGTCACTTTGCCATCCTTTATGGTCATCAGGTTGCTGCTACCTAATTTTATTGTTGAATTTCCAGAACATATCAGGTCATAACATTGTTCTTCAGCATTTTGTCTTTTTATTCTTTCTTGTTCTTCATCAATTAATCACATGCTGTAATGTGCTTGATGCTCAGCAGATGTTTTTGTTCTTCTTCTTCCTCCTGGTATGTTGAGTAAGGAGACTTTGGAGTTAGAAAAGGGCTGCAATTTGCTTGACACTTGGCAGATGTCACTGCTCTTCTTCTTCCCCCTATTATGGGAAGTCAGGAAACATTTCCAAAACAAATCAGATCATAAGCTTTCTATTAAGACACTGATCAAGATTTTAGTCCCAATAGTTTATGAGTAATCACATGATAGAAAGGCAAACATACCTCACTCAGCATTTTATGTCTATAGATAGATTTTTTTTTTGCAGAATTAATAGCAACAACTTTTTAGTCCATATTTTATTTGTGTCATGATTAGACCAGCCAGCCAGCCATATCCTAACACAGGGTCATGGGGGTGTGCTGGAGCCAATCCCAGTCAACACAGGGTGCACGGCAGGAACAATCCCCGGGCAGGGTGCCAGCCCAACACAGGGAACGCACACACACACCAAGCACACACTAGGGACAATTTAGGATCGCCAATGCACCTAACCTGTATGTCTTTGGACTGTGGGAGGAAATCGGAGCACCCGGAGGAGAACATGCAAACTCCACGCAGGGAGGACCCGGGAAGCGAACCCAGGTCTCCTTACTGCGAGGCAGCAGTGCTACCACTGCGCCACCCATCATGATTAGGTTTCACATTAATTCATTTGGTATTTTCTATGTCTTAAACACTATTTTTTAGTTCCTTCTTTTGCTGTCATTTTAAGAGCCATCATCAGTGGCTTCTAGGGTTGAGACTTGCTGATAATCAGCACAACCGGATAAAAGGTAGGCTGGTAGCTTATTGAATTATGCGACCTACAGATATAAACGTCCCAAATAATACTGACAAGAAACCTTTTGTTATTGTCCTGCTTGCAAGTTTCATTTGGTGTGACCTGTTTGCCTGTTTTTTTGACTTTGATTCTTGTTTCTCATTAGGATAAGGTAGCTCGGTTCATTTTTACTTGTTTTTGTAGTTTTTTTTTGTTTCATTGTTACATGCTTCTTCTGATTTAGCGCAGAAAAAAAATCACCTGTTCATTTCTAGGCAAGACATTATGTTACTTATTGTCACTCTCTCTCTGTTTTCTTAAGATAAGGGGGCACACAATTATTCCTGTGACCTTACGTGAAAAACAGGCACTTGGGCCAATGAGTAGAATGAGGTCAGAAATTTGAGCCACTGCAGCGACCCTTTTGTGCACAGCCCTGGTTAAGCCTATTTAAAATATTACCTCACGTGGCCAAGCTTTTGATAAATCTAAAATCTATAATGAATCTTAATGAATCTTTAATGAATTAACTTTGGGAAAGGATCCTTAGTCAAAGATAAAGCCTTGTTTTTAGCCTCTGAATTTTGGAGGACATTTTATGGTGCTTGGGCGCTGGCATTGATTTTTCTGCTTTGACCACACTTCTTCTCAATCATTCTGTTGGTTTTTCCCCTTAGCTTTTTTATATTCCACTTCTAGCTCCATTTTTGGCAATTGTTTGGACTAGCGTTTTTTTCTCTTTTTTTGACCAACTACTTTATAATGTCGATGCTATGCATAAAACTAGTGATGAGCAAAACAGGAAAGTTTCAATACAAATGCAATTTCTTGAAACTAAAACTGAAAGAAAAATTAGTTTTACAAGCAATTTTACCCTTGCAAACCTGTAAACTCACTTAAGAGTCTTTTGGGGTTTCAAAGTGTTTTCAGGCAGAAAACAAGTTCACACTTTTATGTTTATCTGTGTTCTTTTCTGCATCTCCATAAAGCATGTAACCTATACAACACTGCGCTTCAGTGAAACTCATTTATGCTCATCATTCATGTCACCACAGAGGTGCCAAGTGTTTTAGAAGTGTGAACTGCAGCATACACTAAAACACACCATTGTACCATGTTCTATCCACAGGAAAGCAGCACTCAGAAAGTCATCGCTGCCAAATCCCTTCCCCTACCCCAAATTATCTAGAAACCGCCTTATCCTAGTTGAGGATATGCACATTTCCAGTGATTTTTGTTTTCACTACAGATCGGTATTTTAATACTAAATGACAGGCAGATACATGTGGAATTAATGCATGTAAATGCTTCCAAAACAGGACTGAGCATCTTTCTTCTTGTGTCAACAGCACAAATTTTGCTGAAAGTTTTTTTCTTTTTGCAAAGCAAAACATTGAATTCAGTTTCTTGAAAATCATCACCGCATAGCAAACACATCCCGCATTAGAATGAGAGAGGAAAACCAGCCTATCCTCAGAAATATCCACTAGACACAGCAAGAATATGCAAACTCTACCCCAAACTGGGACCGAGTTGAGATTTGAACTGAAATTTCTTAAGCTATGATCCCTCCATGCTCCTGTGTAATTCAGTATCTTTAATAATCAATACTTCTAAGAAGTATCAAGTTGACACACTTCTTTCTGTTCTAGCTGTGACCCCTAAGAGCTCAGCACATACAGTGTCCTATGTTTAATGCCTGAAATGTTGAGCATAATCACATGTTTAAAAGAGGCACAATGGTGAGGAAGCTTAAACAGTCCAGTAAATGATTGAAGAATTGTGACAGCTTGACAAAGAAATATTATATTTCTGTTATGTAAATGAAAAATGTCGCAATCAAGATTGACTTACTCATAGTGCCCACTATACACGACCCTATCCAGAAATAAACCACAGTTCTCTTATTCCCAAATCCTCCGCAGGTGCCTGGCAGCTAGTCTCGGTGTTATTGGTGGAGGCACAGCAACCCGTGCATATAAAACACAGTTTCAAAGCTCTAATGTGGGATTGCTGGCTGGAATTAATTTAAAGCTCCAAGGGTACTTGGGGAAGAATGGGTGTGGGATCAAAGTTACACACAGCCGAGTGATCGAGAGGTGAAACTCTGCGTGACGTCAAAGTCAAGTCCCATGCACATTTCGTTATTTATATAAATTAATTGTTGACTTGTCTTCTGCATATGTATGTTAAATTTACATAATAAGCACACATGATTCAAAGACCATGCTCTGTGTCAGCTGGCAAATAATTTCACTAACCCTTTGAGCAGAGAGGGGCAAATTCAGCCCAGTTTTTTAGGATCTTAGCCTCTGTTGACACCCAGTGCAGAATTCCTTGAAGCTATAACTTCTTATTTTGTTGCGGATATTTTGTTCTTTACGCATTAAGAAGCTAATGAATCTTAATACCCATTAATTAACGTTTTACTGGATATCTAGTAAATAAACTACGTCACAGGGGTAAAGATTACCACCCATGTAATAAGTTAATAATCAACAAATTAAAGTGATATGAAAAAGAGGAACCTTAATTAGAGGGGAGATCATCAAACAGAAGGCAGTAAAAGTGGAGAAAAGATCAGAGCTTTTGTACAAATGATTTATTTTTAGTAAATCAGCCTCATATTCAGTATGTGGGATCATGAAACCCACTGTGCTGGTAAAACGGTTTTTACTTTTCCCAAGGGCTGTTGACAGGAGCATGCACACATGTGGCGTTTCTTTAATTCACATTACTCTTAAACATGATATTGCCAATGGACACAGAATGTTCTTGACTTGAGACGATATATATGGCTTCTAATTGCATAGACCAAGCTAGCTTCCAAGTGAATTCTAAATTTCCAGTGAAATGTCTATTGGTGATGGTCAAATTTTGTTGGCTTTGACAAACTCCATTTGCCCTCTTTGAATGAGGATCCACTCCTAGTCCTCTCATTTGCCCACCTTTTGCCCTGGCTCCATTTGCTCATCACGGGCACTCTCATATTATAAATCTCGTCTAACTAGACTGACTGCTTTTTTGATGAATGCAGACATAGCAGCCTCATGATGGAGAGGCAGAGGACTTAACACTAGAATTACCAGAGCCAACGAAAAAACTCATAAATTCAGCCCACCTTAAATCCCTTCACACCTCTCCGTCAGCGTCTTTTGTCTTCTAAATGTGTCAATAAACCCAAGCAGCAAGCAGCCTTCTATACCATCCTTCCCATCGCCTCAGAACGGGCAAGAAGTTCTCCCAGTTCCTGCCGTGATTGATTATCTGGGAGTGAGCTACACAGAATTGTAAGGGGAAATAATTTGATGTGTGTTTTGTGTCTACAACAATCTGTGTAAACACATCGTTAAAACAGTTTTAGTAATAAATAACAAAATGTAGACATGAACTGCATAATGTGTGAAGGCTGATGGCCAAATATAAGATGACTTATAATCCGGAGATCGTGAGTTCAAAAACCAGCTCCCTGGCAAATTTAGCATTTTGAGTAGTGAGCTGCTCTTATTGTTACTATTATACAATAAAAACATACGTTTGATTTGTGTCTGTAACAGCCCGTGTAAATTTATACACAAAACACACATCAAATTATTTCCCCTTACAATTCTGGGTAGCTCAATCCCAGATAATCAATCAAGGCAGGAACTGGGAGAACTTCTTGCCCGTTCTGAGGCGGTTGGGGGGGAGGTATAGCAGGTTGCTTGCTGCTTGGGCTTATCGACACATTTAGAAGACAAAAGACGCTGATGGAAAGGTGCAAAGGGATTTAAGGTGGGCCGGATTTATGAGCTTTTTTCATTGGCTCTGGTAATTCTAGTGTTAAAAAGGGGTGCTTAGAATAGGGATGGGGGGTAGGTGATACAGGAATGGCTTTGATGCTTTGCTTTAGCCACTACCTGGATACCTGGAGCTATTCTGTTGATTGACCATTATTTTATTTTTGCTGTTTGGAGTTGGTCAAGTGATTTTTGCATAGTTTTGGATTCCTGTTTTCAACCTATTATTTTGTGTTGAATTCTGCTCCTAGTTTTGTGATTTCGCTAAAGCGTTTGCTTTTGTCTTTGCCGCCTTTGTCTATGACATCCTTTGCAATTTCTGGACTTTGATTTTTTTAGATTACACAGAGGATTAAATAAATCATTTACCTTAACACTTCTGCTTCTTCAAGAGTGGTTTCTTCAATGTCATTTTCTAACCCGTTTAATCCAGACCAGGATCATGAGGGGGGGACTGGAGCCTATCCCACCTAGCATAGGGCACAAGGCAGGAACAAACCTTGGACAGGGTGCCAGTCCATCACAGGGCAAACACACACTCCCAGCGTCACCAATTTACCTAACCTGCATGTCTTTAAACAGTGTGAGGAAACCCATACAGACACTGGGAGAACATACAAACTCCCCATAGAGAGGACCAGGGAGGTGAACCCTGGCCTCCTTACTTCAAGACAGTTGCATCACCACTGCACCACCCTTATTATTTTGGTGCACACAGTCATCTTCGCATAACCTCCGGCCAACTTTTGCCAGCAGGATAGCTGGTACCTTGGGGCTAGGCTGTGTGTTCCCTTGCTTCTTTGTGTGCAAGAAACCAGCCATGCCCAACACCTTGGAGCACCTGCTTGGCCTACTTTGTGACCATTTCCTAATAAATTCACTTTGATGATTCAACGATTATTAAAATGCAAATCAAATCCCAATGATTTGGCTATATGAAGATCTAGGAAATATTTTACAAACACAAAAAGCCCAAAAATGTGTCCTTAAATATGCCTAGAGGGGGCTAGGTGGTCTCGTGGCCTTGGAACCCCTGCAGATTTTATTTTTTTCTCCAGCCGTCTGGAGTTTTTTTTTTGTTTTTTCTGTCCCCCCTGGCCATCGGACCTTACTTTTATTCTATGTTAATTAGTGTTCTCTTATTTTAATTTTTATTTATTTAGTCTTTTTTCTCTTTCTTCATCATGTAAAGCACTTTGAGCTGCATTATTTGTATGACAATGTGCTATATAAATAAATGTTGTTGATGTAAATAGGAAGAACCTGTTGTTAACTCTTCATATAAGAACAGACATAAGTATGAAATTATGTAACACTTTAGAGCAATTTATCCACACAGAAATTAGAAGGGGACAAAATTTTCCAGGTTGAACAAAGTCATGGTAACATGCATACTGTATCTCTGTTAAAGCAACTTTGGTAGGGCTGTCAGTAAGACAACAGCACATTTTTATGGATGCTTGGAGCAAACAAAATATCACATCACCAATAAGATTTTGGCAGCTGCAAGATAGCAAAGCAAAGGCGCACGGAAGGTTCCAATCCCATGGCACAGTGTGCGGCCTCTGCAACAAGCAACTTGTTTGCCTTCTTAAATGAAGGTAAGTCATGCTGGGTTTTACTGTGCCACAGCAATCAGATGGTCTTGGCAAAATCTGCAGCTCTCTCCACATTTACTTTATCTTAACCATGTAATTGGTAACAGGAGGGAGTCACTCTCTGAATAAAGAGCATATGCTTAAGGATCTATTTGTTAACTGCATATGACATTTAGACAGCTTCTTTTCAGTTTTTTTCATACTGTCAAAATAACTCCAAAAACAAATTAAAAGAAGTAGCATATTTTCTCCATGATATATTTGCATTCAAAAACTATTGCAATTAACCTTGTTTCATAATGCACATTACCACCTAAATTGTTCTATCTCAAAGTAAGAAAAATAGTCCGGTGAAAAATAAACACTGAATAAATATCACTGAAATAATCTGAGTTAAAAGAAAATCTAGCCCAGCTTCAAAGCCTCTTTAAAATTCTACTTATGTACACATACCTGGATTTAAACAAAGGAAACTACTGGCAGTTGTCATAGAGTGACCTACCATGATGGTATTTGCGACCTAAATGATAAGGAACATGGATATCACCCATGCATTATCTGATCTGAAATACAGGTTCTGGGTCTAAGGCTACCTCCACACTACCACATTTTTGCTTAAAAACGCAGACAATAGTCTCCGTTTTTGTCTTTTGTCCACACTACTTCTGACATTTATAAACCCAAATAATGACAACTTTTGGAAACCCTCTCCGGAGCTGTATATTTCTGAAAATGCTGGCTGAGCGTGGAAGTGTGTATGTGTGATTGGTTCATGCTTATTATGTGGCCCCTTCCTTGAGTGGGGCCTACTCATTACAAAGTTTTTTTTCCTGAATGGTCATCCTTCACAGAAGAAAACCATACTACAGCACAGCAGACACTTTGAATGGTTGGGAGACAAAAGTCAGTTGTGATTGCGTTGGTTTGGACATGTGCAGAGGAGAGATGGTGGGTATATTGGGAAAAGGATGCTAAGAATAGGGCTGCCAGGTAGGAGGAAAAGAGGAAGGCCTAAGAGAAGGTTTATGGATGTGGTGAGAGATGACATGCAGGTGATGGGTGTAACAGAACAAGATGCAGAGGACAGAAAGATATGGAAGAAGATGATCTGCTGTGGCAAGCCCTAACGGGAGCAGCCAAAAGAAGAAGAAAAAGAAGATACAGAGGAGTTCCTTTCCATGGTGGTTGTTGTATTACATACTTGTATGCCTCCAAATTGAGTTTGTACAGTTTCATGGCTGCATACACACACAAACGGCAAATATTTACTGGTCACTACAATTTTGTGATAAATCCTGTGGTCAGCAACATAATCATTTCTTCAACGTGGACACTTCCTCATTCTGTTTCTGTTGAAGCCTGCATGCCCTGTGAAGGCAAACCGCTATTTTTGGGCGTTTTAGTGTACACTGAGATACTTTCATAAACGCTGTGAAAATGCTAGTGTGGATGGAAATCATTTACATTTAATAACTTTATTTTAAAGTGAAAACGTAATGGTAAGGAGCCTAAACAGCATGCATTCTCTTTCATTAGAGAGATCACAGTCCAATGAAGATGCCATATTTTCAGCTGCTATTTCTCCAGAAGAAATTGTACAGTATGTACAGTTTTAGAAGAGAGCTATCAGTAGTTTGGCACTTAAAACACCATCCCCTTGGTGCCTACCATTAGTGATGAGCAAATCGATTAATGTGAAATTAAATTCTGAGTGAAACTCAATGTTTTAGTTTGCAAAACAAACAGCAAAATAAGCTGCATTTCTCTTCTAGCGACATCTGTGCCATTCAAACAAGAAAGCATTTCATGCATTAATTCCACATTCATCTGCCTGTCATCCAATATTTAAATATAGATTTCTAGTGAAAAAATTACCGGAAAAGTGTGCGTTTGTTTCCTCAGCTTGGCATAACGGGAATGGTTTGGTAGCAGCAGCTATTATTGTGGTTGGTTTTCCTGTGGTGAAAACAGAGCAAAGTGCATTGTGGTGTATGTTAGTGTACCTTTGTGTGAAAAATATGTAGCATTTCACATTTTTAAAAAACGTACTGCATTCCTCCGTAGTGCTGTGAACAAAAGGCGTAAAGAGAATTGATTTTACTGCGGTGGAACTGAATACACCGGTTACACAGCTGCACAAAAGACACAGTTAAACAGAAAAAACAAGACTTTAGAGAGACGTATTCCTGGTTTTCCATCCCAATAAAACATTAACAACCCCAAAACAACTCAAAAATTTGCTGCAAAAAAATTTTAGTGCTAGTTTTTGTGAAACTAAATGAGAATCAAAACTTGTTTCTTTCGCTCATTACTACATAACACATAATGATGAGTAGGGGCCAGCAGTTGAAAGCTTTAATGGATTCTAGGACATTTTCAGATATGACATGAACTCCTTCTTGGCATAAAGTGGAGAAAACAGTGTACTTGACATAGGAGTGTAGATTCAACACTATTACTAATCACTGGACCTTATGGGGTAAATGGGGGAAAAAGGAGTTCTTACTTGTCATCGAACACTAGCAACCACAGGACCTTAGGCAAAAAGTTGGGGTGTCAACCAGGTCGCTCTGTTTACTTCTTTGATACAAAAACAAAATAAGAGCATGATCACGCAAAAATAGTACAGTAATCAATAAAGCCATTGGCTATTGTAACGTTTCTTAATTAGGATTGTCTTGCCATTGGATTTCCTTTCTGTAGGTGGATCGTCTTCCAAGTGAGGAGCACTCTCTTTTTATAGCTCCTGGACTGGAAGGGATGGGCTAATTGTCCTCACTGGATGGCTTCTCTGAGCTGTGGGTGGGAAAGGAGACAAGGAGGTTAGCGATTGTGCACCCTGGTGTCCCTGGGTAGTAGTTCTTATCTGTGAGGTGATGGGAAGGTGAATGTCTGACATGCATGCGTGACAACTTCCAGTTATAAAGAAGATCTGTGGGAAAGAGGAATTGCATTACTGTACATATAATAGAACAAGTGATCAAAAGTTGAGATCCATTGAGAGAAAGACACAAAGGTAACTTAGAAAATGTTCTTAAATTTGTAAAGTCAAATTAACTACAAAGAAGGAACAAATCCTGAATGGGAAACCAGGACACTACAAGGCAAATATGTAACATTTTAATCAAATAATAATTGATTTTAAAATGAAGTAAACTTCTAAACACTTGCAAGTAAAAAATATAGACTATAATGTCACTGCAGAACTTTCATTTTCACAGTTTTGTCAGTAGTACTAGGGTGTTGTACCGTGTTAGCCATTATGAATGTAGTGAGAATTCAAGCAAAATGACAGCTTTTATTGGCTAACTAAAAAAATTACAATATGGAAGGGGCCTGAGTTGCCTTAAAAGCTTGCATATTGTAATTTTTTTTTTTTAGTTAGCCTATAAAAGGTGTCATTTTGCTTGACTTCTCACTACAGTTTTGTTAGTAATTACATGTAGTGTAAATGGTGACTGCATGGAATTGAGAAATGTGTTTTTAAGGCTGGTCCTTAACTTGTACATCAAAAGTCTCTCTGGGTGACCCTATACGTAGAAGGTCTGTGTTAAAGGTGCTTCAGCAAAGTGGTCCTTAATCACTAATTGACCCTTCACCTGTCCAGTGGACATTCCGGGGAAATCCATGTGCCTGCTGAAGTTTTTAATAAGCGTGAATCTGTAACACACTTAAACAGCACTTGGACAATAAGTTCAAGACATAAACAATGCAATTATAGACCTCTAACAGCAGTGAAAGTGGTACTAATTGAGTGAGCGGTGCAACTATGTTTACGATGCAACTTTAACCAAGTAATTGAAGATTAAATTCTTCATACATTTAAATATCAATATATAAAGTGAGATTGTGCAATTAGGTCCACTGTCACCCATGTAGACAATTATGGAAAATAAAGATATTGTTTAGAAACTTGTGCCAAACTGTGGCCCCTACTGATCTCATGATCTGATTAAACATTCTAATGCCATATGATTTGCTGGGTTGCAAAACATGACAAACAGTATCAGTATCAATTTTTTCATACGTAGCAGATGTGCTTCGGTCAATGTGGAATTACATAAAAAGGCCATCTTGATAAATTACCTAAAGATTGTGCCTACAAAAATAAAGGTGGTTCAAAAATATGTCGGCTTCTAGCTTTCTAGCTGAAAAAGTGGTTAACACTGGTTTAATCCTGCTCCTCTGCCTCTCCTGACTTTGCTGTTTCAGGAGCAGTTGGTTGCATTCTGAAAATTCAGCAGGTCAAAAGAATGTGCCGTTCATCAGCATTTTTTTTGTTTTTGTTTTGTTTCTCTGAAAACATTCAAATTTTGATAAGCAAAAGGAAAAATAATAAAATGCTTTATATCAACTACATTTTCTGACACTCACTATTAGTAAGGTTAGTCACCAAAGAGTCAGTCAGGCACACTGTGTATGAGCCAGCCCTCGGATATACTTCAATGCCTCGCCCTCATGTGTTTTTCTTTTCAGTGCATTTTACACTTAGACGGCTATCTTTTGAGCCAGAGAAATACAAGTTCATGACCAAGTTCATGACAAGAATGATTAGCTGGGGAATTATTTGAATAGGTTACAGAGGCCATTTCAATTTCAATAGATGCTTAGTGCAGGAAAAAAAGTCTAGCAATCTGTCTTATTGACATGAGGAGCTATAGAATTTTGTTGACAGGTCTTGCACAATTGAATACATAGCCCAGAGTGTTCAGAATAAAAAAATGAAAAGAAAAAAACACAAATATCTGTTAAAAAACAGGAAAGAAATGAAGCTCTTGTCCAAAGAGCACAATTAATCAATTTTGTAATAGTTGAAAGAATAATCAGGCTATTCAACGTCCACCAATTCTGTGAAAATGATTTGGCCTGAACTGGGATGCATGAACGAGGGCACTGTTGGTCGAGCACCCAATGTCGCTGCTCTTCTTAGTGGTAGTCAGTTCATGCCAGGAGGGCAAAAGCAGACAGACAGACAGAGAGATGGATATATCGATGAATAAATGGATGGACAGACGGACGGACAGACAGACAGACAGACAGACAGACAGACAGAGACAGACAGACAGACAGACAGACAGGACAGACAGACAGATAGATTAGATAGATAGATAGATAGATAGATAGATAGATAGATAGATAGAGATATAGATAGATAGATAGATAGAAACCAGGGCATCAGTAAGCCCAAACAGTCCCAGTTTCAAATAAAGGTTGGTTTATTTACCAATATCCTTTCCACAGCTGCAAAAGCACAAAACACAGATTTCTCTCTCTAATATCCACAAAATCTCCCTCCTTCCAACACTTACCATTGCACTGCCATCCTCCGGTCGACTGTTGCCCTTCTTCCTCCCAGCTCTGACTCGTCTGGCCAAGGGAGTGTGGTCTCTTTTATTAAGGACCCAGGAGTACTTCCGGGGCCAAGGCCACTGCCCGATGGAAGCACATACAGGTCATACAGAAGTCCATCACAGCAGGGAGCTTGTCTTCCTGCAGCGCCCTTTTGTGGCAGCCATTGACACCAGCAGGGCTGCTGCTGGACTACATCTCCTGGCATGCCCTACTTGCTTTCCATTGGGCACTGATATCCGGGGGCTGCTTCCATCTAGCGCGCTGGGTGAGTAAAAAGCCTCCAGTGATATTATGTCCTTTCAAAGGGCTGTCCGTTGATCTCTTCTGGCTCTTGCTTCTGGATTTGCTCCATTTCTCCTCCCATCATAGCTCATCATTCATACAAAAATTATGCAATAACATTATGATACATCATTCTTTCAACAGTAATTCGGTTGGTGGAAGACCAGATGATGTTAACGGTTGTACTGTAGATATTCTACAGGATATTGTAAGTTGATGCTTTCATCTTCCGCACCATCACCACCAACTTTTTCTGCATAGTCTACTGATACGCATTTAACCAATTTGCTGTGTAACCAATCGACAATTTTCACGTTAATTTGTTCGACTTCATCTCTTCTCTGTGCTAGGATTGCCCGTGTACTCATTTCTTCTATTGATAAACCATCAAGATGAAATTCTTCAATAAGATTTGGACATAATAAGTCTACTTTTATTGGGAACTTATAGTGAGGAAAATGTAAAAATTTATAAGAGCTGAGAGTGCAAGAACTGTGTCTGACAAAAGCATTCACACGAATGAGACGTGAGAGGACCATGGCCGCGGGACCCCCTCTACCAACTTGAAAAAATCTTTTGGTATTAGTCTTGTCTCGTCTCAAGATTTTCTTTTATAATAGAGAGATAAATATATAAACTTAAGTCCTGCATTTTGTAGGGAATCCTTTCTTATTAGAGGATGAAATGGAGCATAATGAAAAATCAAGAAGTAAAAAAAAGCTGTGGAGGACAAGGAATAAAGACATCCAAAGAGAGTGAAAGAGAAGTGGAAACACAGATGCAGAAAGATGCAGAAGGAGGGCAGAACCAAAACCGATGAAAAAAGAAAGCAGGCACTTTAAGAGAGCATAATTTACACACTGAGTCCAAGGGCTAAACCCATTAAACATTGTTTTAAAGGAAGAAACCTCCAACTAATGATAGTTGATTAGCGAGGTGTAATGATATAGGGTGTGATTGGTAGGGTCTTGAGAGAGTGGTATGTGGGCACAAACAAGCGAGAGACTACAGTATAAAACTGTAACAAGTCCAAATTTCATTTTTTAGTTATAAACCCTTTCAATACTGTGTGATCATTGAATTACAAATTCAATAATAATAACATCATGACACCCTTTGACATTCTAAAATCGTCAAACCACAGTTCTACGTCAAGATTCTTACATATTTCTTCCCTACCAGTCTTGGCTCATGTTCATGGAAGTGATAACTGTACTTACAGCATCAGCTACAATCTTTTGTTTTATATTTCTTTTCTTTGCCATCATGAGTTGACAAATTTGCACTGAACACAATGTTTAGTAGCATGGCAGACAGTGTGGTGTTTTTGTTCTTGGTTGTCTATTATGTCCCATCTATTAGATGCATTTGCTTTCATTAATTTTGCACAAAGGGGGCAACATTCAGGATAGATATCTCTGCACACTCGTATTATTTTCGGATTGCTTGGAAATTAATCTGAACAATCAATCAGAAAAAAAATCAGACTAGAGCCAAAATAGAGTCACTTTTAACTGTAGTGTAAACATAGCTCAGTTAAAAAGTCAACAAAAAATGTTAAAAGCTCCCATTTGAAATTGTTACCAGGGTTTTGTTTTTATCCTATTCACGTGTATTCAAATACAGGATGTAAATCAGCTGCACTGTTACAGGTGAATTTATTTTAAGTAATTAACTTTTATGATTTAAGAGTTAGAGTTAGGGTTAGGGTGAGGGGAATGTAAAAGTGAGGCATTGGGAATGTAAAGTGGACAATTAATTGTCTCAACCAAGTATTTATATGCAAAGGTTTATCATTAAATGTCAATTTTTCTTAAAATCATGTAATAGATCATGTACATAATCTGAGAAATGCAATTGAACAGAGGTACCCAGAAGAGGGTGTGAATGTCACCACTAACATCCAAAGCCCTGCTGATTCTGCTGCTTAAAATATCAAGTGCCACATGCAGTTCTGAACATCTTTATTGCCCACTCCTGCAATAAAATGGGCAGTATTAAATCACTTGTAGTCATAAAATTTAAAAATGGAATATTTCTCTGCGATGAGCCTGTAACTGTTAAAATACGAAGCTACACATCAAGAGCTGAAGCTGGCCTGAGTTCTGATGAAAATGTCTGAATCATTCATCTTCACTAATAATGCAGATACATTGCTAGATTTTCTGAGCAGAATCCGCTCACTGACTGCATTTTAGAGAATGAAGCCAGCCTCCAGAAAGAGCTGCCTCCTCAGTGGCTGCCTGGTGCATGACACCTGGGCCAGGCCTCCAGGAGGTGCAGCTCTCGTGACCAGACAGCTTGTGTTTTATTCAGCACGTTCCAGACCGCTTCCCAGATGTTTTAATTACAAGGGAGAGAGAGCGCATGATTCCCACCATATGTCTCCACTCAGTGGAAGTAAGCGGCAGCTCTGCTGGGGCGTGAATCCTGCAGGTTACCCTGCCTCCCTCTGAGACTGTGGCTGTCAGCACGAATCAGCTTCTTCAACCCCTCACCGAGCATGCTAATTCAAGGGAGGGCCTTGACTAAAACCCCATGAAAACGCTCAATCCACAAGCAATTAAAGTTTTGACTGATATAAAAACCTATCCAAGAGAAACTGCATGCATTTCACAATGTGAAGTGAGGCAGGGGTCTAGTAAAAGACCTAAAAGCATATCATTTAGCACAGAAATGCAAATCTACATTTTGGATTATGAGCCAACCTCTTCATTAGGAAAGAAAGAAAGAAAGAAAGAAAGAAAGAAAGAAAGAAAGAAAGAAAGAAAGAAAGAAGAAGGAAAGAAAGAAAGAAAAGAAAGAAAGAAAGAAAGAAAAAGAAAGAAAGAAAGAAAGAAAAAAAGAAAGAAAGAAAGAAAGAAAGAAAGAAAGAAAGAAAGAAAACATGATCATTGATCTTTCCTTTTTGGGCTTTGGGCTTCAAAAATAAATGGAAAAAGCAATGCACCACTTAACAATGGGCAGCTAATTTTCCTCCTTCTGTTTTAAAAGTGGTTGCTGAAAACTCGACAAGTGGGGAGAATCAAAGTGAGTGTATTCCAACAAATACTCCTGTTTTTTATGACTCTGATTTTAATAGAATAACAGATTTAGATATAACACTCATTGAACAGTTTTGTGGGCAACTTACAAGAAGAAATAAGCTTAAAGGTCCAATACAGGGGTAGCTCCCAGAGGACAACTATGCCTTAGCCATAAGCAGGAATAGGGGCTGTAATAATATTATTTTTCATCTTGATCAATTATTGAGGAATTATTGAGGAATTATTGCACATCGAAAGAATACGGCCTTCAGTTATTTCATGGTTTAGATAAGGTTAGCTGCTGTCGGTTTTTACCTGCTTCCTTTCTAGTGTGCAGGTGTAGAACTTCCATGACAGATTTGCCTCAAATTTTTTGAAATACAGTCTTTTCATAGCAGGAATTTTATTCAGTAATTGAAAAAAAAAAGACCAGAACTGTATTTAAAGATTATGCTTGCATTCATTTTGAACACTATTACACTTGCCCCCATGAAGCATGCACATATTGGTCAGTTATTGCTGTACAACAAGACATTAACTAACATGACATTTTTACATAATAACACTTGAAAAACTCCAGTTACAGACCCTTAGATGGTGAGTTATTGATACTATGAACAGTGGTTCTCTAGTTTGGTTCTGGAGATCCATAGTGGCTGTGGTTTTTGATTTTGATCAGTTCACAATGAGTGAGTCATTTTGCCTCAGTCTGATCTCATTATTTTGCTGTTATTTTGCATGCAGGAAATCATAGTAATATGAGATTTATATTTATAAGACATTAGAAGCAGATAAGTAAGTCCTTTTTAAGACAGAACTATCTAACTATTGTTTGGCAGCATAAGACACTTTGCCATTTGCAGTCCAATATTAAGGAGGCAAAACAATCAATAAATACTCAAAAATGCATATTTTTCTCTCAGACAATAATCATCTGTGGCAAATCACTTTGCCTGAATAGAGAACAATGCTTTTTCCCAGATATTGAGCTGTGAAATAAATTTAATTTGTTTCAGGGGAAAATCCAGTTAAAGGCACTACTCTTAAAACACACCATAGTAAAAAGGAGGACCACCCCCGCCAAGTGTCGTAATGTTGGGTCTCAAAGTAGTCTGTTGTCTCTTCCTGACAAAGTGGGAAATGTGTCCACCAGGTCTGTGGAATTGTATAACAAACAAATACACACACATTCACTCACATTGAGCTATGTGTATTAGATTTAGAAGTAATGTTGTTTTTGCTATAGCCTTTGTCGTTTTTCTATTATTTACTCCCTTACTTATGTTATAACAATAACAACTAATGACAAATGGAGTAGACATCAGGGCAAACAATACTAAATGCTGAAAGGCTGCCACTATTTCATTGTCAAATCCACTAGTCTACTCACTTGTAAAGAGTGGCTTAAATAACCAGAACACCTGATAAAGTGGAATGAAACAAATGGCAATGATCAAAGAAAACTTTAAAAACACAAACTTATCCCATTGTAAAATACATACATGCTTACAAGATTCTAATAAAAATGAGCAAACCTAGTTTTTGTAATTTCTGGATTGACACCAAAACATAGAAGCAAGCAGAGGTGTGACCAGAACATCATGTGTGGGTGGGCATTTGGCTTGTCTGGGGGGGCAAAAAATATCCTTCCAACCATCCATCCATCCCCATTTTTATAGGGGGGTCAAATAATAATAACAACATAGTTTTATATAACATATAAAAGCAAAAATTGTGACATAAATCATAACCTATTGTTCAATAACAGAGGCAATGGAACTTGTATTATTTTTTGTGAACAAATATAGAGCTACATCTACAAGATAAATATCAATAAAGTCAAATGAATACAACATATGAGAGCCAATCAGGTGTTCTTCAGGGATGGAGTTCTGGACAAATCCAATCACTACAGACAAATTCTCAATGTTACAGCGATCCCTGGTACCATCACTTTTAATGCAAAGTCCAGGAGAGTCAGCTTTTTCATATTTGGTCCTGATATCTTTTACCACCATTTTGGCAAGAGTCTCAATTATTTCATTTTGAATTACATTGGATGTGTATTTTGCGTTGTCTGGGATGTATTTTGGCATCTTTTTTGATTGTATAATCAAAGAACTTAAGGAAAAGTCCCTCCTCCCCACCTTCGTGATTGTGACCACGCAGAGCCAGTTCATTGACTGCAAGGAACCGAACGGCCTCCCCAATGCTTATAATATCTATTCTTTTCTATCTGGGTTGGACCCAGTAGTTGAACTATGCTTTCACCCGTCTCTGCCCGGCGCCGATACTCTTGCCATGCAGACATGGCTCTGACGTGTGTGATACTAGACGCGTGTTTGTGGAAGCCGCCACCATCTTTTTCTAGAGCTTTTTTCCAATTAGTGTAACCGTGTTTGGTGAATATGTCCTCGCGGTCTGAATTGGAAACACTTAATTTGCGGCAGGCAAAGTAAAAGCTGGCATCATGGACAACAGAATATTCAAGCCATGGTCGAGACTGATACCAGCTTGCACTTAAACATCTGAGTGTCTTTCCAAATGCGCACTTGGGATAATTAATTAAAATGGGCTGGGATGGGCTATCCATATTTAAGTCAGGCAGACCGGACTGTATATTTTGTTCAAGGCAGAGGTTTGGAGTACCCAACACAGGCGCAGAGCTGGAGGATTGTGTAGGCTTATCTACATCTCTTGGAGTTTCAGTTCCCAAAGTGGGTGTGCTGTGCTCCATGTTGGTAGCAGCGGTGCTGGGCTCAACCGTGGAGCCAACAGCTTGCAGAAGGACAGAGGTTGAAGATGTCTGCTTTTCATAAGCCACCTATGCATAGCCTTTGGTGTTACCAACCAGAAAATAAAAGAAGAATGGAATGTATACGCTGTTTTAATTAAAGAATGAGGTCAACAGGTTCAAAACGTGCTGCAAAATGTGTGGCGAAGTGAACTGTGAGCAGCACGGTGCCTGTCTAGTGGAGGAGACACTGACGGATACGCCTCAAATTCAAACGGGCCGATTGGAAAGCAACTCAGTTTTGAAAATCATATGTTATTCTTCTCCAGAGTTTTCATTGGACAGGCAGAACATTTCGCAGGGTGGGCACGGCTTGTCTCTGGGGGGGCAGTGCCCACCCTAGCCGTGGTAACGCCTACGGAAGGAAGTCAATAAAAGCTTGTTTAATTAAAGTAGGGGGTCCTGTTAAAAACACAAGTTGGTAGGCCCCCAGGACTCAAAATGAAAACCCATTGTTTTAGGCTCTCACTGATTTGCTACAACACCTAAACAGTTTAAAAATGATTGCTAGGTATTTCTATTTCTGATTATATGAAACAAGCACAATAAAACAAGGGGCTAGCGTGGAAAAGATGGGAGTTGAGTCCTGGCAGTGGGATGTTGTGCTTATAACCTGAGAGATTACACAGGCGAAAAGTATAAAGGTTGACACATTCTGTGTGGGGAACAGAGACCATGGAAGAGGATATGGGCAGTATGAATCACAGGAAGTGAGGGAGTTTTCTGATGAAATTTGGAAAATGAGCCAAGAAATGATGGGATAAGGTAAGTAATTGTATTGTGACTTTTGAGGGCAGATAAATGTTGCAAGTCAAAACAACTTTAAGGTTCATAGAGAAAAAGAGGAATGTGTGGGTTGTGGGGAACAGCCCGGACACAGACAGGTAGACAAGTTGGTTTCACCACACACATGTTTATTATACATTATTTACAGTTGTCCAAGCGCACAAACCCAGTGCCGCAGCACCAATCACCCCTTAAGTCCTTTGCCACACAACACAATGCCTTCAGTCTCTGGTCCGCCTCCACTCCTCTCTTCTGAGCTCCGTCCTACTTCCACCCGAATCTTGCCAATGACTGGAGGGAGGCAGCCCCTTTTATACACCCCGGATGGGCTCCAGGTGCTTCCCGACACTCTTCCGCTGACACTCTCCTGTGTGGCGGAAGTGCCGGCTGCACAACCGGAAGGACTCCGGGTGTCCCTGCTCCTCTTCCCCCCAGCACTTCCGGGTGTGGCGGAAGTGCTGAGGTCCAGGGCTCCCAAAGCAACCAGGGTGGTCGCCCCCTCATGTTCTGGAGGAGGCATAAGACCTCCTCCAGTCCTCCTGGGCATCCCGGCTGGGCATGAACCCCAGATGGGTGCCACAGGGTATACATATAATATTAAATATGCTGTGTGTGTTAAATTCACTAATGAAGTAACAAGTAAATTTATGCAGTGATTCCAACATAAACAGAATTAGCACGCTTCCTTATTTTCTTAAAGATTGTCCATGTTCTCCATTTGTCAAACCAACCATGACATTAACCTTCACTCTTCTGCTGACATCCCCTGGGGATTAAATGAAGAACGACCCAAAATGTTGATGTTTCGATGCAGAGGTACTTCCCTGGTCTCAATTCATGACATTTTTTCACAGGTTTGTCAATTTCCATTTTTTCGTTGAATGCACATTTACCCTTTAGGTCATTAAAGGCCTGGATCTTAGTTTTTATCCATTACAGGACAAGATCCAGGCTTTTAATGACCTCTTGGGCACAACCATCATGTGTCTGTTTGCGGAGAGAGTGTTGACCTTGTCGAGAGGTTTATTTACCTCAGCAGTGACATTCATGTCTCCGGTGAATCTTCCTATGATGTCAGTAGACACATTGGGAGAGCATAGGGGGGACAGGACATGAGGTCACTGGAAAGGAATGTGTGGTGCTCCTGATATCTATCAAATCAAATCAAAATTTATCTATAAAGCACCATTTTAAAACACCATAAGTGTAAACCAATGTGCTGTACAATAAAATAAAAAAATATCAATAATAAATCAGTAAATAAAGGACAAAAATTACATAAATCTAAAACAAATAAAGGAACCGATTAGAAGATAAACAATTTACAGAAAAACAATGGATATAAAAAAATTAATAAATTATTAATAAAATTGATACCAGAGTTTCTCATATACAGTTAAAAGCAATCGAAAACAAGTGTGTTTTAAGTCTTGATTTAAACATTTGAGTTGATGAAGCTAACCTAATTTCAATTAGCAGAGCATTCCATAACTTTGGTGTTAGGACTACAAAGGCACGATTACCCCTTGTCTTCATCTTAGACTTTGGCATGACCAACAATTGCTGTTGAAAGGAATGTAAAGAGCAGACTGGTGTATACAGAACCAGCAACTTGGCCAGATAGGATGGAGCAGCATCATTTAGCAACTTATAAACCAAAAGTAAAATTTTAAAATGAATCTTAAATTCAACTGGGAGCCAATGAAGTGAGGCCAGAATTGGAGTAATGGACACAACTTTCTGAGACCCCGTAAGAAAACAAGTAGCAGCATTCTGAATCATCTGTAGCCGAGAAAGATGAAATTTACTGATTCCAGAATAAAGTGAATTACAATAATCGAGGTGCGATATAATAAAAGTATGGCATACCTTCTTCAAATCAGAGTGCCCCAGAAACGGTTTGACTATGCAAAGGGATGAAGGTCTAAGTCTTTAGAGTCCTGGTGCTTCCTGTCTTGCTATATGGTTGCATGACATGGATGCTATGCAGTGACCTGAGACGAAGACTTGACTCCTTTGGTACTGTGTCTCTTCTGAGAATCATTCGGTACCGCTTGTCGAATGAGCGGTTGCTCATGGAGACCCAAATGAGGCACATTACCTGCATCATGAGGGAGCATTAGTTACGGCCTGAGGGTGATCCGGCTGACAAGATCCTCATTGTTGAGGACCCAAGTGGCTGGACCAGGCCAAGGGGACACCCACGTAACACATGGCTGTGGCAGATTGATGGTCATTTCTGGAGGGTGGGAGACTGGACTGTGTGGCTGCCTGGGGGGTTGCCAACCAGGATCCTGAGCTGTTTTGTTGTGTGGTGGGTGTGGCAACATGCTGTACCAGTGCATGCTCCCCAACCTGACCTGAGCTGACATTAACCCTTGAATTTTCAGACTGAACTCTGTGTATCACACACTACCACTTGCATTTTATTCATTGATGATGTCATACACATGAGTTTAGTGCGCCACTAATGAGATTTAAGAGCAACACAGGAAGGGATTTGGATGTAACACCACCACCTTATTGTTTCTCTAATCATCCTCATCTAGAAAGAGCAATGACTTCACCTTGCTCCCAGCGCCAAACCCACCTGTCCCAACCACTTAAGTCTTAATCAATTGTCAAGATGGCTTCTTAGCCAATTGTCAACATGCTCTATTCACTGTTTCACTGTTTCTTCTCACTCCTTTTGCAAACAGAGCATTGGACATGGTTACTCAACCATTTTCACATTGTTCTCTCTGTTTTTTAATTTACAACATTAATCCCTGGTTTTACGTAATATCAGGTGAATATCATGTTGGTGTTGTTTTGGGGATTTTAACATCCAAGGAATCTAATTCTGCAAGTGGAATTTTTAATGAGAGTTTCCATTTAAAAGTTGATTATTTTTTAAAGTCCTTCCTGATGTCATTTTGTTTGACTATGGGCGCTGCGTTTTTGTGGCTTTTGTGTCACCCATTTCCATGTTTTTTTTTCCCATGATGCATCGGGGCTGCACTGTTTGTGATGTCATAGGTGAGCCAGTATACATGTCACCCCAAAACAGTCTCCAGTATCCAGGATTGGTCTGAAACTTATGACTTACTTCTTTGTATTCTTTCTTACTTGTTATTTGAAACAAAGCTGTATTTTTTGCTTGACGATTTGGCTCTGATGTTCATGTATTGACCGACTCTATTCTTTCTTCTGTTCCTCAGACTTTATTTTTCAGCTGCCTGCCCTGTTCTCAGTCTCAGTCAGTACATTTACCATTTTACTTTTGCTGATATGCCTTCCCTGCCTGATATGTCTATTTCCTCATAGTTCCTCAAAGCAATCATCAACCCTCACAGAAGCTGCAGTAGTGCTTTTTCTTGAATCACCTCTGAAAGTTCTCGAGGTACACGTAGTTTACACCTAATGAGCTCAATCTGATACTACTGATAGCTCATAGTGGAAGATTAGGGAGCAGGATTGCTTGCCATTTCTAACATTATCCCTGATGAGTGTTTGTACTAGGCTGGTTCTTTGTGGAAGAAAAGATTGTTACAACGGGGTCAACAGCCCTTTAGAACAAGAATTGTGCCTCCTCTATTTGCATGCAGGTTGCCTCTCAGTTCTCCCTTTAATGCTAATTGTGCTGCTGTCATGTTATGGTTGAGACAAGACAAATGGAAATGAGATCCTGACTAGTGCTCTCTGCTCCAATATTGTGGGCCTTGACGGTGCCCTTTGCTTCCCAGTCTAATGTTTAAGAATTTTTGACTATGGACCATTTTCTACAATCCTCACCTGACCATTTTCTTATTTGCATACAGTACCTTTGTTGTTTTATAGCCCTTGAAAGCCTGTCTGTTATTTTTTTTCACCCTTTCTGGTTTTGGATTTAAATGAAATATTTTTGAATTCTTTAACATTCTTGGTCCCACTCCCATCTCCTGGGCAGACTACCTGCCAAGCATTATAATTCGTCATTCTCCTCTCCATGCTCCATCCTCATGTCCCAAAATCTTCTGCTGGGTAGTTATGCTATGTAACAGGCACTGGCAACTTAGCAGCGCACACCCTGAACATCAGCGACTTTAGAGATAGCTGCGAAGCAGACTCCTTTCAGTGAATTATTGCCTCATAAAAGGTTAGGTGTTGGCTTGCTCCAAGACACTTTTTCTGATGCTGCAAATCATTCTGAGAGGTTGCGGGCATGGGGAGGACAGAACAAATCTAAAAGCTGCAGTAGTATTTACTGAAGATTGCAGCCCTGAATCTCTTAAAAGTGTTGAAATTTTTTAATGAAATAGAAATAGTAGTTATGCAAATGTCTGTACCATCAATGAAAAAACTAAGGGTTGTTCAGGCTGTTTGATTTAGGATTATAACTGGAACTGTTCAAATTACTGCCTTGCTGCCTTTAGCCATTTAAACATTTGATCTGACACATTTATTATCAAACAATGATTTGTTAGATTTATTGAGAGAGAAGCCTGCAACCAGTCATCAGTACTTTGCAACAGGCCATGCACCTACAACTCAGCATATGCCAGACTGGATAATTTTTACATGCTTATAAATACTTAGACTAGTGTACATAATTTTTTTCTGACAAGGCCTGGAGACCTTTACTTTATTCTTTCTTTCTTAATCTATTCAAATGCATAATGGCATTTCAGTAATCACCTGCTGATAGATTAAAGTGTTTATTGGGAGTGGTGGAGGATCATAACAAAGCCATTTGTGCTGCATGCCTCAGGGAGTGGTGGGATGTGGGCAAGGTGTAGATTAAACTCTTCTGTCAGCATTATAATTGAAAAAATGTTAAACATTTTAAGAAATTCTAAAAAAATGTTCGAGGAAAAGATTCTAAAGATAATCTGGGTCACTAAATAATATTTAATTAAATGAAGAACTGCATTTTAGGAAGTTGGAGGCCAGCTAAACACCAAACATTTGGAGGTTTTAACAAGAGCACCTTTTCTGCTTATCAATCAGAAAGATCTGTTTAGTATTATTATGTGTGACTTTGAGGTATAAAAAATACTTTCTAGTAATAATTGCTTTTTTCTGAAATGTTTCTGGAACATTCCTTGGTCTTCATTTGACTTAAAATAATAGTGTTCCGGGTAGTGTCTTAACCAATAGCATACAAAGTGAATGCTATACACCTTGCTGAAGAAAGATCATGGTAATATCTTCAGTTTAAAAGAACAGGTCTTAAAACGTGCAGATTACTTGAGCAATAAGAGCGTCATCAGCAATAATGTCTGATTAAGAAACTGGGTTGCAACAAAAACCTGCAGCCACTGCAGCCCTCCATTACCGACATTACCTACCCCCGCTACTCACTGTTGTTCATTCTTCAGTCCACTGCCTGTGCCACTTTCCTTTGGGGTACTCTAATTTTGCTTCCACATTCCCATAGAAGTTCAAGTTACAGTAGAAAAACTAGCATCTTTAAAGTAACACTGTATGGGCATCTCGCTCTCCTTTTCAGGACTATTTCCTGCCTTGTCACCATTGCTGCCAGGATAGACTTTAGCACCCCCCAATGGCCCTGAATTGGTTTCAGTTGGTTTAAGATTATTATGCTTACACTCTGAATATTTTACACATCTTTGGTTTTGGATTATAAAAAAGTCATTTTAAGTAGCAGTTTTAAAGCTGAAGATGGCATAATGGCATACATTTGTGCTGCAACTGCATAGCCTAAGTGGTTGGGGCTCACTTTCTGACCAGGTCCCCCTTTTTGTGTTATTTAAAGATTCTATTTGTGGAACGTGGACTTTCTAAGGGTGCTCTAGTTTCCTCATATATCACATGCCCATGTGCTTTAAGTTGATTAAAAGGCAGGCATCTCATTTAAGGTAGGTTAACACATGAAGTATCAATCAATTTGATTGCATCAAACAAGGGGTCAAACATAAAATAAAGTAAGAGGGGACAATGCAACAAACACCTAGTGTTTTCCATGGCCTTCGCACCACTGGTTCAAGTTCCTGACTACTAAATACTGTAGCTGGACTACTTACCTATAGTATGTCCATATGCTGTGCCCCAAAGGCTCCCTTTACCCGATGTCTCTCTATCCTAATTTCTGTGATCCTGGATTCTGTCCCTATTGATGGTTGATCTCTCATCAACCATTACCCTTTCAACACTAAGGACATTGCACCTCAGACCTGGAAGTGATATAAAACACACACCCAAGAAATCACTCCTGATCATGCCCAGAGTTGGGGTAGTTGCTCACAGAAAATAATCCATTACAAATAATGAGATTAATTTATTCTTTACTTCCTGGTAATTACATTACTTTATGTACTGTTACTCTCTGAACTCATGCAAATATGTTGTCACACACGTGTGCTTAGTAAGCAGCCAACAAGTCCTAAGGTGAGTGATACTGTATTTCGTGAGATAAAGGATTGATTATATGTACTAATACCTCTCTCTCTCCATCTACAGAAACAAAGAAGAAAAACAATTACTTCACCTACCATACTTCCGGGTTCTCAAAATGGCCACAATTCCACAATCCCATCCATCGATGACATCACTTATGGCTCCACCAAAACAATGTCACGTCTGACCAACTCCAATGATGTCACTTCGGGCTCCGCCATAAAGATGTCACTTCTGGTCATCCCCGATGACGTCACTTCCGTTTTATCATTTCCTGTCATGACCATTTCCTTCCACCATTTTCTGCTATATAAACTCCGTTGTATCCAATATGTCTTGTCGAATGTTTCAATTTTTTTATTTTTTTGGCCTCATTTTTTCATATTGTCCATCGGATATTATACAGGGAAATTCCCCAACTCTTTTTTGAGTATTCCAGCGTCTTTATTCTTATTACTACAGTATGTATCAACAGGAAAGTCCAAGGTTGGCACCCAAAGATCCTTTCAGTATTTTACTAAGGAGGAAATAAAAAAAGTAGTGAACGTAATTCAGCATATAAAACAGTAAACTATATGACTAACATTAGCAGATCAAATCAAATCTTATTTGTTACATACAAATTATACATATAGTAAAACGCATAGTGAAATGCTTAGTTGCTCAACTCCAATGACTGTGCCTTGAGACGAACAGAAAGGAACAATAACTTTATAGAGTCTGGAATATAGGAATGAAATAAAAGTCCAGCCTTATGGGAGAAATTTGTCAGCTGCCACTTCTTAAAAAATCTGATGCTTTCTATCAGATGATGTCCCACCATCTTTTTGTGTCACGCCTGACACTGACGCTTTGAACTTTCCTGTATTGGTTTTTAATTTTTACACAATTATGATCACAGGCAATTCAAACATTTAAGTGCCTAATTGCAGGTGCCATCAAGCATATTTCCTAGTAGCTGTGGAAAGCTGGTGACATTAAAGAGTAGGAGAAAGAAAGATAAATGGCAGCTTATTTGTAGAGTTATTGTTATATTTCTGTATGTCTACTTGTTGAACTGTGGGTTAAATGTTTTGCATCCTGTTAATAATTTGATTAATAACTAATTAATAAGGTGGGTGTATTTTTTATTGGGGTTTAAAACAAATGGGTAACATTTTTTCTTTCTTTCTTTCTTTCTTTCTTTCTTTCTTTCTTTCTTTCTTTCTTTCTTTCTTTCTTTCTTTCTTTCTTTCTTTCTTTCATGTCCTAGTTAAGCAAAGTACAAGATTTTTTTTTCATTTTCTCTGATCCACATTTCCTATATCAGCACTTTCTGCTGAAAAGACCTGTTTTCAGCCCCCACCCCGATACTCACTTCTGAATGTGTAGGAGTCCTGCAAAGACAATGTATTCAGGGATGCATGGGGAGGGGGTTGGAGAGGAACACCAAGGCGTGTTATGTCATTAAATCTCTTACAGCTGCCAAGCTGCGTTTGTTAGTCACTAGTCCCCTGATTATATGACTAACTAATTTGCTCAGATTGTGTGAAAGCCTGAAATGTTTCATACCAGTGTTTTAGTCTTTGCGTCTCTCATGCCAGCACTATGAAGCACTTGTTTAAACTTCATGCATCTATTCAGAAATGACACACTGGGAGGCCTGAACATACAGTAAGAACACCATTGCTAAGACATATCCTTCAAAAACACTTGAAAGTGATTAGAGCACAATTAAAAATAACACAGAGTTTTGGTATTCTTTTCATCTTTCTACCAGCACATACGAAGCTTTACAGATGTCTTACTCTAACAAGGTCCTCATCTTGTGTTCATCATCCAACTATCCTCCCACCCATTCATATACAGTATAAAATCCTCTTCTTTAATTTAGAATTAAATAAAAATTATCTGTTGTTGAGAGATGCTAGTCAGAACTGAGACTGCAGAGCCACAAGATGGAACAGAGCCTTATGAGGCCCTGATAACCTGACAGGAATAGGCTTTGGCAGTATTAGTATTATTTGTTATATTTACAGGAAGTACCATGGAAATAGTGACCCTAGGGGAAAAAGTGTAGGAGAATGGTGGTGGGGAAATATTAAAATAAGTACAATTAATTATATCAAACCCCCAGACTTCTAGAGGTCAGCTAGAGTTTCTCGTGTGGTACATGCAAACTCCTGTTGTACACAGGAGAGGACAGGATAATAGGGGTCTGCCTGCCACTTTAAATTACAGTTGGAGCTTCGGATTGCAGTGCAATGGGGTCATAAGAAGCAGAAAAACAGGGGGAAGGCCTTGGGGCTTCTAACACACTATTTAGATTCTGCAAGTAGTAATAGAGGTTGCCAGTTTTCAACTTTAAGTATAAAGCTGCCTCTTCTTCAAAGGCAAATTAAACATGAAGTAGAGAGGTGAGTTAGGGTGCTTTCTGAATCAGAGGGAAGCAGAGAAACTAGAATCTGGAGAAGAAAAACTGGAGGTGATAGTGAAAACATATATATACAGTCAGAAAATTAGTTCATCTAAAGGCTCAATGAAGATTGTAGCAAATACCAGGAAATAAAGGGAGTCATTTAGGGGAAAAAACAAGAGAATAATGGGTAAACAAGCAGTGGTCAGAAGCAAGTTGAATTTGAAAAGGACCAGTGAGAAAACCAAAATGAAAGACAAAAAGTCTTGGCTGAGGATATCAGAGATGAAGGTTCTAATTGTAGCTATTGCTACCACTATTGTGCTTTCACTGTTGGAATGGTATTAGACGGGTGATGAGCAGAAATAGAAATAGTGCTTAGAGTTATAGCCAAAGAGGCAACCTCCAAGTGAGCTGTCATATGCCTTTTCCCAAAGAGTGGCTTCTGTCTACCCACTCAACCATAAACGCCTGATCGATCGAGTACTGCTGATATGGTCATCCTTCCGAATGGTTCTCCCTCCTCTATTAACGTGACCACTGGATTCTTAGCCACCTCCCTGACCATGGCTCTTCTTGCATGGATACTCAGTTTGGCCAGATGTCCAGCTCAAGAAAGAGTATAGTGTGGCTTGCAGAGAGCAAGAGTCTAAGCTGGTGACATGGGGTACATGGCAAAAGCCAAAGCAGTATAGGGTGACAGTTAATTGATGGACACACTCTCACACACAAATGGTGCAGAATTGTAAGTGTGCAAAATAAGATCTAAAATCTACTTTGGGGATTGTCAGCTATCTATTGACAAGCATTCAATATGACTACCTTTGCCTACCAGAGCTTGACAATTTCATTTGGAACCTCTTATTTCATCTTGTAAATTAGAATGGCTTGGCTTTCCTTAAAAAATAATAATATATCATTATCTCACTCTATATATAAAACCCAACATCTATCTGTCTGTTTGTCTGCTGGTCTGTCAGTTGGACTGTCTGTCTGTCTGTTTGCTTTTCACGAGAGAACTACTTAACACTCACGTGCCAGCCTTGGGGCGTATCTTAGATCTGCTTAGCTAACGAATGAGAGAACTACTTAACAGATTTAAATCAGGTTTTTTTCTAGAATTTGCTTGAACATTCCGGTTGATTTTGCAACTTCTCACATCGCGTTAAGAATCATAGTTCACTTGCAAGAGCGATATATTCTCACTAATCTGAGACAGAGGCTGCAGGCCAAGGGGAGGGGGAGGCGTGACATCAGGAGTAGGGAGTCGTCCTTGCTGTCCCATCTCACTTCTACACAGGGGACAGCTAGTCTGATATATATTTACAAGGCTGTATCAGACACATTACTAATGAACATTATTTCCTTGTTGTAAGTGAAGACTCCAGTCATGTCTGCAAGGTCTTAGGGTAATTTGCTTGATATTCATTTTACTACAGTACAACAAAATGCAGCAAAAAAATATTTTATTTCAACATACCTATGATATTGATTCAGTTTAAAAAAAAAACAAAACTTCCAGAACTGATCATTTTACAGCACTTTGAAGGGGCAGATTTTAACATTCATACATTTTTAATAAGTTATTGTCTGTGTTGTTTTTATTTTTGAATTGATGCACACAGATCTCAGCTTTACATGAGACTCTGGTTTCAGTTGGGTTTCCCATGTAAAATGTGTATTAAATTAAATGAAAACGTCTTAATTATCAAATTACTTAAAAACAGCATGCAGTGATGCCACTTTTTTACATCATATGGTGTTACAATCAATGATGGCTACAAAAGACCTAATTGTTAACCATTGTGGGAGATAGAAGGCATGACTGAGCCCCAAACCCTGGACGCAACTGATACAGACATAGTCACAGGTTCAGATATAATGATTTTTTTCTATCCAGTACACGTCCTTCTACAATCTTTGGCACAGCACACTGCAACAATGAACACTTCTCCATCCTACTCTTCTTCCTCCAAGCAAGTGTTTCCCTCTGCCTCCCTACTCCAACTCCTTTCCCAAGTGTAGAAGCTTCTTTTATGGAGGACCTAGGAGTTCTTCAGGTGTACTTCAGGTGATCTTCAAACAGAAGTTCAATAAAATTGGAATATCTTTTCCCAGCAGCACCCCCTGGCAGCACCCAAGGAACCTGACACCCGCTCTGCGGGTGTCCAAACCTGGACCATGCCAGAGGAACACTGCCACCTCCCATCCAGTTTCCCCCAGTATTTCCATTTTGGCCTCTCCCCAGCTCTGACTAAAACTGTCAACTATTCCAACTGGACTGCACCTCCATCCATGCGCTCCATCCATTAGGGTGTTCCAGCCTAGTAAGTTACTGCACTCTGTCCCAGTTGAGACCCCTTCCCATCCGCTACTGCATCTACACCATATAATGTGAAATTCCATTGAGTCCTTTGGAATTGGATGCCATGAAAGCAAACAAGACAAAAAAAAGGTCTTTATTAATCGACAGACATGCATAATTAGAAGGCAAAAAGCTAAGGTAATTCCAAAGTCAGATCTCACTAGCAGAGCAATTCTAGGAGCTCAGACCTTAACCACTGAAGTGTCCTGTTTTATTGCCACTAAATCGAATGAAAGGTACAGCTACTGTAAGCATGCCCATTATTTTTAGTCTCTCAGGGAAACTTGGAGCCTTTGGGAATGCTGGGGAAGCCATTTAAACTTTTGTGTATCATTTACAGGCTGTAAAAATATTCCCAGATTCACTCGATTTTCACTTAAATCCTAAAGAACCCTTATTGCTTTGTAGTTATTATTGCATGTATAAAGTATCTTCCACAATGTATCACAAAATAAAGTGATCTAAAAATTAACAAGCTATATACAAATAATAATTAACAATATAGTAAATCACAAAGTAATATCCTAAAGGCAAGTGACAAGTAAACAGAGAAATGAAAAGCTTTCGTGCAATACAGATTTTAAACATAATTAAAGTGCATGGAATTCATATCCTTGTCAAAAATTACATTTGGGTATGTGTACTTAGATTATGGACATCTTGAAAACAAATTCAGATTCATGGGAGTTAAATATTTGGCTAAAACAAAATATATTTGTGCTGCTGCTAAACACTGTTAAAATCTCAACACACATGGTGCCATTTTCACATCTGGGCAGACCTGTAGGAAAAAGTATGTGAATTCTTTTCATTAGGTGCTTCTGAATCGCCTTAAAGTTTGAAATGAATGTTTGGATGACCTGCCAGTCAAGGTCAGGAATTCAGAAAAGATCAAATTAAATAATATTTTTGAATGTCTCACTGCTGAGGAGTTATTCCAGAACTGACTAATTATTATTATTATTAACATTTGCATGTACTGCAGGAAACTCCAGATTTGGTTTCATTTCTAACCTTTTGCCACAGCTGCGATAAACATCCACCCCCCTAACACTTCATTGACCTCTATCTGCTCTCACAGATTACATCCTTCAGTTCCATCTATGCCATTACAGGCTGACCTGACATTTACTATAGGACACACTCCTGAACACATAATGTAAGTCAAATCAATTCTATTATTACAAATAATATATAATAGTAACCCCAACATGGCTAGACAAAGGCAAATTTGATGCTAAGGTGTCTTCTTTAGCTTCTTTGATTGAAATCTTTCAGAACATTCACTGTCATGAATCTCTAACAGCACATGTTAGGGCCTTCAAGCTTCAAATAAAGGAAAAACACACAAAATAAAGGGAATGGAGAGAACTCAGCTGTGGCAAACACAGCATCCTAAATTAAAGCCACTGGTGGCAGGTGGCAGCCACCCACATCTTAAACAATTTAATTGGTGGGCTCACAATTAACACGTCTGCTTACCTTTTAACAAGAGATACACAAAGAACAATTGATGTTCACATTAAATCAGAGAACAAAGTCATTAAAACTGGCACCCTGGGAACCTTCACAATCAAACTTGGCAATATTCTAGATGTGTTATATTATGATTTGGCCATGGTTAGACAAGAGCATTGTAGGCAAATAAGACAGAACAGTTTAGCTGCTTCCTTTAGGGAAGCCTTTACTGGACGAAATGCCATGAATTATGAGAGTGAGAAAGGAAGGAAGGAAGATCACTTCCAGGAGTCAGTATTTTACTTTTGGGGACGTGTTGTAATTAATTACTTAATGGTCACATAAGTGCCCCTGGTTGATAGGTGACAGAATTGGGGTCCAATATGCTCTATATGTGCTGCTATGTGACAATGCGGGTTCAGCTCCATGCTCCCATCTTCTATTAGGGAGCCCTTGAACCCAACACCGTCGGTAATGTCACCGATGAGCTAGACAGTGAGGCAACAACATTAGAGCAAGGGGATGATGTAAAAAGTGCAAAGTGCTTTTATTAAAATAAATCAAAACAAATTGTTCAAATAAATAGTGTAGTGCTTTTCAAAGTTCCAATAAATAAATAATCCATTAAAAGCAAGTGAAAAGTGGAGGTTAAAAACAATAGAATAATCTTCTAAAAACCACGAGGTAAAATATCACAGGAAGCAGTCTTTTAAAAAACTAATGACAATGCCCGGTGCTTCTTTTCCATTAGCGTTTCACCTGCTTCTCCCATGTGGGCCCTGCAACAGGCGAGACATACCCAAGCTGGAGGAGAACATTTTTAAGGACAGAGCTTTTTATGGACATTTATTTATTGTTGATTTTTATTTATCTTTTAAAAGTTCTTATTCTTTTAATGTCCTGTTTTAATGAAGGGGCTTGGGTTGATTTTATTGTGGGGTTATTTGTTTTAGTGCTTTTATTGATTTAGTGCAGTGTAGAGTGGCCGAGCTGTGGACCTGGGCTCCAATTGCACTGGGTTGGCAGTGGTGTGGAGCCTTCCCATGCATCTGGAGTCTTATGGGGGGGTGGAATGTGGTGTTATGGGTCCACAGCTCTTCCAGCAAAGGCCAGTTGTTTTATTTAAATAAATAATCACCACGCTCGCGGCTTAGCAAGTGCAGGCAGGCTCGTGTTGCAGCTGAGCAGGGTGCTTGGGTGTTTGGTTGACACCTGAGGAGCAGAAGTAGTGGCTGCTCTTGCTGAGTTTTTTTTATGAAGGACGGGAGTGACAGGAAGGCGGATGACTCTCCATGAAAGGCAGCGGGAGTCGGGACTTGGGACGTGGATTTCCCAGCATGTGAGCCCTGGTCGTTGGGGGATCCCAAGTCACTGTTTGGAGGAGTCTGCCGGAGCCAGGGATCAGTAAGGCAAAACCGAACAGCCGAAGTAGGCAGAGCAGGTCAGCTGCAGCTAGGGTAACTCCTCTGTTGCAGGACCCATTTGGATGAAACAGGGGAGCCACCAGCAGTAGTAGAAGGATGCATCGGATTTTAAAAGAACAGCTTCCTGTGTTTTAACCTCGGTTTTAAAGGATTGTGTTTTTGTATGATTTTTAAACCTCCACATTTCTTTTAAGGATTATTTATTTAATGACTTTTGCAAGGCACTGCACTATTGATTGGGATATTGTTTTGATTTATTGTAAATAAAAGCACTTTGCACTTTTTACATCATCCCCTTGCTCTAATGTTGTTGCCTCACTGTCAGTGACATTACCGAAGGTGTTGGGTTCAAGGGCTCCCTAATAGAAGATAGGAACATGGAGCTTAACCTGCATCATCACACGCTATTGCATAATAAGGAGGATAGACTGCCTGGGACCTATTCAGATGTCCTCCTTCCTTTACATTGGAGGGCTGTTAGATGGCTCACTGTGGAGAAAGCCTCAGAACTGGCAGCAGACGTGATCTAAAACATGTTTGTGATGGTAATCCGAGGCAGAGTTTCAAAATCGTACTGTCACCTACTGATGCCAGATGAGTGCCTCTTTCATCCATATCACCATGTCTGCATATAGGTTTTTTACAGCATTTTTTTTTTTACATTTTAGAATTAAACTGAACACTTAACCTTTCCTTATGTTAACCACGGTTTCTTCTTGAGCAACTGTGTATTATTCCAGCAGTTCTACTCCATACAGTTAGGTCCATAAATATTTGGACAGAGACAACTTTTTTCTAATTTTGGTTCTGTACATTACCACAATGAATTTTAAATGAAACAACTCAGATGCAGTTGAAGTGCAGACTTTCAGCTTTAATTCAGTGGGGTGAACAAAACGATTGCATAAAAATGTGAGGCAACTAAAGCATTTTCTAACACAATCCCTTCATTTCAGGGGCTCAAAAACAATTGGACAATTGACTCAAAGGCTATTTCATGGGCAGGTGTGGGCAAGTCCGTTGTTATGTCATTGTCAATTAAGTAGATAAAAGGTCTGAAGTTGATTTGAGGTGTGGTGCTTGCATGTGGAAGATTTTGCTGTGAACAGACAACATGCGGTCAAAGGAGCTCTCCATGCAAGTGAAAGAAGCCATCCTTAAGCTGCGAAAACAGAAAAAACCCATCTGAGAAATTGCTACAATATTAAGAGTGGCAAAATCTACAGTTTGGTACATCCTGAGAAAGAAAAAAAGCACTGGTGAACTCAGCAATGCAAAAAGACCTGGATGTCCACGGAAGACAACAGTGGTGGATGATCGCAGAATCATTTCCATGGTGAAGAGAAACACCTCCACAACAGCCAACCAAGTGAACAACACTCTCCAGGGGGTAGGCGTATCGACATCCAAGTCTACCATAAAGAGAAGACTGCATGAAAGTAAATACAGAGGGTGCACTGCAAGGTGCAAGCTACTCATAAGCCTCAAGAATAGAAAGGCTAGATTGGACTTTGCTAAAGAACATCTAAAAAAGCCAGCACAGTTCTGGAAAAACATTCTTTGGACAAATGAAACCAAGATCAACCTCTACCAGAATGATGGCAAGAAAAAAGTATGGAGAAGGCGTGGAACAGCTCATTATCCAAAGCATACCACATCATCTGTAAAACACAGTGGAGGCAGTGTGATGGCTTGGGCGTGCATGGCTGCCAGTGGCACTGGGACACTAGTGTGACACAGGACAGAAGCAGCCGAATGAATTCTGAGGTGTTCAGAGACATACTGTCTGCTCAAATCCAGCTAAATGCAATCAAATTGATTGGGCGGCGTTTCATGATACAGATGGACAATGACCCAAAACATACAGCCAAAGCAACCCAGGAGTTTATTAAAGCAAAGAAGTGGAAAATTCTTGAATGGCCAAGTCAGTCACCTGATCTTAACCCAATTGAGCATGCATTTCACTTGTTGAAGACTAAACTTCATACAGAAAGGCCCACAAACAAACAGCAACTGAAAGCCGCTGCAGTAAAGGCCTGGCAGAGCATTAAAAAGGAGGAAACCCAGCATCTGGTGATGTCCATGAGTTCAAGACTTCAGGCTGTCATTGCCAGCAAAGGGTTTTCAACCACGTATTAGAAATGAACATTTTATTTCTAGTTATTTAATTTGTCCAATTACTTTTGAGCCCCTGAAATGAAGGGATTGTGTTAAAAAAACGCTTTAATTGCCACACATTTTTATGCAATCGTTTTGTTCACCCCACTGAATTAGAGCTGAAAGTCTGCACTTCAACTGCATCTGAGTTGTTTCATTTAAAAGTCATTGTGGTCATGTACAGAACCAAAATTAGAAAAAAGTTGTCTCTGTCCAAATATTTATGGACCTAACTGTATGTGGAAGAGGTGCCTGACAAACAACACTGCTTTTCCTTGCCTGTGAAAAAAAAAAAATATTTGCACCAGTTGCTCACAGAAAGATGGTCAAGGTGCATAAACATAAATGCAAACATGCTATTGCTTCCACAAATGATGCAATTTTAATTTAGGTTTCCACACTACATTATGTAGCAACTCTGCACAAACCTCACAGAAAATAAAAGTTAAACAAAGGTATCATAAATCAGGCTATAATGTCTCAACTGGGAAGCAAAATCACTGCCTAACTAATCATTCTGATCCATGAAGAAATATATTTTATTTATTAGTTCTACAATATGCAAAATGTTGTAAACATGTGAATACCTGTAAATCTTCTCATGGATTACCAGACTTTCAAGTGAGTGAACACAGTTCACCATCCTCTGTTGGGCCCCATTAATTAATAACAATAAAAACAAAGAACATCAATATACTGTACGTCAAGTTAAGGCCCAGATATTTTTAACAATCCCACTATGCTCTATGCCACTGGACCCTATTCACTATACTTAAAGTTCTTTATTATAAGTTAACCTATGCTGCAACAAATAATTCTGAACACTTCCATAAATCTCTTCACGCTCTAGTATGCCCCACATTTTCCACTGACACCAATGAATATCAATTATGATCTGAACAATATGCCATTACCAAGCTCTAATATTGCTAGTATTTTTAATATATGAATGATTTGGATAGGAATATAAAGAACAAGCTGGTTAAATTTGCTGATGGTAACCAAGCTAGGTGGATTGGCAGATAATCAAGAATCTGTCGAATCATTACAGAGGGAGTTGGACAGCATAAAGGCTTGAGTGAATTTGTGGCAGATGATATTTAATATAAGTAAATGTGAGAAGTTTGAAAATTGAAAGTACATCTTATGAGAAGGATTTAGGAGTCATAGTGGAGTCGACACTATTAACTGTCAGACAGCGTTCAGTAAGAAGGCAAACAGAATGTTAGGTTATATAGTACAATGTGTGGAGTACAAGTCCAAGGAGGTTAAGTTTTATAATGCACTGGTGGGGCCTCATCTGGAGTACTTTGTGCAGTTTTGGTCTCCAGGCTTCAAAAAAGACATAACAGCGCTAGAAAAAATCCAGAGCGAAGTGACTAGATGGATTTCAGGGCTACGGCTGATGATTTATGAGGAAAGATTAAAAGAGCTGAGCCTTTTCAGTTTAAGCAAAAGAAGATTAAGATGAGACATGTTTGAAATGTTTAAAATTATGAAGCGAAATAGTCTAGTGCATCGAGACTGTTACTTTAAAATGAGTTTATCAAGAACACAGGGACACAGTCGGAAACTTGTTAAGGATAAATTACACACAAATATTTCAAAGTTTTACAGAGACACCACAAACCATACGCTACTAAGTAGTTTAGTAGGCAGTAGGACTCGAGGGATTTTCAAAACTAAACTCGATGCTATTTTGGAAGAATTAAATTAAGACTGGCTAGCTTTGTTAGGCTGAATGGCCTGTTTTTGTATAGATTGTTCTAATGTTCTAATTTTACAGAATTACAAATAATACATATCTTACCACATCAATCACCAAATCTATTAAGTAGACTGTGAACCTCAAGAAAAGAAGTGAAGAGCTGAAGGTACAGTATCATTTTGTTTTATATTTGTGTCTCATTGCTTTAAATTTGTGTCTCACTGTAATTTAAATCAACGTTTGCAAGTAAAGAGAGACACCATTAGTTCTTTTCCATTTTATCTGAGGTAGAACCCCATGACATTTCTTATCAGGTAGTGAACGCATAAACATTATTGGAGGTGCACACATGAGAAGTCAAAGCAAGTACACTTAGATTTTATGGTATGGCTCTAGAAGAAGGTAAACAAGACATACTATATACTGTATAATACATTATTATTTTTGCATATTATTGCATTCATAAATTACATAATCAAAAATGGGTGCAGTGTATTTTTATTTTCAAGATCTCCAGTAGCACAACATTTGGTACTGCGACAGTTTGAAAGATCCAAGTTGCCTGTTGCTTGTGCAAAGTAATTGGCCTAATTTTTTCCTTTTAAAGTTGAAATGCATATGAGCCAGCATTTGTTATAAAGCAAAGTGTTACAAAACAAGCAAGTGGGAGGTCTGCAATGAGCACTTTTATTTGATTTTTTTTTTTTTTACCTTTTACATAAAGGGTGACGCATCAGAAATCCCCCTTGTTGGGGTTGTATATTATTGATAACAGTTGGTCCAATGACTCATTGAGAACAGAGGGAAACTGAAATGTACCTTTTGTTTAAAAACATACACTCTCAGGAATAAGGTTATAATAAAATGCTCACTTCACAGGTGCAATAACAGTACATCATACACACTAATTAAAAATCAGCATATGTCAACAGCAGTTTTAAACTCTTTCACAATAGAATGAAGTGAATAACTGAATACAAGACATGCATCACTTGCCATAATCCATTTGGTTAGCTCTAGTTTAAGCTACTTCTTATTTACTGTCTGCCATTCCGGACACACAGATATGCTGACAGTTTTCTAAACTTTTTGGAATAAGGAATGCTTTGGTCAGATTTGCCCACATCATCAGCCTGTGTGCAGGTTCTTCTTTACTTTAAATTCAATTTTAATCTAGTCTGCTTCTAATCCAGGATATTATTAAGATTAAGATAATTTGTGTTGAATTCTATCCTGTTCTTACAGTAGATATGAAGGTCACACTATTAGCCATCCTTTAAAATCCTTGGACCAAACGGATATTTCATTAATTTTCTGGATATACTTACAGCTTCGTGGTTAGGCCGAGTCTGTCTTGACAGCAGCAAGAGAGAGAGAGGAAGCAACTCTGCACTGGGCAGCAGTGATTTTCAGGGCATTGTCCTCCTCATTCATACTTACCCAGTTAGGAGAAAATAAATCAGCTTAACTTTTGGAATATATGATATAAAATTAAAGGCAATAAGAACAAATACATGATCTGTGATACCAATTGCCTGGCTGGTTTCAACCTTGCATTCAATGCAACCAGGTTGACTCTAGTTCCTTTGAACACTGTAGTGGATTAGAGTAGATCTGAGAATTGTAGGTCATGTTTTAAATACATAAAATCCAAAAACAGTCAGTTGGATTTCTTAACAGCAAATGCAATTTTAAATGTGTTTGTAGTGAGCGATAGAGAGACCAGAAGAAGAAAGGAAAACTGAGTGGGAGTTCTCATGCAGATTTTCTGCTGATCTTTTACTAAAAAGAGCCAACTGCTTTGTTTCACCTGGTTGTGCTTAATCTTCAGTTAGATCCCAGTGGGTGTTCTAACAGCAGCATTGACTGTGGGGTCCTACACTGGCCACTGTAACAAGTAAAAAATAAAAAGAACAAGATGTCTCAGGAGTGGATGACAACTTTCTTCCTTTAACCCTATTATTGATTGGTTGTGTAAGTACGACAATTCTTAAAGAAAAAAACTGTGCTGAGTGATCTGTGAAAAGACTAAACTTTGCAATTTATCAATACTGAGTAGATTGGTCCAGGAATTTCAGGAACTTCAAGGAGGTTTTGTTCAAGCTTTATAACAAACTGGTGAGGCCTCATCTGGACTACTATGTGCAGTTTTGGTCTACGGGCTAAACAAAGGACATAGCAGTGCTAGAAAAAGTCCAGAGAGGAGAGACTAGGCTCATTCCAGGGCAACAGGGGATGAATTATGAAGAAAGATTAAAATACCTGAGTCTTTTCAGTTTAAGCAAAAGAAGATAAACAGTAGACATGATAGAAGTGTTTAAAATTATGAAAGGAATTAGTCCAGTGCATCGAGACTGCTACTTTAAAATAAGTTCAGCAAGAAAGTTGTTAAGGGTAAATTTCACACAAATCTTAGGATGTTTTTCTTAACACAGAGAACCATAGACACTTGGAATAAGCTACCAAGTAGTGGGGTAGACAGTAAGACTGTAGGGCCTTTCAAAGCTCGACTCGATGTGATTTTGGATGAATTAAGTGGATAGGACTGGCCTAGAGTGTTCTAATGTTCTAATTCCTTCTTACAAATGGCAACTTAGAGAACTCTAAATAGCCCACTAATTGTACTGTGTGTGTCTGTGTCTGTGTCAATAGCACCTTGGTACTTTGAAGGCTTGTTTATTATGGGACTAAAAGGCAGCTTACCCAGCATTCACTACATACAGTACATCTATACATCTGATCTATAAACCAAAGCATTTTCTTTTTAACTTTAAAGAGGTATGAATAAAAAGGGACATACACAGTTTATGATACATCTTGTATATAAAAGTCTACGAGCAGAAGTGTGTGTGTCTGTTCGGCCCGGAAGTGAGAGGTGGATTCGGGGTTAGGGCTACGCCTCCGTGGAAACAGAAAACTCGCTTAGCTGCTAATAAAAGAAGTTAGGCCGGCACATCAGCAAAACGAAGAAAGACAAAGTCACTTAACCAACATCAGCAAAACGTTATCTCTTTTACTTTTCCTCACGCCGCTAATACACAAGCAAGGCGAGCACGTCTTGGAGGGAGGGAGATGCCCAGAGTAGTTCCTTTCACTTACCTGATATCTCTACATTTCAGTTTTTTTTTCGTTTTTTTTCTGACGATTTCAATAGTTTCAAGGACCCCAGGTTTTTTGCAGAATGGGCTTACACAGCTAGTTAAGAATAGAAAAAATCCAAAGTAATTCTTTTTTAGGAGCATATTAGCTTATGGGACAATCAATATAATTGAATTTGAAAACATATACAGTGAACCCTCGTTTATCACGGTTAATCCATTCCAGACTCTACCGTGATAAATGAATTTTCGCGAAGTGGGATTCTTTATTTATAAATCGAATATTTTCGCAGTTAGAGTATAGAAAACCTGTTTACGACCTTCTAAATAAGTTTTTTTAACATTATTAGAGCCCTCTAGACATGAAATAACACCCTTTAGTCACCCTTACACTCGTATTACCCAATACTTTAGACAAAATGAGAAAATAAGACATATTAGACGTTACAAATATCATATTATTACTAGGCTCACCTGCCTTTTATCCTCAATTTGTGTCCGCTCCATGTGTACATCAGGCATGTAAGTGTAGGGAATGAGAACATCAAAGTGCCCATTCATAACATCTCCCGAAAACCTACGTTTTTGTATCCCCTCGAGTGCCTGTCCAAAGTCGTACAATGTCAGCCCGAATCTGTACCACTAAAGACGGAGTTTCATGCACTAAATAAGCTATAGATGAGAATAAGCAAGCACCATCTCCCCTGATATTTACTACGCGGTGAGGCATTTGTACTCCATCAACATTAATTATTTCCAGAGACATAATTTTGCCTATTTTTCCAGTGCATCGTGCACAAAAGCAAGGGAACGATGGGAGCACGAGAACTCTGCTCACAGTGTGTCGCTTCGTACCGCAAGCTGCAAGTAGTAAGTCTGTGATAAGCGGAATACCGCTACACTTTGCACTCACGGGACAGAAGGACAATCCCGACCGATTTTATATAGTAGATTATTGTACTGTACATTTAATTACACACACACACAGTTCTTACACACAACCACTAACCTATGAAGGCACAAGCTCAGTAGGAGAGTCTTCAGGTGGTGCAGTATCTTCAGCAGGTGCATCGTTGTCTTCTTCCGCTGAAGGAGTACTAGGAGTAGGCAGTGGGTGTCTGGGTGCGCGGCTGAAGAACATCTTGATAGGCAGTTGCTGGCGCTGTCTTTTCATATGCGTGAGGAGGCTTTTGTAGGGTATTGCCATCTTTGATCATATCCAAGAGTTTCACCTTCTCCTGGATGGTAAGCATCTTCCTCCGGCGCTTAGTTTCATTGTCAGAAGGCTTTGAAAAAGCAGCACGTTTAGGAGCCATCGTAGGGCTTAGATAAAAGTTCTCAGAAAGTTCATGCGTAGTGACGTAAGCGTGTATGAGAAAAAATCGCGATAGAGTGAAGCCGCGAAAGTCGAAGTGTGATATAGCGAGGGATCACTGTAATCCTGTAGTATTATTTATCTAGCATTTTATTTTACTTAAGAAAACAATAATACTAAAACTCACCTCAATTAATTAAAGACATAGCAAGTACAGTAATATGTTCCAAAGACAGTATGTGAAAAACCAGCATTAAAATCAAATCAAATTTTGTCACATACAAATTATACACACAGTACAATATGTCCTGAAATGCTTAGCTGCACAAATCCAATGACTACGCCTTTAAGAAGGATATAAGATAGATAGATAGATAGATAGATAGATAGATAGATAGATAGATAGATAGATAGATAGATAGATAGATAGATAGATAGATAGATAGATCTTTATTGTCATTGTCACTTTTACAAAGGAACAACGAAATTGAAGGTGCAGTTGACTCAGTGTGAGGCATAAGAGTTAAAAAGACAAGAAGAGAGAAAATAATTAAATGAACAGTAATAAAAGTACTTTACAAAATATACAAATTGCACTTGTTATATATACAAATTGCACGGGTTAAATGTACAAATTGCACTGGTTGACTTAAGGTCTATATTGCACATTGGGAGAATGATATGGAGCAGTTTTATTCTGAGTTCAGGGCCATGACTGCTTTTGGATAAAAGCTGTTTTTAAGGCAGTTTGTCCTGGTTTTCAATGCTCTGTATTGCTTGCCTGATGGCAAAAGCTGGAAGAGGCCTGTGACTTTAAAAATATTAAAAAATCATCGAAAAAATTATAAACGTGATAAATAATAAATAATAACTTAATCAATTAAATAATTTAATGCTAGAGTGTTAACAATAGGGCATCACATAATTCTAGACACTTTCCTTATTTAACATGCGGATGGACTAGGGGAAAAACCTGCTCCTCAGTCTCTCTGAACTAGACTTTAATCAGTAGTACTGTTTACTGTGGTTGTATTGGCTGCTGTCATGGATAATTTTCTGGTCTGACACTGCTTGGTGCCGAAGTCCTGGAAGTCATGGCTTGCACACCCAGTGATGCGCTCAACTGACCACAGCATTATTTGCCGAGCCTTGCAGTCGTTCTGCTTGCTGTTTCCAAACCAGCTACTTTTCAAAATACTTGCAATGGTGGATGTATAGAAGTTTAGTATCTTGGTTGGGCAACCTGATATTCCTGAGGCGTCTGAGGTCGTAAAGACATTGCCATGCCTTGTTTACCAAGGTGTCAATGTGCTTTACATGTTAACAAGTAATCATTCATTGAGAAATATTTCAGTTAAGTTCCCAAAGCTGTGTTGCACTAGTGATGTGCTACAACAACTATAAACTTCTATCCATTGATCCATCTATCCTTCAATCCATCCATTCATTTGTTTTCTTTCCATTACCGAGTTTCTGTACTATAAGTTGAAGCCAATCTTAGCAGAATCCAGTATAAAACCAGAAGAAATCTTGGACAGGACACCGGTCACTCCCACATACACACCAGGCTCACCCATAATTAACCAGAATATATAAATACTAGGGGGTTCCCCCCGTTTGCTTTGCTCGCCAACCCCCCGGTCTGCGATACGTGCCAGCTACTTTGTATCTTTGCATCTCTGCCTCTTGCGTTGTGAAGAGGATCGGGAAACAAATACATTTTTTTTTTACCTCCTCTTTGCTTAATCAGCTGCTGGCTTGCTGCTGCTGCTGCCGTGCTACATGATCTGCATCTCGCACGGCACTTCGAACATTTAAAAGCCTGTACAGCAGCTGTCCTATTCTTTGTCTTTTATTTCCGGCCCCGAGCATGGTTAAAAGTCTTGTCTCGCGGGACGTGAGTTCTTGATATTTTTTAGTTTAGAATTTAAAAACTGAATAAGAATCTGAAAATCTAACAACATCACATTAAAGTTCGATAAATTGTGAAAAGAATAATGCCTAACATATACAGTATATTTAGGTTTTAAAATAAGCCTGATTTAAAGCGTGACAAAAAAATGTGACATAAATATGTCACTTAAAATCGCTGCACAAAATTGTTGCATTTTTAGGCTTAGGATTTTATATATATAGAGTAGATATATAAATGTCTTCACATTTTCAGAGGTGATAAAAACATGCAAACTATACACAGACAGGCCAGGAATCTAATTCACATCTTTACAACAATGATCTGGCAACACTAAAGCCACTACTCCACCATGCTGTTCATGCAGGTTAGATTGTCTCATGGGTCTAAATCATTTATAGGTGAATGAGTCTGCCCTGCAATTGACTGACTTCCATACTTAGCTGTTTTCAGGCTCTGTCCCATATTCAAATCAAAAGTTCCAGAAAATGGATGGCAGAATTTACTGTTTCCTATAATTTTAAAGCATGTGTGTTCATCATGTTGGACACACTGCTCAAATCAAGTATCAAGAGCATATCTGATGTGGCAATGGCTGTTTCATCAGAGCTCAGATGGCACGGAGCTGAAACAGAAACAGAAGCCTGAATTGTAAGGTAGCAAACAACAATAGATCAAAGTAAAAGCAATTCCTCTGTGAAATGATCACTGTGGCCTCACACTGTGAAGAATTCTGAATTGTAAAAAGGAGGTGAAAATAATGTTGTGTTAACAATTTACATGAGCTCATATGGGGGAAGTTTTGGTTCAAGTGTTGAACTGCTTTGGAAATAATTTTAATTGCTAGGTGTGTCTTAAGTAATAAATATGTTTTACAAGTTTATCACGTACAATGGTGGTGGTGGGTGCTGGGGTGAGGGTTGGAAGGGGGTGCGGGTATTTATTTGATGTGTTTTTAGTGCCTGTTTAATTTTTGGTTCAACTAAAAGAAAATATTCATATTACTACCTCATATTTTCTTCACAGGAACCTGGCAACCTGGACCTCCATAATATAATGAGTAATGAAAAATACTGTAAAACACATTTGCACTTGTTGCAATGTTGCAATTCATGTTTTCTCGTTAATATTTTATACATGTTCAACCCTATGTTCCCTTGAAAAAACATTGCATGCATGAAGAGGTGCATGAAGAAATCATAAAAGTGACTTTCTTTCCCGACACTCTGAATCCAAATCAAGAGGGTACAAATCAATTCATCCACCTCACATGAAAATAAAGTGCAAAGTAGAAGAAAAATATACCTAATTGCTGAGATTTTTAAGGCTGATCAAAAATATTTAAGATCACTTAGTGCTACATTTTACAAAAAAGAGTCTGTCATTGCAAATAGGACTGAATCTGTTGACTACAACGGAAACAAAGCAACTTATTTTTAAGTCACTGCACTCATCATGAACATTTGAAAAGTATAACAAGGTTTTTGCTCAATAAATATACTGTACAAAAAGGGTTAGAAGAAGTGCACTGGTTCCAATATTTAAGAATAATGGGGATGTGCAGGACTACAGTAACTACAGGGGGATAAAATTGATGAGCCACAGCATGAAGTTACGGGAAAGAGTAGTGGAAGCTAGGTTAAGAAGGGAGGTGATGATTAGTGAGCAGCAGTATGGTTTCATGCCAAGAAAGAGCACCACAGATGCGATGTTTACTCTGAGGATGTTGATGGAGAAGTTTAGAGAAGGCCAGAAGGAGTTGCATTGCATCTTTGTGGACCTGGAGAAAGCATATGACATGATGCCTCAAGAGGAACTGCGGTATTATATGAAGAAGTCAGGAGTGACAGAGAAGTACGTAAGAGTTGTACAGGATATGTATGAGGGGAAGTATAACCATGGTGAGGTTTGCGGTAGAAGTGACGGATGCATTCAAGGTGGAGGTGGGATTACATCAGGGATCGGCTCTGAGCCCTTTCTTATTTGCAGTGGTGATGGACAGGTTGACAGACGAGATTAGACAGGAGTCCCCATGGACTATGATGTTTGCTGATGACATTGTGATCTGTAGCGATAGTAGGGAGCAGGTTGTGGAGACCCTGGAGAGGTGGAGATATGCTCTAGAGAGGAGAGGAATGAAGTTCAGTAGGAACAAGACAGAATACATGTGTGTAAATGAGGGGAGGTCAGTGGAATGGTGAGGATGCAAGAAGTAGAGTTGGCGAAGGTGGATGAGTTTAAATACTTGGGATCAACAGTACAGAGTAATGGGGATTGTGGAAGAGGGGTGAAAAAGAGAGTGCAGGCAGGGTGGAATGGGTGGAGAAGAGTGTCAGGAGTGATTTGTGACATTAGGGTTTCAACAAGAGCAAGAGTAAAAGGGAAGGTCTACAGGACGGTAGTGAGACCAGTTATGTTATATGGGTTGGAGATGGTGGCACTGACCAGGAAGCAGGAGACAGAGCTGGAGGTAACAGAGTTAAAGATGCTAAGATTTGCATTGGGCGTGACAAGGATGGACAGGGAAGTCTATTTGGATTGGACTAGTGGTTTGGTTGTGTTATAGGGCAGACGGAAGTACACATTATTAGAAGATTATGGAGGTGGGTGTGTGGACATTATGGTGTGCATTTTGGCAAAATGAGGATTGGGACTACAGAGACGAGTGTAATATAAAATTTGTTTGGCATCCTTCCACATCTGTAGGGCAAGAATAAGAGGACAGTGGATGTCACGGACTGAAGTTTTGGAGCACAGTAGAAATGGGAAAGCTGGCATCAGATCAGACAGCATGATGGAAAGGGTGAAATACATTTTATCCTTGATTTGTCCTATTGATTGGGTACTGGCAGGCCAAGATGTGCAATTGTAGTATGATGGGGACCACAAAAGCATGTGGAATGACCAGAAAGATAAATAGATATAAAAGGCACTATAAAATAGGTATATAGATGTGAAAGGCACCCTGTAATAGATAAGTGCTGCTTCGCCTTAAAAATTGCACCCTCTCCCAATTTTTTTCACTGGCCACCACTATATGGATCCATTTCTTGGTTTACAATTATTTTAAATAAGAGCATACAGTATTTCCTGGGGATTAGTTTTTCACGCCAGACTAAAATATAACTTCTTTCTAATTTTGTGGCTCAAAACAAACGAAGAAAGTAATAAAATTTAATTTCCACAAAGGAAGGAAACCATCAAACAACATGTTAACAGGTAGTTATCTCTTCATTTAAATATAGCTGGAAGAATTAATACTGTGTGATAAAGACGCTGTATAGCGCCTGACCTGAGACAGACTCCCACTGAGGCACATGTAAAAATACAAAAAGACTTTATCGTTCTTCAACCGGAGGGCACGTCTTCCCCGTGAACCCCCCAGCCACAACACAGTCCAAGTAAGCACAGTAAGCACAAATCACAACCCTTTCTTCTGGCACCACCACTCCTCCCTGGCAACCTTGTCCTCTTCCTCCTGATTCTGGCTCCTGAATGGTGGTTGCTGGCCCTTTTTATAGCCCATCTGGAAGTGCTCCAGGTGTTTGATCACCTGCCTCTGATTGCACTTCCAGGCGGGGCTGTAGAGTTGTCCAGGCCGGCGCAGGGACCCATGCAGCAACCCCTGGCGGCCACCCCAGATCCCAACAGGGCTGTGGAGAACTCCATCTCTCATTCAAGCCCTGCAGGAAACTGAGACACCATCATCAGCCAGGAAGGCTGCCACCAAGCGTCCTGGGGGAGGTACTGAGACGCCCATGATTGCTCCCCCAGAACACATTTAGAAGGGGCATATCGTCCCCATATACAGTATATTTTATTGGCAGTGAATTAGTATTGTTTTAGGCTTTTTCATTCTAATGTGATTGGACAATTGTCAACGCACTATTTCAAGTTCACATCAGTGGTTCACAGTTCATACTTGCCATTAACTTAACAACATATGAGTGAGTGTGATTTTACAGGGATGACAACTTCAAGTGCAATTTCAGAAATCAAAGAAGATCTGGTTATTTCTTTAATGAAATACCCCTTCATAAATCATTCATTTGAAGAAAAAAAGAAGATAAAAGAGCTTGGACCAGACCAACCTGGCTTAAGAATTCAGGAGCAGGCAAGTGATCGAGGACAAGCGTACACAGTGTTTTTTTCCCACTCTCATTATGACAAATGCTGTTGGCTAACCTGATGTGTTGTAAGTAATGCCACTTTTGTTTTGATTTCCCTGTTTGCTGTTTTAAAATATCGAAGTGTTGTGGACAACAATGGTGGTACAAGACCTAAAACATGTAAAACATGAAAGTAGCCTCAGTCAATTAGACCAGTATTTTTCAACCAGTGTGCCATGGCACAGCCTCTGCAGGTGGTCGAGACCTGTTTGAGGAGGGTAGGTCAATCTGGAGAAGCTGGCATAAAAGCATTTCCGTGATCGCTATGTTGCAGATACAGCACTTAGAGCACTTCAGACGCATCTCCAGACTGTTAGAGTCCATCTGACCTAGGTGGTGGACACCAACAAGCCTCATAATGCTGGTGAATAGTGGGCATACGAGTTGCCTCTATATTCCAAATTTTCGATCAGTATCTATGCTTGACAATTTTTCTAGCTAGTAATGTAGATTTAGAGAGTTTTACCAGATATTATAAACATATTACTAGATGGGCATCTTCTGATTATCTCTCCTAAATCCTGATAAAATTAAGAGCAGTTTCCACTAGACCCCAGCTAAAATGTTATAGCTGAAAAGCCGTATTTAGCATTTGTGCTGTATTTTTCATTTTCTTTTCTTTTCCCTAACTGGGAATTAAATGGGGTGTCCATTGTGACTCCACTCTTATATGATCTATTTATTATCTTGTGTGTGTGTGTGTCACGGTGTTTGAGTGAATGAACTCTTGTATTAACTCACACTTACAGTATGTCTGCTCAGAGAGTCATGCAGCACACATAAAAGCAGGTTGGTAGAGCACATGCACATACGTTTAAACATGCGTTTAAAGGTGGAAATAGAGATACTGTATGCATATAAATAGAAGCATTTTTGATTGCACACAGACACACAAATGAGCACAACCTACACACATACACAAGCTGACATTGGCAAACAAATTCTAAATGCCATCTCATAGTGACAAATACAAATCTTGGGCAATTCTGCTATAGAAAACAGCTCCCTCAAATCATTGCTATGGGCCCTAACCTTGAAAACTCAGGTTTAAAACATTTTCTCGACTTTTAACTGCTATTTATGTTGACAGCTACTTGGCACCTTGGAACTCTCAATCTATCAAAGATTTTCTCTGCTTCTTTTTTTATTTTAAAAACTGCTTTAGTGGCTTTTAGAGAAACAAAAAAGGCCCTTTAAACATGAATGAAATCGCGTTGCTTTTGAACTCGCAGCTAGCACCCTTCCCCCTCAACTGAAGCTTAAATTTTTAATGCTTGCTCCTGAACAGGTTTACAATAAAGAATAGGTACAGTAAGTAGCATAAAATATTGATTTTGTACATTTCCTTATGAATTTTTATTCACTGGAATTATTAAATTTTTCATATTTTCTGCACTTTAGTGGTTCCTAAAGAAATCCTTCTCGTTGACTCTGTTTTCTGAAATAAATCATTTAGTTAAATTTGGTCATCCGTTTGTGTCGACAACCCTGGAAATGCGCCTGCAGCACACATCGTATGGTCGCAGCTGTCAGGCTTCCCCTTCAGTCGCTCCTGGGTGCAAAGCAACAATTTGGATAGTTAGATCTCCAAAGACTTTGATTTGAAAGAGTACAAATGTTGCTTCTACCTTTGCTGAAGACAGGAGGATGAAGAGCTATTATTAATAAAGTTCAAGGTGACACCAGGGAACACAAAAAAGAGCAAAATTATTACCATTTTTAGAATTCTAGGCAATAATCTAGACAGTGCTATAAATGGTATTCACTGGAAGATTGAAATTTGTTATGGACAACAACTGCAACAACATCAATAATAATAATAGCTGAAGAAGGTTTTTGCATTGGTTAGAGTTGTTGCTTCACAGGATGTGATGGGTGTGATGAGACTTTTGTCTCAGAGGATTATTTTGAGAAAGGGGTGAAACCAGAGATAAAATGTGAGACCTAAATTGTTGTTAGAGACAGGGAAAATGGCGTAAAACCTTAATAGACAGATTATCCATCTGCGACTCAGTATAATGTAGGTGTCATAGAGGAAGGACAGGCATCCTGGCTGGGATAAATGAAGAATTAGGATGGAGTGGGTGAACAGGCTTACTGGAAGCAAGTCATTCCCTCACATGACAGGTGGCAGTGTCCCTCAGAGCTGTCAGGGTCTTTGGGGACCACCAGAGGGTGCTGCCAGGGGAGGACTGCCCTGTTGTCCACGTGACCTGGAAGTGCTCCAAATGACCTGGACAGGAGACTAGAAGCGGTTCCTGGGTCTAGTTTGAAAGAGAGCCAAGTGCCTCAGTTTAACTCTTTTGGTGGAGGAAGGTAGAATTTTTTATGTACTTTGTTGTTAATTGTATGTGGAAGACACTTTGTCAAATAAATAAATTACTGTGTCTGTGGTTTGCGGCTCAGTGGCACCCGCTGGTGGTTACAACTGGTGTACTTGGCAGGATTTATGGCTGTCTGCTTGGAAGAGACCTGCAAAACTTTTTTATTGTAACTAAAATCCAGACTGTAATCCCACACATCCAGTGCCAACACTAGGGCTCAGAAATGGGATGGAACACAGCCTGGCAGGTGGGGAAGCAACCGGTCACTGTTGGGAAGCACTGGAGGTCTGAAGACAGCTGGTCAGCATTTCAGGTTTGAGATTGGGATCTGTATCTGCAGGAAGAACAGCTGGCTGAAGGGGAGACTGGAATGGCCTCTTCAACAGAGCACTACTCGCCACAGACAACAACGAGGTACGTACCATGAAAGGGTAAAAAATATTGAAAAGACTTGTGTAAAGCCTCACAACCTCCAACCGTAAAATTGGTCAGCCTGTGGCATGCCATCTGTTCTGTATTTCAGCGACCGGAACGCTGCAAGGCGCATAAAGACCAGAATGACAAGGACATTGCTTTTAAACCCTAGGCTGCTGGAGTCACTCCTGTTTCTTACCAGAAGATGATAAGGGGTCTTAGAATTCATGTTTGATTTCCATCGCTAAAACTTTTTAAGACGAAACAGACCATCCCTGAAAGGACTCATTTTCCCACTGTACCACAGAAAAGACAATTGCTTGCCAAATCTGCGAAGTGAAGCATAAGGAAATGCAATGTGAAGAGATCCCTGAACCTATTTAGGGGAATCAAGTAGCATTCAGACGAACTAATGTAGAAAAAAGGTACCCCATGGTCAGACCTTGGGTCATAGAATCTGATGTCCAGATCAGTCCGAATGGGCAAATAGACAGTGACACAGTGTGAAGGGGCCCCGGTCGATTTTGTAGGGGACCGAATAGTACTTGCACCTACACGGCAAATTGATGACAGAAATAAACATTCTCTTGCTGTATTTAAGACCACGCAAACAGTAAAGGGCACCTCTTTAATCAATAGTGTCCCAAACCATCCAGAGGCCACAAAATAAAACAGGGAGTTTATCCAAAATTAAAGACTGACACAACATATTTGAAGCATCCAATCAGGTAGTCATGTGAGTTCTTGCTTCCACCTATGTCAGCTAAGTCGATTGATGACATGCCATAACGGCTTGGGACACTAAGGAACAAACACACCAGACCACCTGGACAGGATGTCCGAAGCAGTTCCCAGGTCTAGTTTAAAAGAGAGCCTGCTGCCTCACTTTAATTGAGACAGAGTCGGGAGGCAGTGGGCAATGCTCTTTGGAGGAAGAAGGTAGAATTGTGAATGGTTTACTTTGCCGTTAATTGTTTGTGGAAGGCACTTTGTCAGTTAAAAATTCTTTATTTAATCCTGGGATTATGTTGGGTAGTACTTTGCTTGCGGTTTGGGGCACAGTGGCGAACCCTAGTGGTTACAATGATTGCCAACCTGTACGAGTTTGTGTGTTCTCCCTGTAGGCACACGGGTTCTTGTGAAGTTTTCAGTTTTCTCACACATCTAAAGAATATACAATAATAACCTGAAGTCTAAATCAAGTCGCTGATGAGAAGACATCTGAACCTGAAACACATATAAATCACCAAATAAAAATGTGGTGGCTTCTCCACCTATATACTCTTTTCATTATGAAAAGTAAATCAAGTCGTTAATTTAAATTTCAACATTTCTAGAACATAAGAAATCAACTGAAACCCCAGACCTGTGATCTTCATTGAACAAATGATGTGACTTCTAGATAAGAACGTAAGAAATTTGTTAAATGACAGGTGACTATTCAGTCCAACAAGCTGTTTATTTAGCTAATAGCTAAGCTGTCCCAGTATCTCATCCAGATACTTCATAAAGGTTGTCAAGATTTCTGTTTTAAGTACATAGTTTGGTAGTTTGTTCCAGATTTACACAACGTTTTGGATAAAGAAGTCATTTTGAAAACTAGTCTCTTCTGTTCAAGATTAAACAGGTTTAATTCTCAAAGTCTGTTAGAGTATGATATGTCCTTAAGTCCTAGGATGCATTTGGTTGCTCTCCTCTGCACAGCTTCAAGTGCTGCTATGTCTTTCTTGTAGCATGGTGACCTGAATTGCACACAATACACCAGATCCGTTCTCAATAGAGCGTTATAAAGTCTAGGCATAACCTTCCCCCTTATCAACAATTTTTATGATGTAACCTATTTATGTTTTCATGTTCTTCTCGTCGCTTAGATGATGAAAATTTTTTGTCAAACCCCTAAATCTTTTTCAGAGGTTGCCTCCTTTAGGACACTGTGTTCTATGTCGTATTTTTAATTGACATTTCTTTTGCCCACGTGTAGTACTTTGCACTTTTCTACATCAAAAACTGCATTTTCCAAGTGTTTGCCCAGGTCTGAAGGTCCAAGTCTTTCTAAATTGAGTTTAGTATCATCTGCAGCTTTTCAAGTTTAGTATCATCCACAAATTTCCCATGTTTACTAACTATACCAAATCTATACTATTAATTTAATTTACAAAAATGGTCCCATTGCAGACCCCCGTGTGACTCCACTGATGACCTCACTCCACTTGAAGAATTATCTGTACTCTTTGTCGCCTTCCAGTTAACCAATTTTGCAATTTACCTCTGAAGCCTACAGCTTCTAATTTCAGAATAAATCTTTGGTGTGGGACCTTATACTGTAAAAGGCTTCTTGAAAATCTAAGTAAATTATGTTGTATGCTTTGCTTTTGACAACTATTGCAGTTGTCTGTTCAAAAATAACTTCTTCTTTTTTTGGCTGCTCCCGTTAGGAGTTGCCACAGCGGATCATCTTCTTCCATAACCTGTTCAAAAATAACTAAAAGATTGTTTTGGCAAGATCTTCCTATCATAAACTCAATACTGACTGTTATTTAGTATGTTATCTTCATATAGGTACTTTTTAAATGTATTTCTTACTATAGTTTCATAATTTTGCATGGCAAAAAAGTAAGATTTATTTGTTTGTAATTACTAGGATCCATTTTGTCATTCTGGAAGATTGCAGTGATATTTGAAACGTTCCAGTCCTCCAGTACTTCTCATTTCTAAAGTGACTGCTCATATATGCCTACTAAGATTTTATAGACAATGTCTTTCATTTCTTTTAATACAATTAGTAAAATCCCATCAGGTCCAGGGGGTTTTATTAGTTCAACATATTGAGGGCTTGAAGCACATCTAGCTCTTCTACTGTAAAATCTATGAAGTTGGAGTTTATTTTTACTTCTGCAGGGGGCATGCATTTTGATTCTTCCTTTACAAACAGCTAGGTGAATTACTTGTTCAGTTCATTTGCCATTTCCTTCTCATTTTCAATTATTTCTCCTTTTGTGTCTCTACTTAAATCCTCTTTTATAATCTTTTAATTTTGAGCAACCAGAGCTGTTACTTGACGGCATCTGCGTTACAATTCCTTTATTTCATTCTCTTGTGTCGTTTGAGAGGGTTTGAAATATGGAGAATTCATATTTAAGGTTTATTTTGTGCTATAGGCAATTGTAAAATAATTATTGTAAAAATATTTAACAATTTATCGTGATGCCAGTTTGTTTTTCACAGACTTAGCTTGTGTACTGTTGCAAGTCACGTTGTTATACAGAACAACCAGTGACCTTGTGATGTCACTGTATAGAGGGTATGCACTTCAAGCACTTACTGAATATTCAAGATAAGTTCAAAATGTAAAAAATTTGAGAGTATCTGTATCAATAATAGTGTTCTTACTTTTGGAATCTGTGCAACAGTATTTTGACAACATCTTTGTTTATTGATTTGGCTGTGATAGCATATAGGAAAGATTAACAGCCTTGACCTTTGCTCATTTTGTGTGGTGTACACATAAACATGGCAAAAAGGGGTCTAAGACCTCTAAAATGATCACAAAGCAGGCCAGTAGGCATCCCTGGTCAGCCCAGAAGAGCCTTAACTTAAATCAGTTAAGTCTCAACCACTACCTTCTGGCTTCAGCCAGAGCAGGCCCCAGAAATGGGGAGCTGGCTTTAAAAGTTCAAACTGCAAAGAAAGCCCTGAAATATATCTGAAAAATGCCTTGCAAGGGAGAGATGTGTCGATTTTGGGCTTGTACATGACGAACAAAGTATCCTTATAAATGAAGAATATTTATTGACAAAATCTAAAATACAACAAAACGATATTCAAAAGCATGAAAAGGAGTTGCCTAAAACGTCAGATTTGATCATGAAAGGTGATCAAATCCGAAAAAAAATTCATAAGAAAAATCCAATAAAAAGAAACACCAAAAATTCCAAGAAATAACACTACTCACTCAACTCCAAATATAAGCTCAACATTCCACTTACTGTTGAATCTTTCATGAAATGGGAGTCCCAATAGCACATAAATCCCATAAACACTTCCAAAATTACGCACTTTGGCTTATCTTCAAAACCCCAAAGAATCTTTGTTTAAAAAAAAACATTAACAACAATGCTCTCCAGCACAAGAAGCTTTGTGGAGCACAAATAGGAGTTGCCTAAAAAGGCAAGGCAATCCAAAGCAAACACAGTCCCAATAGAGAATCCCAAGGTGAAGTCAAAAACAGAGCAGGAGGTCAAAAAATTCCAATATGTTACAATAAGCACAAAATGCAAAACTCACCTAAACAGCACATTTGAAATGAACCGCTACGAACTATGGGAGACCCTGCAGATGTATAAGGCAAAGGTTAGTTCCTGGCAGTGATTGGCAGGTGGCCCCGCCTCTTAGTGGGCCCACCCACAAAACACATAGGACATAACCAAGGCATTGGTACATAGAAAAAATGAAAACAAAGAATACAAATAAACGTAAGTCAAAATTAATATATTAATGTAAACAAAATAATCAAAAATGAACAAGTAGGAAATAAAACAGAGTTGCACCACAGCCAGAGGAGGAACCCTGGCTGAAATATGACAGAATCTTTCTTTCTTGGCTCAATAGAAAGCCAAAAGGATGACATGGCAGCAGTGATGTCAGGGTGGCCCCGCACCCTGGGCCTCCAGCCACAAAGCACAGAGCACAGCAGCAGATTTAAAGTCACAGAACACAATTACAAACATAACAGGAGATACAAAAAAACATGAAAAATAGTAAAACATCAAATAAACATAATTACATGTAATGCCACAACATTGTGACTTTTGTTTAATCTTCTGGTCTTTATTTAAAAGGTATTTCCACCTTTTCTTTCTTAAGGCATTACAGATGAGTGCCATGTGGGACACAGCCCTGTCTGTCACTCCATCAGAGAGATAATTCTATAATTCATTTTATTTATAATCTATGTATCACACTTCCCACTGAAAACATCAATTGCCAGTGAGCACAGTTACAAGTACAGTTAAAGTAATATTCAATAGACAACAAAACAAAATGCACAGGAATGCAGGCTCTAATTCCTATAGCCATCCTAATTTATCCTTTTCACAGATCACTAGACTGGAAAAATTATTTTAGAGGTAGAGATCCCGTCGGCTAAATAAACAGTAAGGTCAAAGACAGAAATGTTTATCAAAACCTACACCTTGTATAAGAGGTAGTAGTAAGCTCAAGGTTAAGAACACTCTTAAGGTTTAAAAAAGCCCTCAACTAAATCACAAATTAGAGTTCCACTGGAGTGAGGTCAAACACTATCCATTGTTCAGATGATGAGGGATGGTTGCTTAAAGCCCTCTCAGTTTCCTCTGGAAAGAAAAATATTCTTACCATCTCTTTTGCTTGTTTCATCATGTTTTTGGATTTCTGGTGATCTTTTCTATGTTCTTTAATCAACTGAAAAAGTTTGGCTGAAACGGATGGTCTCCAATTTCACTAAAGAAATATAAACATCTAAGAGCATACTTTGATTTCAATTTTCTATGGGAGCTGTGGCTTCACATGTTAACCAGCCAATGCACATATTCAATACTGTCATCAACATGTAATGTCAAGATCACTGAAACACAAACAAAATAAGGGAAAGCAACTTCCATATTAAATCACAAAATGTGCTCAAACATCTAGTTACCACAAATCATTGAAACTGAAGGAATGCCAGCATATTGTGATAGCTTTGTACACTCTTTTTTTTGTACATTCTTTGTACACTATCCAGTGACCTGAGACGAAGACTGGACTCCTTTGGTACTGTGTCCCTCCGGAAAATCTTGGGTACCATTAGTTTGACTTTGTGTTGAATGAGTGGTTGCTCATGGAGTCCCGAATGAGGCACATTACCTGCATTGTGAGGGAGCCTCAGTTACGGCACTACGGCCATGTGGCGCGCTTTCCTGAGGATGATCCGGCTCATAAGATCCTCATTGTTGGGGACCCAAGTGGCTGGACCAGGCCAAGGGGTCGCCCACATAACACCTGGCTGCGGCAGATACAGGGTCATTTCTGGAGGGTAGAACTGGACCGCATGTCTGCCTGGGGGGTTGCCAACCAGGATCCCAAGCTGTTTCAACATGTAGTGGGTGCGGCAACGCACTGTACCAGTGCATGCTCCCCAACTTGACTTGACTTGACTTTGTACACTCTGAAGTGGTGTTAATAAGTTCTGTTAGATAAAGAGGGGAGAGTCCATTAAGAGGTTCATATGTAGCAGGGGTCCCCAACTCCAGTCCTGGAGGGCCACAGTGACTGCAGGTTTTCATTCTAACCCTTTTCTTAAATAGTGATCTGTTTTTGCTGATAATTAACTTCTTTTGAATTCATTGTAAATGACTTTCTCCTTGAAGACTCAGACCACCTAATTGTTTCTTTTTCCTTTTTAGCTGCCAAACAATAATGAGATACAAAATCAGCCAAACCATGACCAGCAAACTGTGTCCATCATACAATTGTAATGGCTGGCTACTTACCCAGATCAGCCACTACACTACCAAGATTATTCCTTGGATAACAATTACAAAACAATACAATACAATTTACAGTTAGGTCCATAAATATTTGGACAGAGACAACTTTTTTCTAATTTTGGTTCTGTACATTACCACAATGAATTTTAAATGAAACAACTCAGATGAAATTGAAGTGTAGACTTTCAGCTTTAATTCAGTGGGGTGAGCAAAATGATTGCATAAAAATGTGAGGCAACTAAAGCATTTTTTGAACACAATCCCTTCATTTCAGGGGCTCAAAAGTAATTGGACAATTGACTCAAAGGCTATTTCATGGGCAGGTGTGGGCAAGTCCGTCATTATGTCATTATCAATTAAGCAGATAAAAGGCCTGGAGTTGATTTGAGGTGTGAAATGATAAACGGCGGTTGTAATGAAAATGATAGATGAGTTCAAAAGCTAATAAACTTCGGCAAACGCTGGATATTGGCTGGTGTGAAATCTTGTTTCCTCCTGACAATACAAAAAAAACGACCTCACCGTAAGTGTCCTTGGCAGTGGTTAGCAGTAGTCCAAAACCCGGGGTTTCTCGGTGCTGGCTGTTGTGTTGATAATCCGGATCCTGAAGAAGCAAGTGATGGACTGGTATGATGTTCGGAATTAAGTTGAAATATGCATAGACTGATTGTTTTCCTTCCTCTCTCTCTCTCTCTTCGCTTCTCTCCCTTGCCTTTTGCTCCTCTCGTTTAAATGCAAAATGTCCCAGATGTAACTGGTGGATCCAACACGTGATTTCCGTTTTGGGTTGCAGTCTCCTTCCATCATCCTTCTTCTCTTCACTTACGGGGACAACATCTACTGACGCACATATAACGGACAGTAAACAGGACGATGAAAACAAAATGCATTCAGCACAGACAAAAAATAAATACTTATTATTATGTAGCCCCACTACACAATATCTGAAAATACAGTAATCCCTCCCCATCGCGGGGGTTGCGTTCCAGAGCCACCCGCGAAATAGGAAAATCCGCGAAGTAGAAACCATATGTTTATATGGTTATTTTTAGAATGTCATGCTTGGGTCACAGATTTGCGCAGAAACACAGGAGGTTGGAGAGAGACAGGAACGTTATTCAAACACTGCAAACAAACATTTGTCTCTTTTTCAAAAGTTTAAACTGTGCTCCATGACAAGACAGAGATGACAGTTCTGTCTCACAATTAAAAGAATGCAAACATATCTTCCTTTTCAAAGGAGTGCAAAGCAAGCAGTCAAAAAAAAAAATCAATACGGCTTTTTGGCTTTTAAGTATGCGAAGCACCGCCGGTACAAAGCTGTTGAAGGCGGCAGCTCACACCCCCTCTGTCAGGAGCAGGAAGAGAGAGAGAGAGATAGAGAGAGATAGCGAGAGACAGATAAAAAAAATCAATACGTGCCCTTTGAGCTTTTAAGTATGCGAAGCTCCGTGCAGCCTGTCCTTCAGGAAGCAGCTGCACACAGCCCCCCTGCTCACACCCCCCTATGTCAGCGCAAGAGAGAGAGAGAGAGAGAAAGTAAGCTGGATAGCTTCTCAGCCATCTGCCAATAGCGTCCCTTGTATGAAATCAACTGGGCAAACCAACTGAGGAAGCATGTACCAGAAATTAAAAGACCCATTGTCCGCAGAAACCCGCGAAGCAGCGAAAAATCCGCGATATATATTTAAATATGCTTACATATAAAATCCGCGATGGAGTGAAGCCGCGAAAGGCGAAGCGCGATATAGCGAGGGATCACTGTAAAGAAAGGTGAAGGCCTCAGGAATGCTGATCTGCTCAGGTCCCCAAAGCGTTTTACCAGTGCTCTTAGAAAAGAAAAAATCAACAATTTCAGTAATGCCTGCTATTGCACAATGAGACCAGCAACAAGCCATGGAATTAAACAACGGATTTAATTAACAACAGGACTCGGCGCCTAATTAAGCTATTGGGTGGAATGAAAATGGCGGAGTTAAAGACATTGCATGATCAAGCTCACAATCCTTTGAATTAATTGGAAATTGAAAATACAATATTTTTAATACATTTTGACTAAAACACTGCAGTCATCAATCTGGCTTAAAACAAATACATTTACTCGTTTTTCAGTGTTTGATGAACAGGAAACTCTTAATTTGTTTTCCTTATTCATGGGTGCTATCATTTTATGCTATTGTTTCCTTATACTGTATGTCACTATTTTGTGACTCTGTTTTTCATGGGAGCTGTCATTTTGTATGACTGATCACTATTACGCGTCACAAATTCCACTAAAGAGATACCCATGCCATGTGACTCACAGTAACATTGTATGCTGTTCAAAAATTCATTTTAAAAATTACCTTGCAAGAAAATTTAATTCTTGAGCAATACTCTAGCGGGGAACTTTCTGGTATGAACCTTTTATTGAAATTTAATGAAACGCTGCAAATTTGAGGTTCTTGGCTTTTCAAGTTTTGGCTATGGCAATTTTTATCTTCCCTTGTGCAACGTCTCATAAATTTCTGCCACTCCCTCAGGACATCATGTAAAAATCCCAAAAGCCATGATAATAGTGCAGTCATGTGAGTACTAAAGGGAAGATGAGTGTCACAGACAACTTGTGAATGGTATGCAGGTTCATCATGACTAATCTTCATGTTCCCTAGTAATTAAAAAAAATACAGCATCATGTTGTTGTTAGGAATAATTTACACCTTTTCTGTTTCTCCAAGTTAAAAGAAAGGTAAATATGAAAAAAAAAAAAAGTAAACACCACACAAAAGAATTACCTTTAGGCTTGATTAAGAAGTACAGCTAAGTGATATCCATGAATGAATGATTAGTTTTAGTGGTCACATATACTGAGATGTCAGTATTGATACTAGCACTATGAAGCAAGCATCTTCAACCAAACAAACTTCTGTTAAGTCTCTAAGTGGGTACTGGCTTGTCGTTCTCCTGCTTTCTGTACTACCTGTGACAACGCTACAGAAAATGGCCAGCCATCAGTTTAGTGCAAAGGTTCTCCTCCTGGGAAGCACAAATAGTCTTCAATTTTCCACATGTGGCCCACTCAAGCTCCTGGATAATGCGCCCACACAATCACAAATAATTTTATCACTCACTCCTCTGCAAGTTTATGTTTAACTGATATTTAACTATATAAAAAGGCTCACAATTCTCTCATAAGATGGGTCTGTCAGATCTGTTTATTAGAACATTCGATGAGAGTGCTTCACATCAAACTGCACTTCCGAATATCCTCGGTACAAACAATTGCAATTTGCGTATGATCCTGGGTTTTTACGCAGTGGTCTGCTCAGCTGTTTGTATGTTGCCATCCCATCCTGTTCCCCAATTACTCTTCGCTTCTTTGCTCACATTCACTCTTGCTTGGTTTAAAATGTTGTGAAAAAGTCTCCAGAGAAACTGGAAATGCAAACAGTCTATTATTTGGTCCTTTTCACTTCAAAGTCTATCAACACATATGAAGGATCTGTCACATGTCTGCTATTTTATAAAATCATGCTGCCTGATTACTGTTAGCAGTAACCAAGATCCAAGATCCTGCTCCGCTTCAAAGGTTTGACTTTATATTAGTGGGAAGCCCTAACCAGACAGTACAACATTTTGCCTTCAATAAGTTTGAAAACCCCTGTTTTAGACTATTCTTTTACAAATAATTTAAAACCATTCTTTCATCTCCCAGCGCCCGATGTGTGTATGTAACGTCCCATGCAAACACCAGGATTTATAAAAGAAAACTTGACTAGGGAACATGTGTATAATTATGGCAACACAAACTCATGCGTATGCAGCATTTCAGAGAAAATGGGAAATGACCACACCCTTAATCATGTAGGGAAATGAAGCCAAAGCATCAAAATGATGATTCACACTCATTATTATACCAAGACATTATTGTAAAGTGCCTCAAAAGTCATAATTATGATGCACAGGCTGTATATAAGTTTCCTTTTAAGAGGACCAATGCTGTGTATTTGCACTGAAGAACTTTTTAGTTATTTGTCAGTTTATATTAACTACCTGTTTTCTCTTTTTAAGGATTTGCCTGACATGTCAAAAATACCTGAGCCAAGTTTCATTCTGCCATGCTCGCTGTGCTGGAAAGCAAGGTGTAATTTCCAGTTTTTGTATGGCGTGAGTGCACAAACAAAACATAAAATGTTTTTGCCGAAATAAAAAGTCAATTTGCAGCAGTGTCCGGTCCTCCTAACATAATTGGATCAATTTACTGCACTTACATTGCAATAAGGACATCCAGCAAGAATTAAGCTGCTTTGTTAACTGTGAGTAATGACATTCAATTAATTCACAAGTCATCTATGACCCCAAGATGACACTGACAGATGTCATGGCTCAGTGGTCTGGGTCAACCTGTGATTCATTTATTTTGAGGCAAAATATCTTTGGCAGACGTAATGGTGCTATATGTAATGAATGGCTTGTTGGTGATGCAAATGCCTGATTCCTCATTTTTTCATATGGCCTGTACTATTCGTTATAACAGCGATCATGTCATTACATATGCCAGATAATAGTGGCTGCCCACTCAGACGCTAGCACCTTATGCTGTTTCCTGACCTATAATGCCACACATGATCTTGCACTCTCAGTTGCAGAGCACAGCCAGATACTTATGAATGCAAGTTGCTGTGTCTCAGTTCATCAGGCTGCTCTACCAGCCAATAAAGTACTGCAGCATCATGACTGCATATTAATGAGATTGACTGGCATGCTCCATATATGGATGTTTCAGAGCAGCGTTCTTGGTGTTTTCACATGTGCATATTTACAATGTGATTGTGACTTATAAAGGGTAAATTGCATAGACATATGTATACGCTAGGTTTTATAAATCCTTTTTTTTTATCGTATGCATTTTCCCTTTTATTTTTTTTGGACATGCACATATTTTCATTCTTGAATCTATGCAAAATTTTATAAATGAGGCCCATGATCCTCGTACTTTACTTTTGGCCATTTATCATTCCAGCTGCCTTCAACAGAAATGAGAGAAAGCTGTTCCAGTGATGTAACCCAGGCAAAACCTTATCTGAAAAATTTTAAGTAATTTGCAATATGTAATGTAAGACTGAACAAGAAAAACTGATATTTGTCAAGGACTGTTATATAGACGGAAAACACATTAGCTTCGAGCACACACTGTAATAAGATGTTAACAGTCTGCATGAATTATTACATTTTTTAACATAATACAGTATAAAACAATGAACGATGACAATGACATATTCAAGAGTATTCATTTTTTAATAATTTAATACCTGGTTTTTACTAGATACCGGATGTAAAGTGTAACCATGTTATGCTAAAAAATCTAAATATAGTGTCATCAATACATGGCAATGATACTTTGATTGTATCATGGGCAGTGTCTGTCATTTAAGATATATTAAATATTTTAAGCAAGGGCATGACAAATATGGTCATTTTCATTACAACAACTATAACAACATTTATTTATATAGCACATTGTCATACAAACAATGTAGCTCAAAGTGCTTTACTTGATGAAGAAAGAGAAAAAAGACAAAATAAATAAGAATTAAAATAAGGGAACACTAATTAACAATGAGTAAAAGTAAGGTCCAATGGCCAGGGAGGGCAGAAAAAACAAAAAATACTCCAGACGGCTGGAGAAAAAAAATAAAATCTGCAGGGGTTCCAGACCACGAGACCAGCCAGCCCCCTCTACCTAACATAAATGACCTCAATCAGTCCTCATTATATTCAGGGTACTCCATCAGTGTAGGGACATCACGGTGCTTTGAATAGGTGGTGGTGGTGCAGATCGCCACCACAGAAAACCAGAAAAAGAAGAGAAGAGAAAGTAAGGGTTAGTACAGATTTTGAAGCCATCATGAATAATAATGATTGAATATACAGAGCATCAGGATTAAACTAAAATGAAGCTATGAGAAAGCCATGTTAAAGTAATGTGTTTTCAGCATGTTATAAGAGGTCCAACCTTTGCTATACTGTATTTATTAAGTGAAAAAATGCTGTCCTAGTAATCTAATTAATATGTGATTTAAAATTCAGGTCAGAGTCAATAGTTACCCCTAAATTCTTTGCCTCCGTCTTAACTTTTAATCCTAATGCACCAAGTATTTTTCTAATAACTTCATTATATCCATTTTTGCCAATCACTAAAATTTCTGTTTTCTCTTTACTTAGTTTGAGAAAATTACTACTCAATCATTTAGAAACACAAGTGAGACATTGTGTCAGTGAATCAAGAGAGTCGGGGTCATCAGGCGCTATTGATAAATATAGTTGTGTGTCATCAGCTTAGCTGTGGTAGCTCACGTTATGCCCTGAGATAATCAATTAATTGCATGGGAGTTTGGTATAATGGAAAGGTGATGGTGTTTATTATAGAAAGAAGTGGGCCCAGCTAAGTTAGGTTAAAGGTGCTGTGCAGAAAGTGTGACACATTTTCAGCCCAATTTGTCAATGTGTAGTCTTGTATTTATTGTTTAAAACATTATAAATGTCAATACTTAAAAATTATGTATATTAGTAGTCAGTATTTCCTATATGTTAATCTGTCCAATCCTCTAATATGTAAGTTTTGCTTCTATAGTATGTTCATCTGTTAATATGTCACAGAGTGGGTCATAAAAAGAGGTTTCTTGTGCTGTTATTTGCTTTAGTAGTAATAATAGTAATGTCAGCCCAAGGTAATTGTAAGTCTGCAATTTAGTTATCCATCTACTTTCTTGTTTTTAGCATTCTATGGTATTATAAATGTTTTTTGGTGAAAATACGTTTGTTTTGAGATGTGCTACTACACCTCTGAAAGAGGCCTGTTTCAGAGATCAAGTGCAGTTATATGTGAGCTTATCTACAATAGTCTCAAAGTTCAGTTTTGAGTTTCTCAGAATATAAATGAATTTAAATATATTGTTTTTCTGTTTAGATGTCATAAAACTGACTAGGAAACATGCCAGTAAAGGAAATCAAGAATGAAAATACAAAGATAGGTATATTAATTTTACTACACAGGATAAATATGACTTTCAGATAATAACTTAGGTGGAAACTGACTTTTTCCCATGTTACTGTCCTGCTTTTTTTATGTTTTCCTAGTTATGAATTCTTCATTCAATCAAGTTTATAAGAGAAGGATGTGCTCACAGAAATAATAGTTTTAGCAACATTCCACCATGTTAACCTTAACAACTCTTCAGTACTTGGATGTGGTTGGTGTAGAAAGAAATTGTGGAGGCTCTGAGGCTAAGGATCTGTGCTTAACTTAGATTTTTGGCCTGTTGGCCGAATATGGCACTCCCAAAGCACCTTAGGAGAATATACAAGCTTAGAATTGCTGGGACTCTGACCATAAATTGAACAGGGGGGTCCAAAAGTTCTATTGAGTCATAACCGAGTGCAGACCCGAAATTAAAGTACATTGATAGATCTAAAGAATGTAATTGTTTTTGCTCATTTGATTAACATTGGATCAGTCTGAATCATTTGCAAACTGCAAAACATCTTTCAAAAACTGAAAATCAGTTCCGCTTTGTCCCTTGTTTCACCTTGAATGGTAGTCAAGTCATTTCGATCTTCCCACAACTAAAGCCTCGGTATCAAAAGGCATTACCAATTAGAGAGCATATTCATGTAATTGTGAAATGCATATTGACATTCATGCACCTTTGCCCTAAATAACCTTGCAAATGGCCAATAAAATCTTTCCACTGTTGAATGTATATTAGACAGTATGAGTTCAAGGGCTGTTTTACTGTATGTAAATCTGCAGCTTGCGCTGTAAGCATTACAAATAAATTAACCGGCAGAAGAATATCCCAGGTTTATGAAGCTAAGAATGAAAACAGGCTTGTGTAAAGGAAAGTTCAGACATCAAATAGCAGAGTGTATAGGAAGGTGGACCATGGGCATAAGGGTGGAGGAGATCGTCCTATTTACCACATAAGGTAAACATAATTGTATTAAATTAATAAAGACCATGGGGAGGTTGGTGGTCTGAACATTAAAACACCAAGACACTAATTACAGGTTTTAGGCTGTTCAAAACCCTCTGTAATGAAACAAGACTTTATTTTAAAATGTTCCACCAAAATAGTAACTGTGACTGAGTCGTATTAATTGGCTTATCAGTGACACTTTAGTATTGCCTGTGTCTTTAGCTAGTAAAGGTGCCTACCAAAGCAATTCATAAAATTGATACTTTTTATGAAGTCATTTTTCAGTTCAAACTTAATAATAATAATAATAATAATAATAATAATAATAATAATAATAATAATAATAATAATACACATAACTGCCATGCCTTGGCATAGACTCAACACAGGTGGCAGCATCAAGACTATACAAGAAAATACTTTTAACAAAGAAAATAATAATAAAAATGGATCACACTAGGGGCCAGCCTCACAAATTAAAGCTTAAGTAATCTGTTATGCAAAAATATATCCAGTCATGTCATGGAAAGGTAGTTTGATATAAAAATGTGCACAATCAATTGGTGTTTGATTATTTCATATAATTTATGTCACTTATAGTGAGGTTGAAATGAACAAAGATTGCTGCAAAGAAAAGATGCCTTCACATTCAGATGTGCAACTAGTAGCCTCTTTCATCTCCCCTATTCATTGTACTGAACCTAAAATCTTTCGCATTTAACCTGGGCCCTTTAATTGCACAATATGAATATTTGGTACAAAGTTAAAAAATTCCTGGGTCCATCTCTGTCATGGCACTCTTATACCCTGATCGCTTTTATCTTACAGCACACAAGACCTTTGTCATGGGACTGAGCATTTGTGCCAGACTAATGTTCCTGGCACATTGTTACATGTGATCTGGGAATGTTTCTGTATTTTGTGCTTCTGTTTCCAGTTTTGTCTCAGGTGCTGTTTCTTTAATTGTGCATTTAATTGAACTACAGACTGGGATATCCTGCAGGGATCACATAGTGAGAACATTGAGGAGGTTGTTGACATGCACTACCGACTACATCCACTTCTGTATGGACATTGCAGTTTCAGTAAGAACTGTATGCTGCTATGTGTGAAGGACAGTCGCGTCCCATGCCCGGCAGGGACGCCCCTGCTGCATCTGTTCCGGGGGAGCCACCATGGGCAGCTCAGTACCTCCCCCGGGACGCTTGGTGGCAGCCTCCCTGGTGGACGATGATTCCCCAACCTGGCGCAAGGCTCCATGGGAGATGGAGTTCTCCACAGCCTGGTTGGGGGCTTGGATAGCCACCAAGGGGAGCTGCATGGACTTTCCAGCCCAGCTGATCCACTCGTCAGCCCCACCCGGAAGGTCAATTAGGACCAGGTAATCAAGCACCTGGAACGCTTCCGGGTGGGGTATAAAAAAGGCCAGCCACCACCAATCGAGAGAGCCAGAGTCGGGAGGAGGAGGACTAAGCCTAAGGAGGAGGAGTGGTGGTGCTGAGGTGAAAAGAGAGAGATTGTGAGTGAATTTGGGACTGGGTTGAGCTGTGGGACACGGGGAAGGCGTGCCCCACGGCTGAAGAAATAATAAAGGGTGTGTTATTTAAGTATGTGCCTCTGCCTGAGTCTGTGCCGGGTCAGGCGCTATAGAGCGCCTTTTACATATGCTAACAACAAGCCATGGATTACAAGTGACATCAAGGGCCTTTTGAACCAGAAGAAATGGGCTTTTAAAGGCGGTGATCAGCATGAGCTCAAGCGCATGAAGAAGGAACTCCAAGTCCAGCTCAAGGCGGCGAAGGAGCAGTACAGGAGAAAGCTGGAGCAGAAGTTGCAGAATAACAGCATGAAGGAAGTGTGGGATGGGATGAAGATCATCACTGGCTGCAGCTCGAAGCGGGGTGCCACCATCGAGAGAGACGTGAAGGGAGCAAACCAAATGAACAACTTCTTTAATAGGTTTGACCATCCTAACCCACTCTCACTCTCACCTCGGAGTACTGCACCCTCCACACATCCTTCTGCTGATACCAGCATTGGAGAGACATCCCCACCCATAATTACAACAGCACAGGTGAGCAGAGAGCTGAGGAGACTTTGTGCCAGCAAAGCAGCGGGTCCAGATGTAGTATCGCCCCGACTGCTGAAGGTCTGTGCATCGGAGCTAGGGGGTCCTCTACAGCGCATCTTCAACCTGAGCCTGGAACAGGGGAGAGTCCCAAGGCTTTGGAAAACATCTTGCATCACCCCAGTCCCAAAGGTATCACGTCCTAGTGAGCTGAATGACTTCCGGCCTGTTGCTCTGACATCACATGTGATGAAGACCATGGAGAGGCTGCTGCTTCACCACCTGAGGCCACAGGTTCAACACGCCCTCGACCCTCTGCAGTTTGCATATCAGGAGAAGGTGGGAGCGGAGGATGCCATCATCTATATGCTACACCGATCCCTCTTACACTTGGACAGAGGCAGTGGTGCTGTAAGAATTATGTTTTTAGACTTCTCTAGCGCCTTCAACACCATCCAACCTCTGCTTCTTAGGGACAAGCTGACAGAGATGGGAGTAGATTCATACCTGGTGGCATGGATTGTGGACTATCTTAAAGACAGACCTCAGTATGTGCGTCTTGGGAACTGCACATCTGACATTGTGGTCAGCAACACAGGAGCGCCACAGGGGACTGTACTTTCTCCAGTCCTGTTCAGCCTATATACATCGGACTTCCAATACAACTCGGAGTCCTGACATGTGCAAAAGTTTGCTGACGACACTGCTATCGTGGGCTGCATCAGGAGTGGGCAGGAGGAGGAGTATAGGGACCTAATCAATGACTTTGTTAAATGGTGCGACTCAAACCACCTACACCTGAACACCAGCAAAACCAAGGAGCTGGTGGTGGATTTTAGGAGGCCCAGACCCCTCATGGACCCCGTGATCATCAGAGGTGACTGTGTGCAGATGGTGCAGACCTATAAATACCTGGGAGTGCAGCTGGATGATAAATTAGACTGGACTGCCAATACTGATGCTCTGTGTAAGAAAGGACAGAGCCGGTTATACTTCCTTAGGAGGCTGGCGTCCTTCAACATCTGCAATAAGATGCTGCAGATGTTCTATCAGACGGTTGTGGCGAGCACCCTCTTCTACGCGGTGGTGTGCTGGGGAGGCAGCATTAAGAAGAAAGACGCCTCACACCTGGACAAACTGGTGAGGAAGGCAGGCTCTATTGTTGGCATGGAGCTATCTATCTATCTATCTATCTATCTATCTATCTATCTATCTATCTATCTATCTATCTATCTATCTATCTATCTATCTATCTATCTATCTATCTATCTATCTATCTATCTATCTATCTATCTATCTATCTATCTATCTATCTATCTATCTATCTATATCCTCTAGTCAGTGATTTTAGCTTCTTACTGAAAATCAGCTAGTACTCCTTTTTTGCCCTGTAGAAAACATCCATACTCTACTATTCTACTCTTCTTAAACTGTCAGAGGTGAGGATAAATACGTCTTCCAACCATAACATTCATAAATGGCAGCTATGGTGTACTTAATCCAGGGATGGATTAACTGCTCCATAATCCTGTGGTCCTTATCAGCGCTCTCCTACTTATTTAATCCCTTCTCCACTGTTCACAAAATAGACAGTGAGGTGCACTACTGTGGCAACTCAAAGGATGCACACTCTGAACACCGATGGAACTCCCCTCCCACCTAGAGCTCCATATGGGCTTCAACTAGCACTGGCTTTTAGCCCATTAACCCAGGAACAGAACAGAAGAGTGAGCATATGTGTTGTACTGTTGAAATAGTTGAATGTACAGAGTGGACACCTTGCTAAGTTAATTTTTTTAGTTCAATTGTATTTATTGTCATTTTACCTTACTGGACAATGAAGCGCATATCTTGCTTGTCAAACTGGCTCAGAAATATGTTCTGGCAACACAGTATATGGTACAATGCTGCAGCAAACATAACTTACAAAACAGAATGATGTAAAAAATGTAACCTTGTAATAGATCACAATAAAAAATATATACAGTAAGCATACAACAAGTAACAATCAGTGCTTGTTTCAAGTGATTAAGAGTGCAAATGCTAACATAATAGAATCTTGGTCACTGCTCAAGCTCATGATTCCAAGGGAGTTACCCATCTGGTGGTGGACTTAGGGGGTTGTTTGAGGTCTGTCCTGATGGAAATGGATTTCTTAAAAAAATACTAAACCCAAAAATGATCGTTTTTTTTTATCTGTCACTTACCCCGTATTGTTTATAGCAATGGACGAGAAAAAATTTCAAAATAAGTCTTGTTTTGATACACAATGGAGATAAGAAAGATCCCGACACAATTGGATTCTATTCGGACCAACACTAAACAAACGGAAGACAGTTTCAAAATGTTAAAAATTTTTCGATTTATTCATGTCATATAAGCCTTAATTTGGATATCCAATTGTATACTTACAATGTCCCAGAAAATGTATTTTAGCTAAAATATTGCTAACCAAATTAGTTATTTGAGCATGTGGAAGTGTGAACAAAAAGGGACAAGCTTTTGACCTGAAGACCCAACCGTGCAGCCATTCATTTGTTATTAAGCAACAATGCTGTCTTTGCCAAACCACACCTAACCTGAATGGCTGAGAAGCACATTTAAATGAGAAAGATCATCTGAATTAAAGACCTTCATCGCCTCTCATTTAATGATCTAGAGTTCTGCTCAGTAATAGCCCATTCATTGGCAACTGTGGTGCTTCATGACTTAACAAACTGCAGAGTGCTGTCTGGGAGAGGTGAACAATTAGGAAAGAAAAGTGAGTGAAAACATTATCAGGTGTCAGGTTTGCCTCTGATACCTGAGGTGCAAACAAACAGAAAGTCATTTTAGCAGTGCAGGTTCACAAACAGCTCTTGAAAACCCAGAATAATATGGCATTGTGGCTTAATCTAGGCCTTCAATTCAAAGGCTTATTCATATTTTATCGTAGTGTCCCACTTTTCAGAAGTTGTTTATTTAACAATATTTTAGCCAAAATAAATGAGTTTTTGTTCGAGCACATGACTCGATATCCAACATGAGTAAATTAAGATTTTTTTTTCATGGACGTTTTGATATTGGTTGCTGTTTGTTTAGCACTGGTCCCCATAGAAGCCAATTGTGTCAGGAACTTTTGTTATCTCCATTCTAAATAGTAACATGAGGTTAAAGATTCTTCTTGGCTCTTACTATAAACACAGGATTGAAAAAAAATGATAATTGTTATGGTGGAGTATTCCTTTAAAGCATTTCTTGGCATTAATGCCCTGTTGAGATGGGACTATGCCTCCAGTGATTCATTGGACCGTTTTTACCTGATTGCAGAGCAGTGAGGTCTGCCTCAGTGCCCCTGGCTTTATTGTAACATTTCATGATCAGGTTGTAATATTTGATTATTTGTGCCTTGATCTCTGTCCATACTGTACAGTACCCACTTCCGGCCACAGATCTAGGAAATCATCTCCATTTCTCAGGGCACACGACAATAGGAAAAGATGAGGTAAGCAGCTTGGGAGTCTCTGGGTTGTTGCCCTTAATAGTACAGGATGAATTGTGACCTCCATGCTGAGAGTTTCTTCGGTTTATGAGACACTCTAAGCAGAGGAATATTTGCACCTAATCACACTTGAAAATAATAATGTTATGCTTTATATCTGGCTTTCATCCCAGATACCAAATCTGCTTCTGAAAATAATGTAACAGATTTACAAATGGGCAGACTCTCTCAAATGACATACATACTGTGCATACAAACACACAAATGGCGTGTCCCACATACTCACCAACCCCCCTAATGGCGTTCTACATGTTTCAAAAGCTGTGTGACTCCTGACTTTGTTTCTCCTGGCAGTCCAGCGATTTCTCATTTCTTTATTTGTCCTTTTTATTTCTTTGGAAGAAGAGCGATTCATTTCCCTTTTTGGGGTTAAGTTGTTGCTATAACCTTTCTCTGGTTGCCAAAACAAAAGTAAATAATTTCCTCCCTTTTTTATTCTTAGAATTTGAGCTGCTTTTTTTGAAAAAAAAAATCTATTCCTCACATATTTATACTGACTGGTTACTCCAATGTACTATTAATTAAGCAATCAGGAAGAGTCAATTGGGATAAAGCAAATGAAGAAACGCAGGCTAGCCATTATGATTTCATCATTGTTAGGCGTGAGATTAGGTAGAGCAAATCATTTGCAGCCAGACCTTGATGAGATGCCATGTAATTACAGGGGACAGACACACACACATACACACATTCACACACACACACACACGCACACACACACAAAGACTCACCAAGGGGCCATTTATTTTATTGCAGCTACTCAACCTAACTGCATGTCTGAAAACCCATGCGTGTCATCAGATCTAAAAAGCACATGCAGCGATATGTGCTCATCTGCATTTACTGCGGCTAATCCACAAGGTGCCCTCAAATTATGACTAGCACTGTGAAGTAGCAATTGGTTAAACATCTTGGGTGTAGTTGGGGAAATTTTTAAATACAAACTTCTATGTGTTCACAAAGTTGCATTAAATCCAGCCTTTCATATACTTCTAGTGCATCTGCAAAATTAAATGCAGGTTTGTATGTGTGGAGAGAGTGGGGAGGTGCTTCGAGGAGATAGCTTGATGTTTTTACCTTATTTGCTTTTTTTTGTTAGAGCTTGTAATCTGGTTGCTGTACTGATCTGTACTGCTGAAGAAGGAGCTGAGTAAGAAGGCAAAGCTCTTGATTTACCAGTCGATCTACATCCCTACCCTCACCTATGGTCATGAACTTTGGGTAATGACTGATAGAATGAGATTGCAAATATAAGTAGCTGAAGTGAGCTTTCTTTGCAGTGTGGCTGTGCTCTCCTTTAGAGATAGGGTCAGAAGTACCGACATCATGAAAAGCTCGGAGTAGATCTGATGACCCTCTGCATCAATAGGAGCCCACTAAGGTGGACTTCCTGGATGTCCTCCTTGCTGTAAGTTTTACAAGCACAACCAGCTGGGAGGAGACCCCAGGGAAAACACAAAGCTTACTGGGATGATGATTACATCTCCCAGATGGCCTGGGAATGCCTTTGGAATCCCACAGTAAGAGTTGGCAAATGTGGCTTTGGGAAACAGATATATGGGCCTGACTGCTAAGGCTGTTGCCCCTGTGACCCCATTTTGTATAATCGATGGAAAATGAAAAGGAATGAATGAATATTAAACCAAATCACAGTTACCACCTTTTGTAAATGATAAATTAATGTTTACCATCGGCAGATTAAGACCACCATGAGCGTTTGAATATGGAAGCTTAAAAGGCCCCAACACTTCAAACCACTACCCCACTAGGAACATGCAAATGCTCACACATTATGAACATCACATTTGTCAATAATAAATCAGGTACAAAAAACCCCAAACATTACATCAGGTCATCTTCACCTTTCTGTCATGTTCATTAATGTATTTCATTGAATGTAACAAACTAATTGATGAGTACAACATTATATCTGTGGGAAATCAACTTTCTTCTGATAGCACAGTTAATGAACTTCCATTAAATGTTTTAAAAGGACTATAAAAGGCAAGTAATACGTAAGTGAGTGTTTTGGGTTTGCATACTTTATTTGCACCAAATAAAATTGGGAATTTGTGTTGTTTGTTATGCTGTATTTCCTGCAGTGGCCTCGTTTACCTCTACACTGTTGCTCTGTGTTATGGGATGCCACAGAATGAGATTGCACATTGCTTCTACAAGCGGCGATGTTAACATTTTCCTTATCTTCCTCTCTGCAAGTTTTGTCTCATTAACCTCAACTGCTGTTTATACGGCTTATTCAAAGTGTTTGATCACATTATCCTTTTGTTTTATTTTTCTAAATTGTCAGATATAGTTTTTACCAGAACAGAAGTTTTTGGCTTCTCTCTCTTTTTTTGTCTTTTCATTGCACCACTAGGCTTTCATTTTGAATGACTGTCCATGTGAGCTTTTTCTCTTTGGCGACATGTTAAAACATCAAATGCACGCTCTCATAAAAATGACCTATCAGACTTCTGCTCTGATTATGCCCCACCCATATTAACCACAACAACAGTACATCTCTTGCGTAGCCCAAAATCATACAAGGAATGCCTCAATAGACTTTAACCCAACCAACCAAGACTCATGTTTTTCTTTTGAATGCTTTTTATTTAGGTGTGAATAGAGAGGTTTGTAATCGGGAGGACTGAAGTAGAGTCAGTAAAGTGTGCTGGATAGCAGATTGCTTAGAATGTCTGTACTGTAGGTGAAAATGTGGACGTTTTCCGTTTTTGGCCATTTTTACTTGCATATTCTGAGGCCCTTTTGTGAGCAGGGCATCATGGTGGGCACCCAAGTCATGTTGGTGGTAGATCCAGCCATGATGCTCATTATAAAATGTAATAAATGGTGCAGTGATTAGTGTTGGACTTTAGACAGTTTATATAGAGTTTGCATGTTCTTCCTTCGTCTAAAGGTTTTTATTCTGGGACTGTGTTTATTTCCCAGAGCCCAAAGCTGTGTGTGTGTGTGTGATATACATTTGCAGCTCTAAGTTGGCTCAGTGTGGGTGTGCGGATGAGTGTGCTTTATCTGGGGTGGCTTCCTGCATTGCACTGATGCTACCAGGAGAAGCTAAAGTTCACCCTAAACCTTGTAGGTTGATTAAGTAGGGTTGAAAAATGAACAGATAGATACCCGCTTTAATAGCCTCAATAATAATACTGACAATATTATAATTTGGAAACTACCTTCACAATACATAACATTACCTTTCTACAATGTTGACGTTTTGTCAACAGTGCGATAACACCCCCTTATAGTAAAATTTAATCAATTCTTTTCTTTGTGTACTGCTGCTCGTGGTGAAAACTCAATAAAAACGCTTTGCAAAGCAGATTAAAATATTACCATTCGAAGGGAGTAATACAAAGTGTTAAAATACCAAGAAAGGAACAGAAATATGGGGCTCTCTGTAAGTTTTAATCAGTAGTTTATCTGGTTAGCAAGCAAATATTTGGCCAACCATATCCTAATATCAGAAATTGAGCATACCATAAAAAGAATTAAAATGTCAAATTGAAGTGCAGTAAAAAATATTGACAATTTTCAGTGTTCTTTATAGGCACTCCAGCTAATCTGAGGGGTGTGAAAAGGGGCCCCCTGTACTGTGTTGAAGCATCACACAATGATAACCATAAAAAGATATACATGTTTAACTTTTTAAGGAGTGATATGCTATTCCCTGAGGATACAACAAAAGCATTTACAGTGTTTCTTAATAGGGCAGCCAGCCATTGCCTTTACCTCCCTGTGGGAACGCAGCTCTGAAAAACACAGGCACTCTTGTACTTTGGGTATCTTTGAGCCTGAAAGCATTGTTCGCTTTTGTTGGGAGCGAGTTGAGGTTGTTGCAACAAGACAGTGGCTGTGCCTTTAATCAAGGCCTCTGAAAAAGGCAGATCGCTCCCTGTCATTTCAGAGAGCTGGCTGGAGTATTGATCGACGGCTGTTAATATTCATAAAGCCTATTTCAGAAGCTTTCGAGTTTAACACTGCAACCCGCCGTCCTCAATCAATTCCCATTGATCCCAATCGGCTTTTCTTCAGTGCATTGATCTCTTTTAAACTCACACTCAAGGTCTTTTCAAGCATATTTACTTCAGACTGAGCCCAGACATACCATTTTTGTAGATGTGTTGACTTCTGCATTCTTTGAGAGCTGCTGTTTTTAGGATGGCTGTCACAGGCGGCAACATTAATACTGCCAGTGATGATGAATGTAGTATTATATTTGGGTTATTAACTGATTTAGAGTATGCTGATAGGTATTCTTAATGCTATAGATTATATAGACAAACACACCCTTGCAATCCATCCTATACCCTGTTAACAAAATAAAAGCACCTAAGAATCGCTCTTTTAAGAATGAAGAAGAATCAGTTTTCCTCAGAATGCTTTACCTCCTTCTCACATTCAGTTGTTTCAGTGAAAAATGTGAAGCCATCAAAATATCATCATAGTCTGAAAAGAGGTTGTCATATTATAACTCACTATTAGGAAGAGCCTCATTTATCATATGTGATGGAAGAGAAACGGACGACAACGATAAAGAGTTGGGGTCCCAGCCTGGTCATGTTGTATAATTAGTTCAAAAAAATAAACAAAATACGTGTAATTATTGCAGAGACATCTTTACAGATGCAAGATCAGAACAGAACTGTCAAAGATGGACGAGCCCCTGGTTTTCGGTCCTTCTGGTAGGAGGAGGCGGGTACAGGTAAATAGACACCAGACGTGACATCAGAAATGTTACAGCCATCAGTCATCCAGTCTGCAGAGGAAGGAAGAAAAAAAGGTATTAGGACACAATGCTAATCCCTGGAGTGCTGGTAGAATTATAGTCACTAGAGCCCTTCACTTGTCCACTATGTGTACATGCATGGCAGTGTGTAAGCAAATATTTGGGTTCATTATTTTTCCTCAAACTAAAATGATTTATTAATCTTAAATGTTCAGTAAACATTTCACTTCCAGATACAAAATTAAAATGGAACCCATTCCATGGTTAGTTTCTGTGTTATAGCCAATGCTTCAGGAACAGACTCCAAATCCCTGCAACATTAACATAGGATTAAGTAGTTTTAGGAAAAGCAAGAATTGAGACTTTAACTGGCAGGACATTCACTTGGGCACCACCTTATTTTGTTGTGAATCTTCTCTTGTTAATGCTGGAATGAACTTTGGCTTCTCGGCTCAGACTGCAGGATAAGTTTGACCTAAAAGACAACTTCCTTCTCCCTAACGATCAATAAGGGCTTCAGACTGCAAGGGCATCTTCTGTTTGCAGTACTCACTCTCTGCTTCAACTCTCGTGTGAAAATTTCACTTGAGCAACGTTACTTTCAAAGGTACATCCTCAGGTGGAGCATTAACAGAAAGGAAAATACTGTAATAAAGTGTAAACTCCCAAGAAAGGAAAGGTAAAAGGAAACAATGACAATCAGATCAAGACTCCCCATCCAACTCGCACAAACTCTTAAGAAAACCTTGAACAGTTGGAAAGGAAAATACATACGGCAATAATGTCTCCTAGGACAAACCTAGGAGAGAAATGTGACACAAACAGCTAATCTGAAGATAAGAGATTAATCTGTAGTGCTGCCTGACTTACATCAACAGCAGCCATTGGCGCCCTTAGCGTACATTCAGTATTACAAGAATTTATGGACTTCAGGTTGAGGGATGTTTGGTCAGTGTCCCCCTCAGTGTCTGAAACATGTGCCCCTTGAGTTACTAATAGGTATCCATAGCATGGTATCGAACCCCACATTTACATAAATGGTGCCTCTTGGTGCCGCTTAACTTTCATAGACGGCGCTCTGGGCAGCTGATTACGTCTCCTAATGGACTGACCAGCCCTGATGAAAGCATTGAGCTGACTCGTTTTTTTTTTTATACAGCTACTGTATGCTTCAAGCTCACTCTTTGTTTTAGTTACAGCACAAATGTTACAGTTGTAGTGTCACAGATCCCAATGACTGGGTTCATTTAACGACCTTGGCACTGTGTATGTGGAGTTGCACATTCACTTTATATTTCCATTGGGTTTTTTGAGGATACTCTAGCATTTTTGCATTGATGCAATCATTGAACGCCTCTTAGGGAATGTTACTACAGAACCACAAGACGGGGCACAGTTTTGCCCTGGAAGATTAGCTTGTCTCCTCCTTTTCACCTTATTGATGCCATACAAGCCAAGGCCCAGAAGACAAGGTCTTACCTGAGAACTCCACTTACAGGTATACCTTCAGAAGGAGGCCAACTGATACATATCTGATGACAAAATAATAAAAAAATGACAGACTGCAAGAGGGAAAGGCAGAGGAAGTATAAACAATCAGCACATTTAGTACAATAAAGCAACAATACTTTTTTCTTCTTTCTCGGTTGCTGCATCCCTCAGACCATCACGCAAGCTTTGTCCACCTCTTCCTGACTCTGGCCCCATGATGCGAGGTAGGCAGTACCATTTATTTTAGCCAAAAAAATCTGCAGGGATTCCTAGGCCATGAGACCGCCCAGCCCCCTGTAGGCATTTTACCCAACATAAATTACCTCAATCAGTCCTCATTATATTCAGGGTTCACATGGAAGAACTTGATGATGATGGTCATGTGGACTTCTGGCCTTTAATCCATCAATGTAGGGACAGAAACCCCATGATGCAAGGACTTCCCAATCCTGCAGCTCCCCCTGGCAGCCACGATGGGACCCAACAGGGATGGCTGTACCCTGGGACTAGAGTACCCGGTATGCCCTGTGGGAATCTGAGCCGGGGCTCACTGCCATTTAGTGTTCTGGGGGAAATAAAGCCCTGTGTAAGCTGTCTCCTCCGTCCTTCCCTCCTAAGGTCATACCAACCAGGTACGGATGCTGGCCGTCCTTCACAATCCAAAGCAGGCAGTTGTGACCGAAGATGTCAATTATCATATTGTAATTGATGAGCAGCTATCTTTTTCAGACCAAATTTCCACTGTTTTTCGTTCATGCAGGTTCACGCTGTACAAAATCTGCAAGATCAGATGTTATCTGACAAGAGTATGCAACACAAATTCTGGTCTAGGCTTTGGTCTTGTCACATCTGGACTACTGCAACTCACTTCTGGTGGGAGCACCTGCATGTGCTGTCAAACTGCTGTAGATGGTCCAGAATGCAAAGTCCTGTCTTAAATTTAACCAGCTGAGATTGGCACATGTCACTCTTCTCTTCAGGTCACTACATTGGCCCCCTGTAGCAGCAAGCATTAAGTTCAAACCCTTGATGCCTGCCTACAGCGTAATCAATGGGTCAGTGCCTCAGGGGTTCCTGTTAGCCCATCATATAAAAACTACTGAGCTATGCTGGACTGAATTTCTAAATTACTACAGGTGGAATTCCATTATAATGAAACTCACAGGACCATAAAAATATTTTGTTTTAATGGAAATTTCGTTATTATGAATATGGGGAAAGTATGTAGAGCCCCTGGTAATTCACTTTGTCTTACGGCAGTGGCACAAGGACAGCTTTGTTGCTGCTCTACTGCTGCTAAACAGTAAACCAAGGGAAAAGCAATTGGCTGTCCTCTACAGGATCAGGGTTACCATATACTGTGCTTGTCGCACAATGTTTAAACATTTAATACCAGGCTTTGATCAGCTCTTCCTCACACTCTCCTGATCTGTCTTCTCCAGACAATGGTGATTCCAAGCCATTGGTGTTCTTCTAATCTGAAGATGAGAGCTAAAGCAGAATGATCGCTCGTTCCGTGGCTCCTAACAGCTCCTATTCTGAATGTAGTCTAGAGACTGTACCTGCCTTCTCTATACAGTAATAAAGTACCTGTATTTGCCTTGGAAACCTGGACTCACCTTCCTGTCTCTCATGCAACTCTGTGACCCAAGCCTGACAATACCTGTATAAAAAACACTACTTAAACTGCAAAAACTATTTTATTTGAAAATGAGACATTAGATGTCCCTTTTTTAATAGAAATACAGGTATGAAAATGCAGAATGAAAACAAGATGAGAATGAGATGTTAGATGTATTTTTTTAAACAGTAATACAGATATGAATATATAATGAAAACAAGATGTTAGATGTAACTTGTTTTAATAGAAATACACGTATGAAAATAAAGAATGAAAACGAGATATTAGATGAAGATGAAGGCGTGATTCTAAAATTTTTCTTCATTCCACAATCAAATTTTTCTAGGATTGTTAATATTTCTTTCAGCTTAAACTGAAGCAATTTCTCAATTGTTTTGTTCATCTCAAAGAAAACTTTGAGAAGCGCTATGGAACCTGAACAGTACGGTATCCATACACAATACAACTATCCATGCAGATGATTGGTGGATCGCTGACTCTGAATTCGGCTATACCTGTATGATGTCACAACTACATGCTCGCCAAGACTGCTAGAGACCGGAAATTTCACAACAGATTGTCTCTCTCTTTGAGACAACCTGTTTCTGGGCTTCCAAGACTTGGCACAGTAAGTGTAGGAGCAGTATTAAGTATTTTTTGCATCACATAATTATCTTTGGTGACCATTTGTGGTCAAATAAATATTTGTTATACTGAGATTTATATTTTGTTAAAATGAGATTCGTTTAACATGATGTTCTGTGAACGTTTGTCCGTGCTCACAAAAAGTATTCATTATTCTGAAAATTTCTTTACTTCGGTATTTGCTATAATTGGATTTAACCTATATTGTGTTTTACAAGTAAATTCTAAATGTGTTAAAGGATCCTGAGGCTATGTAAATTAAGTTTAAGTTGTATTTAGGGATAAGATGTTGAATCTCTGCCCCAGAAACCACACCTCTGCCTAATCAAACTCAAGTGATTGCCTACACTTTCAACAACATTTTGAAGGCATGAGTAAAATTGAAGGCATACCATATTATTTATTTTTAGAGAAAATTGGACTGATTTCTCATTGAGGGACTTGTTATAAAACTGAAGGCAGTGGGTTTTATGGAAATTATAGCATTCAAATGGTTCAGCAAGAGGCTGAGAGCTATAAAACAGCTTGTGATTGTTAGGGGAGCGACCTCCTCAGACAGACAGACTCAAAAATGGGATTTAAGAACAGTAAAATGGGCTGGTGATACAAAACAAGTAAGGAGCAGCAGATTTTTAAAAAGCACCAAATCTCTAGGGTCCTTGAAATATTCACTTTTCATAGACTGGGAATTGACCAGCTTATAACAGCATCATGCAAGGCTGATCTAGAGATCGTTTGCTTAAAGGAGTTAAATGACAAGGAAAGTCTGAAGAAATGGACTATACATGTGTTGCTCTTAACCCTGGTTCACTTTGTGTCAAAGCCTTTTCATAAGCTGGAACGTTATGCCTGGGTTTCTTACTGTTCTACAGGGATGCCAGTTTTCTTCTAGTAAATACTCAGAGTAGGATGAATGGTAGCTGGTAGCACATGCTAGATAATGGCATTTCATTTAGGCTTTCTTTCCGCATTCTGTCCTCTTCTAAAGGATAAGCTTTGTAACCCTGCCTCTCTGGAAATAACCGCATTAAGATAAAAGATGAATGAATGAATAGACCGATAAAAGGATGCATCGCCCTGTACAGTATGTAATCATGAAAGACAAAAGAGAATTAAAAAGACATATTTAAAAAAATGCATAAAAAACTGTACAAGATATTGTGGCATTAATGCTGCTATCGTGCACAAGCTATTTAATCAAAAGAAATAAACATTTCAAGGACTTTGCAAGTTGCTATACTCTTGAAAATACAGTAATGCTGAAGCCCAAATTAATTCCTTTTTTCAAACATTAGATGCATTACAACTTCAGCCTTCACATATTAATTAGCTGGATCAATCATTGACTTCTTTGAAATCAGAAGTGTCATTATAAAACTGCAAAGTTGTCTCATCTAGATGCCAGGCATGGACAACTGATGTATCCTTGCTCCAATAAAATCATTTTTATTTGTCCTATTCTTTTTGAATTCCTAGCCTGTATTGAGACTCTTTTTTATAAAAAATATTTCTGTGATAGTGAACAAATAAAGCTTTCTAGACAAGTGAACCAAAGAGAGAAAAAGATACAGTCTCACTATTGAGAAATGACACCACAATCAGAAGTGAAGCCGAAAGGAGTAGAGGCAAGTCTTGATGAACCCGACACCAGAGTAGTAGAAGAGTGCCACTCAACATGTTTAACGTCCTTCTCTAAATTGAGTTAAAATCCTGGCTTCGACACTGCATTCTTCAACATCAACAATTTGCTCATCACCATTGTCCTTAACTGCAGTAGAACACCATATTATATCAGAAACATACCAGAAGAGGTTGCTTTAAATGTAATATAAAACTGAAAATTTTGATATTGAGGAATTAAGTGTTTTTTAAAAGAAAAATAAGTAAGATCTCCAGGGCTTGAGTGACCACATGTAGTGTTTAAAGTATAAAATGAACACAATTAGGGCCTTCCTGGACAATGTGAATAACACAGTAACATCTTGTATTGAAATACAAAATTAAATGACAGCTGAGACCAGTCATTCATAGAGTCACTGCAAAGGAAAACAGTAACCAGGCTAGCTAGGATAAACATATAGATCCTGAACATACATTACAGAAAGAACCTGAGAGATATTTGAATTGCAGGGAGAATGGAGGTGTAAATCACACTAAAGTTATGCTGGGAGTCTTCTCAAAAATCCTTACAAACAGTAATAAGAAATGTCTACCAACTGAAAGAACAAATCTCTTACCTGGCAAACATTTCTGGAGATTTTTGTAGTTTAATTACTGAGGACAATCAGGTTACTATTTCTCCTGATGCAAAGGCTGAAATCATAGAAAACACAGGAACAGTGGAACTAAGCAGGAAGTCCATAATTCAGGAGCTCAGTAAAATATTATGTATCCAGACAGACTGAAGGTGAAAACTGGAGATCAAGCATTCAAGCTTTACACATCTGAGGGAGCAGAGAAGAAGATGTTGAATCTCATTTTGCAGACAGAATAAAGTATGACTGGCCTTACAGAAGAAAGTTGAGGATTTTCTTTTTCTTTTTAGCCGAAATGGAAATATTTGACTTATTTATTTTTAGGGAATAAAACTTTTTTCATTTGCACTCCATTAATAATATAGTAATGTTAATACTAAAGACATACTCTGGCTCAAAAAAATTTAAATTGGTTATTACTGTACACGTCTTTTCTCTATGTCTCACATCTGAAGAAATATTACAAAAATATAAACTTATAAGTAATAACACTGTTTGAAACAGTGACATAGAGTTCATTAATGAAAAAGTTTAATGATTTTCAAGATTTATTTTTATCATAATCATGGTATTCATTTATTTATTTGCAACAGGAAAAAAAGCTCTCAAATAAAGAACTTTTTTAAAATCCTGTGCCTGTTTTTACAGTTAACATGGGGTCTACAGGGCACTGGGGCAATTTTATGTTACCTATATATATTGTGACAGATAGGGGGCGCTATCGCTCCCTTGAACCCTCATACAATGCATCAGACACCAGATAAAAGTCCAAATTATTATTTTATTATAATAACACAGTGCACAAAGCACCCTCCACTCCCCAATACTCAAACAAACAATAACCAAAATCACAATCCTCCACTCCCAGACGCTTAGTCACCCTGCCTCCCAACTCAGCTCGCCCGTCTGAGATTTCCCAGAGTCCTTTATAGTCCTTGACCCGGAAGTGCTTCTGAACCCTCAGTCCATGTGACTTCTTAGCACTTCCGAGAAGTACGTAATTTCCTCTGATGCTGTGACTAAGACGTACTTCCGGGTTAAAGGGGAAATACACGTCTTTGGGCCTCCCTGCAGCGACTCCTGACGGCCCCCATGGTAGCCAGCAGGGTTGTGCATAAAAACTCTGTTGTCCATAATTCCCTGCTGGCATTCGAGGCACCTCCATTCTGTACGGAGGGCTCCATCTGGCGGCCTGGGGGTATTGGCTGGGATGAATGGCCAGCCATATCTCACAATATATATAGAGGATTGTCTGTTGCAGAGCACTGCTCTTTAAGGATAAGCACAGTCAAAATGGGTGCCAGCAACACTGATGTTTAAATATTTCCTGTGGACGTGTACCGAAAATGACATTACGGCCTATCCCAGGATTCATCTTCTGTTCAGCAAGGAAGAGAGAAGAGGTGGTTAGCGTTCGCTTTCGTCCCTGCCCTGTGACTGATGTTTTTACCTCATCTGGGCTGTTTAGATACTCCCCAAGCGCTTGCATGTGACAATATGTATTAATGTGCACTTTCTTTTCTCTGTGTTGTTATCAAGGTTGACTTTATTAGTTCTGTACTGGCCACAGAAATACAGTACATGTTAAACAGATATTTTTTCATGTTACGCACAACTACTTATGTTGTCATGTTTTAATACCACTGGTGTTATTGAACAGGATAGAGTATATTATAGTTTCAGCCTATCAGTAGAAAATCTTTAACTATTAGTAATGCTTATACTAATACTTTAAGCGCTATACTATTATCTTTTTTTGTTGTTTAGTTCTTTTGAATGTTGCAAATTATGCAATTTTACTCAGCATGATTTAAATATTAAATGGGTTTCAGCATGTAACTTTTTGACAGCTAAATATAAGAAGGGCAAATATGAGTTGATGAGGGAAACTCTAAACTCACAATTAGATAACAAACATTTATGTTTCCAAGAATTATGAATTGTAGATATAAAATCTGGAGGAAGACAGTGAAATGTGATTGTTGTAAATTTCATTAGATGGAATGTTAAAGTATGAACCATGAATTGAAATGAAAAATGTGATATCACATTATTCATCGAAGTCAGATATTCTTACAGGAAGCATGTTTAAAAATTCAAGAATCAACGTTGGCTGAAGAAAGGATAGGTTGGACTAGTAAGCCATCTCAATTATGTAAATAAAATGAGAATAGTGAGAACTCTCAATCTACAATATTATCTTTTAATGTATTTAGTTTTCAAATGGAAAATTCTATAATTTTACTGAGCATGTTTTTAATACAAAATGGGCTTTGTAACTTGTTGACCGTTTTATGTAAGAAAGACAAAACATTCCTTTATGAGAGAAGCTTAAAAAGTTGCAATTAAAAGAGAGTAAGAAATGTTTAAATTACCATAAATCAGGAATTGCAGAAGCAAAGTCTGACAGTTATGGCAAGGAAAATAGATTCATTAACATTACTTTTTATCGTAGGTTGATATAGTAGTGGGAAAACTAAATGAGACTATATTTATTTTGGCCAACACTGACACACTTAACTGGTATGATAAGGAGTTTGTGGCCAGTGTTTTTCTTTAAGTCTTCAGTACATGCAATAACAAACTTCTATTGGCTGGAGATCTTAATTGCATTAAAATCTGGTTTAAAGTGCAACCACATTATCTTAAAAAATAACATTCTGTTAAAGAATCATAACTGTTAAACCAATGCAGTTTCCTACAAATGTATTCAAAAACATTTTTACTCTTAGGTATGGTACATCAAATGGTTGCCTTATGGGATACCATAAATCCTAATCAAGTAACTGAACACGTTTGTTGTTATTGTAGATCCTCAACTGCTTATTTAACATCTTTACAGTTACTACAGACCCTTTTTTTTGGGTATCCCTTTGTGTAATTCCAGTTTATAAACTATCCCATTATGAGATCACCTTCTCCTCTTGAGTAACTGAAAGAATACTAACTTAACATTTTATTTCATTAACTTATGCTGTACTATTTATAATTTTAAAAGCATATTTACTTAGTGAATTGCATAACAAGTTGCATTTTTATACAATTTAATAACAATGGAAAGAGCAAATTCATTTCTATTGATTTCTTTCAGGAAACATATTGCTGTACCATGACTAATAATCATATGATTACAACTGAAAACAGATGATGAAATTTTCTCATTATCCTGTGGATAGTTCAGAACAACATCATGGAGTTGGACATGCTGGTACTATAGTATATGTAACCACAAGAGGGCGACAGAGAGCCCAAAACCCAAGACACAGTAATCCACCAGACATTATAGGAATAAAATAAAGGACGTTTTATTCTTAAAAGGCACTTCTCTCATTCCTCTTCCAAAAGATTTGCCATAATTACACAATAAATAAGCAATAATTGACCAAACCTTATTCTTTCCATCCTGCACTGAGTGTTGCTGCTGCCTCTCAACTCCTTTTATGTTGGACCTGGGAATGCTTCTGGTGTTATGCCAAGTCTTCCAGGAAGCACTTTCAGGCCATTGGAAAAGTAGGGAGGCCCCAACTGACAGCACCCTGTAATGATACCCGGGAATCTCAACAGGTCTGAGCTTACAGAATCCAATCTCCCAAGTATACCTGCGGGTGTCCCAACTGGGTTACCACCTGAGGCAGGGCCATCTTATCGAATGGGCACGCTGTGCATTTGCCCGGGGGCTACATGAGCATAGGGGGCCCATGCTAATCTATGTATGTTGAGACTTGCTGAGTGGTTGTGTAGGTAGGGGCCCAAGTGCTCTGCTTTGCCCGGGGGCCTATAATGCTGTTAAGACCACTGCTACTTGGCATATGGGGGATGGAATAACTCCAGACTATCGACTTCCTCTGGTCCATCTATTATATCATTCCGGTCAGGCACAAAGTTATTACGCTGTCCTACCTGCCAATTTACTTGCGTCATTGTCCTGGCCTCCCATCCAGGTAATGAATTATTCTTCATTCCGGCAGGGATGCTTGTTCTCCTCCTACATACAAAACATTGGACCCAGTGAGAGTCAATTTCTCACCATAATTCCTCAAAAGCTAAATTTCTCCTTCTCACCCATGTCCTCTGATGGCCACTGCATTCATTTAGTGAACTGGAACTTTTCGTTCTAAAGCTGGGTAAGCCTATCCATATTACTAAACGAGAATGGTAAACCGGATATGGACGCAGGGATATGGGCTGTGGACGCAAAAGACGTAGTGCGCAGGCGCCACACAAAGCCCCCCTCCAAGCAACGGAAAATAAGAAATGAGGCGCCGGGCCCATAGCACACAAAAAAAAGGAGTCAGACGCAGGCGCCACACAAACCCTTGGCACACAGCGCCACACGAAGCCCATAGCACACGAAACGGGACGCACACAAAAAAGAGGCTTCAGACCCACGACACACAAAGCCCCCCTCTACTAACAGAAATAAGAAATGAGGCAACGCGCCCCTAGTGCACCAAAACAAAGGAGTCAGACGCAAGCAACAACACAGCGCCACACGAACCCCATAGCACACGAAACAGGACGCACACAAAAAAGAGGATTCAGACCCACGACACACAATGCCCCCCTCCACTAACACAAATAAAAAAATGAGGCAACGCGCCCCTAGCACACAAAAAAAAAAGGAGTCAGACGCGAGCGCCACACAAAGCCCATTGCACACGAAACGGGACAGACTACGGACATAGCACACGAAACGGGACGTACACAAAAAGGAGAATTCAGACCCACGACACACAAAGCCCCCCTCCACTAACAGAAATAAAAAATGAGGCAACGCGCCCCTAGCCCCCCTGCCCAGAGTAAAACGAGAAAGACTACGAACCGTCTGACATGCCGCAAGCAGGATAAAGCGAGGTCAGAAGGAAATTCACATTCTCCAGCAGCAGCATACTGATACAATAAATAATATTAAATTAAAGAAAGATAATAATGCAGGTGAAAAACAGACAGTAACTTTGTATAATAATGTTAAATGTTAACATTTTCACCCCCGCGTGGAATTGAAGAGTCGCATAGTTTGGGGGAGGAACGATCTCCTCAATCTGTCTGTGGAGCAGGACAGTGACAGCAGTCTATCGCTGAAGCTGCTCTTCTGTCTGGAAAGTGATCAATAAATAAAAATAGAAAAATTAAAGTAAAAAAGCACACATACACATACGCCACACAAAGTCCCCCCCCCCCCCCCCCCCCACACCAGAGCAAAACGGGAGAGACTACGAACCGTCACAGTAGGAAACAAAGTAAAACGTCATAAAGAGGTTAAAGAACAGGGACAAACACATAAAGAGCAGGTTACAGAACAAAGCCCCCCTGCCTAGAGTAAAACGAGAAAGACTGCGAACCGTCTGACATGCCGCAAGCAGGATAAAGTGAGGTCAGAAATAAAACACAGAGTAGATACATAGATAGATAGATAGATACTTTATTAATCCCAATGGGAAATTCACATTCTCCAGCAGCAGCATACTGATACAATAAATAATATTAAATTAAAGAAAGATAATAATGCAGGTGAAAAACAGACAGTAACTTTGTATAATAACGTTAAATGTTAACGTTTTCACCCCCGCGTGGAATTGAAGAGTCGCATAGTTTGGGGGAGGAACGATCTCCTCAATCTGTCTATGGAGCAGGACAGTGACAGCAGTCTATCGCTGAAGCTGCTCTTCTGTCTGGAAAGTGATCAATAAATAAAAATAGAAAAATAAAAGTAGAAAAGCACACATTCACATACAGTCATACACGGAGCTGCTGGAAACGAAGTAAAACTTTATAAAGGGATTAAAGAACGGGGACAAACACATGGAGAGCGAGTTACAAATGATGAAAACTGAAATGCAACAGCTTCAAAAAAACCTAGGCACGAAACACATGCACACCGAGATACAAAATATAAAGGCAGAAACAACGACAGTTAAACGTCCACACCACACAGCGCAGGCGGACCCGTACTCCACAATGCACCGCATAATAGTACGGACGGAGCTCCATTTTAACAGTGGGGGGCCCCAGAGTGACACGGGCGAACGCTCCGTATTAAACGTGCGTCATCCTCACACGTGGCTGCCCAGCAGGCACGGGTTCAAAATGCCGGGGGTAGGCGAGCGAAGCGAGCAGGGGGCGGAGCCCCCTTGTATGAGTAGAAATGACTCCTCTCACATCCATTTCTGATGGATTTTGATGATAACAAATGAGATGAGGAGGAGAGATTCTTAAATTTACTTGAGGAAAAGATGATGATTTTCAGTGGTGCTTGTGGCATGAAAATTCTGGTGGGGCTGTGCTAGAATTTTCCTCAATGTGTGAAGACTTCTCTAACATTAACACTGACTCACCTAACTCATAATATCTGTTACTCTTTTGCACATAATTAGCGAGATGTGCAAATTGGCATACTATTCACTTCACAAAAAAATCAGTCAAACAAAGGGATTCTGGTGACTGTTCTGTCTTGATTGGCATCAGATCATAGAGATAATCTCTGATCTCATCATCACCTGAACAAATACAGCAGTATAGATTTAAGAGTTAAGTGAACTGCCAGCCTTGCAACCACCCACATGCCAGGAAAACATACTGGCTATGAATTCACTAAATTAAAATAGCAACTAATCAAATTTAGAATTAAATGGCTTTAAGGCGAGAAAAGAGAGGCCACAATAAAACAGAAAGAACATGCAAACTACACACACTGCATAACCTGAACAAAGCAGTAGCAGCACTAACCATCATATGACTAGGTGATGGACGGACAGCCTTGGGGCCAGCAGACATACAAAATCATGATTTTCTACCTACCTGTTTTTTGTACATCAGACACTTCTTTGAAATACTGGTATCATACTGCTGGATTCTTTTCAGTGTAGTGGAAGGATAACACATATGGCTTCCTTGTTGGCTTTTCCTAATTTAGGGTCATCAGTGAGATCAAGAAGCTGCTCATATAGATCTGCATAGAAAATGTATGAGAACTAGCTTAAAAAATGGTGATCATTTTGAGTCAGAAACAGACTTGTAGCATTAGACAGGAAGATAATTTCAAAAACTAGTTCAAAAAACAGTATTTTTGTAAATAAGAAAATACCTTGAGTATATGATAGACAATTGGAAAAAGTGGTTTATTACTTATTTTACACAGACCCACTAGCCCTTAACTCAAAAAACATCACTGCAGATTTATCTTTAATATGACTCAGAGGTGAAAAGTGTGTGTAAACTCTGTGCATATTTTTTCTCACATGAGAACTCAGCACTGTCCAGACATTGCATGCGTACAATACATGTCACTTAGTCACTGTAGAAATTTTGTAATTCATTGCATTGCTCCAAGACTTTGTTTAGAACTTCTGCACCTTTTTCTGACTTCCCAAAATCATTCAAACTCCATTCAAAGACATCATCTCTTCAAAAAAAAAAAAAAAGCAAAATAAACGCACCTTGCTGGAGCTCTCTAACATTTCCTCTATTTATATAGCATATGCCTCAAACGTCTTATCAGGAACAAAAGGGAAAGGTTAATGCAGTAAAATAAATTCCATAACTGAAAAAGCTGGAGTATCACACAGCCTGAGTCAGATGGCAGACCGTGACCGTGAAAGCAGCTAAAAAATGAGAGAGCCAGAGGATGGACAAATGTAGACAAGTGGATAGAAGTTAGACACAAGTGCTGACAGAAAGACAAAGAATGAAATAGGCACTGAATGAAAGAACGATAAAATATTTTTAAGCTGACGATTTTAACTAGTCTGGTAAGCGGTGAACATGCAAAGAGGTTCATAGGTGAAGATTGTCTTCTCATTAGCACCAAAAATTGTATGAAAATCTAATATTCTGAAGCAGTCAGGTTCTATTGGTGCACATGCTGTTAGTAATCATCTTTTGAAATTATTGGCATTAAATTTATATTGAAATGCGATTAATGCAATTTCTTATGTTTTGTTTTATTATGGGGTGGCACTGTGGCACAGTGGTTAACATTGTCCCTCAAGGGATCAAGTCTTTTGAGTTTGTCTCTCAATAATGCAATGCTTTCTCAGTGTGTGTGGGTTTTCCTCCAGATATTCCGATTTTCCACTGGCATTCCACAGACAGGCATATGTTAGGGTAATTTAGTCTATGGTTGGGGTCAATGCATGTGCAAGAATAGGCCTTGTTAAGGACAAGTGCTCTGTCTAGAGTTGTTTCTACCTTGCATTCAGTGCTGCTGGGATGGGCCCTGGTTCACTCGCTACCTGACTGAGATTATGTATATTTATGTTTGTTCAGTTTGTATGTTTTATTTTACAATGTCTCTCTATTATAAAAAAAAATCTTGAAAGGCTTGGAAGGAGACGAGACGTGATTTTCTCGGAGACACTTTAATGTCCCTCGAGACAAGCCAGTGAGACAAAAGGACATCTGCTGTACAGGCTTTTAAATGTTCGAAGCGCTGCACAACATGCAGATCATGCAGCACGGCAGCAGCAGCAGCAACAAGCCAACAGCTGATCAAGCAAAGAGGAGGTAAAATAAAAATGTATTTGTTTTCCATTAACAGGGGCTTTCAGAGGAAAAATGTGTGCGTTCAGCCCCCCTCTTCACAACGGGAGCGGCAAAGACATTAGGGGAAGGGTGAGCGAAGAGAGCAGGGGGCAAAGCATTATTACAATAATTCAGTTTTCACTAATGTTCATTAGTCCAGACATTTTTAACATAAGTAAGGGCCTATCCCAGATTTAACAGACTATGGCAGGAGGCTGGGGGGCCGGAGGCAGTTTTTACGTCCCCCGGGCCACGAGGGGGCAACTGCCCTGGATAATGAGGGGACCACGGGGATGAAGACAGGAGGCTCAAACCCATTGGGGCCCATGGCCATCGCCAAGGGGCGCCTCGAGTATCGTGGAGCCCGGGAAATCTGCACTTCCACCACACCTGGGCAGGTGGAGGAAGAACCTTCCAGGGATGCCCGGAGTTCTTCTGGGTGCTCGTGTGGCACTTCCACCACACCAGGAAGTGCCACCGGAAGGTCATCAGCAAGCACCTGGAGCACATCCGGGTGAGTATAAATGGGGCCACCTTAGCTAGAGAGGAGCTAGAGTCGGGAGCTGGAGGTGGACGAAGGTCCAGTGACAGAAGGAAGAAAGGTAGCCCACGGACGTTGGAGAGCACTGCTCACTGGAAGCACTGTGTGCTGTGCAGGGTTTAATTGTAAATAAACGTGTGTTTTGTACTTGTGCTGGTGTTTGTCTGATGGTGTTCGGACCAGTTCTCACAAGATGCAGCATGGGAACAAGCCCTGAATGGGATGTTAATCCATTATAGGTCTCATAAACACCTATAATCACCAGTTAGTCTATGCCTTTTTGGGATATTGATGGAAACTTAAGTACCCCAAGGAAACTCATCCAGATATAGAATGAATAAGAAGAATAACTGGGCTGGAATCTGAACTCTGGATCACTGAGGCAGCAACGCTAATCAAGGCATCACTTGAGCTTTATTTATTGCCAGGCAGCATAGTTGCTAGGAATACAACTGAACAACTCAATATATACAATACAAGACATCATCACAACATTATATACTGTTTAGTAGCGGTGAAAAATACGTTAAACAAAACAGCAATACATAAAACAAAATAGTAATGTAGGATTGCACTTCTGCCCAGTAATATTTTAAGTAAGCCACTGATAAATTACAGACTGTGTTTAATCAGAGTGACTGCAGTAGGAAAGAAATTGTACAAATGTAGTTGCCAGCAGTGAGGAACAGGGAGAAATGTCAGGGTACCACTCTGGTAACCCCGTTTAATCAAACAGAAAATATAGAAAGAACAATGGATTCTTAAGTGCACACCTAAAAGGACACTGACTTAAGGTCAGTCTCTCAGGTTTTCTAATTCTCTACTTTCTCTATCTCTTTGGTAGGCATCTCTAGCTCTTAGCAGGCTCAGCTCCAGGTATGCATAAAGTTGCCACCTTTCTGTGAGGTCACTTTCTACATTGGCTGAAGTAATGGGTCGGGTGGGAGTGCCCTCACTAGGTGTCTTCTCTTGGCTGTGGAGAAAGGACAGGATACCGTTAGCGACAGCAACTCCTTTCATCCCGGAGTGGTATTGATAACTTCAGTTGAGCTTTTCTGTGGACCTCTGGATGAACATACAGTAAGTGACAATGTCTAGTAGTTCTTGTTTTTTAAAAAACAGTAATGTTTCCTCAGTGATAATAACTGAAGGAGATGGTTGCCTGGGAGAATGATTACATCTTTATTTGTAATGAATATCACCTCCTGTTAGCTTTGCCTAATTTGTTTTAATATTTTTTTTACATTTTTTAACAAGAAATTAGAGATTAATTTATTTTACTTCTCAGAATTAAAATGTTTATTTTTAAATGATCCATCTAAATTCTAGTTTTCGTCTTGCTTTATACTCTGCCTAAAACGTAATCTTTGATCCATATGGTAGAACAGTGGCATAGCTAAGGGCAGGCAGAGGGGGTGGTCTGCCCCGGGCGGCACATTTTTGGGGGTGGCATTATTGGCCAAAAGGCTCAGTACAGTTCTTGTGTAAGCAGCAGGGTTCAGAAAAATATCACTCATAAATGAAAAAAGTACAATTCTGTGATTTGTATCCACAAATGCTTCAAAAATAATTTTCAGACTGTCCTTCTGTGATGGCATCAGACAGAGCAGTTGAAATTTATGAGGCAATAACAAAATAAACATAAACATTCCACCGAGAATCATTTTTAGGGAGATAAACAACTAATTTACAATTTATAATTTCGTTTCATTATCAATCCGAATGAGTTCTTGCTCTGCGCAAAAAACATCCCCACTTCTCACTTGTACACTATGCTGGTTCTGGTTTTCACAGCGTAATTATATTAAACTAATAATTAGAACACGGCTTATCAGTGCGTCTATGCTATATTCTTGTCTACTTGACGCTTATAAATAAATATATGTGAAAAATTATTGATGTTTCTATATATATGAATAAATCTCTGCAAAATTTATCTTAATCATTTTAATGTTCTATTTAAATAGGTTAACATATTCAGATATGCTGGAGGGCGGCAAATTGAAGCACCGCCGCACACTGAGTGGCACGAACTCGAGCTACGCCACTGTGGTAGAAACACTCAAGAGAATGAATGACAGAGCAGAGGGTCCCACTATACTAAGCCAGTATGTCTGTCTGTCTGTTCTCTCCTCACTAAAGACATTCATCATTTAGAAATTGACTCCGAAATCACTTTCTCTTGTGTTTCATGTAATGTTAAGACATATGTTAATTTTTTGCAAATATTTTACTCCATAATTCATTTTTGCTGTTGAAGTCTACAGTGATGCTAATGTTGCTGTTGGTTTTATTTGTATACAAAAAGTAACAGATTGCTTTTTATCATAATTTGCAATTTATATTAATATTTTTTTTTAGTAGTTATTATTTTAGTTGATTTTGTGATTATACACTGCTAATGATCTACAGCAGTAAATATCTGTAGCATTCATTTCAGCATACTGAATAATTTTGGGTATCAGTAAAACCAAAACAACTGTTATTTATAGGTATTACTCATAGTTACTGGTCTTTCAAAAGAATTTTAAGATGAAAAATATAAAAGCAGAGTTAATAACTATTACTAATAATAATAATAATAATAAATTTTATTTATATTGCACTTTATATTTTAGCAATCCCAAAGTGCTACAGAGTAAAAATAGAATAATAAAATAAAAAAGAACAGAAGAGTCTATAAAATACTTTAACAAAATGACTTTCTAAAAAGATGAGTTTTTAGGTTTCGCTTAAAGGCCTCAGTCGACTGTGGGGCTCTCAGGTAATCAGGGAGGGCATTCCACAGCCTCGGCGCCACCGATGAAAACGCCCTGTCACCCATGCTGCTGAGCTTAGTTCTGGGGACTTGAAGAGTGTTAGTGAGTACAGAGCGGAGGGAACGTAAGGAGTTATGGGGGGTAAGGAGTTCCTGTAGATAAAGAGGGGCATGTCCATAAATGCACTGATGGGTAAGAAGGGAGACCTTGTACTCTATTCTGAATGAAACAGGGAGCCAGTGAAGGGTTTTCAGGATTGGGGTGATGTGATCATACTTTCGCACCCTCATCAGGATCCTGGCAGCGCTGTTCTGAATATATTGGAGTCTCTGGATACTCTTGCCAGGAATCCCAATGAGGAGTGCATTACAGTAATCCAGCCTGGAAGAGACAAAGGCATGGACGAGCTTCTCTGCATCTGCCAGGGTGAGTAATGGGCGGAGTTTGGCGATGTTCTTGAGATGGTAAAAAGATGACTTACAGAGATATTTGATGTGGGTGTCAAAAGTAAGTTGGGAGTCCATTCTAACACCCAAATTAGTAACAGAAGTGGAAAGAGGAATATTTTGGCCAGAGAAAGTAATACTGGTGATGGTAGAAAAGCGAAGATGATGTGATGTACCAACTAAGATGGCTTCTGTTTTGGATCTGTTCAACTGAAGAAAATTGAGCCTCATCCATGCCTCTATCTCCTCCAGGCAGGTAGACAATGTAGATGTTGGCAGAGGAGCAGTAGAGGAGGTGGGAGTAGTCCTGAGGTAAAGCTGAGTGTCATCGGCATAGCAATGGAACGATAAACCATGTCTGCCAATGACAGTTCCAAGGGGGAGCATGTAGATATTACTGTCTGGTTTACACAAATGGCTTTTTTTAAAACAGAGATAGACTTCTTGTATGTATCACAAATGCAAGTATATATCAGATCTCAACATTTTTATTCCATTGGATGGTTGTTGGATGCATAGGGAACTAACAGTGGGTAGGGGGCCGGTTGATCACAGGGCACATCATGTACTTACTCAGTTTCACTCATACCGGGCTGCTGGGAACTTTGGAGTTAATAATCAGAGTATGGCAACACACACGTCTTTGGGAATAAGAAAGGAAAGCCGTGCACAATCCAGACAAACAGAGATGTAGGCAAGATTTGAACTCAAATCCATGGAACTGTGAGAAAGAATTACAAGCCATGGCGGCTTTATGCCTCCCTGTTCCATAAGGGAGAAGCGAAAATATATAGAATATTAAATCACCCTATTTCTTTATTTGTTGCTTTCACATTAGATAAATCAATGAAAGGTACTATGTAATATATACCTAGATAGATAGAACTGACAAGCACTGTTAGATAGATAGATAGATAGATAGATAGATAGATAGATAGATAGATAGATAGATAGATAGATAGATAGATAGATAGATAGATAGATAGATAGATAGATAGATAGATAGATAGATAGATAGATAGATAGAGTGATTCAGGTGTGAAAAAGTAAAAGCTCAGACAAATCCACATCTTTACAAAATGGCTATAATTAATTATATTACTTCCATATGTAGAGAGCTGAAGCTAAATTGACTTACTTCTTGGCCCCAAGTCTTCATATGTGTTTGCCAGATTAACATCTTGCGTTGGGGTAAACATGGAAATGATTTCTTTCTTGTTTCTATTTTATTAAAAATGAGCCAAAAATTCAGACTAGCAATAATAACAAATCCAGCCCCATTTTTATTGTTATTAGTTTATGATTTTATTTCTCACAAATGAACTGTGGCTGTACAAAATTTAAGGTATATCAGAAAATTGTACACCTTATAGAAACATCCTAAACAATGCATGTTGTTACTGTTTTTTAGTCATAAAAATGCGCTTTATTAGTCTCACATAAGACACTGAAACAAATACACACATAAATGTCATCCTTAGAAAGATGAAAGCACAGCAGCATACACTTTTCTTAAAATTATCCTGCCACTAATCCATCCATCCATCCATCATTTGCCTTTTCTCTCCAAAACTATTTTTACTTCTTTCCTTTCATTCCTATCATATAAAAAGGGATTGATTTTTAGGCTGACAAAGGTTCAATTCTTCATCAAAGTGGCCTTAAACATGAGATAGGCTTGATAGAAACAATTTAAGAAAACAGCAGAGTTCCTCACTGTGTACTGCATACAGTATGTACCAGACAGGTTCATCCATATCTGCATTCTTAATCCTGAGTACCAATACAGTACTTAGCACAGTTAAAGCAGCCCTTTCTGGATTCCCTGTTCTTTAAAAGGAGTCCCATTAGGCTGATCATTTTGAGAATTTTCTTAATGGTACACAGACCACAAGTAACTCATAGTTTTTGGTTCCAATTTCTAAACTGTCAGGCTTTGACCAACTTTGCAGTCAGCCTCCATTCATTGAATTCTGGGTCACGGTGGAGTAAAGATCATCCTTGGAAGTACTTGGCGCAAGGTAGGATTTCATACCAATATTCTGAATTCACCATCGCCAGTCTACCTATGGTGCATACGTTTGGAATGTGACAAGAAAAGAGAGTACCACAACAAAACTCACACAGACACAAAGAGTATATTCAAACTCCACAATAACAGCACAGGGCATCCTGCTCTGACATAGCGCATCCAGTCTGCTAGGTTCATTCATCTATCTGGTCACCTAGCTAGGTTTTCCTAACTTGCTTAATCTTCTTCATTGTCATGGAAGCCAAAGCCTTTACTGAAAGTAGCAAACACAAGGCACTAACAAAACTTACTACTTAACTTACTTAATAAAACTAGGGTGTCAGTCTCTTGCAGGACACATACACATAAACACTCACATTCATACCAGGGTCAATTTAGAGAAGATTAAACTAACATTCACAACAGAATATCAACTTCTTAATATTACTAATATTATTATTAATAATAATAATAATAGCCAATCAGAATATATAATCATCTATATTACTAAACCACAGTTTAATTTATGCACGGTGGATGCATGGCGGACGCACCGAGGCGCATGCGTACTGCGCCGTGGCGCCCGCCCCAGAGTCAAACGCAGCGGCTTCCCAGAGTCAGTAGGTGGCGCCCAAACAACGCAACCTGTAAACTAAACTTGCTCTAATCCAGGGGTAGGCAACGTCGGTCCTGGAGTGCCACAGTATGTGCAGGTTTTTGTTCCAACCCAGTTCCTTAACGAGAACTCAATTATTGCTGATGAAGCACATATTGCTTAAGTGACATTTTAATGCTTCATTTTAGTGGTCTCGCTTGTTAAGGTTCTCCAACCTTAATTGCTTATTTCAATCTTAAACTGCTGCATTCAGTGTTTTAATTGCTCCTTATTAGCAATAAGATGTAAAACAGGGGTAGGCAATGTCGGCCCTGGTGAGCCGCAGTGGCTACAGGTTTTCATTCAACCCAATTGCTTAATTAGAAACCAATCATTGCCAATCTCAGACCTTATTTAATTTTATGGCTTGTTAGTCTGTGCAATGTAAGGCTTTTATATCGTAGATTTTTTTCCTTTCCAAGGATATCATCCAAATGATTTGAAGCCTAAAACAGATCATTTTCAGTCTGTCACATTTTTCTATTAAGTGTTTTATTAAATCAAACCGTGCATGATGAACACACACAGATGTAATTGGAAAAAAGCTAGCTGGAGAACTGCTGGCTGCTTTGTCTTTTACATCTTATTGCTAATAAGGAGCAATTAAAACACTGAATGCAGCAGTTTAAGATTGAAATAAGCAATTAAGGTTGGAGAACCTTAACAAGCGAGACCACTAAAATGAAGCATTAAAATGTCACTTAAGCAATATGTGCTTTATCAGCAATAATTGAGTTCTCGTTAAGGAACTGGGTTGGAACAAAAACCTGCACATACTGTGGCACTCCAGGACCGACGTTGCCTACCCCTGCTCTAATCCACTGTGCCAGTAATATAGATCACATAACGGTCATTCAGTAACACAGAAACAAAAACGAGACCCCATGGATAAAAACAATAAACAGAGGCTCCTACAACGCGCTTCACAAACACCAGCTACTGTATATTATGTCCAAAGAATATTGACGTTGATTACATAAATAATCAAGTGATTGCATTACTTCCTGGAGAAAGACACATCTTTCTAAGTACTGAAAATATTGATTCTGACGACGAAACTGAGCGTCTTCATTTCCCATTAGAATATTTAAACAGTATTACCCCGGCCGGATTACCACAACACAATCTTAACCTTAAAGTGGGGACAATAGTCATGCTATTAAGAAACCTTAATACTAAACATGGTTTATACAACGGTACACGGTTAGTCGTAAACACCATGACAGAACATGTTATCGAGACACAGGTACTAACGGGATCCCATACTTCCAATACTGCTTTGATTCCCAGAATTGATCTTACAAGTTCTGACCTGGAATTACTTTTTAAACTTAAACAACGGCAATTTCCCATTAAGGCTGCATTTGCCATGACCATCAACAAATCCCAAGGACAGACCATGGACAAAGTGGGCATTTACCTATCTGAACCTGTATTTGCACATGGACAACTTTATTGTGCCTTTTCAAGAGTTCGTCATTCGTGTGACGTTAAAGTAAAGGTTGTAACTACTCCATACCAGTGACAACTACTTCAAGAACAGCAGCCCATCTTTACTCAAAATGTTGTTTATAAAGAGATATTTGATTAACTATTTTGTTTTTACCATTTTAGGAATGTTTACTTTCCAAAATACTTCATTTAAACCTTTCCACTCTGAGATTGGTTTTACTTATAAGGGCAACAACTCAAAGACATTTTCGACTTACATAATGTGACAATTACAAATCCATTTTTGTTTTAATAAATTGGTTAATGTTAGTACAAATGTCTATATTTAATTCAATGAAAACTTTACCAAGACGCTACCACCCTCCATCACTTTTCATTCTGGACGCGGGACGCGTCGCGGTGCATGCGCACAGCACCCCAGACTCAAACCCAGCGGCTTCCCAGACTCAGTGGGTGGCACACGAACAACACAACCTGTAAACTAAACTTGCTGTGCTCCACTCTGCCAGCAGTCGGTGTCAGCAGAGGCAAAGGAATCACGTCTACACAAAATGAAACCGCTTTAGTACAGATATGCTTATTTAATTAAATGACATTTCCTCGGATGCACCCACCCTCCATGATATTTCATCCATCCAAATATCGGACGGAACAGAAACTGGTTGCCATTCTTGGATTTACGATTCTTTAGAGAATCGCGGGCTTACTAATAATAAATAGTAAGATAATACATAAAAAAATTGCTTGATGATATTCATGCTATGAAGTTCAAAAACATTCCTGCAACAATCTAAAGGGCGTTCTTAACATAACCAGTATCATTTTAGCTGAACATATTCATAGGAGTACATACATTAAATGCCAGTTATTTTGGACAGCCATTATTTAAGACAGTCATCATGATGCGAGCTCTTTTTAAAACTGTGTCTTTTTCCTGTTTATTGTTGTTATCTTGCTGAGGTACTTGAACTCACTACCATAACCACACTTCCATGATTGGTGGCATTTAAATCTTTTGATTTAAATTACAAATTAATTGGTTTCAAAGAAACATTGTTTAATTTCTAATGAGCTTCTGTCAACTGAAATTTTTGCTTTCCATGCCTTCATTGTCCAATGCCCATATCTCTACATCATTTGTATTTGCCTTTTTTATAGGTAAATCTGTGCATGTGCTCAGAATACAAAGAAATGAAACAAATTGATTTAAGACATGCAAACTGAAGGCTGCAATTATTTAAAAAAATATTTATCCAATAGTTGAGCAGAAATACCAAAAATATGTTTTTTCACTGCAACAACATAAACTGTATAACACATATAATGTTCTTGAATGACAAAGATATGTAACACCATCAGCTGTGTGAGAGTATACATATCAGACAAGTATCTGTGTATTAAAATGTCACATATTTTATAATATCCCCAAACAATACATTAAGTTTCTTTCAGTTCACAGTTTTTTATTTACTACTGTTACTATAACAGTGTGCATTTAACACATAATGTATTTAAAATAATTATGTTTTGGTATTGGTGGCATGGTGGCGCAGTGGGTAGCGCTGCTGCCTCACAGTTAGGAGACCCGGGTTAGCTTCCCAGGTCCTCCCTGCGTGGAGTTTGCATGTTCTCCCCGTGTCTGCGTGGGTTTCCTCCGGGTGCTCTGGTTTCCTCCCACAGTCCAAAGACATGCAGGTTAGGTGCATTGGCGATTCTGTGCGCGCCCTGCAGTGGGCTGGCACCCTGCCCGGGGTTTATTTCCTGCCTTGTGCCCTGTGTTGGCTGGGATTGGTCAGCAGACCCCCGTGACCCTGTAGTTAGGATATAGCGGGTTGGAAAATGGATGGATGGATGGTCAAAACAACATCAACTGGACAAAGTTGTCAGTTTAGAAGATAAGTTAAAACCACTAATCGATATTCTTATTCCAATTTTAGATGATCAAGGGGTGGGGAATGAAGCCAATGGTGGCAGCATCAGATTCAAGGAAAGACCTAGTGCTCAACACACCTGTAAGTCTTTGAGACGTGGGAAGAGAAAAATGAAGAACTTGCAGAAAAACCTATCATGACCGGAGATCATACAAACTGCACACATACTTCGGGACAGGGAGTTGGTCCCTTGATGCTTTGAAGCAGCAACGATAACTGCTAAAGCCAATGATTCCACACTAAAAATGTGGAAGGTTATAGTGAACCTATTTTTTAAACTGACATGTTCATTTACAACTAGATATTTTATTATAAAGTGCTGTGATCAAGCGGTGCAACAACTTTCTTAAATCCAAAGGATTTTTGGGACACCAACCAGGTCATCCCTTTTATAAGTCTCCTGATATAGTTAAATGAATGTAAAAAATAAACAAATAGGTGCATCTTAGCGCTACTTCCCAAGCCGGGGTTTTTCATTAAATGACAAAAAAGGTCTCTTGTAAGTTCGGAGCTCCATCTTGCGGTTTGCTATGGCCTGAAAGATACTTCTTCCTGGGATGCCTGGCTTTTATGGCTGTTGGACCAGAAGGTGCAGGGTTAGGTGCCCTCACTGGGTGCTTTCTCAGTACTGTGAGGGAAGAAGAAAGAGAAGACAAAGTTAGCAGTAGCTCCCCCTCTTGTTTCAGCAGGTCACTGAATACCTTGATTAACACTAAAATTACCAAAGCCTACAAAAAAACTCGTAAATCCGGCCCACCTTAAATCCCTTCGCACCTCTCCGTCAGCGTCTTTTGTCTTGTAAATGTGCCAATCAAGACAAGCAGCAAGCTTTGATTATCTGGGAGTGAAGTGCTGGAGTTTTAGAGTGGAAATAATAGATCTTTATTTAGAACACAAGTATTTCATGTGTGTTCTGTTTCTACAATAGTGTAAACACATCGTTAAAGCAGAAACATTTTTCATATTTTAGTAATAAATGACAAAATGTAGACATAACTATATAATGTGTGAAGCCTAAAGTTCAAAGATCAAATAAACACTTTCACAAAAGGTTCAAGGATGATGCAACGGCTTCCATGGCGCAGTGGTAAAAATTGCTGACTTATAATCAAGAGTCTCCTGGTTTGATCCTGACTGCCTTGTATATTTACCGTTTTGAGTAGTGAGCTGCTCTTATTGTTAATATTATACAATAAAAACATACATTTGATTTGTGTCTGTAACAGCTGGTGTAAATTGATAGTACTTGTAAAAGTTAGCGTTTTCTTTTCACTTTTATTCTCTCAGTCACGATCACGATACATACTACCCCCCCACCCCCTCCCATCCTAGATCTGACACTGTTAGTTTTTATTTGAAACTGGGAATAACTGTAGATGTGAGTGGTGTTTTGAGACAATAGAACTGGACATTCTCTGATCTGGAGGGATAAAAGCTGACACACAAACGCTGGTGAATCTGCCTTCTTCATATCTCATTGTCACTTGATTTTTTTTTATTCAGTTTTATTGAGTGTTCCTGCTCACGCTGAATTAGTATACACCTTATGGTTCAAGATGTCAAAGCCACACTGACAAAAAACAGAGACATAGGTATATATGATATTTGGAATTATTCATTTTATGACCTGTATAGTACTTTTTGGAAACATTGTGACACGGATGTAACATTATTCATATTATTCATATTCAATTGCATTCCATCTTGCACTTGTAATCAGTGATCGCATGTTTTTTTTTTTTTCCAATCTTGCCCAGTCTCCACATACTAGTAATAACAGTAGTTCACCAGGTTAATAATGTTGCGCTGCTATTTTTTTGGACACAATCAGCCCAAAGCTTGAAGTGGAATGACTGTCTTGTATGCATTCTGCCTTAGGGTCCTGAAGTACCCATGTCTGGGCAGGAGCCCCCACTCCCCTGGTGTCAAAGCACCAGTCTCTAACTCAAGTGTTCTGATGTTTCTTTTCTTATCTTTGAGAGCAATCTCTCTGATATTGTGACCAAATTGGCTTCTCTTCTAGCTGAGACTTAAAAGGTCCTTTGGACGCTTCTGTGTCACTTTGGTACATTATACAACGCCAGATGAACATTAACAAGCAACAGAAAGTTAAACCTTTCTCTTCTCAGCCATGTATGTTGAAACAGTTTGATCTTCTTGACAGTTTGGTCTTCTACAGCTGCCACTTTTCACATCTAAAGGTGAACCATATTGTGTCAGCAGTCTGGAAAATACATACAAGGAAAATAATCCCCCTCATCAGCATGGCACAAAAAAAAAAAGGATGCGAGTCCTGAGCAAGACATTTCAACAACGGGTTGAGTATTAAAGTGATGAGTCATTAACTAAATTAGCAGGAAAGGCGCATCATTTTGTTTTTGTTCAGGGCCTCCTTAATTGTCTAGAATTGCATTAGCACACACTGCTGCTCGTGATTTCAACAGATTGCTTTTACAAACTTTAGATAATTGAAATGCCTGGAACATCTTGCATGGGGTAATGATAGCCTCTGTGCCTGCGCCATGTGTTTCTGTTTTCATGCTAATAGCTGTTACCCTTTGGGAGCTGGAGAGGTTAACCCACACTAAACCAGTGACACTGGCAGTTGAGTACAGCCAATGGCACGGGGCTTAAAATCACTAGGTTCGCAGGTTCAAATCCCTCCACTGCCTCATTGTATGATCGAGAGCAACCTTTTGGGATCATATTATGAAATATTCAATGTATGTCTATTACAATTGATGTACACTGAGTGGCCACATTATTACATGCACCTACCCTTTTCCCTGATTATTTCAGTGACAGCATTTTATTTCGCAATATTACTGTTTGAAGCAGGGAGGTAGGTACTAAAAGAGCATGTGTATGTGAAATTCTTAATACTAATGATTTAAGTGGCTTTGAATCTTACATTAGCATATCAGGAACCGTGAACTTACTAGGCTTTCCTATATGACAGAGTTGCAGGTATATAAAAAGTGGTCAGTGACTTAAAAACATTCAGTACGAAGTGGTTCTGTGGTTGACAATATGCCACTGTTTGAGGAGGAAACCTATGGTGGATAAAATCTGTGCTGAGTATCTAATCAGCTAAAGGTAGAATCAGGATTCTGTATTCACAGGATCAGAATTTACGGATTTGAATATTCATGAAAGGCAGTTGACGAGTTCATGTCACTTACTCAGCACTCAAATGGTGTCTTCCAAGCCAAACAAAACCACATGAGCAAGCCAGGCACAGGACACAGAATCTAAAGCCAGAATAAACTGTAATCCAAATGAACAGGTTTTCCAACAGGTTCCAACCATTAAAGAAGTTTCTCCCAGCAGCCCCAGAGTGAACATTCACAGCTGCCAGGTGGCGCAGTGATCACGAGGCTGCTGAGAATTGAATTGAGAATTGAAGTCCTTTCCTTGTTCGCTACTAGAGAATGAGTTAAAAAAGAAGAAAACACAATTTATTAATGATATATTAATGCAACATAAAAATACTCCAACCCCACAACAAGAAATTTCAGCTTCGACTGATCCTTCTTCATCTGTGGGAGGAGAAACCCGTACAGCAAGCAATTAAACTTTCATGATACATATTGTTTTTTTTCCTCCATTCATTTAAATTGTATATGTGTGATTGTTAAGTGTGTTAAGTTGCTTTGTTAATTCTTGTTTTATAAAGTGTATACAAGTATGTAAACTTATAAACCAATCAAAATTTATTATAAATGTATCTAGTAATTACACCTCTAAATCTCTTTTACATAACATTGAAACTCTCATTTATCTCTTTTAAATACTGTACGCTAGATGGATTTGCTTACATGAAAACATTTTAAATTGAATATTTAACAGAAAACTATAATATTAATGGATTTCAGTTTTCATGGGTGGCAAATATGAAGACCTTACTGTAACTAACTACCATTTGAGTACAAAAGTGATGTCAAAGAAGTGTAACAAAATGCACAACCTGACATACCTTGATGGGATAAGAAAGCTGTTGGCCTAACTTACTTATTTCTGTGAAAAAGATGATGTTTTGGTTCTTCTAGGACAAGAAATGCAAACACTAAACACTGCAGGACAGAAAAAAGATGAATAAGTCTGAAAAATCTGTGACATTGGAATGCCTCCTCTAAATTTTCAATTACGATGACATCTAATGTGAAGACACCCACCACTATATCAAAAGAGCTGAATCTATTGCAATGAATGCCAAGAATTGTGAGGTCCAAACCATACTGTCCCATGGTATGCATGTCTGACATTACTGGCGGCTGGTTTAACTGAATGGATCATTTTGCTCTTTCTCTGAGATGCTGTATGGAATAAACAACCAACTGAGCTGAAAACCTTTCCACTGCCTCTTTGTCTCATGATAATACAATATGCAAAAAATATCTCTTTCATTTTAACACCATTTTTCTCTGATTTATATTGTGCTCTCTAAAAGTACATCAGCTAAAAGCCCATGTCTTCCTAAAGGTGTTGTAACTCAATTATTATGAAAACCACAAGCTGCACATTCTTTATATTCTGCACCAGCACAAAATAAAACTTTCATGCTTGCAATATTAATTTATCCTGTTCGAGTAAGTATGCTTAAGTATATTTTTGATCTTTTATCTTCATTTTTTTTTGTCTGTTCACTCTTGCTTTGACAGAAATTTAAACAATGCCTGAAGGACTTCAGGGCTTTGATGTGGCTCTTGCATTATTTGAATTTGTATAAACGTACAGTAAACAAATTTCAACATAAAATGTAGTCTTTTTGCACTTGATACTCTAGAGGCATCTTCAACAAGATACCAAGGGCTACATATATTATTTGAAATCATAAATATTGAGGATTGGCATCCTCGGATACCTGAGCAACAATAAAGAACTGGTCCTCTGTTTAATAATTAAGACACAATCTACATTGCCCCCCAAATCGAATCTGAGGTTCATCTACAGGAAGAAGTCTCCATTCTAGTTCCCTGTCATTTATTTTCCAGGTAGGATGAGGCATGTAGTCCATTAGTTAGTTGAGCATGCCCTACTGTCCACCTGTATATAAATGATGACCACCACTAATTCGGCCTGCCTAGAGACACTACAAAATAGCCAATACTTTCTCTGACAGTCTTAGAGAATTAAACCTGTTTAGTCTTGAGCAGAGAAGACTGCACGGGAACTTATTTACAATCCTCAAATGCATTGATAAAGTTGATCTAGCAACACTTTTTCAGGTTAAGGGTCTATCTGAGGACATCAATGGAAATGAAGGGGAAGTGCATTTAAGACTTAAGCCAGGAAGCACTTCTTTACACAAAGAGTTGTGGGACTCTGGAACAAACTAGAACTAAACTTCAGTAAATCAGGAAGGATAGTTGCTTTGAAAACCCACACAAATCGCTCCAGAAACTCCTTTCTTCCTAGTGCCATACGACTTTTAAATAAGAAATATAGGAGATAATGTTTAAGGTTTTGATATATATCCTGTTACCTTTTTTTTTTTTTTTTTGGTATAAATATGTTTTATCTAACTGCCTTACCTTAACCTTTCTTATTTCTATTTGTCTGTTTTATTTCATTCTGTCTGTTACCTGTTATTAGATGCAACTGAGAAGGCAAATTTCATGTTTTCCTGTGTAAACATGACTAAATAAAGAAACCTAAACCTAAACCTAAACTACTGAGACATGGAGTTGAAGCAGAAACCTTGACAACCTTTAAGAAGAATCAGGATGAGATACTGGGACAGCTTAGCTATTAGCCAAACAATTGGGCTTGATGGACTGAATGGTCTCCTCTCGTTTGTCAAGTTTCTAATGTTCTTTCAGCACTGTCTGTTCAAGCTAATTCCCTTGTGGAGTTTTAATCACACCAGTGACCTCAGCTTGAGAATTGGACCCAATTCTAACCAATGCTTCTGGTGTCTTCTCTTCCAAGGATGGCAAAATCGGCAGGTTTAGGAGAGCCTTAAAATGTTATCTGCCTCTATTTGGCATTCTCTTGACTCTGTCCTTTGACCTTTGAAACCCTTTTTGCTACATTTAGATTTTAGGATCAACAACTCTTCCAGTACAAATATTGAAAGTGGCTTTTTCTGAAGCGGGTAGCATCACAATCTAGGGCTATATTCTTTTTCTTAATTAACCTCATGTGGTATAATCTATATTCTACATCAATATGTTCTATTTATTTTGTAATAATCATAGTAATATTCTGAGTTTTTTTGGGTATGGGTGCTGGGAAGGTGGGGGGGGGGGGGGGTTGCTGGTTGAGGGTGATTATGTTTCTGGTTTAATATTTTATTCTCTGTTAGTATTATTATAGTTTGTTGTTGATTGTGTGCTATCCTCCCTTTTCAAAAATGTGTATTCAATAACAATTTGACTCCCAAAAAACTTTTACTCCCAAAACTCAGCAAATACACCACTTTGATGTCAACATTCCCCACTTCTAATTATTTCTTTTAGATAAAAGCTGAAATTGAATTGCACTGCCCATCCAATAACTCTGAAGAGGATTCACCTAAATGAAAAAAAAAGTAGTACATATAGAAGTGTGGAGAGGCTAGGCTATCTTAAAGTCTTTAAAAGACCCCTTCCCAAGAAGGGATGGAGACACTATTGTGGTTAATAGAAACAAAGCTTCAATAAATAGTTGATAAGTAAGTGCATTCTTGTGAGTCCAGACCATTAAGCATTTTGTCTATCCCACATAACATTATAGGAAACAATAATCAGGCAACATAAGGTGGCTAGATAGTTTAAATGAGGTTGCATTTGTAGAACTGAGCAGATGTATGAGGAACTTGTTGCAAAAAATAAACAAATAATTGCCAAGAAAAAAAACACTAGGTGCATCACAAAACTATGGTTTGAATCTGGGAGGATAAGGGTACTTGATGAATGGAATGCTTCTGTGTATACAACACTGTCATAAGAATTGTTTAATTGTTCAAAATATTCTTATGTCCAAAATGTAATGAGTTCAGCAAGACATTTTCAGCTAAATAGTAAAACTGGCAAACAAGAACACCAGGGCAAACTAAAGAAAACATTCAATAAATATAAACAGAAATAAAACAAATGGTGGTGGAACCTTTCAATGTTGCAACCAATTGAACTGCCCAAGACAACCGTGAACCACTCAAATGAGATACAAGAATGAAGGAGTGTGTGGGTTATTAGCTAAAGTTTCTATCTATCTATCTATCTATCTATCTATCTATCTATCTATCTATCTATCTATCTATCTATCTATCTATCTATCTATCTATCTATCTATCTATCTATCTATCTATCTATCTATCTATCTATCTATCTATCTATCTATCTATCCATCCATAAGGATTAATGCTGATTAAAGCACCTTTCTCTCCTGTTTGTTTTACTTGAACATGTATATGATAAAAATGACACAGTGACACCATTTAAGAACTGCTGCTTCACAACTCCAGATATTATGGGTTTCTATTTCCTTGTGTACTTCCGCCTCCCAAAGATGTGTAGATTCAGGTGACTGACAGCTTCAAAATGGACCTGTATGAGTGAGTGTGGGTGTCTGCATTGTATGGCTCGGTAATGCGTCTTCCCAGAGTTGTACCAAGTGCTCTGTGTGACCTAGATCCATCCATCCATCCATTTTCTAACCCACTGAATCCGAACACAGGGTCACGGGGGTCTGCTGGAGCCAATCCCAGCCAACACAGGGCACAAGGCAGGAAACAATCCCGGGCAGGGTGCCAACCCACCGCAGGACACACACAAACACACCCACACACCAAGCACACACTAGGGCCAATTTAGAATCCCCAATCCACCTAACCTGCATGTCTTTGGACTGTGGGAGGAAACCGGAGCACCCGGAGGAAACCCACGCAGACACGGGGAGAACATGCAAACTCCACACAGGGAGGACCCGGGAAGCGAACCCGGGTCTCCTAACTGGGAGGCAGCAGCGCTATCACTGCGCCACCGTGCCGCCCTGTGACCTAGATGTGGTTCATAAATTGAATTAAATAAGAAAGTACTTACTTATTATACTAACTAATACAAAACACTTGTTTTAGTCAAAATCAAAGTAAACTTTGTTGTCATTTATGTCATGTGAGTGGTACTGTGGTCTACCTGTTAGCATGCCTGCTTTGCAGATACAGTAGGTTGGGTTCAGTTAATACACAATGCATAAAGTAATATATGCAACATACATTTCTGGACAATACACTAATACCTCAGTACTTTAATGAATAAAATGTGTATTCCTATGATTAGATATTTTAATGCATAGTAAAAATATTCCTCATTTAGCAATGTTTCCATATTGGTTAGCAGGTTGTTTTTAGGTAGGTTCTAAGAGTGGACACTTCTGTTGCAAAAACACTCTTCACTCATCCTCTTAGCCTTCTGTTCTTCCTTGTCTTCATTGCTACTGAGCTGTTTTCATTTAATAATGTAATATTTATTATTTTTATATGTCTTAAAACATAAGCAGCAATTACATGGGAATGCAAGACCAATAAAGAAGAAGAATCCCTTGGTATCTCTAAACAACTAAATACCAATTCCAAATAAAACTTCCCTATGAAAAATAAATCATAAAGAAATCACAGCCCAGGAAGAGATCCCCAAGATGCCTATTAAATGCATTCAAAGACAGTATTGTAGTATTGTGCCACTGCACTGCCACTGAAACTCTCACATTGCATTAAACTAGTCAGATCTTTCAAATTCTTCTGGTATTCTCAAACTGATGTTGTCCTTAGCCATGTATTCATTTTCTTAGTTGTATCATTTGTAATGTAGACAGCAAAGCAATTTACTGTTCAGCCCTTCAAGGGTTTGGTTCTCCCAGTAGCTATTATCAGGTGCAATAAGTTGAACTGTTCCAGGTGTGCAAAAACTATAAAAAAGAAGATTTTTTATCAAGAAGAAACCCATTTTAATTTTAAAACTGTATTTGATATCATACCCTTGACCAGATCAGGTCAGGTGCAAAGTGATGAAAATGACCAAACTAGCTAAATGAAGCTGAGAAACATTATAATAGTTCAGGAAGCTCCACCGATTCATATTTAATACAGAGTTGTGAAAACACACATTGAACCCTTAACTCTATGCCACCCTCCCATTTCACATTAATGGGCTAACTCGTTTCTCTCACCAATACAGAAGGCCGCCTTCACCAGGATTTTGAAGCACAGATTACAGTAGTCCATCCACACATTTGCAAATATAAGCAACTTTATATGATGAGCTACAGAATGTTTCTGCTGCTGAGGAAGCTACAGTCATTTGTCTTCAGTGCCATCACAGCAGCATTCATGAAAATGATGTACTCCACCCTTATTCTGCACTGTACAAACATTTTTTAATTGTTCATGAATTACAAAAAATCTCCCATTTTTATGTAGCTGTATTCTTCCATTAAGTATTTCAGATTTCATTATAATGCAAAAGACTTTTGCAGATATGAGTACAAGGTTTGAATTTAATTTTTCCCATTTTCCTTTCTAAAAACTACATCAGGAATCATTCTGTTCCTCTTTTAAATATTGGCTCAATAACTGGATGTTTCTCAAATAAATGTCAGTTACTCTCAAACATCCTCACCCAAATTATATTGAATAATCTATGATAAAATTGTTTCTCTTGCTAGCTAAAACTTAGTCAATGACAAAGTATTTGTGATTCTTTGGGCAGCAAGGTGGTTCCTGCTGCCACCTCACAATTCTACTGCCCTGAGGTTGACTCCTATGGTTGGATGTTGCAAGTGTGGAGTTTGTTAGTCTTCCAGTGCCCACGTGGCACTCTGGTTTTCTGCAGCCATTCCCAAAGCCCATTTGATGGTGAGTATGGGCAGTGTGAATGTATGAGAGTTCCTCTGATGGATTAGGTACCTGTCCAGAATTGTTTTCTGCCTTAAGGCTGAATTATACTTCTGCATCAAGCCTATGCCATATTCTAATGCGCACCTGCTCAAAAATATGACTGCACACTATATTGACATGAACCGTACACATACCCTTATGACTTTGTTTCACCAGTTTTGTAACTAAGTATTTCCTGAAATGTTTTTCCTTTTGTCTTCAGCTATTCTAATGCAAACGGGGAGCAAGTTGAGAATAGACTTGGCAAAGAAGTTAGAAAATGTATTAATTTGATAACTTGCATTTATTTTTATATGGAACCTCATCAAAATACTGCAAAAGCAATCAGGCGGTAGCCAATTCTCATCACGAAATATCAGGTAAAATCTATTTGGAATTTGGCAAATGTATACAAAACTGGAAAAATATGAGGGACAATTATGTTTGCCTATGGAAAAAATGTGTAGCAAGGGAGTAGTGATCCTGGGGAACAAAAGTGACCTGCATTTTAATGAATCACATGCTTTTCATGTATGCTACCAACACCACCAACTAGTGCTTGGCCTGCAGAGTGCCGCCAATGCAGAAGTATAAACTGTTTTCAGCGGCGTAGCCTATGGCATAGGCTCTGCATGTAACTATGGCATACGCTCAATACATGCAGTAAGTGAAAATCAGACTTTTCACCCAGTGCTCATGGGATAGGCTCCAGCACCTCCAATGCTAAATTGGATTTAGCGTGTTTGATAATGTTGCATTCTGTTTTCTTAGGGGTGAGCAAAACTGTAGTGTTTAATATTGCTGTCTCACACCTATAGAAAACAGGCAGAGTCTGTTGTGAATCCCATGAGCCTGCAGGTCAGATTTATTTGTGACTTTAAGTTGCCCTCATATGAGTGAGTTAGGGGGTTACATAAGTGAAACCTCTGATAACCTGCTGCCCCATCAAGTGCTGATTCCTGCTTTACCAGCCTCTCCATTATTACTAGATAGCATATTTTATTGGAAGGCAGCTTTAAACAATGTTTCCAACAGGTTACCAGAAGATTATATCTGAAGCAAAGGATGCATACATTTTCAATATAAAGTTCAATATAAAGGTCAGGAAACCTAATGACTTCTATAAAATAAATACCACATAGATTAAAAAAAGTGAAATAAAATCATTATTATCATGCCCTGGGATAACTGTGCCTTAACGTTTTCCTACATTGGTTCCATATTCTATGTGAAATATGCCTTATCAGATTTCTAGTAAATAGTTGATGGTTTTCAATGACTAGAGGGTAAAGAAAAGCATAAAAATAGGAGTTTGAGGGGGCTTTTCCTTCTGTGGTTAACCAGGCAGATGTTGCTCCTTTGCATTCTAATTATTTCCATGTCTTAAATAACAGATATTCTCTACCCATGTTCTGTTTACATCTTTGCACAGTTGTCTTTATAATGTTTTTCCTTTTTATGATCTAGAAGGCATGTTACAATCGCACCTTACTTCTGAAAGAGTGTGTTAATATATTGTAGAGGACGACTGGGGCTCTTGCCCAGCCGGTATGCCGTGAAGATGGAAGGACTGGGAGAGAGACAGTATCCCCCAGGACATGAGAGGGCAGCCTCTCTGGTTTTCATCGGGGCCACGGGATTGGAGCATGGAAGCTCAACCCTGCTGGGGCCCATGGCCACCGCCAGGGGGCGCCCGGACAATTGCAGAGCCCTAGACGGCAGCACTTCCACCACACCAGGAAGTGTTGCCAGAAGAAGATCCAGGGTCACCTGGAGTACTTCTGGGATCCCATGCAGCATTTCCACCACAACCGGAAGCTAATGGAAGTGCACCTGGAGCACTTCCGGGTGCAATATAAAAGGTGCCACCTCACTCCATTCAAGAGCCAGAGTTGGGAGGTGGAGGACAGAGCTTGTGTGGAGGAGTGAAGGTGGCAGAAGAAAAGAGGTAGAGAAAGGGAAGAAAGAGAGAAGAAAAGGACTGAGCTATTGTTGTGAGCATTTAGTGCTGTGTAAAGAAAAGAAAAAGCAAATAAAATGTGTGTGCTTGGGACTTGTGTGTCATTGTGCCTGTCTGTGTCAGGGCTGATTTTCCACAATATATAGTGTGGGATATGGCCGGCCATTCATCCCGGCCAATACCTCCAGGCCGCCAGGTGGAGCCCTCCCTGTAGCATGGAAGTGCCCCGAATGCCAGCAGGGTATTATGGACAATGGAGTGTTTATTCACAACCCTGCTGGATACCATGGGGGCCGCCAGAGGACGCTGCAGGGAGGCGTAATGATTATTTTCCCTACACCCCGGAAGTATGTCCCAGTCACATGGACAGAAGAAATGAGATGCTTCCGGGATGAAAAAGAAGAGTTTTGATCTGACCCGGAAGTGCTAGGAAGTCACATGGACTGAGGGCTCAGAAGCACTTCCGGGTCACGGACTATAAAGGACTGTGGGAAATCCCAGAAAGTCGAGCTGAGTTGGGAGGCAGGGTGGCTAAGCGTCTGGTGAGTGGAGGATTGTGATTTGATTATTGATTATAGACAATTGTATTGTTTATTGAGTATTGTGGAGTGGATGGTGCTTTGTGCACATTTCTTATTATCAATAAAGTCATTTTGGACTTTAATCTGGTATCTGACGTATTGTCCGAGGGTTCAAGGGAGCGACAGTGCCCCCAATCTGTCACAATAGGTATACAATGTTAATCCACCCAACTAAGGAGAAATGAAGTGATCACTACCTCTAACATCTTCTTTAACAATTTCCATCACAATGAAAACATTAAAACTGAGCTGATCTTTATGCTTTGTTTTGACAATAGCTGATAGATTTTTAAGCTGTTATGCAACAATTAATGGAATGTGATCTAGTTTATTTTAAACCCATTGACCTTATGGGTCCCATTAAGCATTATTTATATGTGTGTTTTTGTCTTATTCATATTTATTTAACTTAAGTATTTGATTTTTATGGTTTATTTCTTTTTTTTTAGCTTATTTTGATTTCTGTCTTGTTTTCAAGACATGATTGGGATGCATCATGTAACTCCAATCATTCCACTTTTGAAGCCACAGACTTCACCCTTGATGCAATACATTAGATGCAATACATTATGTTTAGTATCTATATATATAAGTCACTAAGCCGGGAGACAAGTAGTCACCCATGGAAAGCACGCCGGAAGGGGCGTGGATTCACTAAACCGCCGACAAGTAAGACGCCAATGGCGCACGCAGGAAGGAGCCACGCCCACCAACTCTTAGACCATTGGATACGATGAAAAAATCACAGCCACGCCCACCAACTCGGACACAACGCCTAGGAAAACATGCCGTCATTTCTGTTTGTCTGTGCCACAGTCCACTTGCAGCTCTGAGCCACGTTGACTTTTCAATAATCAACCTCAGTGGAACCTTGGTTCACACAGAGGCAACGCCAGAGAGAGACAGAGGCATACACAGGCAGCGCGAGAGAGAGAGCCACGCACACACACAGAGGCAGCGCCACAGAGAGACAGAGGCACACACAGGCAGCGCAAGAGAGAGCTGCGCAATCCTTTAAAACTGAAGTTAAAACACAATGAAGGAAGCAGTCTTTAAAAACCAATAAGCCCTGTGCCTCTTTTTCATTAGCGTCTCACCTGCTTCAGGCCCTGCAACAGTCGAGACGCTCTCTCTGCAGCTGACCTTCTCTGTGCCTGACTCCACTACTGTCAGTCGCCTGATTAAACATAGCCTCTTGAAGGGGAGCTATGGACCCGCTATACCACAGGAACACATTGCCTTCGAGCCTGCTCTCGCTCACTCTAACGTACCGGCTTTCTCTCTCTCTCCTTACTCGCTCACACACTGCACAGGGGAGAAATGCCCGAAGCACGAGTCTACCCGGAAACCGTTTCAGCCACACTTCCACGCCCCTCGCTACACTGTGAGTGCGATGATTATTTATTTAAAATGGGCTTTTGAAGGGGAGCTGTAGACCCGCTATACCACAGGATGACCTGTGACATTGCCTTGACATTGTTTTCCTTTTATTTATGATCCTGTTGAGCAGATCAGACACCCAGGCAAACAACACTGAATAATCAATAGCTGCAACCACTTTGCCCGCCCCAACTCCTCACCTGAGTCGGTTTTGTCTGTGTTCAGCAGTGTTTCCCAAACTCGGTCCTGGTGAACCCCTGTGGATGCAGGGTTTTGTTCCAACCAGATTCCTAATCATTAATGCCGGTGAAACTCATCCGGGATAAGTCGGTTTTTCAAACACAGACGTGTAGCACATTAGTCTAGCAGACTAGCTGGATGTAAAAATGTCATTGACGAAACTGTTGCTCTCAAACTTCGCAACATGATTGTTGGCTTTGTTTGCCAACATTGGGATAATGTCGGCGACCATGGTCACAAACTGCAACAACTCACCACACAAGGACGTCCTGTCTCTCGAGGCATTCACACTGCCGGAAGACAACCATGGGATACGCAGAAAACAGCCATGTCAGTCAACGCAGATCAGACACCCAGGCAAACAACACTGAATAATCAATAGCTGCAACTACTTTGCCCGCCCCCAATCCTCACCTGAGTCGGTTTCGTCTCTGTTCAGCAGTGTTTCCTGGTGAACCCCTGTGGCTGCAGGGTTTTGTTCCAACCAGATTCCTAATCATTAATGCCGGTGAAACTCATCCGGGATAAGTCGGTTTTTCAAACGCAGCCGTGTAGCAGATTAGTCTAGCAAGATGTAATAATCCGAGATGAATGCGCGCCCTCGTGCTGAGTGATAAGCCAATATATATTGAGTCTACAAAACATGATCAGCAAGTCTTTGATAGGCTGCAACAAAATGATGAAAGAACGGGCGCATTTTTTCACACAAGCTGAGTGGGTGGGTGTTAGTTAGTTAATTTGCAACTCGAAGGATTTCAAGATATAATATACACAAGAGGTAACACTGCAAAAGCGGCCCAAACCAGAAAAGACAGCTGGCAAAAAGTGGTTGACAAATTAAACGCGTGTGCATTGTACTTACTGAAAGCAGCGTTACAGATTTTGCAAATGTTCATTTTTTTCCCTCTGCTTAAAAACATTGAAAAAGCGGCGCAGATTGGTTTGCAGTGTGTAAAACAGTTTGTTTGTCGCGGATAATTTGCTATCCACACAGGGAGGAACCGGGAAGCGAACCCACAATCTTCCACTGTCTCCTTACTGCAAAGCAGCCGTACTACTACAGCGCCACAAGGCAGTTAAAGAATGCACCGGGCCACATGTTCATTTTTTCCCCTGTGCTTAAAAGACATTAAAAAACTGTTTCTCAACTGTGACTCCGGAACAACTCAGTACGCGAAAAGCGGCCAGAATCGCAAGCAACAATGAAAACTCTACGTGACTCACAGGTAGTGATGGGCCGCTCGATACTCAGGTTTCAACACTGTGTCGAGCTTTCGAAGCGCTGCAGATTTTAATACTTGATCGAATAATGACATCTGTGATTTAAGGATTTCACATTTTCTTTCTCAAATGTGCTTACCTATATCATGGCAAAGTACAGGGATAAACCTTTATTTTCTGTCTACTCCGTTTTAATTAAGACAGACCAAAGAAAACATTTAAGGCTATTAAATGTGATCTCAAGAAAAGATCAGGGTTAATTATAATACTAATAACAGGAGCGATTATAATGATACAGTGCAAAAGTAAATACTAATTGAAAGAGCCGGGAATGCATGAGGTGAGGCGTCTTATTTTGTTTAACTCTTGCTATCGTATAGTGCATTCTGCCTGTCGGCGTTAGTTATATTTATATTTTTTAGACATCACACACTACAAGCTGCTGACGAACCCTTCTCTTCGTTGTCAGTCTGTATCTACGAAAAAATAAAAGCAATACGACTTTTAACAGACGTCATTGAAGTGTATCATAAGTTTCTGTAACGTTAATGAAAATGGCCAGGAGGTGTCACGAGAGAGGTAAGTGTCAAATGCTTCGAAGCTTCGATACGATTTCCGACACAATTGCTTCAAACGTGTTGATGGTTCGTAAGGCTTCACTCCGCCCATCACTACTCACAGGTTACTGAACGAGAAATCAGCAGACTAGCATGACGGATGGGGTGTAATGGGCGTCCTTCCCCTCTCCTCCGGATTTTTCAAATGTTAATTTTTTCCCTGTGCTTAAAAATCATTAAAAAAGCGGCCTGATTATGCGGCGTATGGTACGCCGCGGGTTGGCTAGTTTAGATTATTATTTCAAATAGGCCCTAGGTTTTTTTTTTCTGGTTTCTTAAATATTTTCACTTAAACTCCTGGTTTATGTTTTGTCATTTAAATTCTTGGTTGCCTGTTTGATTTCAATCTGCCAGGTTTGACCCATTGTTATTCCTAAGTAAAACTTTTTCTAAAGAAGCACCTCCTTACCTTATGATTCTAACAATAATCTTTAGACATACTCTGCACCTTTTAACAATATGTAATACATCCACTAAACTCCATATGAGTTGTAATGATGAATATGCATTCATATGATACAGCACTATGGCATCAACATAAATATCTTTCTGCTCAAGTCCCTCCATTATGATCCATTTGTTTCAGAACATTACTAGAGACAGACTGACAGAGGTTTAATAGAAATTGCAAAAATCATTGGTGATAAAGGAAAACCCTGTCTGATTCTAAAATGAAATAGTCAGAATTGGCATTGTTAATGTAGCAAATTGATCTATGTGGATAGTTACAATCCAAACTCAGTGGCGTAGCTAGGGGCTGGCAGAGGGATCACATTTTTGGGGGGTGGCATTATTGGCCAAAAGGCTCAGTACAATTCGTGTGTAAGCAGCAGGGCTTGGAAAAATATCACTCATGAATGAAAAAAGTAAAATTCTCTGATTTTTATCCACAAATGCTTCAAAAATAATTTTCAGACGGTCCTTCTGTGATGGCATCAGACACAGCAGTTGAAATTTAAGAGGCAATAACAAAAATAAACATAAACATTAAACTGATAATCATTTCTAGGAAGATAAACAACTAATTTATGATTTTGTTTCGTTATCAATCCGAATGCGTTCTTGCTCTGTGCAGAAAATTTCCCGACCTATCACTTGTACACTACATGGTTCTTGTTTTCGTGCCGTAATTATATTAAACTAATAATAAGAACACGGCTTATCAGTGCATCTATACAATATTCTTGTCTAGTTGATACTTATAAATAATTATAAGCATTATAATTATATTATGTTGCTGTTTCTCTATATATGAATATATCTATGCAAAATATATCTTAATTTTTCTCTATACGTTATTTTAATTTTCTATTTAAATAGGTTAACATATTCAGATATGTTGGATGGCGGCAAATTGAAGCACCGCCCCGCCCTGATCTGCATGAACTCTACCTATGCCACTGTTCAAACTCATATTGTCATAGCAGAGTAAAAAGATTTAGAAAGATATTAAATTTGACTGATATGTCTTTTCTGTATCCAGAAACAACAAGAGCTCTGGAGGTCCTGACACTGCAAGGGTATATATGCATATTACATTAAACAACCATCAAAGGTGGTTTTTATTGCATTTTCAAGTTTACCTTTTGAGACAAGAGAAGAAAGTTAACATCTTTTTACATGTTTTTGAGTATAGGACAAGATGCATTTATGACTTGACTCTTTCCCTTCTCTCTTACCCCTCAAATGAGTATGATACAGTATGAGTACCTACTATATCATGAGCAGGGCATGCTCAAAACACAGATTCCCTGGTAATAGTGAGATATAAGATCCTGTCATAAGAATAAAAACAAGTTATCCTAGACATTACTAGTGAGGCTATGAAAGGATAAAAAAAGTGTCATTGACATTTTTCAAACAAATTTAAAACATATCAAATTGTTTTTTCAAAACATAATTGAGAAAAAAAAATACAAAGTTGAAGAACATGCAAGGCAATTTCATTGAGTGAATGATGGTTTATTTTTCAACAAATCAATGGTCCCTTTTAGATCATTTAAACTGTAACAGATATAGCAATTTTTTTTACACAGAGATAAGAGAAATCTTATAATCATTTAATGGAAATTTTTGGGAGCATAACTGGCATGTGGCATCTACTACACTAGTTTTAAAAGGGCCGTAATAAATTATGACATAAAGTTAATCAAGCTGTTGAAAATTCACTAGGGTTTCCATACAGATATGGAAACACATTATGAAGAACAGCAGTTCCTGCAAGTGTTGCTCTTCTTAGCACAGAAATAGTTAAATCATTCTTGTGACATGTGCATGTGGATGTCAGAGGTGGAATGAAATGAAGACTTCCTGCACAAACTGTTATAACTCTGTGCTGGATTTCTGCCTCGCCTGTAAATGACGCTGGAAGAAATAGGTTAAGCATTGCAGCACATGTTGTGGAACAAGCAAGTCTGCCCCTGTTGTGAATGGTTAATTGTTCCTGTGCGCTTACATGCTACCCTGTGCCAGAAAAACCTTGGCATCGTGAGCCAAATCCTCATCTAACCGTTCCAAATGTTGAGACTTGTGTCGTCCCAGTAATTCTTTCAATTTGCTTGCATGTTGGGAACTTTGCCAAGGCATAATCTAACGAATTGCTATCCATTAGCTTCAAGAAGGAAAGGGCTTTGCTGAAGAAAAAGGGTAACTCTTTCCTTTCATGCTGTACAATCTGCAATCTGAGTGGTCTCACTGCTTCCCACCATTCTCTACCAAAAAATGAAAAAATAATAATCAGACTATTTGCTGTTGCACTACTTTAACTATCCTGCAATATATGGTCTCCAGGGAGGAATCAGAAGGTCATTTTTTCCACTGCTATTTTAATTATTTGTAACCTCCTTCTCAATCCATTTAAGGTTACCCAATTTTCTAGCATAATTACTAGATCCTGCATGAGAAGCACTAACGGTTGGCTTCTTGGATGCCATGACAAAATATTTGTTGATTCCCTGACCAATGAGCCCCCCTAGTCAGAAAACATCTGCTTCAGACTTGAAAATAAAAGCTATAAATATTTAAGCAACTGCATTTAAATAAGTCGCCGACAAGTGCCATGACCATTGATTAAAATGAGATACCAACATGTCAGCAGTTATTTATGCTAATTTAAATGAGTCTCGAATGCTGAAGCGGCCATTTGATATTGAAAGGCAGAAAATGAAGGATTTTTGCAAAGGCAAGAAAGAAATAATTTGAACTTCGACAAACTAGATATTAAAAACTGAAATGAAATACCCACTGCCCTCTGTCCAGCTCCTTCAGATAAGGTCACACTGTGGACAGCAACAAATTACAATTTAACAAAATTGACTGAGTCAAGCATGGGAACTCTTGATGTGTCACCCAAAGAAATTTTAATAGCTAAGAACTGTTAGGCCAAGCAGAAAATGAAAATATTAATGGGTAAGAAAATCCTCAAACATCACAACATTGCTTTTATGAGAAAATAAACCCAGTAAATGATTTTTATCTCAAGCCAGCAAATGTTATCTTGATTGCACTATAATGTCTTTCCCATTCACCTTGAGGCTCTACACTACAATCTCAGTCAATGGCCTTCACAGAAAACAATCAATTGATGAGTGTCTGGAGTTATTGACTGGTGCATTGCTTCTGTGAGAGAATGGCGCTCTCCTTAGATCACAGAGGGCTCCTCTGGCTAGATGGGGCATGTTACTGAAGTACACTGGGCACTTAGCGAGACTTCAGGTGTAGTATGAGGCGAATGCAATCGATAAGTAGTACATCACTATGAATTATGTTTTAATCAGCTATGCTACATATATCATTATCTTTGTATATTTACATAATGGGATGTGCTTCTGTGCTAGCATTAGTCTGTGAGATAAAAGAATTAATTTTTCAGCAACTATGTGGCCACTGTGAGCTCTAGTAATTAGCCCGTGTTTGCTTAGCAGAAACTATTTTAAAAATATTTACACACCTCCTATAAAGATTTTTTGGGGTGTCAGATTATTTTATCTAACTCTTCTTCTTTGTCTAAGATGGGTTGAAATCTAAGTTATCAACAAAGCCCTCCTGTTTTTTATTTGATCCATGGATTGTCCATTTGGTCTGGTATAGCAATACGCACCTAAACCCCTTCCCTCACGTTGGCCTTATCCTCTTTGGATAGAGCTGCCTGTTTTTGTCCGTTTCTTCCACCATCCCTGTCTAACTATAACCACTCTTACAGTCAAAGTGTTTTGCTGGGTGGTCACTACTGCATTGGCCTGGTTCAGTGACTCTAGCCTTGTTGTATTGGGGCTTTGGTTTCCCGACGTGCATATTGATTTATCATTATTTTCACTCATCCGCTGCCCACCCCACAAAGTTACCAGTTATTAACATTTCAGTTATAACCATGTTCATGTGGTTGAGTAAGTGCAAGAAAGCTGCTACCACACTATTTTTGCGGCATACAATATCAGATAACAGAAGAGACCCATAAGACCAATGTTCTTATTTTTAGATGCTTATTTGGTATTTTTATTACCATTTTTGCACCCTTCTTCTACATGTTTTGCCTTTTTTTTAAAAATTTTCTTCCTAACCCTAGCAACTGGATGGACACATGGATACACAAACAGACATATTATCTTTTTTTCTCTTTCTTTTTTCCCTTTCCTTCCCTTTTTTCCTTTTTCTTTTTTAAGAGTTTATCGATTTTATTAAAATCAAATAACATTACATACAAATAACTCAAATTTTACAAAAATAGGTTTAAAACAAATTAACCCCCACCCCCTGAGAAAGAGAGCTAGGCCAGCAGAGTAAAACTTTAAGCTAGTAAAAATAAGTAAATAGATAAATTAATAAATGAATAAAGCTAAATTTAGAAAATAAAGGGGAGAGAACCTGCTTCCTCAGTTTAAATACTTATTCTAAAATGTTATTGATTAGACCCTGCCAGGTTTTGAAAAAGTTTTGTACAGATACTGTAAGTGAGAATTTGATTTTTTCCAATTTCAAATAGTATATAGCATCAGTTACCCACTGACTTAAAACAGGAGAGTTAGGATTCTTCCAGTTAAGCAAGATAAGTCTACATGCCAGTAGTGTAGTAAAGGCAATCACAGTTTGTTTGTCCTTCTCCACTTTAAGCCCATCTGGGAGTCCACCAAACACAGCTGTCAATTGGTTAGGAGGGATAGTGACATCCAAGCTGTCTGAAAGGCATTTAAAGATTTTGGTCCAGAATGATGTTAATTTGGTGCAGGCCCAAAACGTGTGACCCAGTGAGTCCGGAACTTGATTGCAGCGTTCGCAGGTTGGATCTTACCTGGGAAACATTTTGGACAATTTTAAATAAGACAGATGTGCTCGATATATAATTTTAAGTTGAATAATTGTATGCATTATGCATATGGAACTCGAGCGAATTCGGTGCATTGCTACCTTCCACTCCTTTTCTGAGATGTTGAGTGAGAGATCCTTATTCCCACTGTACTCTCTGATCATTAAAAGGGAGTGACTGTAAAATGGTTTTATATATTACAGAAATGCTGTCTGAGGTAGATGGGAAGACATGTTATCTTTTATTTGGGTGAATTATTTTGTTTGAGTAAGTGTTCATTTATTCATTTCGCCAGATTGTTTTCAGGTTTTGTGTGCTTTCACACTTCGAATTAAGCATATTTGTGTTTATGTGTTGTGGCAGGTGGCTGGGGCCCTTGCCTAGCTGGGACGCCTCCATGCTGGAATGAAGCATGGCCAGAGTTTTACCTAACCCAGAGCTTCCAGCATGGAGGCGTCCTTGCCGGGAAAGAGCCCCGGTCATCTGCCACATTGTATATACTTATCTTCTTACCCCAAACTGAATTAAGCACACTCTAAAATAGTAGATAGCTGTTACCTGAGTGACTTTTTTGTGTATAAGCCATTACACCTGATAGACAGAGGCCTGAACTCATAAAGATAGGCCAATAGTGGCTACAGTGGTGTTGTTTTTCCTCTGTTTGTTGGGCTTTGATTGAATTCCATCCCCTTATACAGTAGACTGACTATCATAATCACAGTTACACAGTCAACAACAACAACAACAACAACATTTATTTATATAGCACATTTTCATACAAAAAGTAGCTCAAAGTGCTTTACATAATGAAGAGAAGAAAAATAAAAGACAAAATAAGAAATTAAAATAAGACAACATTAGTTAAAATAGAAAGGAGTAAGGTCCGATGGCCAGGGTGGACAGAAAAAAAAAAAAAAAAAAACTCCAGAAGGCTGGAGAAAAAAAAATAAAATCTGTAGGGATTCCAGGCCACGAGACCGCCCAGTCCCCTCTGGGCATTCTACCTAACATAAATGAAATAGTCCTCTTTGTAGTTCGGGTTTTTCACGGAGTCACTTGATGCTGATGGTCATACAGACTTCTGGCTTTTAATCCATCCATCATTGTTGGAACATCATGGCAGTCGACCCATGTTCGCATCTTAGTGTCCTTTCCTCCTTCTAAACATTACAAAACTACTTTTCTTGGCAGCATTTCATGCAACCCTGGAAACAATTTTAGAAGAAGCACCATACCAGCACAAGGTGAACTAACCCAATTACTATGATAACTTCTACTATGCCAATCTAGACTTGCCAATTAACCGAAACATACACTTCATTGGCATGTAGGAGGAAGCCAAAAAAAACGACACTGACACAAGTTAACAGAGATAGACAGTTGTGGTGACTACATTGCTTTTAAATGCTTGTGGTTTTGTGCATTTTCTCCCACTTTACTCATGGATGTGTGTCTGTAAACACATTATGCACAGAAGTGTATACATTATTATTGTGTTTATGTATGAATACGCCTGCATCAACCAAAAGATTTAACAGTATAACCGCTAAATCAGAGCGTTACTGATATTCTTCTGGTCTTGGCCACATCCATTTTTTTCTGCCAGTCACTGTATTATGCAGTGGAACAGCTGGTATATTATCAAATGGATTTGATAGCCTGCAATCTCATTTGTCAAATTTTCTTAAGTTTTAAATTCATATGAATTTTCTTAAGTTTTAAATTCATATGATAAGGGCTGTGTAAATATTTTCAGTATATTTCAATACCGTTTGTACACAGTATTGCATGTTCTGCCTTTAAAGACTAGTCTCTAATTTTAAAACACTATGCCTTTATTTTTATTGAGTATTAGTTGTGATACCCTGCTTTGCATAAGATAATAGGCTTCCGTCAATAGTGCCAGTGCTTAATCAAATGCCTCAAAAGTACGAAGTACTTTTCTGTATACAACATTTGTCATTTTGTTAATGTTATTGGCAGGCAGTATGGTGCAGTGGTTAAGACTTTTGACCTAGGAATTCATACCCTGAGTTTGTGGGTTCAAATCATGGTCCTGACACTATGTGTCCATAAGCAAGTCACTTCACCTGCCCATACTCCAACTGGAAAAAGAAAACAAATATAAGTTGCACTTGGTAAAGACATCAGTTTAGTAATAATCATTTTATTAGCTCACTACAGCTGCTTAATATTGAAAATACTATATTGAGTTGTCCATGAATAAAACATCCCTGCATTAGATCAATTCCTGCTTTTCCTAGTGTTGGTTCTTGCAAAACACAATTTTACAGGAAAGAATGTTCTTTAGAATTGAAACAGGTAATTAGTAGGAAAAATGTGAATTCTGAGAATATACAGGTGGAATCCCATTGTAATGAAATTCATGGGACCTTACAAAAAATTTCACTATAACAAAAATTTCGCTATAATGAATATGGACAAAAAATGTATACTATTGTGACCAGGGTCACCAGCGATTCACCATCTCTGACAGCAGTGGCACATGGACAGCTCTGTAGCTGCTTTGCTGTGTCTGGTAAACAGTAAACCAAGGGCAAAGTAATTGGTTTTCCTCTGTAGGGTCAGAGTTATTGTGTAACATGCTTGTTGCGCAATGTTTAGAACATTTGATACTGGGCTTTTACCTGCTCCTCCTCACATTTTGCTGGTTTGCCGCAGCGGTTATTCCGAACCACTGATGTTCTTCTAATCTGAATATGGGAGCTAAAGCAGGACGATTGTGCCCATGTTGCAGCTATTATCTTGTGTGTTTGAGTACTGAAGTAACAGCTCCTTTTTTGAATGAAGTCTTGAGACTGTATATCTGCCTTCTCTATACTGTAATAAAGTACCTGTATTTTCCTCTGAAACCTGGACTTGCCCTCCTGTCTCTTGTGAAACTCTGTGACCCAAGCTTGACAATACCTGTATAAAAGAACAGCACATTTTAAACTACAAAGAATATCCATCCATCCATTTTCCAACCCGCTGAATCCGAACACAGGGTCACGGGGGTCTGCTGGAGCAAATCCCAGCCAACACAGGGCACAAGGCAGGAACCAATCCCAGGCAGGGTGCCAACCCACCGCAGGACACACACAAACACACCCACACACCAAGCACACACTAGGGCCAATTTAGAATCGCCAATCCACCTAACCAGCATGTCTGTGGACTGAGGGAGGAAACCGGAGCGCCCGGAGGAAACCCACGCAGACACGGGGAGAACATGCAAACTCCACGCAGGGAGGACCCGGGAAGCGAACCCGGGTCCCCAGGTCTCTACAAAGAATATTTTATTGGAAAATAAGACAAAACATGTACCTTTTTTTTAAAGAATTACAGGTATGAATACGGAATGAAAATGAGACTGAGGAGGAAAGGGAAGGAAACCCAGTTAGTGATAGCACCCCCTCTCATGACATTACATACCTCAGAGAAGCCCAGAGAGTGATCATCTGACGCACATGCGTGACATGATAGATAGATAGATAGATAGATAGATAGATAGATAGATAGATAGATAGATAGATAGATAGATAGATAGATAGATAGATAGATAGATAGATAGATAGATAGATAGATAGATAGATAGATAGATAGATAGATAGATAGATTTGTCCTTTTTTAATCTTTCTTTTAAAGGTCTTCCTGGATTGTAATTTTATTCCCATTTACAGGACAGTTTCTAGCCTTTTGGAGACCCTGAGCTCTATATATATATATTCTGGGGCCCTTGGCTCTGTTCATCCCAGAGTGTGAGTTAGTGTGGTCCTTTAACAAACTGATTATACAGCCTCTTAATTTGTCAAGCTGGGATGCAGAACATTTCGAATATTTTTCCACTATTCATTTTTGCATATTATATGACTTACTGATATGTGCCATCTTGATTACAAAAGTGGAAAAAACAGCTAAAAATCTCTTTCAGGCAAACAATTAAGTCTTACGTTCTATAAATCATTAGCTATTAAGTATTTGTCACAGGTTATATTAGCAAGCACATGCAGACCACAGACTTGTAAATCAGGGTAAAAATCATTAAAGGGCTTTGCTATGTCATGAGAAACTGCTTGCACTGCACTGTAAACACAAAAAGAAAAGCTTCAATGAGCCCACTTAACAGAGCTCTGTTGGCGGGCAATCCTAGCTCAAAGGAATCCTGAAAGTTGGGTTACAGGAGTGTTACAGGCAGAATGGACTTACCATGGATGGGGTGAAGATGTTTCACTTACACTGAACAGGTGTGGTCATTATTTCAATCTTGAGTTAAACCCCAATCCTGTGACTGTCTCAGACACAAAAATCACACTGTGGATCAAATACAGACTCAATGTGGCCTTCACTGCGGTGGGCTGGCGCCCTGCCCAAGGTTTGTTTCCTGCCTTGCGCCCTGTGTTGGCTGGGATTGGCTCCAGCAGACCCCCGTGACCCTGTAGTTAGGATATAGCGGGTTGGATAATGGATGGATGGATGGATGCGGCCTACAGGCCTGGTGTCATGAACTTGGGAGTTCATTCAAAGTCCCCAAAACTATTGCAAAAAAAAACCCAAAATGGAATGGTATGTCAGCCTCAGCTTGTATGAAAAAAAGGGCAAGAGGAGAATGAAAATTAAAGGTTAATAATCAAAAATGCTATGTAGCACAAAAAACTCCAAGGACAACAAAAGGCCCAGAGGAAGTTTCAGTCAGCACAATAGGCAATCCACTGGCAAACACAGACCTGCAAAGAGAGGTCAAGTAATGGAGCAAAGAGGTAAAAAATATAGATAATCAACAATAAATCGCAATAATATTCACAGCGAACTCAACAAAGCTCAGTGCGTACAATGTACCACAGTGACTGTGTGATCCCTCAGTCTTGTAGTCCCTTGACTCAGATAGACAGGTAGCCTGACAAAACACATAGAACAAAACAGAAGCACTGACTCATAGAAATTAAAAGCACAAAACTAATAAAAAAAACACAAAATAATGCAAATATTTAACATTAATAACGACATTAACACACTCAAGTAAATCAGATAAAAGCAAAAAAGACATTAAAAAGGAATTTGAAAGCCAGCCATTTCAGGCTGAACATAACACCTGGCTGCTTCACAATTTAACCGTAGTAGTCTCTGCTGCTTCTAAACGGGGTTTTCCTCTTCAGTTTCTATTAACTGATCACCAGCTTTTTGATTAATTTGAACATATACAGTAGTACTAGATTTACAACAGAGAACCTTTTTGTTCTCATCTTCCTGTAGCTCTGGCACTTTGATCGTCTTTCAACAACAAGCAGATCTGTGTTTGATTTTGTAACTTAAAACATCTCTAGATCCGAATGTTAATAAAATCAAATTTGCAAAATCACAATTATATTTAAGGAAGTGATCTTGTCTATGAAGCTCTGTAAGACTCGTGCACTCTAGGTCTACCCACAAGTGTTGTGAAGTTAAAAAGGTCAGAACCTTTCTGCAACCAGAAGTCCAAGTGAAGCCCTTGAAGTTCATAAAGGAGCTGCCAGTAGGACCATCAGACTACACAAAGGGCAATTAAAAGAATATTTGTTCGTTTCCAACTGGACTGAATCAGCTTACTGTGCCCTGAAGGATGCTGGGAGATCACACTTTTTCTTTTTTTTTTAAAGTGGGTCAATGCTGTATCTTCTGCAGGAGGCCAACAGCCAGTTAGGCACTTGCCATGCTATGAAAATAAGTTGACTACAGCCACACAGAAAGACAACAGAAAGAAAGTTTACATTTTATTTCAAATAAATTACCATTGCTGCTATGACAAAAGTTTATTAAGTAAAAGAATGAATATACAAGAATCCTATTTCTTGTATTCTGAGAGTCCTTTAGGTGTTATTTTTGCAAACCTGATGCAGCTTTCATGTATCATCTGATCACCATGCCACAATGTCGAGATTAGTTGAGTGTTCCAGTGGTGGTTGAACTTCTGGAAGTTTCTATCATCTCCACAAAATTTCTCTGGAGCTCAGCCAGATTGACCATTGAGTTTTTGGTCACCTCTCTTAACATAGTCCTTCTTCCCCAATTGCTTAAAGTGGCCGGACAGCAAGCCCTAGGAAGATTTGTGGTTGTTCCAAACTTAATCTGTTTAAGAATAATGGAGGCAACTGAGCTCTTGAAACCCATCAAACCTGCAGAAATTTGTGTAGCCTTCCCCAGATTTGTGTCTTGACACAAAATTCTGTTTTTAAGCTCTTGAGGCAGTTCCTATGACCTCATCTCTCGGTTTTTGTTGTGATACACATTGTCTATGGACAGGTGGGCATGCCTTTCCTAACTGGGTCCAATCAATTACATTGATCACAGTTGGGCTCCAAACAAGATGTAGAAACATTTCAATGACGGTTGATAGAATGGAATGCACCTGAGCCAAATTTCAGATTTTATAGTCAAGGACCTAAATACTTGTATCAATGTGATATTTCAGTTTTTCATTTTAATACATTTGCAAAAATATCTAAAATATGCATCCTGAGGTATTGAGTGTTGTTTGATAAGGGGAAAATTTAATTTAAATGACTTTAGCATAAGGCTACAACAAAACAAAATGTGAAAAAAGTGAAGGCTGCTGTCACAGAGTCTGTGCAAACTGGAGTCTATGGCAGGCAGAGTGTTTGGAATTTGTCGAGAATTTGTGGCAAAGTCAGTCAGTCAGTCAGTCAGTGATTGTCCAACCCGCTATATCTTAACACAGGGTCATGGGGGTCTGCTGGAGCCAATCCCAGCCAGCAAACAGCGCAAGGCAGGAACAAACCCCGGGCAGGGTGCCAGCCCATCGCAGTGTGGCAAAGTGTTGGTTGGCAAATGTTTTTGTAAAGAATGAAAAAAATGATAACTTGGACTTTTTACCTATTTCAGCTGATCGAAAATCTTGGTGTGAAGATTACTTTAATAATACTCAGTATTGTGAACAATTGTGTGTCATGACATCCCTTTATAATTTGCTGAATTGGTGCAAGTGCTGAGAAAAAAAATACTAAAGATTTGCTCTATGAAATTTCAAGGTCAGGAAAAGGAAAAGATAGGAGATTGTAAGCAACTTTGACCCAAGGCTTTTCAGTTTAAGAAAACCTTAACTCTTTACCCTGTCCTCACTGATGAAACACAATCTCTGCTTGCTTATTCGCTTTATTTTAATGCAAAACTTTGTTTTCAACACGCATGTGCTTCTTACCGTAACTCAGGATTTTCACATATAACTTTAGGCCTAGGTTGGTGCCACTGGTCATAACTCAGTGACTGATACATATCATATTTTATACTGGCATCACATATGGCAGTTAATTAACATTAAACAACTTTAAAATTTACATTGAAGTTTGTAAATAATAACAAGATGAAGCTGAGAAGTGACAAGTAGCATGAAACAACATCACATGGTGATGGTGGTGTAAGGGTTTGCATGCCTACTTTTAAACCAAAAAGTCCATGTTGGAGCCATGTCTTTAACATTTCACTTCTTTTTTAATCATGCATTTCCCTCACTGTTTTTGTCATGGTCCCAGACCTCGCCAAGACTGTGCCATCAGGGTTAGTTCTTTCAATTTTACATTTTTTGCACCAGATGAAAGATGTTTTAAATAACAGCTGTCCCTTAAATGCAACAAATTTAACGGTGATAAACTTTGGTAATATATACCTTTTAATTACTTATTACTCTTTCACTTTTTCACATGGGCAATGCCAGGTAACTCAATTAGTACAAAATAAATGTGAGGAAGAAAAACTTTTCTCATGAAAGCAAACAACAGAAATAAAATTGAACTGGCTACTTCTCAAGGAACTGTGATGAGCATCCACTTCCTACTAAGGGAAAAAGCTGTCAGACTAATTTGGTGTGCAACTACCATCATCAGTGTCACTGATATACTAACTCAATGAAAACAAAGCATGGCGAAGTTAAGTGATACTAAGACAGTGTGACCAGAAGAGAGCGCTCATGAGTCAACATGTGAAAAGGAAAAGGGAATAAAAAGGAAGTGTAATCATTAAAGGAATAATACAATGAAGGGGGAAGGAACAAGAGGGAAACAATGCATTGAATAATAAAGAAAACAATATAAAGCTAACTGGCCCTTAGGCCTAGCTAGTGTGTTTACTGCATATCAGCCAGTTGGCATATGATACTTACCTATCAACATGCCCCAAAAGGCTATTCGCTTCTCACTTTCCTAACTCTTAGCCCTAGTCTCACTACATCCCACCTTTGGTATGACTAGAAAAACCTTTATTGATTCCATACTCATTTGCTTCTAGAAGGGGATTTAAAACCTGAAAATAAACTACTTCCAAGGAGGCCTTCACAGTCCCTTCCGGGGTCAAGAATGATGTAGCAGTCTCCCAGAGCTAAACTCCTACAACTCCTCCTGGCATGCTCTGCGCGTTCCTGCAAACCTAGAACCAAGTTTCTTTTAATGGACTAGGTAGAAAACACAGTCTTCTGTACTAAGCATCAGGATCCACCATATGACATAATGGCTCACCCTAGGTGCATCTACTGTGCTCAGAGACTTATTTTTAACCACTGGCAACCCCACCACTCTCCTTTCATTATATATCCATTTCTAAATTGCGCAGGATAACTACACTGGTGGTCATGGATGTCTTTACGCAGACGTTATACACTTCATCTCCCATTTCAAAACAAAAGCCACCTCTTGCAATCTCTGCCCCATTCCACACCAGATGGTGTAATATTCACAAATAAAAGATGGCACCATTTGGATGCAGCAACAGGTCTGGCATCATGCTGCCAGTCAGTCTGCTTCATACCTGTCCTTCAACAGAACAGCTCGGCTTACAGAGCTTGCCAAGATATAATGCAAAGTTCTGTTTGTGATTATGTTTTGTGATGGTCTTTAAATAAAAATATTTATGTGTTACTTTTATAAAAGCCAGATCAAATGTTATTTAACTTGATTTATTTGCTTATCTTCCTACAGCGTAAAGTCACAAGTAGACTGCAGAGCTTCCTCTGTTTGATCGACACGGGCATGCTCACAAAGTACATGTGTACTGAAGTGACTTTAGCTGCAGGTGGAAGCTCCTGTTGTTATGGTTCTGCCTTTGTCCAGACACAGTTTCATAAGCTTTATTACCTTAGTCTTGGAAAGTCTTTCTACCGTTGGGCGATTGGGATCTTTTCCTGAATAAGGTCAAACACAGTTGGGTAAGGTGTGACAGGAGCTTCCACCTGCAGCTAAAGTCACTTTAGTACACATGAACTGTGTCAGCGTGCCCGTGTTGATCAAACACAGGAAGCTCTGCAATTTACTTGTGACTTTACGCTGTAGAAAGATACGTAAATAAGTCAAGGTAAATAACATTCGATCTGGCTTTTATATAAGTAACATATAAATGTTTTAATATAAAGACCATCACAAAACATAATCACAAAGTAAAGTTTTGCACCTGGTGCAGCCGCGTTGTTCTTGCATGTGAGTGGACATTTCTTGTGGGGAGGGCTTCTGTTCTCTTTCTCCGATGTAGAACCCTCATTGTCATCTGAGTTTACAGTAATCCCTCACTTATCGCCAGAGATAGGTTCCAAGGCCGACCGTGATAACTGAATTTCCGCGAAGTAGGGACACTATATTTATTTAATTATTTAACGTGTATTTGTACGTTTTTAAACCCTCCCTGTATTGTTTACAACCCACCATTTACTCTATTAAAAACAGGGACAACTGCTAAGCAATATGAAATCAGTAGATAAATTTACACTTACTGTATAGCGAAGTACACGTAGCAGCTTGTAGGTGGTCATGACGTCGTCGACCTTGTTGCAAAGATTCCTAAAGCAGATTCCATCCAGACTACTGCCTTATCATGTCCACTTGCAACTCGTTTTGCACCCTGGTTAAAGGACACTGCGGCCATAGATCTTATATGCTTTTCCTCCTTTTTAAATAAAAAGAATCAATGTCCTGCAGCGGTGTAGCTATTCCCTTCCTTCAACATATCCAAAACTTTTACTTTTTCTGCAATCATTTGCATCTTCTGTTGGTGCTTGGACACGGCCCCTGAAGCATTAGCACGTTAATGATGAATGAGTGAGATGAGACTTCCTGGTTAATGCAACACTAATGGAACTTAACTGCGTGCTCTGATTGGGTAGCTTCTCAGCCATCCGCCAATAGCATCTCTTGTATGAAATCAACTGGGCAAACCAACTGAGGAAGCAAGTAAAAAGACCCATTGTCCGCAGAAACCCGCGAAGCAGCGAAAAATCCACGTTATGTATTTAGATATGCTTACATATAAAATCCGCGAAGTCATGAATCCGCAAAAAGTGAACCGCGAAGTAGCGAGGGATTACTGTACCTCTGTTATAGCACGTCTTTATTTGAAAACAGCAGTGTCATGAAGGCGCCTGGAGCATGAAGGCGCCTGAGAGAATAAAAATGAATAAAAAAAAACAAAAAAAGTTAACCTTTACAAGTGCCATACATTTACACCGGCAGTTACAGACTCAAATCAAATGTATGTTTTTATTGTATAATAGTACCAATAAGAGCAGCTCACTACTTAAAACGTTAATTCCAGGAAGCAGCCAGCATCGAATCCGTGAGCTATTTATTATACATCAGCAGTTCTTACCGCTGTACTATCAAAGCAGTCATGACACCGAAGTACACTAACCCAATTTCTTTTTCTTCGGTTATAGTCATGAATAAAAGCACACTTTTTTGATAGTTGGACTTCAGTCTTCACACATTATACACTTCATGTCAAAATGATTTTATTAGTACTAAAACATGAAAAAAGTTTGTCTTTTAGGTATATGTTCAACATTTCTTGCATTCCCTATCATCCTATATCTTACATAGATCTTTGTAGACACGGAACACTCATGAAATGGATGTGTTTCAAATAATGATATATTATTTACCCTGTACAGCTCTAGGTACCTCACTCCCAGATAAACAAGGCTTGAGCTGAGAGAGCTTTTCGTCCTTTCTGCGGTGGTGGGGGGGACGGGATAGCAGGCTGCTTGTGCATTTCGACGCATTTACTTGACAAAAGATGCTGAAAGGAGAGGTGTGAAGGGATTTAAGGTGGGCCAAGATTATGAGTTTTTTCGTAGGCTTCGGGGATTCTAGTGTTAAGAGCCTTCCGCTGCCTCTGATTAACTGGAAAATGCTCTGTAGCCCTAAACAGCATTAACGATTAAAAAGGGCTCAAGAAATAATGAAGGCCCTTATTAATTCCAAGCTGCCGTACCTCAAGAATGATGTTCCTGCTTAAACTAGTTGTATGTAATACTACATCATGGATCAGATCTGTCACTCCCAACTCTTTAAACCTGCTTTCTGTTTCTATTTCCTCAAAATCCTCCCTTTCCAAAACTTGTTCACTAGAGGATATAGCCACATACATTAAATGGAATTGTGTAGCTGTTTTAACTGAGTAAAGGCTCAGACCAGAAACACAGATATCTATATACAGTATATAATTCATTAAAGCAGCCGACCATGGCAGGCAAGACGCAAGACAGAGCCATGCCCGCCAACTCACAGAGCACCGCCCACCAACAATTAACTAAGCAGCCGTGCGCGCCAATGATTTCCACACGTGTTCAGTCTCTCCCTGTGCATTCCCTGTGCAGCGAGCGAGCCAGCCAGAGAGAGAGAGAGAGCGACACACACAGGCGCGCAAGAGAGGCACACACACACAGGCACGTGAGAGAGACAGACACATACAGGCACGCAAGAGAGAGACACACACACAGGCGGCAAGACCATGGCAGGCAAGACGCAAGACAGAGCCACGCCCGCCAACTCACAGAGCCCCGCCCACCAACAATTCACTAAGCAGCCATGCGTGCCGATGATTTCCGCACGTGTTCAGTCTCTCCCTGTACATTCCCTGTGCAGCAAGTGAGCGAGCCAGAGAGAGAGAGGGCGACACACACAGGCGCGCGAGAGAGACACACACACACAGGCGCGTGAGATAAAAACACACATACAAGTGTGCGAGAGAGAGACACACACACACACACAGGCGCTTGGGACCATGGCAGGCAAGACGCAAGACAAGAGTCATGCCCACCAACTCACAGAGCCCTGCCCACCAACAATTCACTAAGCAGCCGTGCGCGCCGATGATTTCTACACGTGTTCAGTCTCTCCCTGTGCATTCCCTTTGCAGTGAGTGAGCGAGCCAGAGAGAGAGAGAGAGCGACACACACAGGCGCGCGAGAGAGACACACACACACAGGCACGTGAGAGAGAAACACACATACAGGCTCGTGAGAGAGACACACACACACAGGGGCGCAAGACCATGGCAGGCAAGACGCAAGACAGAGCCACGCCCGCCAACTCACAGAGCTCTGCCCACTAGCAATTCACTAAGCAGCCGTGCGCGCTGATGATTTCCGCACGTGTTCAGTCTCTCCCTGTGCAGTCCCTGTGCAGTGTGCGAGCCAGACAGAGACAGAGAGAGTGACACACACAGGCGTGCGAGAGACACACACACACACACAGGCGCACGAGAGAGAGAGACACACACACACAGGCGCACGAGAGAGACACACACACACACAGGCACGCGAGAGAGACACACACGCACAGGCACGCGAGAGAGAGAGGGGCTGGACGCATACGGCAGAGAAGGCAGTTAAAGAATGCACTGGGCTTGATTTTATTTTCACTTCTGTTTACAGCGATCGGTTCATAACGTGCATTGTTGCAATGTTACTTTTCTTGGTGGTTTATTAAATTACGGATTTTTCAAATGTTCATTTGTTTCCCTGTGCTTAAAACTCATTAAAAAATGTTTTTACTGAGCGGTTCGTAGTGCTATAGCGCAAACTCTTGCAGTGTTAAGTTTTCTCCGTTGTTCAAGGTTTTCTCAGTGTTATTCAATGTTTTTACATTTAGTTTACTATTACACTGTGCATTCTATGGTATAATCTTCTATCTATATATATAATTCACTAAGGCGGCCGACCATGGCAGGCAAGACGCAAGACAGAGCCAGTTTTCAGTCACGGACAATTGTATGTTGCTCTCTCCAGAATTCCATCTTTTCATTCACTCACAGTCATATCCTCAAACCCACCCCATTTGGACAACTGTGTCTTTCAGGAAGTGTTCACACATCAATAAATAATTATGCAGCGTATGCTACGCCGCGGGTTGGCTAGTACTATTATAATATGGTAACAGTAAGGAACCTTGCACTACAAATAAAACTACATAGAAAAAAAATAAAACAGAACAAAAAAAAAATCAAACCAGTGTGAAGTTTCATTAATAAAAAAAATAAGATTGGCCAGTTGACAGAGGAAAGGAAGACTAACAGACTTCCTGGAGAAAATAAACCATTGGCAGGTCCTTAGTCAGTAATAAATGGTAAAGACACATTTATGATGACCTATGCTATCTGGCTGCCCACCTTCTTCTGGACATTTTACAGTATTATAAACACAAGCCGAAATCCACAGCTGTATAAACTGAAGCAAACCGAGAAGGTCTGGTGTGGCATCAAACAGAAGGCATATGGAATATGAATCGGATTTGACCTTCTAAAAAGTGTTCCCATCTACATAAATGCAAACAGAGAATGTGTAGTATAAAATAAAGAATGACGACTGTTTATCTCAGTACTGATAACTGGCTGATAGCAAAAAGCTGGGCAAGGATAAGTGCCTTCATTGTAAAGATGATTGACGGCTACTTCACCTCCCAGCCCAAAGCCTCCTACTTTTTACATTTTTCATGATTTGTTTCTGAGGTTGAATGGAGGAGAGTGATTTTGGATAAGATAGGATGTAGTTTTGTCAGGGGGTAGGTGCTGTTTTGGTAGAGGTAGAAAAGAGAATGGAGTTTTGATAAAGAGGGAGGGAGTTTTTGAAGGATAATGTCCTAAAATGAACACAACAGATCTTACATTTCTATAGTGGCTGGTTGGAATACTACTCCTAGTAGCTCCCTACATTCCAGACCATTTACAAAAAGTTTGTGTTTATTGTGGATTTAACTAATCCATCCACTCTTAAACACTTCAGTCTATATAACGCTCTTTCTTGTGATTCCGTGTATGAAATGAGAACAGGTTCCCTTACTTCATGATAATATCTTACATATCTTGATTAGGGTTTGGATTGTTTAACTGTTTTCTTGTTCATATTCAAGTCTGTTAGGTTTGGCCTTTAACGGAAAAATGAAGAAAGCAACTGAAGAAAAAAAATAATACGTGTAATGGAAAAAGAGGGAGAGGGAGAAAGTGAGAGAGCAGAGATAAAAATCTATCACTACTTGCCTGACAGCCACTTTAGCTCTGAAACAGCAGATTCTGACTGAGGCAGCCAACAAATCTTTTCTATACATCATCTCTTAGGAAACAGCGCATGATAAATTCTTAACACAATACATTTTGTCCAAAAGATTTAACATCTAATTCAGTTCTGACAGGTCACTCCATCTCTTCCTGCAGCCCTGCACTGTTGATCTTCTTTGCAGTTTGCTGGCCTTGGACACAACAACAGGCTGAAAGCTGAAAATACAGGCCTGAGAAGCTATCGCTGACAATGTTTGGATGATAAATGTGAATGTATGGTAAGACAGTGATTGTGGGGTGTAGTGCTTTATAGATAAAACTAAACAGAACATCAGACAAATGAGATGCACCTTCCTACCCTAAAGCAGGGAAAGAAATCATGATGGGAGCAGAGCACATTATGAGAACAGCAATCTAAGCCACTGAGTTAAAAAAAACAAAAAAGTTTACTCAAACGTAAATCAAAATTTTTAATATAGCTTTGATGTGTGTGTCTGCATCAACTGAAAGGGCAGAAGAAGACGACAAAGGGTGCTTTTTATGAGAGATTAGCGAAGGAGTACTATCTCTTTGCAAGAAGTTGATAATTTTGGGTGATATAACTTCAAAAATTTGAATAGGTGAGCAAAATAAGAAGGTAATTGGTAAAGAAAATCTGCATGAAAGCAGCAATGATAATGATGTAAGGCTTACAAAGTTTGTGATAAGTAAAAACATAGTAGTAAGACGCACATGACTGTAAAGGAAGGCTATTAAAAAAGCAATGTGGTGATCACAGGATGGGGCTACAGAATATCAGACATACCATGTGCTGTTTGTAAATCGAGGCATACAGAGTGTAGAAGTCTGTAATGGAGTAGATGGAAATTCAAAGTACAACCAAGTTAGACTGAAGAACAGACAGAGGATTGCAGTATAACGAATCAAGAAAGGAGAAGTTCAGGAGCATTTTTATGCCTAAAAACTAAAGAAGGATTGATGAAAGAGTGGGCACACTTTAACTAGGAAGTGTAAACACATTTGCAAGTAGGAAAAGGGAGTTGGAGCTGTGGAGAGAGTGATGTGGAAGAATAAGCAGAACCTAACAAAAAGATGGCAACAAAACTAGCAAGGGGAAGTACTAGTAATTAAAAATAGAGGAAGGAGAGATGATTGGCTTGATGAAGAACGTGAATAGCAGAAAAGATACAGAAATGAGATAAGAATAAAAAACCTGCAAGGAAGAGAAACAGGAGTAATGGAGGACAGGAAAAGAGACGATTAGCTGATATAATGTGCAGGAGTAAGAAGAGAGCACTTCAGAAGTAGACTCAGATATATCGAAGGTAACAGATGAGAAAGAGAATAAGGGGAAAGAAATTACTGAAAAGTCAAAAAGGAAAGGAAAGAATTCCCATCTGAAATTATGTTTGGGAACAATAAAGAAAAGAATTTAATGGAAACCCTGATGGGATTTTGAGAAGACCGAGAGAACACTTTGTGTATGAATTTGTATGAGGTCGAAACGGAAAAGAAAAATGTTGAAGAAACTGTAAAGGGCAGAATGAGACAATGTTATGCCAGTACCAAAAACACAAAATAGACCCAAAGACCTGCAGCTCAGATGTCCACTGTCTGTTCTAAATCCCAAACCAACCGTCCTGCCTTGACCATTGACACCATCAGTTAGAGAGCTCTGATGTTTAAAGCAGTAAAGCAAGAGAAACACATTTCTTCCTGAAATAAAACAAAAGATTTCCCTCTGAGAACTAAAAATAAAATCAAAAACAAAAGAGTAATCTATTCTGAATACTGAACTTTGTTTTTGTAAACCAAATGGCTTTTATAGATTTTAATCATTGTTGGGTTAGAAATACAAAGGATCATCCACTAAAACCTTATTAAATAAGATGAAAAGATAAAAACTGAGTTGAGACAAAAGAGCAAGGGACAAAATCAGAATACCAAAAAAGAAGACTTTCTAATAGTACATGTTCACTCACTGAATCCATACAAGGCAAACTGCCACAAGACAAAATGTCAAAAATGCCCCACCATTATGACAAAAACTGTTGTCATAAAAGCAACACTTTAAAGAATTCTGATGTTTATGCAAACAGCCATCATAAAAATCAAAACTCAGAAATTCTTTGTGACAGAAGGTAGATTTTCACCACTCTAAAAAGCATTATGACAGAAAGGCGGGCTGTTGCCACAAAATCTAAACTCAAAAATGCACTTTATTATGAAGGTGTGTCACTGCAAAAATGTAAACTGAACAATGAACTTTACTATGAAGGTGTGGCAGCAGAAAAATCCAAACTCGAAAAAGCACTTTATTTTGAAGGCGTACTGGCAGTAACAATTATAATTTACTATGAAGGAGTTCCGATAAAAAAAATCCAAACTTAAAATATTTTTTTCTCAGAGGGTGTTCAACCTTCAGGACTCATGCTGAAGAATCCGAATTCTCGGATTCATCAGCATCTTAGAGCGCCTGTAGCTGCAATGGAATTCTTCTTCACCAGTTTCAAAGGGGAAACAGATGATAATTTAGTAACAGTACCACATCTTTATTCGTCTCCCCATATTTCCCCTCAGCTGCATTGGAATGCACATGTTATGATTTGTTTTTCTTTTAAGGTAAAGCTCAATAGACAGTAGAGATTGAGCATAGAGCAGTATTTGTTAAATTTCTTTATTAATAAAAAATTCTTGCATAACATAAGATGTTGCAGAGCTCAGCATCCAGAACAAGTCAAATGCATGTCATAGGGAAGAACACTTAACCTCGAATGAACAGTAAATAACAGAAATGATTTTAATTTGAGATTATAATGTATAAAAAAGGCATTACTTCTGGAAATATTGCAGTCAGTTAAAAAAATCTTTCTAGGCATTACACAAAATATTTCACATTTTACTAACTGTAATCACAAAATAATAATGAAACAAACAGTTAATACTGGCAGTTGCTGTTGTATAGATGACAGGATGGTGAATCTCCCGGTGTCAGAATCATACATTGTTTTCATATGTCATGTAGGAGTATCTTCCACATTGCTGTAAATTAATATCCTTCAACTGGACTGAACAGTCCCACAGCACCGACACTGTAGGGTGATGAACTGTGACTTTCAGGATCATTTATGTAAACATAAATTTATGGAATCGCCAGTGTAGCGGACTAAAATATTCCAAAAATATTTTGGCATTCAAACTTAAGAGGCCATAATAGAGTTACATTTACAAGAACAAAATGGCAATGTGCCAAGCAAAAACACTTTCAAAAAAACACTTTCCTTTCAAACCAGTTGGAGCATAATTTAAACTGACAACTTACTGTATCCAGACTTTTTTTAAACAGTCTCATTATATTCTAGTCAGATACTGTAAATATACCGGATTACACTATTTTAATAGTGATATTGTCTTCATATTATTTTTAAAAAGCAAATTGCAAGCAAGTATTACCCTCACAGCTTTAGATGATGAAACAACAATGCTCACTAATGACGTCATTTATTATGAATCACAAGATGGACTTCATTTTATTTTTAATATTTTTCCTTTTGTACAAAGAAGACATATTAAATTATTCTAATATTAAAAACATTTAGAAATAAACTAATCATTTGAATATATTATTGATTATTGATCTGATAATAGCTGCATTGTTGGTGAAAAATTACAGAAAAATAAAATTCTTTGTTAACTATGCACTATCTGTGCAGATGTCATGGAAATTCACTAATGCATTTCATGATTCTATATTAATATTTTTCCTCATATATATGAATAATACACAGTCCTCTAAAAGCAAGTTCGCATTTAAGTTACCTCAATATTAAGAGCTATAGAATGCAAAACATGGAGGAGCATAAAACAACATTTTAATAATTCTTTTGGTAAGGGACTCCTAAATTGTTTTGCTTGGTCTTCAAGGAGAAACACCGCAGTATTGGGCTGCATTTTGCATTACAAAGGAAAATACATTCCACCATAGTTATGTTACATTTTATAGAAAATTGAAAACCAGACCTGTATTGTAATTGTGGAAAACCCAACAGTACCCCAATTCTTGGAGGTAGACAGGATTATGTTGTTTTTTTATATCTTAAAATATTAACTAATGTGATTCAGTTCTGCAATACTGGATATTGTAATTTATTATCCTTTTTTGCATAACTGAAAATAAAGTTAAAATGTTATTTTATTAATCGTGGATTTCAATTATTCTAACAACATCAATAAGACTGGGAATAGTCAATTATGGTACATCACACACACTTTGGTACACCATCTAAATTTAGCTCTGCCTGAGAACTTGTGAGAGTTGACCTTCTGTTGGTATTGTAAGTATATTGTCTCAAAGGTGGAACTGGAAAAGAAACAAGGGCAAAAAAAAATGTTTAGGACAAGAATCGATTGTCAAAAAGTTTAATGCAAAACCAACATTCAAAGTCTTATTTCAAACAGGATCAAATTCCAAAGTAGCAAAGAGAGAATCACAAGTATGTTTATCCAATTGCAAATAGTTTGGGGCTTTTGAAGAGAGACTTTTATACTGTTACTCTTGATGATTTAATTAATTCATACTCCTAGTGCATAATGGGAGTGTTACAGAGTGACACAAGGCTCATAAAATGATGATACACTTTACCAAAAGAAAATGGCATTGAAAATAATGTTAACAAAGTAATAACTATAAAACTAGCCCCAAAACAACAAAAACTTTGGTTTCCCCTATGGAGTTTGATTCTCACTTTCTTTTGGTTCAGTTGCATATTCTTTATTTTCCTTTGTCCTTGTACTTAACAGATCCTCAGTTCTTTATTGTTTCTCAGGACACCCCATCCTTGAGAGTATCTCTAACACTCACCAGTCTGACATGCAATTTCAAATCAGGTTTCTATTATCTCATCTTCCCCCTTTGATTATATCAGTTTGTGAACTCTGGATTGTGTACATGTCAGCCATTCCTGTCAGCTGGAGCTTTGGAAACAACCCTAGTTTTAGTTTTTATGCTAGAGTTTTAAATTTAAATTTAACAATTCTTGAAAATTATATACTCACGTTAAGTTAAATGCTTTGGTATAACATCGAGAAAGCGAAAATGCACCCAAACGGTTGACTTTAACATGATCAGAGCATTTGGTATAAACATTTCTACACCAGCACTAACATGCTATTACTGATAATATACATGGCTTTTATATTCCCATAGATGGTGTATCAAAAATTTTAGAACTGCTAAAAGCATTCTAGGAATGATAAATGGAGCTAAAAATGCAAAATGAAAGTCAGTGTATATATGATACATTACAATGGAATATAGTATACTGCTTTACTGTACTGATATTCCCCTTATATCTAATTACTACACTAGACCAAGAAGCTATGCTCCTAATGTAATTTCTGAGTGTATGTTTTCAGAGAATACTTGACCCAAATTTCACACTGAATTATTATTATTACTAGTCATTTAGCCCGTTACAATAACGGGCGCTAGAACAGTAGTGCATAAACATTAGTAGGAACAGTCTATATTAAATGGCAAGGGACTTTGACCTCATTCTTTTTGTTGGTCGTATTTTTCTTAGTCTTTCAGCCTTTCTTTTGTTGATGTTTACTTGCTGAGCTGACCGTTCTTCGTGGGCTACCGCCATGTATTGTGTGTCTTTAATTTTTGTGACAGTAATACTGCCTTGTAAGTCCCTAATATACCTTTCATTTTCTCTGGCGGTAATACAGGCGTGTGCGTCGGTAATATGCCTTTAATCTCCTCTGACAGTAATACTGGCTTGTGTGTGGCTGTAATATGCGTCACTGTATTGTGTACCTTTAATTTCCTCTCGCAGTAATACTGGTTTGTATTTCCGTAAAACGCCTCTAACTTTTTCTGACAGTAATATCGCGCATCGCACAGTGCCCTGCGCATGAGCACTTCACCAGAAGCCTTGCGCATGCACACTTCACCAGAAGACACACACACACGGACACCTGGACGCACAAAGGGATTTTATTAAAGAGGATTATTATTGAAATTTGTATTGTTGTCCACATATTGATTTGGCAAAATTTTACACCAGATGCCCTTCCTGAAGTAACCCTCATCATTTACCCGGGCTTGGGACCGGCACGAAGAAACACACTTCTCTGTGGCAACCCCTAACTGGAGCAGCCGAAAGAAGAAGAAGAAGATTATTATTATTTATTTGTTTTCCTTTACCGTTAATGATATTGTCCTTTAAGATAAACAAATTAATCCAAATTAGTCTGAGATGAGTTGGTTCATACTTTGTCCCTGATGCTGCCCCTCATGACCTTATTTTAGATTAGGTGGGTTTGAGACTTATATGCACGTACGAAAACATTGTACATTCCAAAAGACATTTTCCAAGGCGAGAAAGCAAATCATAACATTTGTGTATGCTAGTTTTTTAAAGTTAAAGAGCTTGTCTTTGTGTGGATGAATTCATTTTGGAAAGTCATTTGGAATTTTTCTACAATGAATATTTAGAAAACAGATGTAATAGTATCACTTTAAGCGCACATATGGAAGGCAAGTGTGTATAGACAGGTGAAAACATTTTATCCCCCCATGTTAAAATGTTTTTGAATAGTGCAGTGTAAACATAGCCCTTCTGTGTTACCGTATACGCAAAACCAGCTGGATTTACGTAACCTTCCACCACTACCATCATGGCATGTTGTTTCTGGCATGACTGCGTTATTTGGCATTGCTCAAAAGGAGTTAATATTTTGGAGGCAAATAAAAGAGGATTATGCTCTCGTTTTAATGAGTAACAGTCTTCTGATTTCCCTTTATTCCATTGTTAATGTAATATTAGTGGTGGCTCTGAGGCTAGGGATCTGCACTGGCACTCGGAAGGTTGCTGGTTCGAATCCTGTAAATGCCAATAGGGACTCTGCTCTGTTGGGCCCTTGAGCAAGGCCCTTAACCTGCAATTGCCGAGCGCTTTGAGAAGTGCAATATAAATGCAAATAATTATTATTCTTAGTACAACATAAATAATTTTGAGGCAGGGGCAACACAGAAGCTATCTATAAACCATTGCCTTTATGAAATCACTTATTCCAGTTAAGGGTTACAGGGTGTTAGAGCCTGTAAAGGGTTCATTCACATATAGAGCCAAATTATGCATCTTTTGGATGTGGGAGGAAGCAGGAATTTCATGGGAATGCGCCACACAGGTAGTGCTTGTGCCAGGATTTGTACCCACAAATAAGACAGCTAAAAAAGTTTGTAGCAACCCAAGGTGTGACGGAAGGAACACACAACCCAAGATACAAGAAGCAGTTGATGGTCCATTTATTAGATCTTTTTGAGATGAAGACTGGCTAACTCTCAGGGACCGTCTCAAGGAAAGCCTTGTGAAGTACTTGATAATCCTGGAGGGAATTGCTTCTTACTCTTTTGCAGTTTTACCTGCTCCATAACCCATGACTCAGACCACCAGTGATTCCCACCTGCATGTGTTCTCACAGATTAAACTCGCTGTTATTTATCCCTAAATTTCTCCATTACTATATGGAAAGCTCTGGAGTGTGGCAGACTACAAGTATAAAAATTGTGAAATATTGTAACTAAACCCTATTCTTGTAGCGTAAATAGTCTAATATGCAACTTAAATTGAAGTTTATTGAAACTAATCAATATTGTTTTCAATATTTGAAGGCATGCAAGGGCTTTGAATTCTGGTCACATGAGTGACTGAATATTTTTGAACAGCCCTCATAAAGGATATAACTTATACCAAGAAAACAATATTACTAGTGCATGTTCTTTGGGAGGGCGGCACTGTGGCGCAGTGGGTAGCGCTGCTACCTCGCAGTAAGGGGACCTGGGTTTGCTTCCCGGGTCCTCCCTGAGTGGAGTTTGCATGTTCTCCCCGTGTCTGCGTGGGTTTCCTCCCACACTCCAAATACATGCAGGTTAGGTGCACTGGCGATTCTAAATTGTCCCTGGTGTGTGTGTGTGTGTGTGCGCCCTGCCTGGGGTTTGTTTCCTGCCTTGTGCCCTGTGTTGGCTGGGATTGGCTCCAGCAGACCCCTGTGGCCCTATAGTTAGGATATAGCAGGTTGGATGATGGATGGATGTTCTTTGGGATATTGTAGGCAAAATGATGATTATTGTGTGTTTCATTTTAATTTCATGTAAGATATATCAGGTAAGAGTTGGGGCTCCACCTAGTGGTTGCTGTTTTGAACATTTTACCTGTGCCTTCACCAGCACATTGTGGTGGTGATGGGTGTGGTAGGAAGGTGAGTTTCTTACCCATTGAGTTTATAATCCCATTCATTCCCTTCTTTGGAATGTGAGGTTACCATGACTACTGATGCTGTGGGTAGAAAAGTGCAAAATATCGGCATGGCGCCATGGCTGTATTTGTATTGGTGTGACATAGAGGGCTATTCAGTGGGGCGAGAAACAAATTCAAGACGTCAAATCAAGTATAAAGTATAAATCAGGTCTGTAACATTGTAATAAATGTACATTGATCATCCACCAACAGATTTTAAGATTACAACATGGAATTCCATTTTATTAAACTGTGAGACTGAGTTTTCTATCAACATAAAACTGAATTTAGAAGAAATTTTGAAATTTGGTTAATAAAGCCCACCTCTGTCATGGAGGGTGTATGTTGATATCCTACAGGATGATATACTGGATACTTTAATAAAGTTTGGACAATACCCACTGTAATGTCAAAAGTAAGTTTACATACCTAGTAAATGCATTCTATTTATTTCAGTAGCTGCAATAATCCTTGTAGTTTAGATTTGGGTGTGATTTTTCTCTCAGATTACTTTAATATTTCAAAACCTTCTTTTGCTGACTTTTTAAAATGAAGGATAAAAGTATGTATCACAGTCCAATATCCAATATGTTGTCTGTAAATACTGAACTATTCCTTACATTCCATCTTGAAGACTCTGCTGTGAGTATAAAAGAAAATGCAAATTCAAAAATAAAATACCCCAATGCACCTCTTCCACAAAGCTTAACAATTTGTGGTAAAAAATTGATAACAAAATGACAGCTATAGTTAGACACATTTTGTAATCCGATGAAATCACAATTGGCATTTTTTGGCCAAAATGCTAAGAATGCTGATACATGTCAAGATCTCGGTTTGGCACAAGTATAGATGCACCATCCTTAAGGTACCACCTTTACCATCAAAGATGATAATAAGAACATAAGAAAAATGAGATTCAACTCAACATAGCTTGCCAGTTTCTATTCACCCATCTTTCGTAAAATATTAAATTAGATCAAACTAATTCCCTTCATTTTAACAATTTTATTATGTAATTTCTTAAACTCAAATTAACATGGAAAGGTTTCACTCAGTCTTTCCTTGTAGCTCATACCCTGTAGTCCTAGAATCAGTCTACTAATGAGTCTGTCAGCTTACTTTAATCTTTTTGTACCCTTTTCTAATGAGGAAACCAAAACTGAATCTTAGATCTTGATCCTGATCTTAGACTCTTGTGTTAGGTGGCTTTAAAACAAGTCACTTAAGGCAAAGCCCTAATATCCTAACATGGCAGTTATTTGTGCTACAGAGACACAAAGCTAGAACTCTCTTTAGCAGTTCATTTTGTTCCTTAACCCCTCAACCTTTTGTTGCCTTTGGACTCTCATGCAGCAATTTCCCGTAAAAGAATAAACTAAGCTGCTCATAAAAGAAGGGCAGCAGTGTAGGAGCCTCCTACACGTTTCTCCGAACACACCTAGCAATGGTCAACCTAACTTCACCTTAACTGGCTTGTGAGCTTGTGCTGCCACCTGTCATCCTGGAGATTGTATAACCTCCTGCCAGCCCTCCTTTCGTTCTGCACTAGTGGTATCTCTGTTGTACTTCCGGAGCTTCCAGTAATAGAATGACCTTCATTTCATCTCTCCTCCTGATCTTAGACTTTTGTGTGAGGTACCTTTAAATCAATGCCCAAACGTTGGCATTTTGCCAGTGTGACTCTTTCTTTTTTAGAAGACTTCACGAGACTATGTCCTGCTCTGCGCTTTGTTTTTGTTGTCCTTGTCTTGAGGCACCTTTCACAGGTGGACAGCTGTCGTAATACATCCAGTTAACTTAGTTTTACTTTTCTTGCTGCTTTGTGGTGTTTTTTATTGTGATTGACAACAACAACATTTATTTATATAGCACATTTTCATACAAATGATGTAGCTCAAGGTGCTTTACAAGATGTCATAGAAGTAGGTAAAAAACAAAGAAACCTTAAATAAAATTAGATAAGAATAATAATTAATAAATAGTACACAAAAATACATAATGCACGCTTACATACAGTAGATATATAATTAAGAGAAATAGAGCCCTTAAAATACAGAATTGTTTTTTAAGTCTGTAAATGCTAGGTGTTGATAAGGTCAGATGGCCAGGATGAGCAGAAAAATATAATAAACTAATTCTATCCATAAAGTCAGACATCTGTGGCGAGCTGCGAAGCATTTGCAATGTTTTTTTGCACAGAAAAATGATAATATATGATAAGTATAGTGCTTACCTCAGAAGCGCTCACAGATCCCCCTTCTATTATTAGTTTCACAGCCCCTAAATCCTTAAATAAAATAAATGAACTTCAACTTCATAGAGTAATTGCTCAGATTAAACCATCCGCATACACCCTTGATGCAGTCCCAACAGATTCTTTTAAAGAAGGTCCTGATTGCTTAATTGACAGCGTATTTTACATTGTAAAATCCTCAAAAGAATTGAGTACTTTTCCAAATGCTTTGAAAAAAGCAGTTGTTAAACCTCTGCTTAAGAAAAATTGTCTTGATTTCTCAGTGTTACGTAATTTTAGGTTTATTTCCAATATACCTTTAAGCAATTTTCTAGAAGAGCTGACTTTGAAACAGTTAAATGGAATTCTGTTCTAACAAAGTATCAGCAAAGTTTTAGAGATACTCACAGCACTGAAACTTCTTTATTTAAAGTCGGAAATGACTTAGGACTTAATTCAGATTTAAATTATGTGCCTCTGCATATTCTTCTAGATGTGACAGCAGCTTTTGTCATCATAGATCACATTCTTGTTATTAAGTGTCTAGAGCAGTGGCTTAGTCTCTCTGATAGGTTTAAGTCAAATATAATTTGGAGAAAAGTCTTTGTAAGTTTGAAATACATGATACAGGACTGGCCCATTAGTATCCTTGATACACATGCCCACTTGGATAAATAAATAAATAAATAAATAAATAAATAAATAAATAAATAAATAAATAAATAGAGAATTTAGTTATGCATTTTACAATCAGCAATCCATATTGGTTGCTCTTAACCCCATGACACAATGCCTCTCTAGCACCACACAGTTATTTTCTTAAACTTAATCAGAAAAAAAAAAATCAGAAAGTTTACTAATTGGCTAAAATGAAATAAACAGGGATTTGATGAGAAAACTTGAACTCTCATTACATGCAAAGCTCAAAGTAAAAAAGAGGCATCATCATTGATTCTAAACCAAACTCCTAATCCCACAGTTACTGAGGTTACAAAGATCTCATTTTTTTAATTTAAGAAACATGGCATGAATTTAACCTTGTCTGTCATTGCAGGATACTGAGAAATTCACATTTGATTTTGGTTTTCGTTGGCTAGATTACTGCGGTTTAATTTTAACTGGACTGTCAAAGAATGACATCAGCTTGTTCAAAATATAGATGTAACTGTTCTAATCAAAAATGAGCATCTGAACACCTAATACCAGTTTTAGCCACACTCCATTGGCATCCACTATATTTAGGATTGATTTAAAATTACTGTCAGTTATGTACAAGGTGTTTAATAGTTTTGTGCCTTCATATATATTTTAATGTCCATCCTTAAATTATATCTTCTAAATGATTCTCTCCAATCGTCATCTGACCATCTTCTCAATATATTTAGAGTGAATTAAAACAGGGCTGGAAAGGCTGCTTTTTGTTTTGATGTACTGCGACCAGTTGGAGCCATTGCAGCACCCTAAACCCCAAGCACAACTACAACTAAACAAGCTACACATACAACAGAAAGGTTTATTTTAACAAAATACCTCCACACATTATCCACAAGCACAAATATTTGCACAATTCTCCCTTCCCTCTCTTATTTCACCACTCCACTTATGCAAGTGTTGTTCAGCTCTTCCCCCAACTCTGCCTCACCTGGATAAGGTCGATATACTTTCTTTTATCTTAGACCAGGGAGGACTTCCAGTGCTAGGTCATAGCCCTATGGAAGCACTTCTGGGTAGAGTGGAGCCCCCAAAGCAGGGAACACAAATCCCCACAGCACTCCTGGACCCCAACTACAGTTCCCAATATGGCTTTTGGGTGTCCATAATGGTAGTGCTGCCACCTAATGTGTTGGGTGTTGGGGGAGCATTTAGCCCTGACCGGTTGTCTCCCTGGTCCTTCTTTCACACTAGTCTTGTGGCTGGGTATTTTTCCTCGATTCAAACCTACCAAGATGCCAGCATAACCAGTTTCAGTGTGGTACCTTCTGCCAACTTCTGGGCTAAACTTTCTTCTTGTGCCTCCTAATGGTTGGCCTCCTATCCAGGTCCTTTTACAGCACTTAAAATTTGGACAGTTTTACCAGTAATGATATAGTAAGAACATCAAGTAAACACAACAGAGCACAAAGACAAAGACAGGGCCGTAGCAAAAGATAGCTTCTTCATAGAGCTTTCACCGGCTAATATGCGCTCAAACTTTACACTGTCTGTTACAGACTGAAATCAAAGGCTTCTTCATTTTGGGCGCATTTTGGTCAGCACGGCGCTGTCAGTTCTAAATAGCAGCATGATGAATTGCTCACGTACTGAAGTGAATTTAGCTGCAGGTGGAAGTCCCATTTTACTTTATAGAAGATTACTTTATAGAAATAACAATAATAGCAGCTCACTACTGAAAACACAGAGTGCTCAGTCTCAAACCTGGAACCTTCAGGTTATAAGGCAGCAGTTATAATACAATACAATACAATTTATTTTTGTATAGCCCAAAATCACACAAAAAGTTCCGCAATGGGCTTTAACAGGCCCTGCCTCTTGACAGCCCCCCAGCCTTGACTCTCTAAGAAGACAAGGAAAAACTCCCCAAAAAAACCCTTGTAGAGAAAAAATGGAAGAAACCTTGGGTAAGGCAGTTCAAAGAGAGACCCCTTTCCAGGTAGGTTGGGCGTGCAGTGAGTGTCAAAAACAAGAGGGTAAATATAATACAATACAATATACAGAACAGAACAAATCCTCAGTTCAGTATAAAAATAAAAAATTTACAAGTACGGACCAGAATTTAACAGTAGATGATATCACATAATATGATTTGGATTTGTTCAGAGTCCTGGAGACCTCATCCATCAAGCTGCCTCCCCCATTTGGCCATCCCACAGCTGAAACAGTGCTGGGCCTGCCAATCCGATGAAAGGACCCCTCTACCCCATGATTCCTGTGATCCTCCATCAGGGATGACTTTACCTTAGGCAGGCAAAACAACTTGGCAGGTGGGCCGTGGCACCAAGTGCCACATTTGAGTACCGAGAAAAGAAACAGAATAGGTGGGGTTAGTAACCAATTATAACGATCATGTTACTTATGTTTTAGTGCTAATGACTAACAACAGAGATGCAGTCTGTACAGTTAACCAGCAGCTCTAGTCAGGATATGCTAAACTGAAGTAGTGAGTCTTCAGCCGGGATTTCAAAGCTGAAACCGAAGGGGCATCTCTTATAGAAGCAGGCAGACCATTCCACAGTTTAGGGGCCCTGTAACTAAAAGCTCGACCTCCCATTGTTATTTTATTAATCCTTGAAATCTTAAGCAGACCGGCATCTTGAGATCTTAATGTGTGCTCTGGTTTGTAAGTCATGATAAGTTCAGACAAGTAAGTGGGACCTTGGCCATTTAATGCTTTATATGTTAAAAGGAGGATTTTGAAATTTGCCCTAAACTTAACCGGGAGCCAGTGTAAGGATTTAAGAACTGCAGTTATGTGTTTATATTTTCCTGTTCTTGTAATAGCATTTTGGATTAACTGGAGGCTGTATAGAGAACAGTTTGAACATCCAGTGAACACCACATTGCAGTAGTCAATCCTACTAGAAATAAATGCATGAATTAATTTCTCAGAATCCTATTTATTTAGAAAGCGCCTTAATTTTGCATTTTTAAGATGGAAGAAACATGATTTGGACAACTTTGTAATATGCGCTTTAAATGACATGCTAGAGTCAAAGATAACTCCTAGATTGCGGGCTGATTCAATGAAATTAATGGTGATTCCAACTGAGTTAAATGATGACAAAATATTGTTGTGATCAGCGTCATTCCCTCCAATAATTTACATCTCTGTTTTATTAGTGTTTAAGGACAAGTAGTTCTCATGCATCCACTCCTTTAATTCACTAACACAACTAATTAAAGACAACATCAGAGAAATGTCATTTGATCTAAATGGGTTGTGACTTTGGGTCTGCCAGATGTCTTCCTATCAGAGTTTCTTCCAGTTTCCAATTGCCTTTGGATGTGTAGGACACCAAACTCACTGACACTTTGAATTTTTTTTTTTGTAAAGGCCTACGCTTCCAAGAGTAATCATTTTACAGTTTGCCGCTCAACATTTTACAGTTAAAAAAATGTGTGTTGTTGGGAAACATGACTGCATGTAATGGTAACTACTATACCTGCCATTGTGTAAGGGCTGGAAGCAATGAGATAGCTGGCATCAGAAGATCATAGGTACATATAGAGAAAGCACTGTGGACAGAATGTTTGCAATTAGATATTCTGTAGTATACACCAGAACCTTGAAAACATTCAGAGGAAGGAAGTGTGGTTCAGCTAGCTGGGAGGTTATATGGCCATTTTGTATGTGTTTTTCCAGGAGTCTAATAGTAATAGTAGACTCTAATAGTAATTTTTGCCATCAATAATAGCCAAACCATGTTAACATCATTGTGAGACAGATGGCTTGCTACTGAAAAAAAATTCTTCAAAGCATCCCAGTCGGTGAGGGGCTCTGGGATTTCTTTTTTCTTTTAAATATCAAAGATGCTCATCATTTGAATTTAACATGATTTTTTGCCTTTCCTCTTCCATGAAGGTACAAACGTTATCTTTTCCCTTTCCTGCCTCATCCTGAATCAGGAGATAAACAATTGACATTTCAGCCTTACCCAGTGAGCCTCTGTGCTAATGACCTTACGCTTTTATGGACACATACTGTACATGTAAACTGATCACTTTTTATTATTTGCTCCTCCTGCTCAAAGCAGTTCAGGAGTTAACAGGAACTTTCTCCCAACCTTCTCGCAGATTATCTAACAGCAGCCTTTTTACTGGCACTGCTGCTGGCATTGAGCTGAAGATTTCTGTGCCTATGCAACTTTAGTTGAGCAAATTGGCACTGTTTGCTAGTCAGGAGCTCATCTGCCAGTGCATGTTCTGGACAAAAAGCATCTCTGCCAAGTCCAGCTGGAAACAGTAGTTTGCCATCAAGAACACAATTCTTTGAATCTTGGAACTGCATGTGTATTTAAAAGCAGTTGGCTGGGTCTCAGCAGAATAGAGTATAGTGACACTTCTTGCTCACGTCAGCGGGCAGCAAGTCATAGGACAATGACCTCCTGCAAAGAGCAACTCCCTACTGTACAGTATTAACCCATTCAGGTTGGTATGTGCATAAAACTGCCTTAAGTGAAATAAATTAGAAAAAAAGGACACTTTTACTAAGGCCCTTAGTGGCTGACAAGATGAAATTTTAATAACAGGAAAAGAGTATGCAGGCTTGACAGAAAGGAAATATCAGATGTCTATTCAGGGGCCTACAGTTATGAATTCAACAGAATGAGCAGGATCCAGGAACAGTAGGTAACAAGCAAATAAACACACACTTTGAGAAGCAGGACATCTACTGTATGTAAACACAAGGAATTTGTGGATATCTGGTCACAAGGATATCTGATCATTCAATGTCTTCTTAAAGGTCAACAAAATGATTACTTTTTGGTACCATATTAATAATAGAGGATCCTTTGGGTTATTAGTAAGGAATGAATTAGATGGTAACTTACCAAGAAGTACTGGGGAAATAATTCTAAGTGAGATCTGTCACCCAAAGGTACCAACGCCTTTTCATATGCAATCGTTTATTTGCATAAAATTGGCTCATTACCATCATCAATCTAAAATTAATTTATTTTATAGGCAGACATATGCAGATGTGACAGTATTATACTATCAAGAAAGGCAAAGAGCAGACTGTACTTTTGATGTGTGCAGCAAGCTGCTGGAAATGTTCTACCAGACAGTAGTAGTCAGTGTTTTGTTCTACACTGCAGTCTCCTTGGGAAGCAACCTGAGCTCAGATGAAACACAATGCCTGAACCAACTTGTCAAGAAAGCCTGCTCCATCACTGGAAGCTGTTGTGGAAAAGAGGATGATGGCAAAATTTGGATGCTGTCATGAAAATCATTCTTCTTGTAAACAAGTATTAAGGTATGCAACATTATGGAATCTTCATTGTCACGTTTTATGTTTCAAAATGCATCACACATTCTCAATTGGAAACAGGTCAGTGCTGCAGGCAGGCCAGTGGAGCACCCACACCCTCCTCCCATGCAGCCATGCCTATGTAATGTGTACAGAATGTGGTTTTGGATTGTCTGGAAGGCAACGCATGTTACTCCAAAACCTGTATGGACTTTTCAGCATTAATGGTGTCTTCACAGAAGTGCATGTTACCCTTCCTCAAAGCACCGATACAAACCCATGCCATCACAGGCCCAGGCCTGTGGACTCGCAGATGGTAACAGTCTGCATGGTCCTTTTCTTCTTCTTCCGAAAAAGAACTGAAATATTAATTCGTCCAACCATAATACACATTTGCACTATGTGAAGGTTCATCTCAGAATTCTCCAAGCCAAGAAAAGTCAATGGTGTTTTTGGACACTGTTAATACAGCATACAGCTTCCTTTTTTGCACAGTAAAGTTGTAACCTGCATTTGTCAATGTAACTTTTTTTTACTTTTACATTTCTGGGAAAATTGTCAATACATGACCCATCTTTGCTTCTAAAGGATTCTGTCTTTCTTAGTGTAATCAATCACCTGTTGAACTTCATCTGTTTCTACTCACATTATTTTTTAATTAATTATTGACCCTAAACTACCCCATCCCAACTTTTGAAATGTGTTGCAGGCCCTCAATGGCAAGAATGGATGTATGAATATTTAAGTTAAATTAAGTTGACCAGACAAAAAATATTACTTATCTTGTCTTTATACTGTTGGTGATGGATTACAAGTCAAACTGAGTTTTTAATTTACTTCTTTCTGTCTTAGTTTTCTTTTCAGTGCCATCTTTTTCTGAGTTAGAGATGTAACCAGATATTGTGAATTCAAAAAGAGTTAACTTTCTTCACACTTTGTCTTGTATATTTAAGTCTGAATGGGTATATTTGCCATTTTTGCCCATCAATCTATAAATGATATTCCATAGTAACAAAGTGAAAACATGTTTTGCAACGTTTGCAGATTTATTAAAATTCAAGAACTGAAATCTCTCATTTATATAATTATTCAGACAATGTGCTATGGCACTCCAAATTGTCAGGTGCCTCCTGTTTCCTTTAATTTTCCTTGAAATGTGTCTAGAATTTGAATGGGGTCCACCTTTGGAAAGCAGAATTGATCGGACATCATTTAGAAAGGCACACACACACCTGCGTGTATGTTGTCACACACATGAGTTTACGAGGAAGCTGAAAGGACCTAATGAAATTCCACACCAGGCCAGCGGGTGGCGGGGTGCCCTAAACCCACCAATGTTATTTCTGCAGACCACATACGGGAAATTCTACCTGATTCAGCCTTGACAACCTCACTTCCGGTTCCGGCTCTAAGAAAGACGTCTTTTGCGGTTCCGGCCTAAATGACATAATTTCCTGAAAAGCACTTTAAAGCTGCCATCTTTGGCTTTACTTATTTGTTCAGTCTTGGACTCCAACCCATGCACATCAGTGTTATTCAACCAAACCCTTTTGCAGCCTAGGAAACTATACGGGTGGTTGCCCCAAACTTTTTTGAGTGTGTCGAGTCTGGTTATTTTCACAATGTATAAGGTCCCACAATTCATACTGCATGTCAGGACAAAAACTGAGCCATGGTCCATGGAACTCTCTGTAGACCTCTATGATAAAACTGTGGTGAGACATTGATCAAAGTAAGGGTATAAAACCATTCTAAAGCTATGAGCATTCCCAGGAGGACAGTTGCCTCAATAATTGTGAAATAAAAGAAGTTTGAAACCCCTTTGACTCTTCCTAATGTTGGTCGTCCGGCCAAACTAAATAATAATAAGAGTGTCTGGAAGGAAGCTACTCTTCTGTAAAAGGTATATTACAGACCACTTTGAGTTTCCCAGACACCATTTAAAGGACTTGGAGAGCATGAGGGAAAATATTCTCTGGTCTGAAGAGACAAGAATTGAACTCGTTGGGAAGAAATCCAAGCACTATGCCTAGAGAAGAACAATCTCTGCATATGGGTGGTCATGAAGCTATAGGGTGCTTCTCAGTGGTAGCAACAGGAAGACTGTCCAGAATTGAGGGAAGAAGGAATGCAACCAAATACAGAGGGATCTTTTAAGAAAACCTGAGGTGTGTATACTTTGTGAATCCACTGTAGATATAGTAGGCAGACAATAGATATAACAGACATACAATAAGACATTATACTTTTCATAATTACTATTACAACTGTGGTTCTTTCCAACTAACATTATGACACAAAGTTACTAAAGCCACACAGGTGCACTATTGCTGTTAAATACCAAAATAAATCCATAATATTCTGTAGTGCAAATGAAGCACAGTTAGGCTATACCACTTTTGCAAACATTCATGTATCCATACACATACACTCATAGTTATCTCACAGTTAAATATTCCCACAATTGCAAACCTTTATTAGACAGTTCCAGAAACTTTATGCTTTCTTTAAATGCTAATAACCAATATAAAAATTGGTCAAACATGTCACCCTTTACTTAACACAGGCTCATTCTTTCATAATCTTCAGAGTCATTCAATATGCAAAGGCACTAACATTTTAAAGCAATTCTACAATACATAAATGTAAAAAGACAATCAGACTACAGAGCATTTCACTTCAGACATTTGGTGACACTAACTGAAGCAGCAATAGTTCAATTTTCTTTCACTTCTGAGCTCAAGCACCACAAGAGTGAAAAATAATTGAGAGAGAGAATGTGAAGGTCTTTGTCATAGATTGAATATGTGTAGTTATTTATATGTACAGTATGTTATTATTTTTTTATATATTTGTATCTAAGTATTTGTTCTAGCTGACCGATTGTATTTAACCTGGCCTATGTCTTCTTTTTATCGTATAACAAACACACCAATAGCTTAAGAGCTTCAAACATTTCACAGAAATTTCAAATTGCAGTGATGATCTGTATTTCTGGAGGTTTTATTGATCACATCTTCGTATGTATCCTCTGTTACTGTATTCCTTAATAGTCTGAATACTTTTTTCTCAGACCCATGCAGGCTTCATATTACAGGCACAGATAATGGGAGGTGAGAGCTTAGGGTAGACAGCAGTGAGGCTGACAACTAAGAATAGCCAAGCTGAAGCGCAGAGGAATGTAAAATTAATTGTTTATTTATGTACTAATTTTACTGCTGGTTATTATTTGGGGGGGACCAGAGGAAAATGATTTTACTAACTTGGTGTCTTAAATTGTGTTAGCTATCAAAATGTCCAGAGTCAAGTAGTCATCCATTTTTGTACTGCATGTATATAGCTCTTCAGAATTATTTTTAGACTCTCAACTTCAACTATTTTCTTAAAATAAATCCCATTTTTATGCATCATAATACCTCACACCCATGCCAAGATTTGGAAGGAGCAGGGGGAGCTTTCACATCACTGTTCATGTGTTAATGCTTCTTTCATCACTTCTGCTCTAGCCTCTCTACAATTTGCTGCTCAATGCCAAGCAGAATGTACTTGCATGCCAAACTAAACATTAATAACAAACTGGTATTTAAGATCTACTTAACAAATTATTCAAAGACACCTTTTGTTCAGGAAATACTAACTATATGCATAAAAGGTTCTGACTGAGATTCTTTTATGGAATTATCCTAATAAAAAAGGGAAAGTTAGAAGTGCCTCCAGCAGCCTGGATCTTTGAACTAAATGCAAAGTCCACCGGATCCCTGCAAGCCTGGCACAGATTCAAAACAAGCCCACCAAAAAAAAAAAGGTCACGCATGGTTGTGTAAGAGGCATATCGAGCAATGCTGAGCAATTACGTGTGGTGGGCTTGGAAACACATGAGATGTGATTTGCCATATCAGCTTTTAAAATTATGAAATGGGTGATGGTGGGTGAGGATGTCAAAATGTTTGTGATGAAAGAGCACTTTAACTTAGTGATTAGCTCTAGTGCCTTACAACTCCAGGAAACAGGATTTTGATTCCAGTGCAGTCATATTCTTCAAATGATTATCTAAATTTCTGCTGAATAGCATGGTTGACCTCCTGTGTGCAGATAAGTGTGATTGGTGACTTTAAAGTGGAACAATGTGAGTAACACTATGTCTGGGGAATGACTGTCTTGCACTTGGACACCCCAGAATAGGTTCTGTCTCCTTATGAGCGTGAATTAGACTAAAGGATGGATGGATCTCTGTGATGAGACCATTCAGTGTTCTGACTCGACTCTCACTCTGTCAGCATTTCACTGCACACCAGCCGGATCTTTAGTCTGAATGGTTGTGCCATCAACGAGCAGCACTTTCTCTAGTCATAAATCTGAGTTGAAGTGCACATGAGATGCAAATGGCAGTCGTCTTTTGAATCTCAGACACATGAGTATCGGACACTGTCACGTTATACAGTCATAAAAACCCAAATATCATTTAATCCAAAAACATTCTGTTTAATTTATCTGCTACAAATTATATTTAGTTAAAAAAAAACACTCACATGACTATGAATATTATGAAATACTGCGGAAATCTGTTCTCTGAATTTACTGCTTGGTATGTGATAAACTGCATTGGGGAGAAATCAGAGTGAGCTTGGCAGATTGCCTTCTGGAGCATTTACAAAGCAAAAGGATTAACACCGCAGCATCTCCGCGCCAAGCATTTCAACACCAGTTCATTGCAGTGCACAGAACATGCAATTGAGAGGTGATTAATCAGTGATAAAAGAAATAATAGAACTAGAGAATAAACAATCTGAAATGAAAAAAAACAAGTCTGAGGACAAAAAAAAAAGAACAAGAATAAATCTCAGCAATACAGTGCCTTTAATCAATTTTATTGACATGGACTCTGTGTTTGTTTATGCACAGTTTGTATCAATTTCAGTCATCTTTCAGCCATGTCAGGTCATCCTCTCCTGAGCTCTCCAAAGTTGCCCATTTATGACTGGTAAGCTGCACTCAAGATTTAGGTGATGACCCATTTGTACCTTGAGCTGCTTGAATACTTCTGCTAAATGCAGAAGCTGCTCTTGTGAAATTGCCTTGCACCAATCTGCATTTTCAGTGCATCACCATGTTGTGTGAATCCTCCAGATGCTACATATTTAAGCTAGGTAGCTTAGCTCAATTAGATTATACAGTGTAGATATTTTAAAAATTTCACAGTTTACATTTTCTTATCACTATCACTAATCACTATTAATTAAATGCAGTTGTCTTTCACCATTTAAATAATTGGCTGTCATAGTACAAGCCCTGGAAATACAGACTATCTATCTATCTATCTATCTATCTATCTATCTATCTATCTATCTATCTATCTATCTATCTATCTATCTATCTATCTATCTATCTATCTATCTATCTATCTATCTATCTATCTATCTATCTATCTATCTATCTATCTATCTATCTATCTATCTATGTCATTTTTTTCTCAACTTTCCAAAAAATTACACCACAGTGTTTGTCAAATTAAAACTAACAAAACTGTTGTTCACACAAAGAGATTATTTTTAAGGAGTTAAAATGTTGAACAGTCCAGTGCTTAAAAACAGATTATTGGGACAATTTTATATTAGAGTATTATTTTCTTTCTTAAAGGTAAAAAAAATTACCAAATGTGAAAATAGAAAGAGATAAACTGTTTATTTTGTTAACAAAGGATATTTTACATTGTAAGATGAAAAAGTGTCAAGCTTCTCCTATTGGCTGATATCCTTTTCTAATGGAAATATCCACAATTCCAATAAGCAGGATTATGAAACCCACAAAAGGCACTTGTACTTCCCTGCTCTCATGTTCAAAGTTTATTACTAGAAGCGTCATCACATTTCATTGAGGCATTTCAAACAAATGGTTAAACATTAACATGTCACTGGTTTGATAATACAGTGTACAACAAAAGGCTAGCTCTATCAGACATAAGTGAATACTATGAATGGCAATCTGAAAAGAAGAGAAGAATGCCAAAATATCAAAAAAGGGTTTATTTAACAAAAATAAATTATAAGGAAGGATAAACAAGGGAGAACGAAGGAACAAAGCAAACAGAAACGAAACACCAACACCTGTGGCCTCCCTAAGTCTACTTAACACAATGTTGCAAATACAGTACTAGCTTCTTTGTGTTTATTTCTTTATTTTATTTAACTAACATTTTGAGTTTTATTTTTGCTGCAAAAACATTTTGTGTGTTTTCCTATTGGTGCCCCAGTGATGTTCTTAGTTGCTACATTGGTTAATGTCATCACACCTTCCACATCATCCCTCCATTATTATAAAGGAGAGCAGTGTGCTGCACCACTGTCTTCTAATCATTGGATAACAAAACAATCAAGCAGACTTCCTGTGCTTTTTGAAAAGTCTGGTTATGGAATTACTGTCTAATGTTTCTGACCTTACTTTCTTGCTCTCCGTTTGACTCAGCTGAGCCCTTTGAATTTGACACTCGGTCATTTGCCATCTTGGTTTTGATCGTAGCTTTTATTTTCTTCCTGTGTAATTAATTTTCCAGCATACCCTGTGGGTTGTGTCATTACACACAGGTCTTGAGCTTTGTTATTTGTCACCTCAATGTTACATGCCACAAGCACCTAATATTCTCTTTATCCCTTTTTCTCACTCTGGTTATTCTGGCCTTCCTCTCACCTTTTGAGGGAGATATTTTTAGAGTACTATGGAATATAGAGAGTAAAAGGTATGATATTCTGTGGCAGTTGTTATAAGCATTATGTTGTGTTATGCGATTTTTCTTACACATGTCTTGGTTTATAAAAGAAAATTTTGTGGGAGAACCAACATATATTTATGGCAACTCTGACCCATGCATATGCAACATTTCGAAAAAGTGCGGAACGACAACACCTTTGATCAACTTGGGAAATGCAGCCAAACCAGTTAAGTGATGACACGCACTCCTAATAATTCATATCACTGAACTGTTATTAAGTGTGCTGACATGATCAACGTATTAAACAGCAAATGTGGCGAGTATGAAGTATAGGCTCTATTTAGTTCCCTTTAAGAACTTTTTTTTTTTTTTTTCCATCAGTTTATAAAAGTTACCTGTTGTCACTTCTCAGGATTAGAAACCAAAGCACAGTAAAAATACTCTCATCATGAACTATAGCCTATTCATAGCCTAATTGTTTGACACATTATGGCTTGTCTGGTGTTGCTTGAATACTATGCAAATTGCCACATATAAAAGAAACAAGCATTTAGGGATTGGCAAGATTTTTTTTTTTGCCCATGATGACGTCTGGCTTATGAACCGGTTTAGGGTCCCGAGAGCCATTTGCTTTTCTTAATGTAATTGGGTCTATTGACAGCACTCATAGCAATAAAGGCAACTAGCGAGAATGATGCTGCTATTTTAACCATAAACAGTGACGTTCCATTAACATACAAGTCATCTGCTATACCAAAATGAGTCAAACATTATGTCTCAGTGGACTGGGTCAACTCATAATCATTTTAAGGCAAAACAGCATTGGCTGACAACTTGCTTACAGTGCTGCTGTATGTGATGGCTGTTCTGTTGGTAAAGTAACTCAGTTTATCAGATAGCTAATCCTACATACACTAATCATTGTAACAGCAATTACATCAGTACATGGGACAGGTGATAGTGGCTACCCGCTTTGTCACTGGTGCCTTACTCCTTTCTCCGACCCCCAGAATGCAGAGGAGAGGCACTATAATGCTGTGCATGCTCTTAAGTGCTCAGTTGTGGAGCATGCCATAGGACTCCTCAAATGCATGTGACTATGTCTCGAAGCGAGAGATGGGAGGCTGCTCCTCCGGTCAGTGAAGGTCTGCAGCATTGTGATTGCATACTGTAGGTATGAGGTTGATTAGCATGGACCATATATGGATGTTTCAGGGTGGCAACTGGGTGGGGTTTGAGGTGCATTTATGCAACATTTACAAAAAGATTGTGATTTATAAAAGGTAAATAGAGTAGAAATGTGCATACCCTTTGTAAATTAGATTTTTTTGGCATACACATTTATCTGTCCTTTGCTATACACATATTTTCACGCTTCAATTCACTCAGACTTTTATAAAGGAGACCCCTTGCCTCCAAGGCAGCTCCCAGTGTCCTATAGCATACGAGAGACAACAAGGCCACATACTTTACCTTCTGGGACTGTTTGCCCTCTAGTGGCCAGTAGGTGTTTCCATTTCCTGGCCCTCAGTTCCTCCCTTTGCCGGGTCACCCTGTTACTACAGGCAAAACACAGCAAAATCAGAACTGTTAAGTTGCCATCTGGACCAAACCAAAATCTCTCACTTCAACTGCTGGGTTCCTTCACAAATATCATCCGCAGAACAATGCACATGCTGCAGTGTCTGTCATAAATAGTAAGTTTTAACATGAGTCACATGATTGAAAATAAATAAAATATTGGTATTTGTTTCCCTGAAAAAAAAATCAACCTTGGAACTGATTATGGAAATCAATAAGACTGTAGTAAGGGTAATTCTTCTGTTCGATTTTCTTACTGTATGTTTTATTATAATATCTATCTTCTGTAAATGTTTGACTTAATAAATCTCAGTAGTGTTGACATTGACAGTGAATTACTGGATAGGACACCAGTAAAATTTGCTTCCTTCATTTTTATGCAATTTTTATAATGCTGTGGAATATACAGAATAAAAATATGATATTCTGCTTCAGATACAATAGGCTGTGGGGTACTAAAGTGCCAACAAAACCAAGTTCTAATTTCATTGAAGGTTTTAAATTGAATGAAAAATGGATGTCTTTTAAATACTGTGAGTAAAGTTGGACAATATGTTTGAAGCGGTACAAGTCATTCATGTGTAAAAAGTTGCCAAAAAATAAATATCTGAAAGAATAGAAATGAAATAAATGTGATCCTAAAACTGTAATAGTTTTAAATAAATATAGTTTTAAAGAAAAAGAAAACAGTGACAAAATGATACATTATAAAAAATGAAAACTGCAAGTTTTTAAAAAGGGGAGACCAGAATACTATTCTCTTTTCCACGCAACAAGAAAATGGAGATGAGAAGTGGTATATGCTAATCGTGAAATCGACAGAATTAGAAATTGGGGTGAAAAGTTAACCAGTTGTGAATATTTTAAAAAATCGCTTAATTTACTTTAACTAGCTCCACTGTAAAATTGTTACGGTTTCTTTGAAACTTCCTTAACATGGCTCTCCAACCCTCAACCATGCCTAGTGCATTTGTGTTCACATTCCACATGTTGTTTATCTCTGGCAATGCCTGTTGTTTACCATTTGCCTGGGAATAGTAATTATGCTATTTGGCCATCACCTCAGACTGTTTTTACATTGTTGGACTTCTGTTATTTCTTGCCATTGTACCGTTTAGTCAGTTTCTGGCGTTCCCTGGGTTTGTTTTGTTTTAGATCTTTAGTGTTCATGACCTTTATTTCAGGACACTAGACTAAGCCTTTGAGCTCTGGGTTTTGCCCTGATTGTGATTTGACATTTTGCCCACATTTTTCATAATACTTGTTTCAGCTGCCTTGTTTTTCACCTCATGATTTACAGATCTTAGCCTTTTGGGACTATATATTTGTTTGTTTCATTGCTTAGCTCCCTTATTTGATTCAGCCTCCTGGATAGGTTCCTTTCATTGTGCAGCACCAAGCTTTGAGAAAAGGGTCTCTCATTTGGAAGACAGATAGAAAAATGTATTTCCAGAGTTGGCTGCATACCATTGTGAAATAATAGACATGTTAAGTACGATTTATTGTCACAGAAAATGTAACATCTTAAAAGAAATGCATTTATTGCTGTGCATTAAAAAGAACTATATCAATAAAAATGAATTCAACATTCTGGGTTTGAATCCCATGCCTATAGTTTGACATGTCTGCATGGTTTCTGCCCCGCTTACTCCAGATTTTCATCCACACATCGCCAAAGACATGCGGGTTTGGTTAAGTGGTGATTCTGAATTGACCCTGAACGAGTGTGGGTGGGCAAACAATGGGCTCTGCTCCTTTGACACTTGGCCCTTATGTGGTGTAGAAAAGATAGAATTCTTGCAGATCCTGCCAGATTTACTGGATCGGTTTAACCTGTAAATAGGGCACCTAAAATGACATTTTTCATATTCATTTGGTAATTTGTGATGGGATACATTATTCACAGTCATGATGCTTAAATCTCATTTATAACATCATCTATTTGTACACTTTTTGTCACCTTTAAAAATTTCCAGCATTCACTGGGAAAAGGCAGGCACTGTGAGATTTGATTAACGCACCCAAAGCGTGGACAAGTAGCTACAGTAATAATTAAAAAATAATTATTAATTACATTTATGTAGTGTTTTTCCTTACCTTCTCAAAGCACTTTACATAGACAGTTGGGAGCCATTTTAACTTCACCTACCACCAACGTGTAGCATCCACATAAATGGTTTGATGGTAGCCATTCTTGCATCAGTATGCTCACCACACATTAGCTATTTTGTAGTGAAAGGGTGAGAAACAGTTAGCTAAGAAAGAACAGGGGATGATTAGTCCATGGTGGACAGATTGGCCAGGACATCAGGGAACACCTCACTCTTTTTCTAAAGGGATCTTTTATGGCCATAGACAGTCTGGACTTCACTTTTACATCTCATCCAAAAAATGAAACCATTTTTCAGAACAGTGCCCCTATCAGGGTGCAGTAGTATTGAAATCCACACACAGCCCACAGGATAAGCACCAAACCTCCCCCCACCATGACCTTACTAACACCTCCAGCAGCCCCACAAGCTTTTCCAAGAACCAAGAACTGCCCAGGCTCAAACATGCTTAGCAGCTAGTGCAGGTATTATGGCTGCTGGTAGTAGAGTATGTGTTCCATAAAGTGGCACCTTTTTATAGATTAGACAAAAAAATTTTTGACATGTTTAGCTTAGAATGGTTGACCATTTTTATGATCTGTGGTAACCATAAAAATATGACAGGGCCATAGGTTTTCGACTCTTAAACTGCAGACACTGTCTTATCTTCTACCTTAGCCTGGACCAAGCTAATACAAAGTATTTGTACTGTGGTATACATCTTTCCTATTTATTCAAACATAACACATTTATGATCATCAGGGAAGATATATAGATCCTGTATGTGCCAAAGTGTGAACAGACAATGTAATGGAAACAAAATAAAAATGAAACGTTGGTATCTGTGACCAACTCATTCACCTTCCCTAATATTCTAAGCCTTTTAACACGGCCCTGAACACTTTGAGCAAACTTAGTTGATCAAAGCAAGAGTTAATTGAAAGAAGAAAGATGAAAAACCTAAAATATGAGCTGAGGACCGGAGGGGTGTCCAGAAGAGCAGCTGAACACACTTTATTTTTGTTAGTTTTATGGCTACAGCTAAAGTTTAGGCTGGCCTTGGCACACTGCCATCCCACCTTTATTCCAGATGTTGCCATGGCGAGGCTCTGGGGCGGTATCCAGGCAACCCAAGGGGGAAGGCAAGGGAGCAGGGGGTTGCCTGGCTCAAGGCCTAGTTTGAAGAGAGAGAGCGAGCAAGCGAGCGAGCGAGCGAGAGTCACTTCACTAGTTAACTTCCTCTGGCTTTACTTTTTATTATTTTCCGTAGGAAGAACCTGGTTTTAATTTACCCCTTGTGTTCAGTGTTATCCTCCCCTAGATATCCCAAATGTCTATTTTGTTGTTCCTGCTCTATTGATCCTAATTTAAGGCACTAATTGAGAGTAAAAACATTGCTATTCCTGTGCTGCCCACCAAAAATGTTCCCTCCTCCCCTTCCCAACTAGATACATTTACAGAATAAACTGACAGTTTTGGGTGTGATAGTATTAATGTGAAAAATGCAACCCTTTCCTCCATCATAAACCAACAGATGCAAGATAAATGGTATATAAATAACAATTAGGTGAACTGTAGGTTAGCACGTCAAAGCCTCCAGTGTTGAGATTGCAATCATACTTGATACAGCCTCTTTCAGAAGTCATTTTAAATTGGTTCGACTCCTTCTTGTCCCTTCTATGTTTAAGGAACAACAGTTCACACACTTCTAACAGAGAAATTGTGTCCTGAAGCTTAGTTGACTCACTCAGGTTCACAGAATATGCCAGTAAGAGAAATTAATTTAGCAATATTGAGATTTATACCTCCAACCTTTAGCCACTAAGTCCTGTTGTCTGTCAGGAGAAAGCAAGCCATGAAATAAAAACAAAACACTGAACTGTTTGTCAGTACAAAAACAATTGTTTTCAGTAGCTTTCAGATAGATTCCTTCAATAAATGACAAGAGATAAATAAAAAGACAGGAGATGGCAGTGTAGCTATCTCTGTTGTTGTTGTGTGGGTTTGAACTGGCTTCGTTATGAACCCTGATGGCTACAGCAATTGACAGTTCAATGATTCTCTGATGGGCACCGGGGCGGCTGAGATGGGTGTGGGCCTGTGAATACAGAGACACTGGTTCTCAGAGCTCAGAGGCTGAGACAGCCCTGACCTTGAGGCCCTCTTTTCCCTGTTATGTAATCAGAATGTACTTTATCTGGAATGCAGTTAGACATTTATTTTCACTCTAATGCTCTTTTTGAATATTTATTTTCTCTCATCATGAGGAATCACCCTGGTGTAAATAAAAAGAGGAGCTTGAGAGGAGAACAGTGGGTAAAAAATAAACTGAACAAAAGGAGAATGAGAGAAAAATAGTGAGGAAGTCGAAAGTATTTCAAATGTGTGACAAATCCAGAAGAAAGTGTTATGACAGCAGAAAAGAGTGACTGTATGTTATGTATGTTTATGTATTGTGACCTGTAAACAGTACTAAGACTACAGGGAAGAGAACTCAAACAAAAGCCATTCTATATTTTATATATTTTATATTAGAAATACATAATTTTTCTTGTGCATCACTGGACTTCAGTGTTGCATCAACACCCAATAAAGTTCTACAAGTGCTTATAAATCTTATTTTTGGAAACTGTCTTCTTTTTCCTTTTCCAAATACACCCTGATTGCAAAATAATATGCTCTCTGTAGGACATAATTACTTAACTCTGCCAGAGTGGTGACAATATAAAGTACAAGGGGGCTCCACCCCCTGCTCGCTTCGCTCGCCTACCCCCGGTGTTGGGTATCCTGAAATACATTAGTCGAGCTCGTTCATTTTGGAGCCGTGCCCACTTTGCCCGCGGCATTTCAGACGCGCGTTGTAGGTGTTGTAGGATAAACGCGAGTTTATCCAGGCGGGCTTGTGTTTGTATATCCATCAGTCGAGCTCGTTCGTTTTGAACCCGTACCTGCTTTGCTTCCGCAGTTTCAGACGCGCGTTGTAGGTGCCTGCGTTCATTGATCTTATCCAGGTGGGCTCGTGTTTGTATCGTTGAGCTGTATTGTGTTTGAATTTGGTGTAAAGCGTTCAGCAGTTTGTACAATCCCAAGCAGCACATTATTCCTAACTTCACTCCGCAGTAGTGCCACTCACAATATGGCGGTGACGCCTGCGCCTTCACTCTGCAGTAGTGCCACGCACAATATGGCGGTGACGTCTGCGCCTTCCATACTATGTCGGGTTTCACTATGCTGTGTAGGCGCCTTTGCCTTTCGTACTTTCCCGCGCCTTCCGACGCGCGATGTAGGCGCCTACACCTTCCGTACTATGTCGGGTTTACCTCTGCTGTGTGGTGTGGACGTTTAGGGTTCCGTATTTTCTGGGCTTGTTGCTTTATTTCTTATTTCTGTTAGTTGAGCTCTTTCATTGTTGGCGGTGTATAGCGCGTTGTAGGCGCCTGTGCTTTCCGTACCATCTCGGGTTTGATTATGCTGTGTGTTGTGGACTTTTGTGGACTCTATAGTCTGTCCCGTTTTACTCTGGGGCGGGGGGCTGTATCCTCTTTTTTGTGTGGCTGTGTTGTTACTGCTTTCCGTACTATCTCGGGTTTGATTTGTGAACCTTTGTGGACTCCGTAGTCTGTCCCGTTTCACTCTGGAGCAGGGCTCTGACTCCTCTTGTTTGTGTGGCTGTGTCGTTCTTAGTCTCTCCCGTTTCACTCTGGGGCGGGGGGCTGATTCCTCATTTTTGTGTGGCGCCTGCGCACTATGTCTCCTGCGTCCATGGGCATGTACCTGCGTCCATATCCGGTTTACCATTCTCGGTTAGTAATATGGATATATACACATCTTGCCACACATGTGTGAACCGGGATCTCCCATGCTGTCACAAAGGGCATTTTCTCTTACTTTCCAAAGCTCCGAGAAGATGCCCAAAGAGGGCTTGCAGTCCTAGCAGTGACACCCTATGTAAGCCAGCCCTTTCTGGCCAGGACACATTAAAGACAACTAACCCCGGAAAGTGGTGTCTCATTTGAAACCTGGACTTGAGTTTGAACAAGCTCCTGAGTGAGAACTAAGAAAACGCAAATGCTATGGAAAACTTTTCTATTGTGATGTTGCGCAACCTTTTCTTTTCTGTTTTATTTAAAATTAGGATAACCTGGTTGGTACACCAATAATTCTTGTTGTCCCAACTAGTCACTATGTACATATAAATATAATGTATTATATTATATTAGGGGTGCTGATTAATCTGCATTAATGTGTGTGATTACCAAGTTTAAAATTTCAATGATCACATTTTATAACGCAGCATTTAGCAGTGTTAATTAAATCAGTAATTTGACCACATTTCACTTGCAGAGTGGATGAAACTGTATCTGGTAGAAAAGGATCTGAACCATGTCACTATGCTACAGAATTCCTGCATCTACACTGGCCAATCATGTTCTCTTTAACCTCATTACAATTATTTCAGAGATCACTTGTCCGCCACTAGTCTCAAACATGCCACCCTTCCTAAGTCTTTAAATCTCCAGTTTGCAGTGGCTATTGAAAACGCCTTTTGTCGGAAGAGCACGAGTGGAATGCAGGCTGTCAGAATGTAAAGCATGTGAAGAAGAAAGTGATTTGTCATGTTAATGACAGTTCTTCAGAAATGGCCAGTGTAATCTTATGGCTATCAAGTGTCATTTTAAGCGTTAACGCAGCAAACACTTTCTCTCTCAATGAGAAAGTGTCTCATATGCTAGTCCAATCTGAGAATTAATACATTGGTCTCTTTTTTTTTCCTTTCTTTTCAACTTGCCCTTTAGGAAGAAATGCATGTTCAGCTTGTACTTACTCAAATAGTACTTGTTAAATGTTCAGATTTAAGGTCATTGTTTTACTCTAACACTAGAATTACCAAAGCCTACGAAACAACTCGTAAATTTTTTGTCTTGTAAATGTGCCAATCAAGACAAGTAGCAAGCAACCTACAATTACCACACCCCACTGCCGCTGAACTGGTACAAAGTTCTCCCAGCTCATGCCTTGATCATCTAGCTGGGAGTGAAGTGCTGGAGTTTTAGAGTGGAAATAACAGATCGTTATTTGGAACACATGCATTTAATGTGTGTTTCGTTTCTACAATATTCTGTGTAAACACATTGTTAAAACAGAAACGTTTTTCATATTTTAGTTATAAATGACAAAATGTAGGCATAAACTATATAATGTGTGAAGCCTGAAGTCCAAAGATCAAGTAAACACTTTCACAAAAGGTTCAAGGGTAATGCAGCAGTTTCTGTGACGCAGCAGTAAGAATTGCTGACTTGTAATCAAGAGTCTCCCAGTTCGATCCTGACTGCCTCATATATTTACCATTTTGAGTAGTGAGCTGCTCTTATTATTAATATTATACAATAAACACATACGTTTGGTTTGCGTCGTTTACTATACATTTAGGGCGGCACGGTGGCGCAGTGGGTAGCGCTGCTTCCTCGCAGTTGGGAGATCTGGGGACCCGGGTTCACTTCCCGGGTCCTCCCTGCGTGGAGTTTGCATGTTCTCCCCGTGTCTGCGTGGGTTTCCTCCGGGCGCTCCGGTTTCCTCCCATGGTCCAAAGACATGCAGGTTAGGTGGATTGGCGATTCTCAATTGGCCCTAGTGTGTGCTTGGTGTGTGGGTGTGTTTGTGTGTGTCCTGCGGTGGGTTGGCACCCTGCCCGGGATTGGTTCCCTGCCTTGTGCCCTGTGTTGGCTGGGATTGGCTCCAGCAGACCCCCGTGACCCTGTGTTCGGATTCAGCGGGTTGGAAAATGGATGGATGGACTATACATTTATAGTACTTGTAAAAGTTAGCGTTTTTTTTTAACTTTCATTCTCTCAGTCATGCTCACGATACATACTACTGCCCACCCAGAGATCTGACGCTGTTAGCTTTTATTTGAAACTGGGAATAACTGTAGATGTGAGTGGTGTTTTGAGACAATGGAACTGGACATTCTCTGATCTGGATGGATAAAAGATGACACATAAACGCTGGTGAATCTGCCTGCTTCGTATCTCACCATCACTTAAATTTTTTTTAATCAGTTTTATTGAGTGTTCCCGCTCACACTGAATTAGTATGCACCTTATGGTCCATGATGTCAAAGCCGCACTGACAAAAAAACAGAGACATAGGTATATATGATATTTAGAATAACTCATTTTATGACCTGTATAGTACATTTTGGAAAACATTGTGGCACGGATGCAACATTATTCATATTATTCATATTCATTCACATAACATCTTGTGGTTGTAATCAGTGACCACATGTTTTTTTTTTTTTTCCCATCTTGCCAGTGTCCACTTTTGTTAATACACACACAAGGACCGTCCTTCTTACATTTATGACATGTGTACCTGTTGCAATGTACACACTTCTTTCTATACTATTACATTGAAAGGGCACCTGACACTAGCTAAGTTTCCATCCAGTTTTTTGCGACGTTTTGTTATCGACAAACAGAATATACGTAAAAAAAATGTGCGAAATTTGCTGTCTCCAGCCTGTTTCCATCAAACTGGCTTTTTATCGATAAAATGGTGTGCGTGATGACGTCACCCCCCCCCAAAACGAACTGTCGCATAACTTTTGTTGTATTGCGAAAAAAATCTGCCCTTGAGCTGTTTCCATACATAATTTTGTGTATGTCGCAAATTATCTACCTTTTGTTTTCCACGTTACGCCCCCTCCACTAAACAAAGAAACAAAGAAATGGAGAGATTATTCAGACAGTTTTTTGAAATTTGCCAGCTTACTGTTATTTCAGTTTCACAAATAATTGGAATTGTACATAATATCCGAAGACGACAGCAGAATGAAGCAGTTGCTTGTCTGATAGCCCTAGAGCTCGAAGAAAGTACCAGTGCGACAAAACCCACGGGTATGGGAGAGACGACGGAATAAGACCTTCTGGGAGGAGGTGGTGGAGAGACACTTAACAGAAAATCTCTGGCTGCAACATTTTATAATGACACGGCCGACGTTTGAGATGTTTTGAAGATTCATCAGTCCTGATGTTGCGCCCATCACAGGTTGCCACCGACCACCGGTTCCAACCCAAAAGCGGATTGCCATCGCCCTTTACAAGCTGGCAACCTGCGCCGAGTATAGAGTAGTTGGAGAAACTTTCAGGGTTAGTAAAACTACCGTCCATTGATGTGTATATGCTGTGTGTACCGCTATTAAAGAAAAATTAATGCGGCGTTATATCAGACTTCCGACTGTAGCGGAGGCCAATGAAATTGCATACCGCAATTCCTTGGTGCATCTTGTGCCACAGATTTACGGTGCGCTGACGGAAGGCTACCGCGATTACATTAATCGCAAAGGGTGGCCATCTATTGTTCTCCAGGCCCTTGTTGATGACAGGTGCATGATACGAGACATTTGCGTTGGCACTCCTGGAAGTGCCGATGATGGATCTGTACAGGTGAGCCTACCTTTCAACATCCCTTCTCAGTGCGATAACAACTGAATTAACCTGCTTCCCTTAAGGTTTTTAATTAAAACTGAAATTTGAATTAATACAAAATAACGACGTTTAATCAAAAAAAAACCTCTCTTCATCAGACCATGCGAACCGCTCCGCCATTCTCGTTTTGATTGCACGTGATGAAAATGTGACACATTTATTTGCGTTAAAGCCCTTTTTTCCGACAAAAACTGTTTCCAATGTAGTTTTTGCGACATCTGAAGTATCGATATGGAATTTATGCGCTAAAGTGAAACGGAAAAATATTATGTCGACATGTACAACATTTTATCGATAATTAGCATTTCCATCAGCTATATCGGTAAAAAATTTGAAGCGCTAAATATTTTTTCGCAAAAACTCCTTGGATGGAAACCTGGCTACTGACTCAGTTTACTTTCCTGGGGAAAGCGTCTGTTTTAGAACAGAAGCTTGTCAATGTTGCATCCTCCTTTTCTTTTTCCATCGCTTTTTCTAGTAAGAAGCGACGACGAAGTTCCACTGCAATAATATTGCATTAGTGCAATGATGTTTTCTGATTGGTACTATTCAGGTCATAAAATGATTCCTTCAAAATGTCACATATATTGTCTCTTTCTTTTTTTCTCCAGTGCTGCGTTGACACCATGGACCAGAAGGTGTGAGCTTATTCAGTGTGAGCAGAAGCACACAGGTGTGGAATAGAAACCACAGGATAGAGAGAAGTGTGTACATTGCAACAGGTACACATGTCATAAATGTAAGAAGGACGGTCCTTGCGTGTGTATGAACAGTTAACATTTAAATTTGATGATTGCATACAGGGTGGAACTGACCTCTCTTTATTATTCTTTCCTCTGCATGTCCTGGAGTACAAAAGAAACACCCCCATGCACCCAAAAGTGGAGACTGAACGTGACTGAGAGAATAAAAGTGGGAAAAAAAAGCTAACTTTTACAAGTACTATAAATGTACATCAGCTGTTACAGATGCAAACCAAATGTATGTGTTTATTGTATAATATTAACAATAAGAGCAGCTCACTACTCAAAATGGTAAAAATATAAAGCAGTCAGGATCGAACCGGGGGACTCTTGATTACAAGTCAGCAATTCTTACTGCTGCGCCACAGAAACTGCTGCATTACCCTTGAACCTTTTGTGGAATTTTTAATTTGATCTTTGGACTTCAGGCTTCACACATTACAGTATATAATTTATGCCTTGTGAGAAACCAGCCCGGCCACAGACAGACAGACACCGAATGTCCAGAGTACACACGCTTTTATTTATCTAGCTCCAATTAAACAGTAGCACAATGCCTAAACCGGCCAACTCAGTCTCTTTCTCTCTCTCGACTCTCTTTCTTTCTTTGCCCTCCTTGGCCACCTTCTCCTCCTGACTCAGACTCCCATCTTCTCCCGCTCGACTGTAGCCTCAAGTGGAGTGCGGAGTCCTCCTTTATACAGCACCTGGAAGTGCTCCAGGTGTTTCTTGATTAACATCCGGGTGTGGCGGAAGTGCTGCATTTGGATTCAGCTCCTCTTCTGGCAGCACTTCCTGTTGTGGTGGAAGTGCTGTCGATCACCGTTCTGGAGTTGTCCAGGTGCCACCTGGTGGTGGCCACGTCCTGCCCACAGGGTTGAGTGTCCCGGCTCTGTGGCCCCCATGCAACCCAGGAAGGCTGCCCTCTCATGTTCCGGGGAAAATACTGCCCCTCTCCCAGTCCTTCCCGTCTCCCGGAGGAGCAATGTCCCCGGACATCTGTCACAGCCTATATTTTGTCATTACTAAAATATGAAAAGCTTTTCTGTTTTAACAATGTGTTTTACACAGATTATTGTAGAAACGGAACACACATGAAGTGCTTGTGTTCCAAATAACGATCTATTATTTCCACTCAAAAACTCCAGCACTTCACTCCCAGATAATCAAGGCATGAGCTGGGAAAACTTTGTGCATGTTCTTCTGTGGTGAGGGGATGGAATAGTAGGCTGCTTGCTGCTTGTCTTGATTGGCACATTTACAAAAAAAAGAGACTGGCGGAGAGGTACGAAGGGATATAAGTTTTTTCGTAGGCTTTGGTAATTCTAGTGTTAAAACATGCCATTAATTGTTTTTTTTAAATTCCTTTGTGTTCATTCTACATTAAATGAATGATTCAGTGTGTATTTACTTCATGATTGATGTATTAATTTTATAATTACTTGTTTTAGTGTTAGATGTGATTAATCACAATTAATTTCATATATTTATGTGATTAATTTGTTCATTTTTTATTTGATTCCCAGCCCTAATACATATGTATACATTGTCAGACACAAGAACATGGTTAGGATTTAATAGGGTCCAAAATGAAGACATGTGGAGAGGTAAGATGTAGAAGGAAAAAACATTTGAGCTGAGCCACCATTTTCCAGCTTAGAATGAATGAGAAGACATCTGAAGAAGACCTGTGATGCAATTTCCTCCATGTTTCTAGACCCACTTCTTCCAGCATAAAGATATAAAAATGCAACAGATATCAGAAATTATCATTTGATAGTCCACTGCTCTAGAGGAAAGAGCGATCACATACTAAGGATCCACAACCTTGTCAGCTCAAATTATTTCTTTTGTTGCTTTCTCTTGCCTTTGGCAATTCAACAGGATTTTTCCTGGCTTGACCCCAACACTGTACGTGGTTCTCTAATATACAGGGTGGTCCACATATAATTATGCAATTATTGCATTGCATTGCATTAAAAGTTGCATAGTTAGATCTGGACCACCCTATACAGTATCCATCCATCCATTATCCAACCCATCCATCCATTATCCAACCCGCTATATTCTAACTACAGGGTCACGGGAGTCTGCTGGAGCCAATCACAGCCAACACAGGGCACAAGGCAGGAAACAAACCCCGGGCAGGACACCAGCCCACCGCAGGGAGCGCACACACACACACACACACACATACACCAAGCACACACTAGGGACAATTTAGAATCGCCAATGCACCTAACCTGCATGTCTTTGGACTGTGGGAGGAAACCAGAGCACCCGGAGGAAACCCACACAGACACGGGGAGAACATGCAAACTCCACACAGGGAAGACCCGGGAAGCAAACCCGGGTCTCCTAACTGCGAAGCAGCAGCGCTACCCACTGTGCCACCGTGTCGCCCATATACAGCATATGTATACATATAAATACATAGTACCAAATAATTCATAAAACCAACACAGAAAGTTATTTGCATTAGTATGACAGGTATACATTAACAGAGCCAGATGTAATAATGTAATGATGTGAGAACTGTTGGAACTCCATTCACTATAACTAAATGCCAGAAGAAATATGCTTAAAGTATTTTTTATTTGCATGCTTAGAATTATTATGTTTGTTAAGGGGTGCTTTTTATTTTTTCTTTTTACTTTTACTTTATTTTTGCCCACAGTTTCTATCCCAAACTCTTTTCTAATTTTTTAACTTCCTTCTTTACAATTGACTATTTGTTATTGCTCTATCAAAATAATTACTACTATTTTTGCTTTTATCGCCATATTTTGCTCTTTAATTTAATCCATAGTTCTTCACTGCTAAATTATTAACTTAAGTACAATTATATCTAGCAGGAAACCCTCATTTTTAACGTCTCTTCTCCATTCTAAGCATAGGGAAAGATATAATGAGAATTTTAATAATTGCAGTTTGCATAGTACAGTATTTCAGTTTGCTTCCAATTAATATTCAATTTTTAGTTTTACCTATTTTTTACATTTTAAATACTACTACAGACATATGTTTTAGGAATGTTTATCACACGTACTATCTTAAACTAATCAATGAACTAACAATTGTTTAATATCTAAACAATTTATTATTTAACTATTGTCAGGAGGTGGTACTTGTATATTTTGAATGTGCTGTGTTTCATGACATCAGGGAATCTGATGTATGGAGTGGACAGAGTAGAAACACAGAGGTAGACATTCAAATGCACCTTATTCCATGCTCTTACTCATTCTGAAACATACCCTGTTGCATAACTGGTTGTAAGGATCGGCAGTTGGAATTTTTCAAACATTTCAAGACAAAATGTGAATTTTGAAACACATTGAATGTTAAAACACATTATCATAAGCACGACAACAGCCACACAAAAAATGTTTGGGACAGTCACCCATATATTGTTCCTGCTGTAGTGGACAATTATTAGGTACTGATTTGTACAGGTTCAACTCCACAACTGAACTGATTTGCTGGCACAAAGATGGCGGCTATTAGAGAGAATGGAGGAAGTGACGTCATCACTGGGGCCGAAACTGGATGATGTAATTGAGGCCAGAAGTGGCATCACTGGGGCCAGGTGGAATTTCCCGTAACTGTTCTGCAGAGAAACGAGAGAAAGTGTCAGTGGACTCTGCCACCCCCTGGTCTGGCATGGAATTACTTTCATTCAGGCCCTTTAGCTGCCTCCCATGTGCACATGTGTGACAACATATACAGTACATTTTTACTTTTTACGTGTCGAAAACGAAAACAACAAATACTGACAATTCACTACATTTTGTAACCTGCAATGTTAAAGTTCGCAATAGGACAAAAGTTTTGTTACATCCCAGCTCTTTGAAAGCAAATATAATCAGAATCAGAATATATTTATTGTCATTGTAACAAATACAACAAAATTAGGTGCAGTCCCTGTGGTGTCACAAAACAAAACTCCGAAGGGTAATACTTTTGCATGGGAAATATTTAAAGAAAACAATCAGAGGAGTGAGAATTTTGATTCATGAAGTAATCTCCTTCATAGCTATCAAGACAATATTAGATCCCAAAAGGGCATTAGTTTATGAAGGCAGGGAAAGTGAACAAAACAAAATTAATTCTGACTAATATAAATACACCAGATCTGGATTATAAAGAATTTATGTTTAAAGTTTTTGAATTGCTTCCCAGTATGAGTTCTTATAAGTTTTAATTTTTATTTGTACACTAGCAAAATACCCACGCTTCGCAGCGGAGAAGTAGTGTGTTAAAGAGGTTATGTAAACATATATATACATAAACATATATACTTATATACATATCTACATATACACATATCTACATATATACATATATATATATATATATATATATATACATATAGACATCCACATATATATACATATATCAACATATATATACACATACATATACACACATATATACATACACACACATATATATATATAAATATATATACTGTATATACACATACAGACACATATATATATATATACATATAGCAAAATACCCACGCTTTGCAGCGGAGAAGTAGTGTGTTAAAGAGGTTATGTAACCATATATATACATAAACATATATACATATATATACATACACACATCCACATATACATATACATATATATATATATATATACATATATATATATATATATATATATATATATATATATATATATATATATATATATATATATATAGATATATATAGATATAAATATAGACATACATATATACATTCACATATATATATATATATATATATATATATATATATATATATATATATATATATAGCAAAATACCTGTGCTTCGCAGCGGCGAAGTACTGCTTTAAAATTTTAAATAATAAACTGAGGGAAATTATACCAATAATTATTTGTTAAGGATCTCTTTGTATACCATGTTGTCAGTTCGCCCCTCCGGTTGTAATATGACCAAGTTGTGCGCTGAGCTTACTCTTGAGCATGCAACGTATACTTGGCCATATGAAAAGCAAATCAAGAACAGCAAGACCGCGCCAGCTGCGGAGCTCAGCTCGGAGCGAAATGAAGTGAATGAAATGAGGTGAATGGGAGGGGAGATGATCACGTGACTCTAACACCCGCCTTAACTCTCCATCCCTCCACAAACACAGTCTCTCGGATCCCAACTCTCCTTTATATATATATAGATAAATAGCAAAATACCCGCGCTTCGCAGCGGAGAAGTAGTGTGTTAAAGAGGTTATGAAAAAGAAAAGGAAACATTTTAAAAATAACGTAACATGATTGTCAATGTAATTGTGTTGTCATTGTTATGAGTGTTGCTGTCTTTTATATATATAATAATATACACACACACACACACATAAACATATATATACATATACATATATATACATATCTACATATATATATATATATATACACATCCACATAAACATATATATACATATACAAATTTACATATCTACATATATATATATATATATAGACATACATATATACATACATACATTCACATATATATATATATATATATATATATATATATATATATATATATATATATATATATATATATATATATATATATATATATATATATATACATATATATATATATATACACTGTATATATACATATCTACTTAGTGGCTCCTGTATTTAGGATATAGCAGGTTGGATAATGGATGGATGGACATTTGTATGCATAGCCCCATTTGCCCGTTTTCGTTTTTTTTCTTTCTTCAGTAATATTTCAGCAAACCCGGAGCTTGTCAGTTCAAATCGTGGTACTGACACCACTGTGTGACCCTGAGGAAGTCACTTCACCTGCCTGTGCTGCAAAAAACAAAAGTAATGTAACAAATTGTACCTCAGATGTTGTAAGTTGGTGGAATAAAGGCATAAGTAAAATAGATAAATATGTATTATATACATAGGAACTATTCATTTATTTTCAGTTAAGTCATCTGCAGCAAACTTTTATAAATGAGGGTTTCAAACTGTTTCTTCTTTATTGACGTTTTCTCTTGGAGAGCTTTTTTCATTTCATTGAAAATGAAAGCAGCAGCTGCCAAAATATGTAGCTTTCTTATTAATTTTTCAACATTGTATAAAATAAATGTATAAAGTAACATAAAAGGTTTAAATACTGGTTATTCTTTTACACTAAAATATTACTACAGAGATACAAAAAAAGTAAAATGGATATGTTCTTTTTCTTTAAGGAGATTAAATATTACTGAAGAAAGAAAAAAAAAAATTAAACAGCCAAATGGGGCTATGCATATGAACTTAAAAGGTTTAAATAAAACAGAAATATATATTTTATTTTTACTTGCTTAACTTGTGGAGGGTGTATCCTGTAGCAAAGCCCTAACTTTTTTCGTGAAAGCCCGTTTCAGTCAATAAGTCTTAAAAAAACGTGTAAAGATATTGACAATAAGCTAAGTCATCTGCAGCAAAGTTTTATAAATGAGGGTTTCTCCTTTTTAGACAATAAGCTACGCAAACCCAGGAAGACATGGAATCGTTTAAATCAAGTATCATTACATCTTCCTTTCTTAAAGAGAAGTAAGGCAGTACTTATAAGCTTACATATTTATATATAGACATACATATATATATATATATATATATATATATATATATATATATATATATATATATATATATATATATATATATATCCGAAGCCGTGCAAGCACACTCTTTTGAGAATGCAACGTATAGTTGTACAGAAGAAAAGCAATCTTGCCTCAAATGAATGGCAACCTTTTGTAGGTCTATGAAGTTAATTTACACTTTAGGTTTACACGGTGCTTTCTTTCCGAAGTACCTGCACTCATGAATATGTCTTTATGTGTCAGTCGGTCAAATCCACGCGCTTCGCACCGGCGAAGTACCGCTTTTAAATTTTTATTAAGAAGAAAATAAACCGTTTTTAAATTGAGGGAAAATATACTAATAACAGTTTGTTAAGGATCAGTTTTTTTGTGAAGCTGCCTTTACTCGAGTGATCACTTCGACCTGACTTGGTGGCCAAGTGTAAACGTTACCTGGAAGTAACCACCCATACAATCAGATTGTGAATCTGACTACGAATGCCGTGAATGTAATTACACACTCACTGCACTTGCTTACAGTAATCGAACCTCGGACAATGCACACGTTTAATTGCACGTGTTAATATGTATGCTTACACAGTATTAAAAGACACTCAAAAATTAACGTCATTTACCATCAGCCACGGTGCCTTCAGTTGTGAGAAGCAGATCATAGAATGATTGAAAATAGTTTTGCATTTACCTTTTTAGTAAAAGGCGAGCTTTTAAGCCTGAGAAATCACCCCGTAAATGTACACGTTTAATTGCACATGTGTTAATATGTATGGTTACACAGTATTAAAAGACAGTGAACAACGTCAGTTACCTTTGTTCCCGCGTTTGATAAAAGGCGAGCTTTTAAGCCTGAGAAATCACCCCGTAAATGCACACGTTTAATTGCACATGTGTTAATATGTATGCTTACACAGTATTAAAAGACAGTCAAAAATTAATGTCATTTACCTTCGTTCCCGTGTTTGACTCGTGCTGTAAATCTCTTCCTTGTTTTTAGGTCACGTGATTACGTAGGAGGCGTGATGACGCGATACGTGACTCCGCCTCCTCCATTACAGTATATGGACAAAAAATATGTTCCAGTTATGACCATTACGCGTAGAATTTCGAAATGAAACCTGCCTAACTTTTGTAAGTAAGCTGTAAGGAATGAGCCTGCCAAATTTCAGCCTTCCACCTACACGGGAAGTTCGAGAATTAGTGATGAGTGAGTCAGTCAGTCAGTCAGTCAGTCAGTCAGTGAGTCAGTAAGGGCTTTGCCTTTTATTAATATGTATAGATTAAACCTTATTTTAGAAAAACCATCAACAATTGAAATTGCAATATTAAAAACTGCTTCAGTAATTTCATATTTTATAAAAGATCACAGCGGTGGCGCAGTGGTAGCGCTGCTGCCTCGCAGTTGGGTGACCTGGGTTCGCTTCCTGGGTCCTCCCTGTGTGGAGTTTGCATGTTTTCCCCGTGTCTGCGTGGGGGTACTCCGGTTTCTTCCCACAGTCCAAAGACATGCAGGTTAGGTGCATTGGCGATCCTAAATTGTCCTTGGTGTGTGTGTGCCCTGCGGTGGGCTGGTGCTCTGCCCAGGGTTTGTTTCCTGCCTTGCGCCCTGTGTTGGCTGGGATTGGCTCCAGCAGACCCCCGTGACCCTGTAGTTAGGATATAGCGGGTTGGATAATGGATGGATGGATAAAAGATCGCATCTTGTCAGAACGTTTCTCACCATTGCATCCCAATTACCCATTAATTGACTACATGTTTATTGATTATAACTTACAGCCATGTCTTTGTTTGTGAAACTATGACACTGTTACTATTGTTGATCATATACGTCTTACTCTGAATGCAGACCTAAAGCAGAAAGTTCATGTCTGTACCTAATTCCCCATTTTATTCCTAGGTTAAAAAGACATCCGTGATGTCTATCACTTCTCTCTCACTGCTCATTACAATAAGTTTGCATTCTTCTCTGTATTTGCATGTGGCACTTGCTGCCACTACTCTACTGCCAAGCTGTTTCCCTGCTCATCTAAGTTAAAGGAGCACTGAAATCTTTGGGTAGAAGGGTCCTTTCATCAAATTGGCTGGCCCTGAACTGACTCCACTATGGAATTAGCCAGTAAAGGGAAGGTGGCTTGTTGGATGGGGTCTCCAGGACTCTGACTGTGTCTGACCTGTCTGATTCCTTTTCTATAATCTGTCAGTATTCTACAATTAGCTGATGATCAGATATTGTTGTTTTTCTTTTATGTTAATTAGTTTCTACTTTTTTTTGATGTATTTGAGCAAATCTGTATCCTTATGTGATCGTTGTAGTCTATTTTTTCATTTTGCCTTGAGAGTTTTTGAGAGTTGTCCTCATTGTTGAGGACCCGAGCGGCTGGAGAAGGCCAAAGGAACACCCACGTAGCACCTGGCTGTGGAAGATAGATGGTCATTTCCAGGGGGTGAGACGGGACTATGTGTCTGCCTGGGGAGTTCCCAATCAGGATCCCGAGCTGTTTCGTTGTGTGGTGGGTGCGGCAAGTGCTGTGCAAGTACATGCTCCCCAACCTGACCTGATCTGACCTGTTTTCCCAGCACTCTACACCTGCAATTGGAGAGGAGAAATGCGCAAGACCAAAGTATTTTGTACTATTGTATTGCATTTCTGAGGTGGCAGTGATAGACTGGCGATCTAGCTCTGTGAAGAGGATTGCTTGTGTTCTGTTTTGTGTATTGTATTTACCCACTTTTTGACAAACACACCCAATCTACCTGGAAAGGAGTCTCTATGTAAAATACCTTTCTCAGGATTTACTCAATTTTGTTTCCTGGAAGGTTTTGTTTTGGGAGTTTATTCTAGTCTTCTTAGGGAAACAAGGCTGGGGGCTGTGAAAAAAACAATGCCCATTAAAACCATTTGAGTCATTCCTTATGTGGTTTAGATATAAGCTGTTGTTGTTGTTTAAATAATGCTTCCAATACAATTTTTACTATTATAGCATAGGAACTGTTTTATAGAAAAGCATCCAACTTTTCTAATCTTCCATCAATATTTATGGTTAAAACTATACTCTCTAGTGATACTAAAGATACTGGCAACATTTCAATACTCATCTCAAAGTGTGTATTCCTAGATGATTCCATGCAAAGCTAGAAATGGGACTATTTAAGTAGTTTATCTTCATTACTTTCTGCAAACAACTGTGTAATTTGGTATAAAATTATACATCACACACAGATAATCTCATCAAAGTTGATCAGAATATATTCAGGTCAAGATCCACCTTGTGAACTATGTCACTGAGCACCAGTCTCCCTAATGCATATACTTTACATGCCTACACTCAGATCATATCGGAAAAGAAAACGCTGCTCATTTGTCATACAGTTTTGGTCTTCAAATTAATAGTATTACTCAGAGTAACATAATACTCTATAACGAAAAGTCTATTGTGACATGTTACTGTGCACAACATACATATTGTCTTATCTTACTAATTTGAAAGAAGGACGTCTTATTTTACTTAAGATTACAAAAGATCACATTTTGTTTATGACAAAGTGTTTTCAGAATCTGGCAAGAATTTGTTGTACTAAAGTAAAAAAAAAACAGGGCCTCTTCTAAGATTTTGATTTCAAAACATTCTATATGTGAGGACTACTGTATATTGAGTTTTTTGTTTTAGGTAAGTAAGGATGTGCTGATATTTATATAATTTGGTATGGAATATAAATATTGATTGAATTATTGATTTTTCTGTGTCTTTCATTTTAGCTTTCAAATTTTTAGAAAATATGTATTTTTTTATTTTGAAAAAAAAAATTATTCTAAAGCAATGTTCTCTTTTCAATAGAACTTAACAGTTGTCAAGTAAAGTAACAAGTAAGTGACAAAAAGAAAAGAGAGACATTGTGCCTCTCATACCTGCATCAACTCCAGTGAAGCACAGCGCTGGGAACAGTCACAACCACTTAGACAGAATGATAGACAAGGGTACGTCTGACAAAAGATGTGCAGGGAAAGGCGTCACAGTCCTCAATGTCTGAAAACTCTATTAAACAGTACCATACTTGTCTATAACTATACTGCATTTTAAAGAACTAGAATAAAAGACTAACCAAACACAAAAAAGAACAGACTTAGCAAGGGCATTGAATGTGGGAAAATGGCAAAAGGAAGCAGACAATGTTGGGGAAAGAGTCTGATCCTTATCCTTAAAGAGAATGTAGCTAATTTTATTTCAATGGAGAAGTGCAATGGGCATCGTTGCCTAACCTGATAGATGATTACTGTGACATCCACTATTTTCAAAGTCTACCACAAGCTTGATTTAATTGGAAAGCTTGAAATCTTTATCTCCAAAAACCAAAATGAGATTGAAATTGAAATGGATCAAAGAAAACATTAGAATATTACAACATTGTTGTAAATGTGATAAGAACAGGCCATTCAGCCCAAAAATCTCATCCATCCTATTCACCAAGGTTCTCCAAAATAGCATCAAGTTGAGGCTGAAAGTCCCTGAACTCCCACTCTCAACCACCTTACTTGGCAATTTATTTCTTGTGTCTACGGTTCTTTGAAGGAACAACGAATACATTACGAGAAGCAATCAAAAGAAGAAATCAATCAAAAACACAAAAGATTCATGGGTCCCTAACAAGACTAACAGTTTTGCTTTTACACATTTTATACAAATAATGAATTTAAGGTTAGCCATAAGCAGAAGAGCTCATTAGGAGCTAGTTTAATGAAGTACTCTCTTGGCTTGACTGGTTAATGCAGTTTATTTTTATGCTCTGGGCTGGGTTAGGATTCAAGGTCTTGTCTTAGGACCCTAGCAGGTAAGGCTCATGACAGTATTGTGGCCCATGAAAGAGAACTAAGTCACATATGCATCTAACACTTGATACTAACAGTTATTTATCAATCAATCTGTCTCTTCACTCATCTGTAGCCAAAAGCTTCTGCAGAGGCTGCCAAATTATTTTTGTTGGAGAAATGTTCTGAAAAATGTTTCTTAATTGAGGTGTCCTATGAAGTTGATTTTCTCAACCATCAAGAGGAAGGTGTTTTATTCACTGTAGCAGCATTTCTTTTATGTCATCTCCATGCAGAATATGCCAATTTATATGTTTTTATATGAATGTTGTGCATGATGACAGAGGATTTTTCAAATTGATTTTACCCATCATGTCTTTGTCTTTCGAATAAACACCATATTAACTCACTTGAAAGTTTCTACTCAAAGAGAAGAAAGTCAAGGCACGATGATGGAAAGATTTAAAATATAATATGTAGGAAAACTATGCAGTGAACAGGATTCTTAGCCTTCATCAGTTTAATACCAAAAAAAAACAAAACTTTGAAGACAAAACATTATTCTTTTTGCTAAATATCCTTTTCTGTATGTGGTCTCAAGGCAGTTTCACTGCTGTCCATATAAACAGTAAGAAACAATGGCATGCTCTGTCTGTCATACAGCTGTACTCTGTAGGTGCTGCGATTCATACATACAAGTTATTCATTGTTAGTGGTCCGAAATCAGGATTAAAAAGGCAGTTGAAGTGAAACTCAGTGTTTCGTTTGTTTGTTTCTACTGGTGACACTTTATACCACTAAACTAACCAGAGGAGAGGAACAAAACTAAACTTAAGAATCTTGAATTTGTCATACACATACAAATATAATATTAATAAAGGAAAATTTATATATTTCCATTATTTGAACTGATTCTTCATGTTGAATGTGAGAATTAATTCTTCTACTAGAAAAAAAGCTTTAAATTTATTATATTTTGTTTCTTAACAAGGTTATGTAGACAATACTTACAAACATCTATATTACATTATTATGTATAATTTATTATAAATTAATATTATTTGAATGTATTATTATTATTATTTATTAATACTGCTTGTGTTTATATATTTTTACTTTGTTCAGTTAAACTCAATATACACAATACTATATATACTTTAAATAATAAAATTATACACAAAATAACATTCTGTAAAATTACACAAGGGCCATATTTATAAAATATACTGCCAAACACACGAGTAGGGTTCATCTTTAGGGCTTGTATATTATTTGTATTTCCACCCTGAGCCGCAGGTTGCCGCTTTCATTTACAAGGCCTTAGAATAGAAAAAAGGAGACTCAAGCAGTCATGACATCATTTTCGCCTTACCATCTTTCTGGTCCTGAAGTATATAAGGAGCACCTGTCATTTTTAAGACTCATGTCTGAAAAAATACACCAAAGTAAACCTGGTTGAAATTCTTCTTTTCAAATTTTCTTAACTTAAGGCAAACTGTTTTGCCTATCAAACAGGTTTCGCTGGCTGCTGCCACGAAACTTTATCTGTGTTTTTTCTATTAATATCGGGTGACAGTATATATATATATATATATATATATATATATATATATATATATATATATATATATATATATATATCCATCCATCCATTTTCCAACCCGCTGAATCCGAACACAGGGTCACGGGGGTCTGCTGGAGCCAATCCCAGCCAACACAGGGCACAAGGCAGGAACCAATCCTGGGCAGGGTGCCAACCCACCGCAGGACACACACACAAACACACCCACACACCAAGCACACACTAGGGCCAATTTAGAATCGCCAATCCACCTAACCTGCATGTCTTTGGACTGTGGGAGGAAACCGGAGCGCCCGGAGGAAACCCACGCAGACACGGGGAGAACATGCAAACTCCACGCAGGGAGGACCCGGGAAGCGAACCCAGGTCCCCAGATCTCCCAACTGCGAGGCAGCAGCGCTACCCACTGCGCCACCGTGCCGCCAATATATATATATATATATATATATATATATATATATATATATATATATATATATATATATATATAAATATATTGTGAGCTGCGAAGCTAATCGTACCCCCAAAAAGATATAGACGCCCCTGGGAAAAACCCTAGGAAACCCCTAGGAAACATAGACAGACTACCTTCACATTTCTCCTTTCCCTTCTGGCCAGCTCTGTCGCGTAATTTGCCTCCCGCGCGATACTCCGCCTTGTCAAAAAGCCTGTACGAGCTTCTCTCAGTTGCTTAATTTGATTTTCTGCTTCTTTCTCTCTCTCAGACCTCTCCAGTTCCTGGCACGTATTCCTCTTCCTCCGAAGAAGTCCTTGGTTACTTTTAATTGACAAGTGGAGGTTTTAAGTCTTTTCAAGGAGCACGTGTGAAACACTTTTAAAAAGAGATAAATGTTTGTTTGCAGTGTTTGAATAAAATTCCAGTCTCTTCAACTTCTACTGGTCTTCTGTGCAATTTTGTAACCCAAGCTTGACAATATATATATATATATATTGGCACCAACCCGACACAGACTGACACCAGAGGCACGGGTAAAACAAAGAAACAATTTATTTTTTCTTCAGCCGTGGGGCACGTCTTCCCCATGTCCCACAGGCCCTACACAGTCCCCAAAACACAAAAAGAAAAATCACCCCAAATCACACTCTTTGTCTTCCTCCACTACTCCTCCCAGGCAGCTTCATTCTTCTCCTCCCAACCCTGGCACCCTGAGTAGTGGCTGCAGGCTCCTCTTATAGCCCAGCCGGAAGTGCTGCAGGTGCTCGTTGACCTACTACCGGCTGCACTTCCGTGTGTGGCTGCGCTCCTGCCCAGATGGGCTCATTAAGCCGCGCACCTCTATGCAGCTCCCCTGGCAGAGGCCACAGTAGCCCAACCAGGATGAGCTCCGGTGTTCCACAAAAGTGGCCCCGATGCAACCTTGGGGGGCTACCAACAAAGGTTCCTAGGGAAATAGCGTGGTTCCCATGCCTCTTCCCCTGGATCCAGTGACAAAGGGGTGTCACGGCCGGGCATGTGTCCTGACCGTCCACCACAATATATATATATAGTTACCCATTTGTTATTACCCATGAAGCTTACAGCACAATGAAGCAACTAAAAGCACTGAGCACCACAAGGAAGTGATTCCGGATCGCAATGGGATGAGCGTGGTGTTTACTCTGTGAAGCAACAAGTGTCTCTAAGCAGTGAAACACAGTCAACAAACTTTGTCCCTAGTGAAGTGACATAATAACACCTACATTCAAATATGCTGCTAAAGCACTGTTAAAATTGTTAACGACTTTACGTTAATTGAATGTCACTGCTCACGGTTAACAAAAGTAGCTTCATTCTCACTAAGGTTCCCCGATTGCAATATCAGTTCAATAAATTGCTCCAGTTACTTTTGGCGACTGGTCCAAATTGCTTTTTTATTTTGTCAAAAACATGTTTTATGCATGTACACCCACACCATACAAATGCTGAATGAAATGACTCATCACTCAATGACTTCCAGCACAGCAAGCACAAAGGAGTGAAGGCTGGCTGAGATATTCCTGACTTGTCAACATCCATCCATCCATTTTCCAACCCGCTGAATCCGAACACAGGGTCACGGGGGTCTGCTGGAGCCAATTCCAGCCAACACAGGGCACAAGGAAGGAACCAATCCCGGGCAGGGTGCCAACCCACCGCAGGACCCCGTCAACATTTCCCAGAGAATATATAAACTGACGAAAACCCCCCCAAAATAATTTCAGTGTAAATACACAGCATTGGCCCTCTTAAAAATGAAATGAAATTAAGTATGTTCATCATAATTACTGCTTTTGAGGTGTAATATATTTGTCATGTCAATGCACATTATAACAACGGCTTGGTGATATTAATAATTATATGCGTGAGCTCTCATTTTGCTGATATGGTTGCATTTCCCTTCTTGATCATTTGTGCATCCAAGATTTCTCATTATGTATATATACAGTATATATCGCAAAATATTTAAAATAGGCAAAAACTGAAACTCTTCTGGTCTCAGACATTTTGGAATATGGATACTCAACCTATATATAAATGGTATGTATGCTAAGAGTTGTCATAGTCAAGGAACAAATTATTTTGTGCTAATTGGGATAGTATCCTGGACAAGAGACCAATATTTAACTGTCTTGGCAGGGATGGCAAGATCATGGAAGTACAACAATGTTAAGGAAAAAGAGGATATAAATTAAGACAATTTTCATCCCTCAAGGCAATACTTGACAGCTGCAAGATATAGATTATTGCCTTATTGAGGAGCCTGCAAGGTTTATTGGTCCTCTAAAAATCAATGGATTGATAAGCTTGTAGAGATGCCAGGGGCCACTAGGGCAGCACATGAAACAGCACCCCAGAGGTTTTACAGGGTCAAGGTGAGCTCTGGAAGTATCTCTCAGGTTAACTCAGAAGTACTTCTAGGCTAAGATTTAGAAGGACCTCATTGCCATAGGCCAGAAGAGCTTGGAGTTGGGTGTGGAGTGTTGTATTGTAATTGTGCTTAATAATGTACATAAGTAGATCAGCTGCCCAACAAGGAGTTAGGCCTTTTTATTTAGATCCAGAATAGCATAGTTTTTCCATTTTTAGTGGTTAAAGTAATTTCTATAGTATTCCCTTAGTTTATTTATTTTTTTAGTTAATAAATCATCATTTTTCAATTATTCATTTAGTAGTTCTCCCTCATACGTGCTCCATGAGTGCTTTGAGGACTCTACACAAGTAAATACCAGAGAGACAGAAAAAGGTGCGACTTGTTTTGCCTCTACAGTGGAGGAAAGGACTATCAAGTACTTTTGACATCACTTCAGTTCCACTTCAGAGGCCCCATCCCTTTTGCCAAGTCCTACTAGATAAGAGTGAAACAAACTGGAATTTGGTGTTAATTCTATGACCCGCATCTGAAGAAGCTAGTAGTGTATCATCAGGGGCATTTTCTAAAATATTTTTTAAACTTCTAAAAGAGTTTTTTAAACTTCTTGATAGTGAATAGTATTGCACGTCTGATTTTGATGGGATGTAGGTTTGACTTTCAAGATCAAAAAATTATTTCAATGCAAGTACCAGGTAAACATGATGGCACACATAGGAAAGTGATAGTTCATACGTGTTATTGAGTGCACCACCAGATGTTGCTCTAACTCATACGAAAGTGCTAATAAGCCTTAATTCCTCATGATTGAATGTTTCTATTGAACTTAAAATGCAAGGAGTGTTGAATACAGGCAGGACACAAAAGAAAACACAGACAGACATATGTGCTTTCCCAAAGGGTCTCACTGTACAGGCTTTGGCCCATTCTAATATTTGGGTTGGCTTTCCAACTTCCCAAAAGTCTACAAACTAATCCCCGTCTGATATCTTTTATGTGTCCATCTCTTTATCTTTCTATTTCTCTTTTACTGCCCTGGTTTGTTTTCTTTCTGTCAATAAACCTCTGGCCAACTCAAATCTTTTCTCTAGAATTTATTTTAGCCCACCCATAAACTAGCCTTTCAGACCTTGGGTTGCTACTGTACTTGTAGGCTACGCCTTACATTCACTTCCAAGGTCTATAGAGCCTGGTTAATTTTTGCATTTAAAAACTTAAGACAAAGTTTATTTGAAGGATATATATAGAAAACTAACACATTTCTAATACGAGAAATCGTATAAGACGAAATAAAGATCAAAAAAAAAATATATATATATATATATATATATATATATATTTTTTTTTTTTTTTTTTTTTTTTTTTACATAAAAGCACATCAAAACTGAATATATCCATCTGGTATATTACTTTTGTATTCAGCTGATATTTTGTTTTTCTTTACTTCTGCTGTCCATTATGGCAGGATGACTATTTGCTCTCAGGCTAGGAAATTAATTTGAGCTAATTGTAGACCACTAAAAACATTTACAGTCTTCATAATTACTTTCTATTTCTAATTAAATTGATCATATTAGTCTGTGAAATAACCAGGCATTGTGAGCCAAACCAATAGCACATTTTCTTCTATAAAATGATAGCTGATTATGATTTACATAGACTTGACAATTTAAAGAGAATTAGATCTCTCAAAAAAGACTCATTACACAGTGTTTCAAAAATTAAAAAAAAAATTAAATTATTTAAAAGAAATATAATAAAAATTACTCGATATATTCATGTATGCGATATTTCTCGGACTACATTTTTTCATGTTAAATTGATTTAATCTAATATTTTTTAAGATATTGTGACAATGGATCTCTAGAACACAATGGCTGCACATGTAATATTAATTTTATTGGACTAAAAATTGTTTCTTGTTATGTAAGACATTTGTCATTCTCTGTTAAATAAAGGATTTAATCTACCAGTATTGAAAGTGGTAAGAAGAGGATCAAATGGAAAGGCACGCTGTTGGGTAAATATGAGGGATCAGATGCCAATATCATCAAGAACACTTTCAGGCATTACATTTTCCTAATTGAAGCCATTAAATATTCTAACTATCTTTTTCTGCAGCCTTTTGTATTAATAAGAAATATCCATTATTATAACAAAAACCAATATGTACATGAGAAGCTAAAATGCAGACTGAATCCACACTATGACTTACTGGTAAAGTTTTAATAAAAACTTTTTCTTTTCCAAACTCTACTGAATGATTCTGTTGACAGAGCAGGCATTTTCACACTGATCCTTGGGGTCTTGCAATTCCCTTTTCACATTACTTTGCACATGAGCTTTAAAATAATAACCTGAGACCCTCTTAATCCAATTCAGGGGGGCAGCTTTGATTAGGACACCAGTCCATGGCCAGTCAAATGGCACACATGGCCACTCAGGGCCAGTTAACATTTGCCGGGTTTCCTGGTATGTACTTTTTTGAGGTGTGTCCGGAAAACTGGAGTACAGTGAGAAAAATCTTCGCAAAAAGAGGAGAATGTGCCAAGATAGTGATCAAGTGTGAGATTTGAACACAGGATGGTGGATTTGTGAGTTTCCAGCACTGAGCAACTGCTCCATCCACTCTAACTTGAAATACATATTAAATTATATTAAATTAATTTATTATATATATTAAATGAAATAATAAATTATATAAATTACAGGCTGTTGAAACAAATGTTATTGTATTTAGTGTAATTAATGAACAAATATAGAAGGCAGAAAAATAATACCTATTAACATTCATAGCAGAAGGAAAGCAGGAGATGTGAACAGTGTGTTCACCAACGAACAACAGAAAAAGAACCAATGTAAAAATAAACAATATAAAAATAAGTATTGTTCTCACACACTGTTATTGTGAAGAAGTACATACAGAGCAGAATCTGATCATCTAAACAAATAACAAAAGCACATCCAATACTAATTTTAATAACATAAAAATTACTGTAGAAATATTGAATAGACTGAAAAGAAGACAATCAAAAAGGTTACCATTATTTTCTTAAATATTACCTTTATTTCACACAGAAAACATAAAAACAAAAAATCTTGAACCATTTTCAGTGATGCATGCTTAAATGTCCTTGTTTACTCATTTTAACAGTTTTTGTAGAAAATAATGGTGCTTGCTTTGTGCATAAATCTGAGCATTTCATTTTTTATAAGTGTTGCTTTTCTGAACTGTATAGCAGATATCCCAAAGGCAATTTAATAAAATAATATAAGCTTGGTACTTTTTGACTTTTGTATTATCATCTGGTTCTTTACTTATTATTACAAAATCATTAATGATATAGAAAAATCCAACTAATAAACCGAAGCCCACAAAACTGCATTTAACGTTAAATGAACCTTTTAATTACTAGTTGAAAATTATGATTTACAGATGTATGGCTATAACGTTGCTGAACTTCAAAACACCATTAGTATCCTTGATTAGACACACATGTTCATCCCAAAGGGCTTTCCCATGACAAGATCACATTTATTAGTTATATAGTTTTTCGAGGTAACTTAACAGAGTTAAGATCTGTATAATACAAATGCAAATTCCACCAATTTATGCACTTTTTTTCTAACCCTTACTCCCTAGAGCTTTAACTGGTAAAAGTTACATCTTCAGTCGGATGATTAGTGTCCATTTGGTTTCACGCAGACGTAATCTCCTCTGCTCACTTAACTAATTTTCTCCTGAGTGTGATGAATCTAAAATGAGAATCAACATCTTCACATCTAAAATCAGTTTTCTCTCTTAGAAACAATAGTGCCTCTAAGGGGTGGAAAAAGGTGGCCATGACCACCATATGAAAAATACCGACTTCTACATTTAAGGTAAACTGACTGTGGTGGAACTGTAGAGGCATTGCCCGCAGCATTATGGCTTACGTTTCAAGAGCGTACATTTCTTTTGCCCTGCACTCTCTCCCCACTCCTAGTTTCAGCATTATTTCTTAAAATTGTTGGGTCGTGGACTTGTTAGCGATGGGTCACAACATGTCTGCGTAACAGAATCAATGAAGTCTGTCCAAGTGCAAATTCTGTAGCAAGTAATAAAGCGCCCTCTGTTTTGAGTACTATTTACTGTGGTAGTATGTGATTTGAAACTTAGCCTTTGTCACATTGCAGACGCATAACTGACAGCTTTCATTTCTGTGGTCTGAACATTGTCACACACGTGTGTTTAGGAGACAACTAAAGGGCTTGAGTACATATAATTCCATGCCGGACCAGAGGATGGCGGAGTGCACTAATTCTCTCTCTCGATCTCTTGCAGACCATTCTAGGGAAATCCCGCCCGGCTCTGGGGCGGCCAATGACATCACTTCCGGTTCCGGTCCTGATGACATCACTTCCCTTACAGGCCTTTAAAGCCGCCAGTTGATACTAAAGCAGTTCTGTTTTGGACTAAGTCGTGTGAACATGTCTGTCATATTGAATCAGTTTTGCAGCCGAGAAAAATTATATGGGTGACTGCCCCAAACCTTTGCAATGTCTTATGGTCATTCTTGTTACAATATATAATTACCATTCCTTACGACAACACCACTACTCACACAAGTTGTGCAACAATCAAACTGATAAGACACACAAAAGAAAAAGGGAGACAGACAAGAATTTGAGGTCAAGGCACTGCTGCCCTAGTTTGAAATGTAAAAATGAACATAAACAGATGTACCACCAGCATGTGATCATTTTTGAGGTGCTGTGGGGGGGAAGTCTATACAGTGCCGAGCCAGTGTTGTACGCTAAACACAGTTTCGATGGCCACAGACAATCAGTCAGTGCCACATCGCTGTTGGTGTTTACAGCATACATTAAATTGAAATCAGTAACAGACATGCAAAGAAGCTTTGGCTTTAAACCAGTGTCAGTTTTCCTGCCCATTTGATCTTTTTTTGACTGATGCCCATGGGGAAAAATGGGCTTTTGTGGGTTGTGTTTTTTTGGACTACTTTTGAAAACATAATGCAGTATTTTGGATTACCTTTCTATCCCCAGTCTCTCAATTTAAGTTTCACCCAGTGGGGAACCCCACTGCCATTCTTCGACAGTATATACACGTATTCCATTGCTCTCAAATCTCTGAGGGTCAGAACTTGTGTTTGTTCATTTCTATATGTCAGATATTTTTTTCTCAAGGGCTTTGTGCTGTCTTTGGGCTAGAAACTTTATCAGGAACTAGCAACCCTGTATTAAACATAACTTGCCTAGGTGAGAACACATTCAATCTCGTCACACTAAAGTGGTTGGATAAATATCACTCTCCTAGTTGTGTGAAGGACATATTTGTTAGACCGTTGAGAACTGTAAGAACACAAAAAATAACAAAACCGTGGGGCAGGCTGGAGAGCGGAGTACTCAGCCATTACTATAATATGAGTAATAGCAAGCTTTAAAATTTTAAACTGGATTGTTCACTGAATTCTAAATTAAGATTAATCCTGTCACCCATGTAAAATACAAATAGCTTATCATTTTTTTAGGAATAATAGAGCTACAGAACAGTGTCAGTGCCACAGAATACAGACAGGCATTCCAACAGGATGACAGCATGACCTCTGGACAAAATGGAAGGTGCCGGGGATGAAGAAGCAGAAGCTGGAGGCCAGGAGCAGTTCCATGCCCCATACATTAGGTGGCAGTGGTCAAATGGATGTTTCCCAGCTTGGACACCAGCAGGGGTTCATAGAAACTGGAGTCCACAAGTGCAGCCCTATCGGGGTCTCTGGTGCTGTCAGGGGAGGACTACCCCGGTTTCCAAACAACCTGGAGGTTTTCCCCAAAAGTCATGCCAGGTCACCAGAAGCCATTCCGGCTCCAGTTTAAAAGGAGCCCACTGCCTTACCTTGAGGAATCAGAGTCGATAGGGAGCAGGCGAAATTCCACTGGAGGCAGAAGAAAAGGAAAGAATGTCATTATTTGTATGGTAATTGGCTATGCTTCTTTGTACAAAGTGCTTGATGGATTAATAAATCCATTATTTGAACTTGTGACTGTGTTGTGTATTATTGGGTCTGGGGCTTGGTGCTCAGTGTCGTCCCCTTCTGGTTACATCAGTTAAAAGATGACATGAATATGCTGAACAATTTACAAACTCGTTTAGCAGAATGTTTTATTAATCATGATTTCATTTAAAATATATATTTTTTAAAAACAGTGTTATTTAAGCCAAGGTAAATAAACTACATCAATTAATTAATTTTAGAGTACTTTATCTCTTACCTGGCAACCATGAGTCAAGTACCTAAGTCAAGTGGTAATTTATATTGCCCTTTCAAAACCAATATCCTCATATCATACCATGTGCTAGAAACACTTTATTTCTCTCTGCTTTACTAAAGCATGCACTAACCATTTACACTTTCAGTGATACACCTTAGGGACATATTCAGTTTTGAATGAGAATTAGTGTTTTATTAACAATATATTTGGTTCCTTTTTTCTCTTCTAGTAATATCCATCCATTTTCCAACCCGCTGAATCTGAACACAGGGTCATGGGGGTCTGCCGGAGCCAATCCCAGCCAACACAGGGCACAAGGCAGGAACCAATCCTGGGCAGGGTGCCAACCCACCGCAGTCTTCTAGTAATATTTGCATGAGAAATATTCTTGAATGAAATCAAACATGTTTACTGTTTTTTTTATATGGCCGTTGTTTTCTGTCTCTGTCTCAGAAGAAGGGGCCTGAGTTGCCTCGAAAGCTTGCATATTGTAATCTTTTTTGTTAGCCAATAAAAGGTATCATTTTGTTTGACTTTTCACTCTCATCATGGTAGTAAACTTCTTCTTGGGCTTATTCGGGTCTTCATATCAAAAACTTTAAGAACCCCTACATCTCATAGTGGTGCGAGTGCTGCTGCTGCAAATACGGACTGTTCTTTTGTGAGGACGGTTGTGCTGTAGTGGTTTTGTTTGAATGATGGCTGCTTACGATGCTGCCTATAGCTACAGAAGTGATACAGTAAGTAATAAAACACCAGATTAGCTAACTAGATAACTTTAGCTCGTCAGTTAGTGTAACTGGCAAGCTAAGTTTAGCTACTTTGTATAAATGGCACCGTGCCTGCAGGCAACATGTAGTGCAGCTGAATCTAACAGTAATAATAAGCTTAGAGTCAACCTCTTTATCATACATAAAATAATTGTGCCTTTGCTAATTTGTTTGTGAATTGATGACTGCTTGACTGGTAATGAAAGAACACAAATATGTGTATGCTAAAGTATGATTTTACATTGGCATACTCCAGTTACTCCTGTGTAAATGTTTCATATGTTTTTATTGTGATAGTCTGCTGTGGAATAAAATGGAAATAAAATCTGGTATGTGGTGCCTTTAAGTTACATCAGCAATTCATAATTCACTCTTATTTATATTACATTATACAGTATATAGATGACTTACCCCTATCAGATTATAATTATTTAGTGTAATATTCATCAGCAGTAGGCTACTGCAGGGAATTCAGTTCTGAATTTGGTAAATTGGTATTTAAAAGGCCAATGAATTATCTGATTTCTGCTCCCTAATTTAATGTTAGTATTACATAATCCTATTATTATACAAATAATTGTTATACTTTGTAATCTGCCTATGCCATAAACTTTACTTTAAGCGTGCCATCTCATCATATTTACCGGCCCCACTAAAAATCTTCTGGAGATGCCCTGCTTAGACACAAAAGATGAAGCCGATTACCTGATAACACCTTTATTTATGCCTCTGCTTGGTTATTAGGTGTTGCTGTGGCCATAGTAGCAGCATGAACTACCAGGAACACAAACAAGGCTCACAACCTGCTTTCCGGAGCTTCTTCACTTTCGGCAAGAATACTAAAGAGGATGCTGCATCAATTTCAATTCATATTTAAGTACTCATGTAGTATACTGTATGTACAACAACAACAATATTAATTTTTTATATTTACATGCAATATGTGTAGTTCCAGATGCTTTACAGTAAGTACAAGAATAACAGTTGCAATAAATAAATAAATAATTAGACAATGCAATCACATAGATTTAAAAACATGGTCCTATCCTTATTTGGATTTAAGTATAACTTAAGAAGTATTACATATGAAGCATTTTTAAGCCCTCAATAGTTATAATTGTAAAAGTCAGAGTCTGATGATATAGTCAGATAACTAGCATGCAGAAACAACCAAACTGCAGCCGGCATGATGGTGGAGAAAAACTATACTTAAAGTTCAAAAAGTAATTAGTTATCGGTTTGATGTGGAAGGTTTCCTCAATAGCTGGAGCATTGACATCTTTCTGAAAATTAAAGGCGGCTGCAAAGTACCTTTATCAGGTGGCAGTGGCACAAGTCACAAGAAGAGCAGAAGAATACATTGAGCACATATGATATTGCAGGTCATATTATAATCTTTTACAAATGGCGAAAAAAATGTAAGGACAATATTGCTGTAGTGCTAATTCTCATTCTGCTTTTTTGTAATGTCTTTATTTTCCTGCTTGGTTTTGCACAGCTCATTGGAATTTGCCTATAGAAAAGAGGCTCATGATCAAGTTTTCAACTTGTTTTATGTAAAACTTTTCCAGCAAGCACTGGCCTTTAGTTAATACTTGTGCACTTTTTGATCCATATTGTATAAAAATGTGTGAAACAGAACTAAACTCAACAACTTAAATAAGTGTTTCAAAACAGTCTACAGAGGAATACAGCCTTGCATAATTTCTTACCTGTATAAGAACATGACTTGTTACCATCAGTTAGCACAATGTCAGCATGGCCAACAAAAGTAACACATATTTTAAGAAAAAACACATTACAAAGAATTTTCATGATTTATTCAAAAGACCTATGGGAAAAATAACACAGTGGAAGCAAAAACAGGAACTAGGCTTAGCCTGTTTTCTACATACTGTTGGAGAAGTGGCGTAACATTCTATCACTGTTATGCCTGAATGAAAAGGTGACTGATTTTTTATAAAAGGAACAAATTTGTCATTCCAAACTAAAGTCTAAACTCAAAATTGGTTCTCTTTTACCAAAAACCAAATGTAATCTATAAAAATGATGATCAGAAAAATAAAGGTTACTGGTCTTTTCTTTGACGTCAAAAACAGAAGCAAAGCACAAACCAACAAATTTTTGTCTACTGTCTCAGAATATCGCAGTGCCATCACAGGTTACAATCTTTGGTCATCGCATGGTGGCCATCACGCTAGCAATAGTGTAAGCTGGGTAAGCTGGAGCCAAAGCAGGCAAGCTAAATGAACCTCTGATTTCATTTAACAAGTAACTCACTTACATATATATATATATATATATATATATATATATATATATATATTATGATATTTAAAAGAGATATACATTTTGACCCTGATTGTCAAAAATATCAATATTTCCTTATGCTACTAAAGACTTCTTTCCATTGTGTGCTTATTTTCAATGAAATGTTTATTAAGTGTGGGACTGTTACATTGGTAGGCACCCAAGACTAATTCCATCCTATTAAAGAAAAGGCAGAAATTCAGACATTTTATAGGGACGGACTTGTGAGAAGGACATGCTTGATATACAGTTTAGAGTGTAGATAATTAGAAAGATAATTTGGTTAGTGTCAATCATCATACATACAAAAAAAATTAGAATCTAAGAAAAAGCATGAACAAAAGAGGACAACGGAGTCAAAGAAAATCAGAGAGTGAGAAAGAGAAATCGGGACCGTAAAGCGAGGCGATAGACAGCAGAGAGATAGGCACAGTGAGAGTGAGATAGGATGGGAAAGAGATAACTGCATTGTTCTGGGCTTTTTACTTTATAACTACAAAAGAATAACAGAGCTGAGAAATTCAGTCAAGCATTGCAAAACAAAACAGCAGAAAGGTGAACTTACCCTACACAGTAAAAATGTTCACGCACTGACAGATCCAGCGAACAGGTGGTTTTTTGTGCATACCAAAGTTGCTTTCACAGTAACACACTAAACCAGGCAGGACTCAGCTTTTGTAACGAATTTTGATCCATATATTTATGACTAGAGGCGATTAATTGCTTTGTGTGTTTACTCAATTCTGGATGATGGTTAACTCAAATAACTCTAATGTTAGATCACATTGTTTCATTTGGACTGTTTCTGGCATGTATTAGATAAATAATAATCTTGATGATTTTAAAAAGCCTGCTAATGTGTGAAAGGCAAAATGCAAAAGACACCATTGACATAGTATTATTATTTGGATTCATTTGTTCAATTTCCAGATATGCTTATTCTAATCCTTTACATACAGTTTATCCCTGCAGCATCCAACCCTTCATAAGGTGACAATCCATCACAGTGCAGACATTTGTTCACATTCAAAAAATTTTGAGTAAGCAACTAACCTAATAAGTATGAAGTTGCAAAAGATTGTGCTAATTTGACACCAAAGGTGATATGGCTAGGAATCAAACCCAGGACCTTTGAAATATAAGGCAGCAGTGCCAACCATTGTGTCACTGCTGAAATAATTACATAAAGTATAAAATATGTGTTCAAGTAACAAATGGGCAATACAGATGTCCAATTTTATTGAGTTTTTTTTTTAATTTTTTTCTTTCCTGAATTTAAATTCTGTTTGCATTAAGCTTTTACTTATTATTGTTCAGATCTGAGACAGTTAGAGATCACTCACTGCTTCATGCATAATGATAAAATGGACAAACAAAGCAGATTAAATTAAATGTCAGAGACAACACTGGCTGCTACATATATTGTTCAAATTTCATTTTATCTTTTATCTAGAACCACAAGCCATTTATATGAGGTTTAACAATGATCAGAATTCAGAAGTTAGCCTATAGGGAGAGCTATTGAAAAAACTGGCTAAATATGAATATTGTGGCCAAATGAAGAAATGACAAGTGGCTTGATGAATATTTGGGGCATCAACCAGAGTCGTCCAGTTTACTATGCAAGAAAAATAAATGAAAGTTATGCCTATCTTGGTGTTGCTGCCCAAGCTAGTGGGCCAAAAGAAAAGAGAAATCTCAAAATAATTTCAAGAGTGAGTCAGAGCTCTATATCCTGGTTGTCCGTCTGCCAAAATGTTGCTGCCTTCTGGGAACCTGAGGTCCATATAGTCGACGAACTGGAAGGGGCAGAGCTAGGTGCCTTCACTGGGCAGTTTCTCGTTGTTGCTGCAAGAGAAGGAGAGAAGACAGTTAGCAATAGGACATAGTCTTGTCTCAGACAGAACCCCAAAGAAGGTCCATTGACGCACATGAGTGAAAATATCTAGGATCAGTAGTAGTCCTAGGTGGAAAATTAGATGCTGACATAACATAGAGTTCAGTGTAGATGGAACAATTGCAAGACAATATCAGGAATATTGTGTGATTGAAGAATTATAGCGAAGGTTAAAGGTAAGGTTTTTAAGATGGTGGTGAAATTAGCAATGATGTATGGATTTGAGACATGTGCAGTAAAGGGAGCGCAGACAATCAGAAGTACAACAAATGTGGGAGAGATAGGCAAGAAAGTACAGGAAAGTAGTCTGAAGTGTTATGGATTATGTATTATGTACATAATAAAATATTTATATTATGTATTATTATTATTATTTTACATTTTATTTACATAGCATGAATATGTGGGTAAAAGAGTGATGGGAATTTAAGTACATTGGAAGAGAAAGGAAGGCCAAAAGAGAGGTGGATGAATAAAGTAAAAGAAGATCTGAAGGGAAAGGGCTTGACTAGCGTAGAGGTGCAGGACCAAGCTGTATGAAGAAGGTTGGTCAAGCACATCGACCCCACATAGAAGTGGGAAAAGATGAAGAGGAAGAAGATCCAGGACTACAAGAACATCAATTTGTTATGCTTAAGCTATTATATCAAATAATTTTCAGGAAAAAAACCAATCATCAGATACACAATATATTGATAGCTAAAGATGTTTTTAAATGCAGCACTTCCACAGAACCTGACATGATTAAAACTGCATGTATAATTGAGTGTGTTTCAGTTATTTTATGACACATTTATTCCTTTATAATACTTCTCTATACTTCCTTCACCACACACAATAGGACCCTGTTTCCTGTTTCCAGGTTGGATTTATACAACCTGTCAATACTAGCAATGGACCTGATGGACTTATCTTCCCAGTCCTTTACTGAAATTATTTTTCCCAATATGAAGCTTTGTAAGACAAATAATATACATTCATAGTCAGTAAACAAGGAGTGAGACTGCTCCTGAACCTAACTGTGCACCCCTCGGCGTCCTCTATACCTCACTGAAAAGAATCATGTTGAAAATGAATACATGGCAGGGGCCAGATCCCTCACTAATATTTCACTATTGTGAAATCCCCTTAGTCTTCTTTTCAGAAAATAGAAATATTACCAATAACACACTATGTTTTTGACCTGCTCATAGGTGAAATGTCTTCAAAACTAGCTGCGGACTTACCCAACCTGCGATTCATGAGATGATCCATTCCACTTGATATAGAACATCAACAGTTCTGTTCATTTTTAAGACTGGAACTATGTTTTAATAAGTGTTTCTTGTTTTCATTGATGTCTAGCCACTTTTTGACATCCTCAATTGGTGTTTAACTTCCAACAGTTTGTAGGTTACCAATTTCAAAACCTTCTTCCCAAACAAAGTAGCAGCAGTGATCGCTGTGGTCCCATGCTGAGCCGCAATTACCCAGTCAGTTTACCGGCCATTTGCTGCATTATTAATAAGCAAGTAGACATTTTAATTAGGGTTGACAGGAGGATGTCCGTTGAGTCACAGACTTAAAGGATAACTTTATTCGCAGAGCTGAGGCAGACTTCTGGATCCGGTGTTTCAAAAGTGTTAGATCTGTCCGAGTGTCTCTTTGCTTTTCTTTAATATTTCCATCAAGCATGAATAATTCAACATCCAATATTTAACCTTACAAAATTAATTTTAAAAAACAGTAAGTTAAAGAAAAATCAAAAGTAGACAAATAGCTATATTTAACATAATTCCATCAATTCACTTCAGCGGTCGAGGTCTAACATCATCAGCAACATGGCCTGTACTGTTCCTGCTTGTGGTATTACTTAGGTGGAACATTCATCTTCATTACACAGGTAGACCTTTCTGAGTTCTGAACACTATTAGGGTAGAACATACAAAACCATCTTTATTAAAAAGAGCAAGTAAAGGTGGGAAGCAACTAGACTGTGCATAACAATAATAGTTGATAAAGGGTATATTTCCTTTTAGGGAGGAAAGGGACAGAATTCAGATGTTCTCAATTATAGTATCTCAACTCAGCTGGGGTTTGTGAGGGTCTAAATATGGCCTTAATTACTGAGCATAATTATTTTGTTTACTATGTTTTACATGTCAAAAATGGGTAGGGTGTCTAAGAAAACCGTATACTGCCGCCAGCAACGGTCACATTTGTCCGTTTCATTACATAATTAAATTGTTTGGAAACTTTGATGGGGAGAAAACCAAAATACTATGTAGTCCTTCACAGCACTTGTTTATAGTACAGCTAGATAACACCCAATTGAGCAACAATACTTAAAATGTATGATTTGGTTTGGAACTGGAGTATAGACCTTGTTTAAATTTCCAGACTGCTCATTATTCAAACACTTCATTAATAGACATAACATCTGATTTGCCTTTTTGGTTTTCTACTTGAAAATAAATATTATGTACAGCTATGGTTATCCTTTAGAATTTGTTATACCTAACTTTTGTAAGTATCCTGGTTTACTTCCTGTTAAATATGTTGCACACTATGCTACCTTCAGGTTACAGTTTAGAGCTCTCTTTGGAACACACAGCCCAAGCAGCTCACATTTTACTTGTCCTTGGCATTTCTGTTCACTTTGGTTCAAATAACACCTGCACTACTTAATTTCAAAATAAACACAGGGTGTAAGTACTCCATAAAGTCACCTACAGTAAAATGCCCTATTTAAATTGCCACTAAATTACAGAGATCTCAGAACTGCCAATACTTGAGAATACGCCCTGTAAGTATATTGTCATCCATGTGCGCCTGGCGATCACATTCAGGGCTCAAATACGGTAAGCAGTATCACCATGAACCCAGAGAGAGGCATCTCATTCTCGACTTTCATGGAAGAAGGAGCTTTTGAGATTCATGAAACTCAGAACCAAAGGTTCTGTTGTTAAGGCTGGACTGGCTGAATTTTTTTTTTATCCTTGTTTTTAATTTTTGTGTTCTTGAAATTAAAAGAAATTGCCTAGCTGGCTCCCCAAAGATTGTGTCCTTCTGTCTGTTACAATATAAACAAATAGATTAAAATATAAATGAATATATGAGTACATGAAGGTTATTTTGCATTTGATATGGATTATGTGTGTAAGGCTACAGCAGAGGCAGACAAAGCATTTTGTATACAGTAGACTGAAGTCGTGTTTCAGAGTCCGCAGCCTCAGTCGTTTGTGGATTTTTCCTTAGAATCTAACTAATAATTGTTAGCAGAAACCGCAAATATCCGCCACAATTTTTATGGCTTTTTTCATGGCAATACTGTACTGTAGAGAGAACAGGAAGCAACCGTGGAGGATGGGATGGTGAAAGTAGCCAATAGAATTTGAAACTGCAACTCCCAGCAGTCCCTGCAGTGGCTCTGATTGGTCTTCTGCTGAGGGTGCAGGGGCTGTTGGTCAAAGGATGTCAGCATAGCTTTTAAAAAGGGGGCCAATAACCAAAATCAAAAAAAAAAGTTTTTGTAATTTGTGTTTAAAGTTCCTGTCTGTCTGTCTGCCTTCTGTTGGGTTACCTGTACTTATTCGTTTTGTCCTGGATCGTTTTGTGGTTGGGGTCTGGATTGTCTGCCGTCTACCAGTGTACATGATGACTGTAAGTAGATTCATCGCCATCCTGCGAAGAAAGGAGCGCTCCTGACCCCGTTCACCCGTCTTTACAATTGCAGGAACTACCAATAGGTCTATCTTTACATTCCCATTCAATGTGTGGCTCTCCGGACTATCTATTTTCATCATTACATTTCATCCGTTGCCTTTTTTTATGGATTTTACTGTGTGTGTTTTGTTTGTGCTTTGTTGTATTTATTGCGTAATCGCCATAAGGGGAACAGGGGTGGTATCGTTGTTTTTGTTTTACATTTTTTATTTGCTGTTTGATTACTGGTTTACTTTGTTTTTGTCTCTGTTTGTGAGTGCGTGCAGGTCGGGCCAAGGCTGGGTGCATCCCTGGAATCTCCACCATAAAAACAAATAAATCACCATCTTCTCGACGGTGTGAATTTTAGTGGCACCGGACCGCTACAGCATTATCCATTTCTCATTGCTGCTGATTGACTGCTGCCCTGTGACGCATCTCCAGCTGAGTGTTCTTGTGTTTTCCATTTTGTTCTTCTTAAAGCCCCAAGATGCCACTGAAACGCCCTGCACCTTCTAAGGCTTCTGGCAACGAAAAACGCGCTTTCATGAATTACAGTACATATAGCGGTAACATCTGTATTTTACATTCTAGTGGGAGACATAGCAGTACAGTACTGTACAGTATACAGGTTTACCTTTACATTCCTTTTTTTAGGTAATGTTTTAAGCTGAGTTTCAAATGAAATTAAAGTGTTTTGGGGGCATATTTAGGGTTTAAACTATAAAAATAGGCATTTTTTTAACCACATCCAAAATCCACGGTTTTTCACAATTCACGGGTGCTCTAGGAACATAACCTGTATCAGCAAAAATTACAAATTAGATATTTATTAGCTTTTAAATGAGTATATAGTGAAGAACACAATAATATATTTGGCCTCTCAAACTTATTCACCATGTGAAAGTGACTCTAGTGCTTGGAAGAAGGACATGTGGCTTCTCAGTGGAAGGTGAAACTTTTGGAATGAAAATTTGCACAGAGATCAAATGTTGAATGTGTGGGTTTGTTACAATGCAGCAATGGTATTTTCCTCAAAGATGAATACGAAGAATGTTTTACCTTGCGTAAACTGAATGATTTCAATGTTAACTTCTATGTTCAGTCTTTTCATTAGACCTTATTTTAGGAGACATATTTGTTCCAGACAAATTAAACTGTAACACAAGGAGTCACTGGGGTTCGTCAAGCATCCATGTGGCAGCTATGACTTATTAAGATGTGAGAGCACTGAAGGACATTCTTACACTCATTTGCCTTTTTTGTTAATTTAAATATTTTGATGGGATCTTTCTTTGTTTTTCTATATCTGTTAATGTTTTCAGGTTTACACGTTGATAAAGTCAATGGATGTGTACTATGGATTGCAGTACTGATACATGATATCACGGGCAGCAATTTTGACAAAAGTATGCTAAATACAATTTCAAATACTACCTTTTACTTTTTACACAATTTTTGAGTTTCAGAAGTAAAATCCTACATTGCAGAATACAAACAATACAATATAAGAGATTGTTTGCACCACCATCAATGGTAATGGTATACAGAAGCTCTATGAAGACATTAGCACAATGACATAACATGCTCAGATGCATTTAGTCCAATTCGGGGTTACAGTGGGCCGGAGTCAATCTGGTAGAAAAAAGCATCAACAACCAGGCACAGAATTTGAATTCATATTGCTGTTATATGTTATGCCAATTGCTTTATCCATAGTAATCTGCTGGACAACACCCACTGTTTTTTTTAGATTTAGCAGAGCACCCTGAATTACCAGCTGTCAGGAGGGAATGATGCCACCATCTAGTACAGGATTAAGATGAGACAGAGAGAGAGAGAAGTGGGTCAGTGCCAGAGAAACCTTTGTCAGAACCTAAGAACTGAACCGTAAATGGAGTCATCTTACCTGAAGAAGGGGTCTGAGTTGCCTCGAAAGCTTGCATATTGTAATCTTTTCAGTTATCCAATAAAAAGTGTCATTTTGCTTGACTTTTCACTTCATAGAAGTTAATAACCAAGAGACATACTAGACACTAAATTGTAAACGAAGTCAGGAAGAGAATAGCTCCAGTAAGAATCAATGACCAAAAGGTGCTAATCAGTGACAGTTGTTTGAGAAGTTGTTTGGGGTAAGACTATTATGGTATCCACTTGAATTATGTAATTTCTTGATTAGCTCGGTCTAAAAGATTGTTTTGTATGTTCAGTCTGCAGTTTACCTGAAAGCAACTGAAATAAAGTAGGTGAGGACCCAACTTGAGCAGGTGCCAAATGTGAACTCAGTCTCTCACAGTTGGGCCAAATGTATGGATAGACTTTGTTGAAGAAAGCCATTTTAAGTGAGGGAAAGTGTAATAGTGTTCAAACAGTGAAGTGATAATACTGCCACCACAGATAAAAATAATTCTAGTCAATTCTGGGGAATGGGGTGTGACATGTGGTTTTCTGAAATTCTATATTATGGAAAAGATTTACTGTAAAATCTACAAGCTCTCATATGATCACAAAGTCTGAGCAGCACAAGATGTTGATAGAAAGGCTGTGAGAGACAGTACACAGTGCTTTAAATTTACAAAAAAAAGTGGCTCCAGACCTTTCAGTTTCAAAAACAAAATGTCATAATATCAAAGAAGCTGCTACAAAGCAGAGATATATCTGGAAGTAATTGAGTACAGAATAAAGACCTCATAACACTTATTTTTGGCTCATCTTTAATAGAGGTGACAGTTCAGTCAAAAGGTAATTTTTGGTAAGTCTTTTCAAGCACTGAGACAAGCGATGAAACTGCACCGGCTCAAAATTACACAGCGCAGACAATGATCAATACAAATCCTTGTTTTGTCTTTTTCTTAACAGACGCACATAGTTTATATACAGTCACTTAACATTTGCATCAAAGTATCTGATGCAGAATATCAGTTCAAGTTCTTACTAATGCCTGACAATCAAATCAAACTGCATTAAAATCATTATATTTTAGACTTTTCCTGTGCTACTGTGTACCTCTGAAGGTCTAGATCTCATTAAGATTTAAATCACCTACCGACAGCAATAATGGATACATATATGGGCTTGTCTTTGCTTTCTACAGTCTATCAAACTGAATGTGCAAAATCTATTCCAGTCATTTTCAGTTAAAAGATTTTAGTAGTTATGCAACTGTATTTAAGTAATACTTTTAATGTGCACTCCTAACTCACTAGGAGAAGGCATAATATTTTGGGTGATTGTCCATTTTTATCACTCTTAGTTGAATTGTGTTGTACCTCTGCTCTAACTTCCTTTTTCTTTCTTACTCAAATTTTGAGAAGAGGCCTTCCTTCTATTCATCAAAATAACTTCTAGTTGTTTCTTTCTTATCGTATTCTCAGTGCTATGAAAAAGCACTTTATAAAATAATAAAGAAGAACATATTTTCATCAATCCATTTATCAATTTTTAGAACTTGCTTCCTGGCCTCAAGCAATGTTTGCGTGTTGAGGCATTAATAAGTATAAGACAGGAACCAGTTTGGGGTGGAATTGTCATGACCTGTATAAATTAAATTTTGCAAGATTATTAAGTCTTGCTCAGGGTTTTACATTTTCATACATTGGCTTTGTGTTTTACAATGATTCCTGCTTAGATTCTTATTTTGTAGTGCACTCGAACAGTTTGTGGGATTTGTTATTTTTTGTTTATGATCTTCCATGCTCACCCCCATCTTGTTTTATCATGGGCAGCACCATTTTGTTGGCTCATTGCCTGGATAGCATTTGGGGTTGCTGGGGCTGAGGTCATGTGCATCATGATGTCTTTGTTGCGCTAATTAAATACCGACTTGGCTCATTTCTATTCATCCGTGATTTGGATAACAAACCTAAAAAACCCTTTTTTGCTTGTGTTATTCTAGAATTCTTGGTGTTCTTTTTGACAATGATCTTTGGATTTGATTTTGGTTTCTCCATAGAATTGTTGCTCTTTTTAAGTTGTTTCTCTCCCATGACATCTATTCATTTCCCAGTCCTGTATGTTCATTCTTTTACCCACTATTCAGTTTGCTGGCAGCGCAGGAACAATCATGGAATACATTAATTAATTTACAGTTAAGCCGATGCCACATTATAACTTCTAGTCATGGGGTATTTCAGATACTATATGCTGAGCATAGTTGTTGATCTTGTCACTGGACCATACCAATTTAAATCAATAACAATCGCTGCCAATGTCACATTTTCCAACTTAGTGCTGATCTTCTAGCACATTCGTGCTTAACCCTTTTTCTAACAACCAACAGTGTGCTGCATGGTCCATGGGTTAACAGTGATGGAGAGTTCAGCCACAATCTTTGCTACTTTTTTTCCATTCTGTCATAGCACGTAAAACAAGTAACTTCAGACCGACAAGCTCCTCTTCTGTTTGTAAGGTCCAAGAAACCCTTTTGTTCCTTAATCCTTACCACTGAATTCTATTTGTTGTACTTCCAGATGAACCCTCATTGGTTGTCAGCACTCATGCACACTGAGCCCATGCCTGGACTTAAAGACAAAACCACACCTGTTTGATTTTATTGGAGCAGTTGTGGACTAGTTGGAGTGAGCTGCTGGCTGTATCACATTACACACCCGGCTCCATGGGAGCCACCATTGTCTGCCTCCAATTTACGAAGATTATGTAAATGAAGACTATGACTAAAAATCTCTGGAATCTTCACATAATGTGACATAATCTTAACCAGTTAATCTGACCTCACTGTCTATGTGCTGTGACTGGAAACTAGAGAACCCAGGGAAACCATTGTGGATTAGGTGAGAATATACAGACAGTGGCCATCAATAATAACTAAGAGCTCCCTTTCCCATTTGTATTATCTTCACTTGTATTTTCATCCTAAACATTTCTGTGAGAACTTAGCTTCTGGTTACAAAAACAGAGTGCCTTTTTTGCAATGCTATATTTGTAATTATTATATAGTTTACTAGACTACTAATGTGCTTATTAAGAATAAACTGAAATTAAATAGACATGAGCCTGAATGCCAAATGAAATGCCAGTCTTTCAAATGACATTGCCAATCAACCTACATCATGCCTTTGGATGGAAACTGGAATAATTCACAAAATTGGCAAATAGATAACTGTCTTTTGTTGAAACAAGATAATTATTTCCCTACTCAGCAGCAACTTATTAAACTGTAAGGATTCCTAACTGATAAACACGTACAGTGCATTCTAGACTCAATCAATGTATAAATTTAAAACTCATTGTCTAAAGACAAAAGATGATTACTTTGCCAACAAGCAAAAGACAATGGAAGAAAAAGTTCTGGTAACCTTTTTTTCCCCCCCAACACAATTCTTTGTATGAATGCCTGCTTTTCAGAATAGGCAACTGCAGTTATAATTGAGATTACTGATAGCTGCATCGGGAAACCTGAGATATCTTTTATCAGGAAAACATTAAATAATATGTAGCTCTTTCACAAACTTTTAAAATTAGAAAAGCTACATGCATTTCAGAGACGTTTCAATCTTCTAATAAGTCTCAGAATTTAGCCAAATTGAACAAGTGGAAAACACAAAAGGAAGCAGCTGAAGAATAAATGTGGTTTACAGAAAAAAAAAAACTGTTCCATCTTGGGCCAATTAGGTGGAGCTGTGGACAGAATAAAAACATATATTTGTGAATATCTTTTTTTAGCTTTTCTTGACAGATGTGTGTTCATTGATTTATTTTCCGGGGCCCTAGAGAGTTTAACCTGAGAATAATTCCAGGGCCTTTACTACTGTTTCTTCTTTTATACTTAGGAGTCTGTTTGTCTGTCTGCCGTAACTGCTAGAGAGGTAACCGGCACAAAGAGAGTGCTCAGTGCTGACTTCTCATTTCTAATCAAAATTAAGATCACATGATCAACATTGTCCTTGAATAGGGGACAAGTCACAATTTAGAGGTCATTTTACGATCCACCCCTAGATGACTACAAGGCTTTTCCATGATGAGAATTTGCGTTGGCCCTTTCAGACAATGAGCAGCAAGAATGCATGCAATATGCCACTGTGTGTGGTTAATGAAGCAAAGAGATAAAGGCATTCCTTTGTTTTTAATTCTGTTATCATTTTAAATTAGTGATGTTTTTATGATGGAAGTAATAAGGCTCCTTAATGTTTTGGTATCTTGGCAAAGCTGCTTTCATTTGAATGTCTAAGGGAGACAAAGCACACATTCCATAATTTCCGAAACTGCTAGAAAAATGCTTAAATCCTTCTAGCAGACAGAATTCTTCTGGAAGCAATGTGAGCATGAGCAGAGCAAACCCATCTCTACCCAGGCAGATTATTGATATAAGAAGAGCACCCAAGTCTTTTGAAAGAGCATCACAATACAAGTATTTGTCATACAGGAACATTTATTTCAGTGTGTAGAAGAACGAGCTGGAGCAGGATAACCATGTCTGAGGTAAGTGGAACAAGGACAGGCTTAGAGAGCAAAACGTAGCAAAATTATGACAGTCCTGAATATGTTTTCAAGAAAGAGGTTGAAAATACCACTGCAGTGAGCCTGCAATAAATGATCCGAGTTTATTGCTCCGGAAAAACCTGGCCTCCTTATGTATAAATCTATAATAAAGATACTGTAAGTGCAACTGTAAAGATATCAGAAAGGTCCTCCATTTAAAATGATGAGCATAATATTAAACAGATGCCTTGTGTCATATCATTCTCATACTGAACAGGCTTTCCTTGTTATTTTATTCATGTGGCTGAATTTCGACATTTTTTCTTTCAAAATATTTTTTGTACAATTTGGTGAAATATAGCAAAGACATATTCACACTTGTCCGACATTCACAAGTAGTCCAAACACAGATAAGTTTGAATAATCTATTTGGAACTTTAATGTTCTCTGACGCACCATCAACCATGAATGGATTTATCACCCATTCATTTTTCACGGCTGCACTTGTAGGTGGGCAAATGGACAGACAGGAGGAAACTTATACTACTGCATCTCTTCATTTGCTGAATCCATTTATCCACCTTTTTTCAGAATACCCCTAGTCTAGTTCAGGATAATGGCATGCTAGGGACAGGAAGGGAGGCACCAGCACTGGAAGGGGTGACAGTCCATTTCAGGGTATATACTCATACACTCACGCTTAATTATACAGGGGTAGTTTAGAGGTGGCAATTAAATACACTCATGTCATTTGGGTTGTGGGAAGAGAACCAGAGAGCACATTGAAATGTTTTTGCATATACACGAGAATGTGCAAACTCTTTTTTAATGGCTGTGCCCAGGATTCAGACTGAGTTTCCTTGAGCTGTAAGGCAACAACATTAACTACTGTGTATGTTCAGTGTGGCATGGCTTTATATTGTTTGCATGCAATATTGGGAAACCTTACTTTTAAATTACTTAGTTACAATAGTCATCACTTACAAAAAACTATTTGTTATATATACCGTATATACTCACATATAAGTCAGGTCTTGAAACCCGAAAAATCGATCATAAAATCAGACCCCGACTTGTACACCCTTTCAAAAATGCGACACTTAAATTTTTTTTTGTTATTGCCTCCTCCAATTTCACACCAGTTTCTCAGACACATCAAAGTATGTTGCAGCAGTGCAGTTACCAATTTCTTTCTCTACTTCAATGATGTTCAATTTAAAACCAGCTTTATATTTTCTTCTGATTGAACGCTCGATCGTACGATAAGAGATGCTCCTACGATAAAGGCGTATGATGCTGTGAGATACAAAAAACACAAAACAGTGCAAACATCACTTCAGAATAGTTCGGGTATTACCGTGTGGTCACGTAGGCACAATACATAGAAAAAAAGGCTGTGTGCTCTGTGGTTACTCTGCCAGGTGGGCGTTAGCATATCATAATCTCTTGGACCAACAGCGTGAGTTTTCCGTATTCGACTTTTATGACTGACATTATAAAATACTGGAAATTATATGGTAAAATCAAGCACTGAGTTATCCACGGGAGAAGTTAAATGCAAGTATATACAGTACTTACTTACTGTATTATAAAACGTAATGTGTTACAAACAGTGCATTACTTCTGCGTTACTTTTTCTTCTTTTGTATGAAAAACTGTACATTTCATTGGCTAGCATTAATTATTAAATCTTAAGCCTTTATATGAACCTTCATGAAACTTACCAGAAACACAGCCAAATTTAGTAATTTTATTATGTTTTATAAATATGCCTAGTCCTTCATGTGCAGTGTGTGAAGTAAAAAAAACATCCATCTACTTTACCATCCCCAAAGCAAGGTCCTGAAAATTTGCGGTACTAACACTGGCTGCTGCACTACCAGATCACACTGTTTTAACATATCTATACCAATTAGCTGGATGAAAATTAAACTGACACTTTATTATGGGTTTCTTTGCTGGACTGCACTCAGCACACTCTTTTTTGCTCCACCATGTCCACCACTATTTGTTCTTGCCTTTTACGCAGTGCTGCTGCAATAATACTGGGCTGATTAAATTTATTGTTTTTAGATTAAAGTTATTTTTAGATGATTATTATTATTTTTAGATTTAAATTATACTTTTAGATTAAATATATACTTCTGTTCAGTTCTTTCCACTTGATTGCATGCTGACGTGTGTGCTTAACCTCATCCTTACTGGCTGTCACCAGAAGGTCAGGGCACAATCATGAACATTGTTACTGAATAAATGCAGTACTTCTGTGAAATAATGCAGTATTTTTTTATTGTTTTTGGAGTAAATACGCATCAATAGTATTGCAGTTACACATTTTTTAAGTAATGCAGGCATTTTTAAATCAGTAAAGTAAGTATTAATTTACATTGCTTGTTACTTTAAAAAGTAATCTATGTGACACACGTTATTTTTTAAATGCGTTATCCCGAACACCTGTTGTGTGTGGTTTTGTGCTTTGACTGAACTTTTCTCTGAACAGACAGGACAGGTGAAGAATGAATCTTCTGAGAGTACATTGTATTTGTCTCTTGACCCTGTATACTGTGTGCAGCATACTGCATGAAACGTTACATCTCTTTAGAGGATGAATTGGGTCTGGGGTATCAAGTACTTATCAAATGAGGCTAGTAAGCAATGTACTAAAGTTGGAAAGGAGTCAGACAGGGACATTGATATAACCCAGAGAAATGAATGTTCAATCAATTAATGTCAATATGACACTTTTTCATTATAAGTTCTGTTGTTTTGCCAATTTGGGCCAAAGGGCTGTGCACATAGTGATTTTATGCCAAATCTGTTTTTTTCTCAGGCTCAAAATTAATAAGACTGTATTTTTTATTTATTTTTCTTTTTGGAGGTCACTTTTGGTTCAAATTTACAGGTAATCACAAGCCATTTCCTGGCAATGCCCCTACACATTGTGGTCCTGAATTCTGTTTTATTTCTGCGTAGCATCTACTTAAATCAATTGGCTTGGATATGTGGCCAGTGGTGAGTCTCAGGATGGATCCTGGCTTGGATTTGCTCATGAAGTTGGGGAAGTGAATGCAGATGGTGTGGCCTCTGTACCGAGTTGTGTGAGGTAGAGCCAGCGACATAAATGAGGAGGAAGTAGACTCGACAGAAAATGATTGTTTGAGTTTCCTGGTAGAAGCTTTGGAAGACGGGTGTGGCATAGGGTGACTGATAAAGGAGAGAGCCTCCAGCAACCCTCACATGAAGGAGTGAGGGAGATACAGTGCATTTCACAATGTTTTAGACCACCAGCACCAGTGTCGATAAAATGTCAGGCAAATAAAAAATGAACATCTATCAAGATGTTGTCATACAGTACAACCACTGAAGAACAGTATTAAAAGATATATGTCAGCATCAAACACTCAACACCAAAACCAGAAATACAAATGAACATTGAGAAATTCCCCAAATTTTGTTCAATGTACTATATCATGTTGTAGATGGATAATCAGCTTGATTCATACTGACATGAAGACTCATGCACCCTTTATCAACGGGTCACTTAAAAATGGACATAGCTTTGAAGCCCCAAGGTGGTAAAGAAAAGTTTAGGCTACACACGCTTACCTGAGAAAAAGTCTACCTAGAACACTGCAGGGTCAGATGTTATGCTCATGCAACCTGGAAGCAGTCTAATGAAACTAGACATAAAAATAATAATGCTCCAAAAAATGCTTTCCTAGATACAAAATTGTATTGAGCATAACATTTAAAATTTGAAAAATTTGATTATATTGACTTTTTGATTTCTTCAGTACCTTCAACACCATCCAAACATGCTTTTTAAGGGGTAAGGGATATGGAGAAGGATGAGCATATTGTGTTCTTGATAATGGACTAACTGCAAGATAATGGATTAACTGTTTGAGACACTCAAGGACTGTGTCTCTGATATGGATGTGAACAGTACTGGAGCACCACTATGACTATAGTATAGTATGACTCAGACTATGTATATAACACCAGGTCATGTCACTTGGATGACCCTGCACTTATGGTCTCTATTGATTAAGGGTGTTGAGACAGGGTATAGGAATCAGGCGGAGCACTTTGTGCGTTACTGCAGAAATATTTGTCTGCAACTTAACATCAACAAAACCATGGAGGTGGTTATTGACTTTCACCACACCAATGAGCTCCTATGTCCAGTCACAATTCAGGGAGTGGATACAGAAGTGGTGTGTTCCTCCAAGTACTTGAGTGTTCACATCAATGACATATTGTACTGGTCTCATAACACAGAGGAACTATATAAGGAAAGGCAGAGCAAGCTCTTGTTCTTTAGAGACTGTGTTTCTTCAATGTGAGTAGTGAAAATATTCACATATTCTATAGATCTGCAATGGCCAGTGTGATTTTTCTGCCCTAATGTTTGCTGCACTGGTAACGTCACTTCAAGTGAGGCCCATTGAATCCACAAGCAGATTAAAAGGGCAGGCTCAGTTATGGGATGCACTCTGGAACCCCTGAAGGTAGTGGCAAAAGAGAGAATAAAAATAAAACTGAGTGCCATTATCAACAATGCTGCACATACTCTCTCTGACACACTCACACTGAGGACTTTCAGCCAATGAATCGTTCAGCAGAAATTTGTCAAGAAATGCTACCGATACTCCTGTATAATAACAGCAATACACCTATGTAATGTCTCAATGGGACTGGGACTGGGACTGCCAAGTCAGAAGTTTTCTTTTTTTTCTGTCATTCTGGAGAGTGTGTTTAGACCATAGTGTGCATTTATTAATTTGCATATTTAATAAGCTTTTGTAAAATGTCAAATTCCCCCCTCAAGACATCTAACTTTTTTCTATCTATCTATCTATCTATCTATCTATCTATCTATCTATCTATCTATCTATCTATCTATCTATCTATCTATCTATCTATCTATCTATCTATCTATCTATCTATTGCATATTTAAATTTTTACACAACAGCGCCATCTTCTGAGAGATTGGGGTGGGCAGTGACCCACTTGCCCTGATTGCAGAGACGCCACAGCCTGTATCACCTATTAATTTTTGAAGAAACTTTTATCAGTCCACTGGTATAATAAGGCAATAACAAATGCTTTAAGTTGTTTCACTCTCATTCTTTTATTATTTTTGAGCTGTGTTCAAGCTTTTATTGCAACAGCATATGCCATCCACTTAATACTGCAACTACCATTTCTAAATGGTCAGAAAACTGTATGCCTATCCCATTTACATAGTCAAAATGGGTCCTTCAGACCATGCTAGCAATGTGCCAATTCCAAACTGGCTTAATTTATACTCTGCACTACAGATATAGCAAGAAAGTTCTATCACATGTTAACTTACATGGGGTAAAAGGCTATACCGTATTCTTGGTAGCTGTAAGAAAGTAAAGTTCTATAGGAATTATGCAAACACTATATGAATTTAACTTAATGCATTCACTTTCTAAGATTGACTCTTACACTTCCAGCCCCTAATTGTTTATGCTGGAGCAGAGACAATTATTATATTTCACTTCAAAAAGAGCCACAAGTTATTCTTTTATACTAACTATTATACTCCAAGTAACCAAAAAGTTAACTGCAATCAAACATTTAAAAATTTCTTAATTTAAAATATTGTATGTTTCTTGAAGCAGGCACGGTTTACTTACAAGTCTGTCCAGTGTGTTGGTTTGATGCATCTGTCCACACTGTAAGTCATCTATCCATTTCACTGAACTAAAATAGGTCAAATGCCAATCCGAGCACTACCTTCTGATCACTTTCTATCTGACTGAACCACAGTCTCCTGAAAGTGTGGATCTGGTCTTGACTTTCTGCCCTGTTTTGTCATACTGAACTGCAATATGTTCTGAGTGTAGATCTGAACTCATTGTGCTACCATCTAACACCTCAAAGAGGCATGCTTTGCTGAAAATGCACATACTGTAGAATCTTAACTTTTCTTGTTATTCACTTAAATGGCTGTCTTTCAGTAACTTAAAAATCAAACCTGAACATTTGTTCCTTTTCACATTTGGCTTTACATTCACCCTTAAAGGTAAGGTTGACCTAAAGCAATCATTTTAATTTTGAAGAGAGCCACTTCCTGTCAGAGGGTATACTGTATGTATGAACTGAGAACAAGGTAAAATCTTGAGCAGCAAGAAAGCCAATGAGCACAACTGTAGTCCTCAGTTTCAGCACGGACTCTGCCTTCTCAACACTAAACATTTTGCTGACTCTATGGTCCTGGAGATCACCTTGAGCCAGACGGTGTGTCACTTTGCCTCGCTGTGCATTAACCCAAGCATGTCTAAAGAACATGTGAAAAGCCCCCATGATATGCATCCATTCAGGCATTGCAGCAGAGAGAGATAACAGGACAGTCAGGAGTCTTTAGTAAGCGATCTCTGAGCACGATAAGTAAAAAGCAGCCACACTGGATCCCATGCCGTTCATAGTGTCTGTGGGAGTGAATGTTATCTGGAGTCTCAGCTAAAAACTTTCTAATCACCTACTCTGAGCTTCCAAAGACAACTTCAAGTCACTCTGAAGTCAGTTAACACAACAAGGCTTCAAGACAACCTTTCAATATCATCCACAAATTAAAATGCTCATGTTAGAATGACTTTAAAGAAATACGAAAGAGTGAGAGAGAAGGATCAGCAGGATAGGGGTTTACCCTTCATACATAAATAATTAACAGATTACCCATATATACTGCACTGCCTGAAATGGAACCTACTTTCTTGGTTGCAATTTATGCATATTAAATGAGCAATCTGTGGTGACCTCTGTCACACCATGCAAATCCTATAATGTCTAAGGCTAAGAAAGGGGCAATTTATTCAATTAGAGCATTTCTTACAGTCGCTTTAAGTAATTACCTTTTCCTTGCCTAATTCCCATGCAGATTTAATATGAACACTGCACCATATAAATATGCTTCACCTTGAATGACTTGTAATGAGGACATTAGAATGTTAGAGTGTTTTCAAAAAACAAATATGTAAAAGTGAAAAAGCCCCTGTCTACAAGAGTCACTGTTAAAGAGTCTCCATGTGAGCTAAGCACTCAGACACAGTCATTTAAGCATTACCTACGTATAGAGGAAGAAGAGGAGAACAGCACCCTGCACAGTATATATTGATAAATTGCCTAACATTTTTGAGGTTGCTGTGGCTTAAATGGCTCGTCAAATGAATGAGACAGATGAAAGGCTACATAGGTTAGAAAAAGAGGCCACAAGAACTCATCTCAAACCATTGTGTACAGAGGTGCCTGCAATGTATAGCAGCAGACTGTAAGTTGGTGGAAAAGTGAGGGTGGAGTGAGAATCTAAATTTACTCTGACAAACTACTAGGAGGCAGCAGATCCTTTAGTTTACATTGGATATCACATAACCCATCTTTTATGTATACTTTTTCCACCAGAAAATGACAGGATGCACAGAGTATCAGACTACAGTTTCCGCACCACACCATGTGGCTCACTTCATGAATTGCTGTCTAACCTGACTAGTATATGATGTGAAATTCAACAATATAAGAATGAAACATTAAACATATGGAGTTTATTTCTACATACAATTTATGATGAAATGAAAAAATAGGTCAGGAGCTTCAATTAAGTGTTATGTTTATGGATCTCCAAGGCTTTCTACAAGAGAGTGACAATGAAGAGGCCATAGCGCCTTTGCTGGCAAGATGTTTGCAAGAATGTTGAAGATATGTTTGGAGAAATGTTGTGGTCTGATGAAACATCAGTATAAAGGTTTGGCTTGAGTGCCAAGTAGTATGTGTAGTAGAAATCAAACACTAACTCCCAGTAGGACATGTTATGAAAAGCTAGCTGGGTAAAAATGCCCAGAGGAATTAGGAAAGAAAACATGGCCGTTTGATGGGGGGCCTCAAAAAGGGCTAGCAGAAATGTAGTCAATGCACAAACCAAGAGAAGCTATCAGTACCAGTCAACAAAGTCTAACCACCAAACAAAATTACAAGTGAAAAGATCCCAACCCTATGTTTGATATACCTACAACTACACAAAATGTTGCAACATTTTTAAACAGTATTGAAAAGGAAACCCTAATTTATATTCCATCTGTTGCCTTAGATCTTCGCTGGGGTATTAGCTCTCGTTGGCTCTTGCTGTTTGGCTCCTCTTTTGTGCTTTCCTTTGCCTATTGTGAGTTAGTTTGTTTTTAACCATTCATTCTGTTTCTCAAGGTTTTGACTCAGCTATTGGTTATTGGGTTTTCTTTCGGTCTGCAGTCTTGATTTTCAAAATGTTGGTGTAAGAGCCAATCTTAGAAAGTTATAAAGTTTTGAGTTAAACTCATATTAATGTTTGCTTAATTTGAATAGAATATAATTTCTTCCATAGTCATAGACAATGGTATAGTCTTTTCCTCCTATAAGTTAGTAAGAGATAGAACCTTCTTGCTATAACTGAGAAACAGTGTGATAATAAGCTCTTGTTGTGTTTAGAACAGGTCCCAGTAAACAGGGACTTGAAAGACCCATTTTCAAGTTAGAAATGGGATAAGCATACAGTTTTCTGACCGCTTTGAAATGGTTCAGAAATGTTTTGAAATGGTTCAGAAATTATAAGTGATTAGATAGATAGATAGATAGATAGATAGATAGATAGATAGATAGATAGATAGATAGATAGATAGATAGATAGATAGATAGATAGATAGATAGATAGATAGATAGATAGATAGATAGATACTTTATTAATCCCAATGGGAAATTCACAATGATTAGTAACGATTTAAGATGTAACAAGATTAAGCTTAGAACAAAATTTTTCTTATTATAATTTTTCCTTTTTTTTGCTATTTTAATTTTCTTTTTGTGTGAACTGTTTTACTTTGAAACTTAACTAAACTTTTAAAAATGAAGATATTTTGTCTGTGGAATCATTTCTGCGTGTCAGGCCTTTGTTGAATCCCATTTTTTGAGTTACAGCTGCTGAATTTTGGAAACTTTGGGAAAACGCAGCTACAGTTGGTTTTCCTGCTTTTTTCTGTTTTCTTTTTGCTGTTATCTTTGAATTTTGTTTTTACCTTGTGTATATAACACTAAGTTTTCATTCACAGACTGCTCATACAAGAAGAAACTCCTTGCCTAGAAGGAGACATGGCGATTTGATGCTTAACTCAGGCAGTAGTGCTGTTGTCATGAAGCTGCACAAGAGCAATTTTTTCTGGAGCCATTACAAATAACACAGACAATTTCAAAGGCTAAAAAAAAATTGTATGAAATAGTTGTTACAGACCAAAGATGTCATTATAGTTTCTTTGGCCAAGAAATCATTTCATAAAATATTTGAACAATACTGAATTACAAATTATTACAAGTATAACAATTGTTTAACATTTTAATCTAGGTATACTTCTGTACAATTTATATCAATAGTCTTTTCTGAACAGACATATACAGTATACTAGTAACAGACAAGATGAAGCAGATTATTAATGAGAAAAATATCAGAAGAAGAAACATAGTTGAAATTCTAGCTGGATTTGTTAACCAAAAAACAATCAAATCTGTCATGAAGCCCAAGCACGTTCTAAAAACTCAAAGTCAAAAAGAAAACAAAGCTTATTACTGAAACCAGGAAGTCATATAAACAAAATGCTCATGCCACCAACAAAGGGTTTTATCCACAAACTTGGATAAGGAGGAAGTCCTTGCGCTGACCTTCACATCTTGAGTTAATCACTCCCTATAATCTGAGCCTAGCCTCTTTGTACTTACAAAAACAAAATGCCGGCACCCATAATGAAACAAAACAGAATCACGGGAAGATAATAATAAGATAATAATTCAATGTCTTTAAATCAAGGAATAAAGGAAAACCAGTTATCAAAATAACATTCTACTCAAGGCCAAATCACAATGTGGAAAAGAAAGAAAAAGTTATGAACTTAAGCTGTAAAACATTAGAACAAAATTAAATCATAACAGCATGCAGTTACTTGGCCCTAAAGCACATAATGTAAGTGAAATTGTTTATGGAGTAAGTTTATTAAAGGCAGCACCAAAATGTAGTAGAAGGTTTAGGCAACAGTGACTTTCTTGATTTTTACAAGAGTGAATCTGTAAAAATAATGCTTGGCTATCAAGAGTATAATTGTTATTGTAAATATTTTATGAGATTTATGTTTTATTAATAAACAATCTAAAGTGTCAATTTAATGAAATGTAAGACTACTCTGAATTTTGTGTTGGCTTCAGAAGCCTGCTGCAAGTATAATGTCTGAGTTTCTTTCAGATGACTAACTTTAAGACTTTTTAAAATGTGGGATTATAATTGGATGTTGCATCTTAAATTTTGTACTTGTTACATATTTGTTAACTGCAGCTTGGAAAGAAAAAATAAAAACCTATGTTTTTTGTAAAAGAGTTTTACCTAACACATTGGTCTGCCTTTCTTCCACATGGCAATGGAATTGAAAGATTTTCAAATAAAAAATATAACCGTAGTGCTGCAGAAAAAAGGTGATTCAACCCTGAGATTAAAGGAGTGGAGATGTTTTAAGTATTAGGGTGCTTAAATCACTGCATTTCATTCCAATGGCCAGAGGCTTCAAGTGCATCAAGGCTTCTTTATTAAATTGGCCGCAAGTGGTACCAGAGCACTGATATATTCTAACAGCAACCGCATGCCTTGTCTAATTTAATTATCAACGCCTGATTTGCATGAAAATCCCTAATGCCCACACTCCGCTGTTACAATATAATTTGGCTCATTTTTCACTTAATTGGACTTCAAGTTTAAATCTGGATTAATCAATCCATCTGAAAGCTCAAGACTCAGCTTGAAAGGTGAACTGCTTCTGACAACAATGACCCCAATAGCTTCTGGGTGTTTGATGGGAATAAGAGGAGCAACAAGCCACACTTTTCTTATTGAGTGAGTGAATGAGCGGGAGGGGGGAGAGTTCTGCGGCAACCTCTGTGAGATGTTCTTGTACACACGAAGCAGCAAGGATTTTGCATTGGGTGAAAATGAAAGTCTTAAAATTTTAAAACTTCCTTTAATCAAAGTAGCATTTTAATGTGATTCAACATTAGATCAATCACTCAAGTAGCTGTAAAGAAACAAAAAACTAATTACCTTTTCTAGTTTTGAAAAGGTCAGTACAGATTTTCAGCTTTTTAAAAAATCATCTTAGCTCTTAAGACATTTTGAACATACTCAAATATGGCTGAATTACTCCACTACTACAAGAATACAAAGGAGTATGTCCATGTATAAGCTAAATGTGAAATGTAATTGATATTGTCTAAGACAAGGTGATCAAATTCAGATCCTGGTGGTCTGTAGTAAATGTAGCCCTTCATTCCAGCCACTTTCTTAAATTAGTAGCAAGTTACTGCTGCTAATTTAACAGACTATGTTTTTCTTACTTATACTTGACTTACTTCATGTTTTTGTTTTCTTGAATTGGTAGACAACAATAAAGAGATGCAAAGTAAGCCAGCTTGAGGTGCTCTCAGAAAATCCTGGAGTGCCACCATTTTTACTTCATCCCGTCTCCCATTTATTTTCTGGCCAGTAGGGAGCACCACCAAGCCCAAAACATCATACACAACTACACACAAAGTCACAAGTTCAAATACTAGGAGCTTCATTTAAGCCAATACCTTCACAAGTGTACAATTTCCTTCTTTTCAGACAATATACAAAGTCACAAGCTGTTTTCCTCCTTCCACACCACCCATGTAGTCTCATCAGTCTCCTCCCAACTCTGACTTCTAAGGCAGGAAGACTGAGTTTATTTATGCTGGACCTGGGTGTATTTCTGGTGAAACAGCAGTCCATATTGGAAGCAGTTCCAGGTCAGGCAGTAGTCCTTCAGAGAAGGGATAGTGCTCCTCTGCAAAACCCAAAAACCCTTAAAGAGCTGTCCCATGGGACTACAATTCCTATCCTGCCCTGTGGGTATCCATAACGGAGTTCCACACTACTATTGTGTGTACTGAGCAGCCACTATCTGTACTTCCGAACAGGCCTCCTTCACGGGAAAGGTCTAAGCACACCCATCCTGGTCAAGATGCAACATCCATCTCCGTCCTTCCATTCTAGCCATAAATCAAAAACAGCATCTGTCCATCAATCAATTGTAGAACCATGGCAGATTGTAGAAAAGGAGTCAGAGACAAAGCCAGGCATAGAATCCTGGAGACCACGGCCAACTAATCGCCTGCCCCCACTGTCCATTCTACAGTTGAAGCAGTGCCTGGCCAGCCAACCTGATGACAGGACCCTTCTACCCCAATGATTCCAGTGCTCCTTCCATAGGCAGGCCATCAACTTTGGAACGGAAAAGTGGCAGCAAGTGCCACATGAGGATACCAAAAAGAGAAACAGAATATGGAAGGGTTAGTAGTCCATCCCAGTTGGGATGCCAGTCCATCTCTCTCCTACCATTCTGTCCTCACTTCCTGGTAAGTAAGCAGCCTCATTCCTGCTTTGGAATGCCAGAGCATTGAGCATGCCACTAACAATATTTTAATGTAACCTGTTAGTTGATTCTGTGGCTTGTTAATGTTCTCATTTTGCCACACCTGTCATTTCCAAACTTGATTTTTTTTCCTGAGATCACTATCCAAATGCTTTGTTTGAGACAGCTGAGGAAGACACAGTTGCAAATGGGATCTAAGTTAGCTGGTTATGTGTTTGATCGCATAGCATCTCATTATTGTTTGGCTGATGGTCAATGAAAAAAATGATCAATTCAAATGCAAACCAATTAAAATCAAGACAACATAGTATGTTCTGTTTGCCTTTAGAAATCAGTTAGTAATGAAGAAAGTGAAAGGTTTGACACCCCAGTTCTAAGGTAGCTTGTAAGCACCAAGCAGTCTTTTCTATTGGTCATCTGTTAGGCTTACCGTGTCTGATTAATTTTTATATGCAGATGTTAGTACTTATCAGTAGTATAAATGAAACTACTACTTTGCCATAGAGAAAGTGTGTCCACTTTGCTATTTCAGTGGCACTAGGATTTAACTGGTTTTCCACTTCAAGCTATTTAACTAGGCCTTTCCTTTTGTTTAGTTTGTCTCTGAATCCTACTAGCATTGTGTACGGCTGGGCAACATTTGGCAGTCAGGCAGAAGTAAAATGAAAGAGAGAGGAAGATAAAGACTCTTCACTTGAGCATTATGCTTCTAGGCTGCACGAAAGCTCCTGCTGAAGCTTTTACAAGTTTGGCAAGTCTCATAAAGTTTGATCTTTTGCCTGGTTTTTAGATTTGCTTTTGTTTTGTGCTTCTCAGATACCTTTTGTTCATTCCTGTTTTGTTTATATGTGTGTGACCACCTGTCTCCTTTTTCATTCTTCTTTTGCCTTGTCTCTTTGACTGCCATTTTCTGACTTAATTGTTGACTATAGACCTGTTCACTAAATTATTGTTCAGATCACAGGCTTTGCTAAAAAATAATTACTCCTTAAACAGCTTGTGCCTCTTCCTCCTGTGGATGACTCTGATCTGGACAGTAACCAGGTCAAGATGAAAAGAAAGCTACTTTTCGGAGCAACTTTACACCAGGCATGGCTGGCAGCAGTGACCCCAGTTCCTGTCCCTTCTCTGGCTCAAGTAGACATTTCTTCAGTCAGGAAAATTGTGCGCCTCTTTTTTTTGTAAGCAACAGTACAAAAGGTGGTGTAAGTAACATACCTTGTTAATGCCATGTAAGTTATTTTCTTCTACCCCATATTAGAAATACAGTCTGTCATAATTATTCATTTCAGTTCCACAAATTAATGTATAATCTACAACATTACTTTATGCTAACCCTTGACCTCCTTCTTTTTGACACCCACAGCACGCCCAACCTACCTGGAAAGGGGTCTCTCTTTTTGAACTGCCTTTCCCAAGGTTTCTTCCATTTTTCCCTATAAGGGTTTTTCCTTGTCTTCTTAGAGAGTCAAGGCTGGGGGGCTGTCAAGAGGAAGGGCCTGTTAAAGCCCATTGCAGCACTTCTTGCGTGATTTTGGGCTATACAAAAATAAATTGTATTGTATTGTATTGTTTTTATGCAACAGCTTTACTTGGTCATTAAATAAACATGTCAAAAACCATCATATCAGTTGGGTACTGCATAGGTTCTTAGTGCTAGTTTTCTACTATTGGTGTACATTATTTACATTATTTACATTTTATATCATGCCTTAGTATATTCATATAGAATTAGCTCTATACAAGCAAATGCCTTAACATGTGTGTGCACTGAAGTGAACTTCAGTGTGGAAAAATTCAACTTGACTGCTGCTGGCAATAAGCACAGCACACTACTGTCAGTCAGTATTCAATTGTTATCACACCACAACAATAAATTCTGGAAGAAGCAATAGTTTTCCTAAAATATCACCTCCACTGCTTTCCAGTCGGAAATAAGCAATTCATTCTGAACAACTGATTAATCATTTGCAATTCAATTGCATTTTCTTCTTTCATTTATCTAAAGTGACACATATGATACGGTGCATTTAGTTGCTTGCATTGTACAGCAGTTGTTTTCCATTCAGTATTATCTTTTTCACAATTTCATTTACTGTACTTTTGTAGTAATACATACCATGATTGTTTATTTTATTTTCATTCATTCATGCATTTTTGAAAGAGAAATTAGTGGAGAATTTTGAGATTTTTTTTACTCAGAACTTAGTTTACTGGATGTTTTTGTTAAATTCTGAAAACTAAAATCCAACAGTGGTTTAGATAAATGTACAGCCAGTACCTTCACAATGGGAGGTCCTTGGGGAAGCATATAGAGGGAGGTCATTTCTCCTTATTCTGGAAAATTCTTTGTAATTGGTTGATGCATGCTTCAATATATGAATCTAGACTCAGCACACATTAAGTGTGATTAGGGCTTAACTAGTAAATATCCATGTGCTGGTTCTGTTGCTTTGTATGATATGACATAGAAGGTAGGTGAAATGTCCTTGCACAAACCACACATATTCACTGTAATTATAATACCAGCTTTTTCTACTTGCTTTTTACAGTTATCAACCCTTCCCCACTTTCAAAATGTATTAAAGATTTAGCAGCACACAACAGTTTCTGCCTATCAATTCAAGCACCTTGCAACCAAACGAATGATTGTAAAACTGCTGGCGACTATGAGAATGCCCCTTTAAGAGTCTGCATGTCAGCCTGCTCATTCTAAAAGGAACAGAGAGGGACTCATTTCAAGATTGGGGTTTGAATCAAGCAGTTTCTTCCGAGCTCGATCAATTCGAATTTCGTCTACTAACAGCTGAGATTATTTTATTGTGCATACACCTGCCGAAAGAATAGTGCTCATGAAAAGCTGGGTATATCCAAATAATGTGCTGCTAATTTAATGTTTGCAACTCTGTTTCATTTGCTGAAAGTCAGTGACTCGATCAACAGAACCCACTGAATGAAGTTATTTCAGGATCAGTTTGGTTAAGGCCAAATTCAGAAATCTATCAAGAATGACTCTCTGATCTTCAGTTAATCGAGAAAGAAATCACTATTAACAAAGAAGATGTCATTGCCAGTCTCTCAAAATAGGGGAACCAAAAGAAAGATTTTGCTTTAAACCTCAAAAAGCTGATAATAAAAAAACAGAGACTATTGTTTTCTTCAGTTATTCTTGTTGAGATATCTTAATACCCATAGTATATAAAATCATTTTATAATGTGTGCCAGGGTTCTGGATAATAATAATTTCATTTTTCCTTGAAGAAAGTAATAGACATTTTATGGAGTAAAAATTTCTGTGATTTGATGTGCTATGATGTGAACCCATGGTGTTAAAGTCTATTAGGTATTCTATGTAACTAGTTTATAATTCTTGTATTTGCCTTTTCCTTTACATGTATTATATCAGGACAATAAACTGGGGGTGTAGCAGATAGAAGTGTAGTGTCTTTCTTGATCACCTATAAAGAACAAAAATTTTTGCCAAAGCTGTGAATATTTTAATGCCTCTGAAAATACATTCAAATATCCTAAGAAATTAAAATATATATCACATAATACTATGGGAACTAATGTCTGTCCAGGATAAACAATAATAAATTCTGCCTCAAAACTGCCCCTTCTCTTCTTCTTTTGAGTCAATGGCAACCAAAAGATATGTATGCATATTGCATATATGAATATGAATGTAAGATCTTCGTACCAGCTTTGTGTTATATATGCTAAGGTACGATGTTTTGTAAACACTGATCTTTTTAAATGATGTAACAGTGAAAAATGTCTGTAATTTAAAGTAATGAAAGAAATTATTTTAATAATACAAGCTCTGTTTTGTCACAGATGTGTATGAATGATGTGAAAACTACCCCCATGTATTTGCCATGTTAAAATCTGTCACCTTGCCTTCATATCTATCCGCAATGCAATTAGTATTTTTCAGGTTTTTTAGGCCAAAGGTCAATTAGAGTTATTGTAATACTCTGGAGGGAAGAAAAAGTAATATCTTCACAGAACATAAAAAGCTCCATGTGTCATACACCTTGAGCTTTTAGTAAGTCTTTGCTAGGAATGCAATTAAAATCTTTTATAATTGTGTCAGGTCAGGTCAGGTTGGGGAGCATGCACTGGTACAGTGTGTTGCCGCACCCACCACACAATGAAACAGCTCGAGATCCCAGTTGGCAATCCCCAAGGCAGGAACGCAGTCCAGTCCTATCCTCCAGAAATTACCATCTATCTGCTGCAGCCAGGTGTTACGTTGGTGTGCCCTTGGTGTGGTCCTGCCACTCGGGTCCTCAGTAATCACCCTCGGGGAATCGCACTACATAGCTATGGTGTCTTAACTGCTGCTCCCTCACAATGCAGGTAATGAGTCTCATTTGGGACTCTGTGAGTATAAGTGTGTATGGAATAAAAAACAAAAATAATAGGAGTGAACTACATTTTGTCCCATTTCATATAGGTTAGTCTGCATTGAATGAATTTCATTTATTTTTCCTGCATCTAGTATTCTACAAGTAAATATCAACCTGTTTATTAACATGCCTATGGTTTAAATTTTGGAGCAAAAGCCAGAATCAAAGACATGTTCTACCCATCCCTTACTTGTGCTGAAATGGTATCTCATGGATAAATGTGTCACTTGCAAAAAGACAATGCTATCTTCAGTATTAATGAGATGGGTTAGTTTTTGTACAAGATTAAATCCCTTCACATTCCAGTTATTTTTTAGGAATCTGAAATATTTTTAAGGTTATGTAGAATTATTATATTAAAAATTGAATTTGTAAAAAAAAAATTGGTGTTTATGGAAACAGTAGTACTCATGGAAATTTATTGAGGAATACTTAGTGCTGGAAAGGCTTGTCAATTTCTTTACAGTGGAAGTGTACAATTAATGGGAGAACACAGTGAGACATTGGGAAATTAGCCTAGCATGCATTTTAATTTAAATTCATTTTTATTTTTTTAATTTTGATCATCTACAATACAACATATTATATGTTGCTATGTTTTGTCATTTCTGTGGCAAGCATAATGAAAACTTTGAGTCCACCAGGGAGTAATTAACAAGTCTTTCCTCCAATATTTCTTGTGTGCACTCCTGGTTTATTTGCTGTCAAACCTGGTATTTTTTCATGCCAGCCTTTTTAAACTTGTGTAAATACAGCCATTCAGTTTTCCAATTAGAGAAAAGAAAACTAAGAGCCAGTGTACTGTTGTGTGTGTGGGGGGGTATGTGTGTGTGTGAAAATGCATGCAACACTTATTGCACTTTTTTAAAAATCACTTTTGCAGAAAGAAATGCAGTGCTATAGTACAGGTGCCACTTGTGTAAAACAGTTAAGTATTAACTGCATTGGTTTTCTGTGGGTGCATTACATTAAGGTCTGACTGGTTTAAAGAGGCTGAAATTATTTGTATATGGAATAATCACTTTAATCATTTATAAACAGTAATAACAGAGACTCGTCCCTAGTAGTCACTGAAGCTACCTCTCAATCTGTGATTGAACCAGTACTCTGAAAAAAGTTGGACATAGTGTGTATTCAGAGATACTCTCCACTGTTGTAAGGAGCTATTACATAATTACTTGTGGCCTTTCTGTTACCTTGAAGTAATCCAGTCATTCTTCTCTGACCTCTGTCATTAAAAGAGTGTTTTCAACAAAACAACATATATTTATATAGCACATTTTCATACATGAAAGTAACTCAGAGTACTTCACAATAATAATGGCTAAAAAGTTACAAAAGAAAGTAAAAAATAAAAAAAGTTATTTACAACTGTAGAATAATGACCTTCTTAATAAAAAAAAATGATGGCCAGAAGACCAGGGAAGACAGGAAAATAAAAACTCCAGTTGACGGGATGTTGAAGAAAATAAACCCATGGGGGTTCCAAGACCAAAGGACTACACAGTCCCTTCAGGGTTTTCTAGTCTGTGAGTGTGTCATCATTAACAGGATTGCTGTTTGTGAGATGCTATAACCACTGACTCTGGCTCTGATGATCATAATATATTGAACGCTCACTTAGACCAAATGTCTCTCCCATTCTAATATTCAGCCAAACAACAATTAAACTAAAAATAAATTAAACCCTTTCTGCATGCTCTAAACAAGTATTGAACTGCAGCCACATGTTCTGAGTATCACACTATCTGTGTTAATGACCAGAGTGGCTAAAGTTGTACGATACTAACACCACAATGCTTCATGGGAGGGATCACTTTATGCTCACACCAAATATGCAATATTACAGAGATAAAGCAAATATTGTTCTTCTCAGCGAATACCATCTTCTTCTATGTGAGATTCTCCCACACGCCTTGGGGCAAACTGAAACTGAAATTGAAATGTGAAATGATTTTTTTCAAAAATGGCTTTTGTTTTGCACTCTCCCATGAAACTCAGGTTGGTTCAACACCAAAGTTATTATCATAAGGAAGGCGGTTGTGATTTCATGTTTAAAATACTCTGTTTGCCTTTTTTTAACTTCCTGCCTGGATAGTGCTCTTCGTTGTGGCATATTCAGTTTTGAATTTGTTTGTATATTCTTTCCTTGATTTGTATCTTCTGTAATCTTATGCCACATTTAATTTTAATGCTCCTTTGTCCTCATGGTGCAGTTTTTGTTAAGAGCTGTGATCAAAGATTGTGGCATATCAGACTGGTGTCTTTAACTTGCACGCCTTTAAAACTCCTTTCATCGTAGACACATCAGTGCCATTGAAATAATTATATGACTTCCAAACAAGGGCACCTCGCCAGAGCTTAGTTAATTGTATTATAATTTAAAGGGTGTAGATGTTTAAGGGTCTTGCACACATGTTTTTCTGTGTTATATTTAGAATGTCGTAATCCCACCAGACCAAATTGTTGTGCAAGTAGAATGCTTAATTGACTATTCAGTGCTAGCTCATGTAAGGAAGGGGGCATTTCACCAAATGTTAAAGAGTGTTGCAGCCCCTCTCCTGAACCAATTCCTCTGCCTACAGAGAAAGAGAGAGATACACTTAGGGAATCATCCATTTTGTGAACACACAGGAAATGACACCACTTATTCACACTCCTAAGCCTACTAATGAAGTTGATGAATGCAATGAGAAAAGCATGGTTGGATCTGTAAAAGGTAATTCCAAAACAGATTTTGATTTGATCATTTGAGGTATTACGCAATGCTTAACTGATGTGTGCAGTTGTCAGGCTCAAAGAAGGTGGTCCAGCACAGCTACTTTTTTGAGGCTTACTGAACTGAGTGACAGCCTGAATTGAATTGAAACAGAATGAAAAGCAGACCATTGTGAAGTGGCTCTTTAAAATAAGGTGGCTTGTCTTTCACATCCATCAGAATGAAACAACTTTTTCTTATGATTTTTATCTTTTCAATTTCTGCCTCAGATTCCTGATTGTTTTCTTGAAGATATTCATTTCCTTTAGTTAATGACTTTTGGCAGATACAGTTAAACTGGTTACTTTCTGCATGTCTACATTTATCACAATTATAATTCATTTGGAAAGTTGTATAAAATTGATTAAAGATTATTTCATACATATATAAACATTTAAAAATGATTTAAAATAATGCAATTCAGATATGTTATTCAGTAGCCCACTTCCGATTTACAAACATTAGAGTGCTGTACGCTTTCATTCATAGTATCATGCATGCGCGTCAGAAATTCACTACCCGGATTCCTCCCAGATGTGTAATACCACCGCCAAAAAGGGGCACTGCCACTAACTGTGTCATCTTCCTTTGCCTCTACAGTGCGGAGAAACCCTTTCCGCTCCCAGGACCTTTAAAGCCCAGCTGCCAGGAAGGAGGCATCAGTCATTGACTGGAGAACAGAGGCAGTGAAGCTCCTACAATCCTAAAAAAAAAAAAGCCTTGATAGGCAGTGTCTTTATTTGTTTGAACACCAGAGGGCAATATTTTTGTTTGTACTTGCACCATGAAGCGCTGTATAATTTTGTTTCTCCAAGTAAACAGGGAAAGCCAGGTTGGCACCCCAACATTTATCTTGCATTTCCACCCATCAATACTCTCGGACGACATCAACAGCTAAAATCCATCCTTCCAACGAGTTTCTGAATGCATCTGCCCATCCATTTTCTGAACACACTTATTCCAATGCCAATCTTGGCAGCATTGGTCACTGCGCAGGGTGTTAGTCCATTGCAGGGCTCACACATTCCTTCTCAAGTGCACATACAGAATCATATCAAGCCAATCCATATTAACATAGAGGTAACATTTAAACTGCACACAGAGACTCTGAAGTAGCTAACTTACATTTTAAAATAACTTTTATTAAAAACAGAAAACACCATGCGGATCACTATAATGAGCATGAAAACATAGTGAACTACAGTACCTATCCATTTTCTGTTTCATCCTTTATGGGGTCACAAGGAACAAGTGTCTACCCATGTAGATCAAACTCATGCATATAGCGAGTAATTAGTGACCAGGCAGACAGACAAATCAGAGAGCCATGAAGAGTTGGTGTACCGCTCTGGTAACCCCTTTTAATTTAAACAGAATAGAAAGCTGATAACGGCTCAAACAAAAGTAGCAAAAATAAGGCTTGAGCCCTTGGAAACGTAATAGGAGCTGTGCCCTCTGCTAGAGTCAGTTTGGCATCTGACACCCTCTTCTGGGAATGGGCCGTCTTTATAGGGCTGAGACCAGAAGGGGCGGAGCTATCTCAGGGGTGTGGGGTAATTTGTCCTACTTGGGCATTTTGTCTTGGCTATGGAGGAAGGAGGAGAAGATAATATTAGTGCCAGTGCCCCCTCTCTTCCTGCTCACTTCATCAGAGCTAGGAAGGTGACAACCATATCATCATTTGTATAGAATTCCTTCAGTGTACTGCATATGTTAATTCTCAATTGCACAGGTATAAAGAACAAGAATAAAGAAGATCCCATTTTATTTGCTCTTAGTCTGCTGGTGGTGGAAGTGCCATGAGAAAGCACCTTCGTGACCCTTGTTGCATTGCACAAGAAAACAAACTGGAAGGCGTCACTAATTCAACAGACAGTACTAACTGGGACACTGCAACCAGGTGGAAAAAGAGCATGTTCTCTGAAGTATCAGTCAGCCTGGATGAAGCTGTGATGAAGAGGATGAAATGCTAGTCTTTGGATGATTACGCTTTAGTAGCCTCTCTTTTCCTATGTACAGCAAAGACATCAAATTGAAATCAGTTAAGTAGCATAATATGTAAACTAAATAGTAATTAAACAACATTATTGCATAAAAAATGTTAACAGAAATATCCCTTTAAGTTATTTGCCATGGTACTCTAACTGATTTCATCCCTGCAGAAAAGAAAAACTTAAAGAAATGTGAATGGCCTGTGCGGTGCCACTAGATGGCCATTTCCTTCATTTTATCCATAGAGAATTTGGTTGCCATAGCTCATTCAGCTTTGTTTAACGTGAAACATGCCACACTCTAAATTGGCCTTTTGTTTCGAGATGCACCTTCATGGGATTTACTTTAAAAGTATATCTTTGATATTTCCTTCTAGTTTCATAGTGGTCATCTGTCCACTTCTTTTCCCTAACCTACTAATCTGAGTCAGCATTGTAGAGAACTGACATCAGTCCCTGAAGTAAAAAGGCCTCGAGCAGAAACGGCAGTTTATTTCATTCCAAAATCACTTTCAGAATGGCATGGCAGTGGATTAATCACCTAGTGATTAGTGTTTGTATCACTAAGCCTAAATCATTTTTTTTATCGTAATCCAGGCCTCTTCTAACTGTGTCATGGGTTATTTCAAGATATTCCATTTTCTCCCCACATCTTAAAAATATGTATGTTAGGTTGCAGCATGTGTGAATGTAGACGTGTAGACAAGAGAGTGTACTGTGATGAAATGGCGTCCCTTCAAGACTTGTGCCTGCCGTGCACACATTTCAGCTGAAGAGAAGTTTTGGCAGTTCATGGTCCTTTTGTAGTTTTAAAAGGTTCACAAACGTGGCTTACATTAATCAAAACATGTAAAAACATTTTGCTGAAATTATAGTACTTGTGACTGCCGGAAATTTAGTGTGTCCCATCTTTAGAGATGATATTAACAAACCAAAGATTTTATGAATTGTATTAAATAAAAAAGAAAATAAGAAAGAAATATTTAGCCAGTTGCTTGCAGGAATCCAATCACATAGCTTCTCTTCAGCCTGCACAGTAGGAACCTGGCGTTTTCATAAATATGAAGACAGCCCAGACAAGGAGGAAGACTGCCATCTCTTAATTAAAGAGGCATTCAGGCTTCCAGAACAATGAAGGGCAACCTTCTTCCTGACACAGCGGATGAACGCTGATGTACTTTCATTTTCTGGGCAACGGGAAGGGGTCTGAGGAGCCAGGACTAACATGGAGTTTTTTTCATAACAGAATTATTCAGTAGTTAGGTGTCAATTGTTGCGCATGACCCTTAAATGTTAAAGGGCCAGGTGCATAATGGGGGAAACTGTCAGAGCAGGAAAGCATATCTTATTGTTACTGTCTGAAGTAATTAAGATTCAGAAAATCTTTCACTTACTGGAGATGGTGGCTTTTTGGTTTTTTTTTGTGCAATATTCTATAACAAAAAATACAGCGCTGTTAAGAAATTTTATTTTTTATATGTAATGTATCAATATTTTATATAAAACCAATCACAATGCAATCAAAATAGCATCATACGGTGTTTCAAAATAGCACTAAGCAGGCTAATATATGTAAACAGTTTCCCATGAATTACTCTGTGGTGTTTATAACTTTTAAAAGACAGTTTTGGTGTACATCAAATGTGCCCAAGGATACTGAGTTCAAACAGCAATACCAACCACACTGTTTGAGAAGTACGGAGGACCAGGAATCCTGAAAAATTTAACTGTTATGCCTATATTTTCCGGGACATGATTCTTCTTTAAGGCTGGCATGGGTGATAAGTGAACAGGCCATATTCAATCTTCCATCATTACAAGTATGAAAGTGGTCTAAAGTAGCCATTACAGCACTGGTCTGTAGTGAAAATAACATGGATGGTTCAAAGAAACTTATCTTACTTCCATGATTTTGGGGTTTACCAAAATGTTTGAAATAGTCATAGAACACCCATGACTGATTTGTTCATGTTTTGCAGTTTTCTTTAATTCTACCCATCATGCCTAAGTCATAATCCTAGAATGCTGTTTACTTGTTTATCGATTTTATAGACACATCCAGGGCTGTTTCTATCCTTTACACCCCAGTGTTGCCAGAATAGAGTCTAGCTGCAGAAAACCATGAACTGGATCAGGTGGGCTTGAGAATATTAATTATTCTAATGGGAAACTTAAAATGTTAACTCTGATGATTTTACTATGAAACATTTAATTTGGCAGATAACCTTTAAATGTGCTATACTTTTGCAATACTTTTCAAGACAACGCTCTTCTATCTAACTTTTTTAACAAATTTAGATGTAACCGCTGGTCTGTGCTTCATTTACAAAAATCTAAATAATTGTAATGAACATTGGTCTTCTAAGTTGCTTTGGATAAAGGTGTCAACCAATTATACAATTATAATAAAAATTAAAAGTGGGCAAGGTGTAGTTACTGACTGAAGAAAGTATCATATTAACCCAAGTTCTGTGGGAGCTCTGCAATAATGGCTGACTTGAGAGTTTTCCAGCTTGGTATTTGAAGTGGCACTGGTGTGATCAGGGACTAAACTGAACAGAGCTTCCATTTTCCTCAATTAATAATTTTCATAAAGTTAAATGCAACGCTATACCGATGTCTTACTTTTCAATAAACATGTACTGTAACTCTTCAGATGTCTCACCTTCCACCCTTTTTCCTGTACACTTATCAAACACTCCGAAGTGTCTGGATCATCATATGCATCGTTTGTCTTTCATAGCCTTCCTTTTTCAAATTAATGAAACCTTGAAAAATATTGAATATGCATATGATGGCACAGTTCTCATCTCTCCCACTTTTTACAAAGATTATAATGATGAATTAATTTGCAGTTTTTATTTTGCAGAAGTGCTACACATAAAACTAACCACAAAACCCTCCCAGCCCTTTATTGGTGATTATTAATTTGAAGATGAAACTGTAAGACAGACAGCAATAGATATCTGTTCAGTATGTATTCGTAGTTGCAATTTGTCCTAGAAAAGAGACAAATGAGTAGTTTTTGGAACAGATATAAAGCTTCCCTATCCTACAACAATTTGGTCCAGAAACTCACAAAGTGTACTTCCAGCTGTACTTTAGATATGCATTGTTTCAGTGGTAATCATATGAATGCTATTTTAATAATACCTTTATTCCAAGCCATTTTTTTAAATAATTAATGCTCTCTGGCATAGTTTGCTATTTAACACTGACCTTTTTTATAATGCTGACCATTTCAGGACAGAAAAAAAAATGACAGGTTCATTGAAATCATCCAATCATTCGCTGTCCTGCTCTCGTTTTAATGTCACTAGGTGCAAAGCAAAAACCATCTCTGCATGGGGTGCTAATTTATTCTAATCATGACCCTATCCAATAAAAAAATTAATTAAGAAAAGATTCTAGCTACTCAGGCTTTTAAATATAAAAATTTAGGATGTGTGCAAAAATATTTTGTAACATTTGAAGTTGATGTACTCTTGATAAATAATGAATAATTCAGACTCTGTCTTTCAATGTACTCATTTGCAAATTGCTTCATTTGAAAATGAGCTTTTTCTGTTTTTAAAACAACATGTATTTCTAATGGTCTGATGAAAGTGAAATATGTAATGTATGTAAAAAGAAATCAAAAATGCTAATTAGCTGTATATGTGATTAATTGCTAGTTTAATGATTAATTGATTGAGTGGTTGAATAATTGCCCAGTAATTTGGCTAATTAGTCTGATAATCTATTATTTGGTCAGGTAATTATCTAAAGCAGCTGTTTAATTGTGTGGTACAATATTTTATTTTTCAGCTACTCTAGGTCAGCTGGAGCAAACATAAAAGAATACATCATGTTTTTTTATTGGTGGGCTTTCTGTTAATACTGACATCAATAATTGTACTAGAAAAGATTAATCCAGCACCTTAAAAGTACATAAAATTACAGATACCATAATGGACTGAAAGGAGAATGATGAGTATCAATCAAGGAGTGGCTGCAATTCTTAGATCTCAGACACTCCCATTGCCATTTCTTTAGCGTCACTTTCTGCACTTTGCTTGTCACAAGTTTCACCTTCCACTTGTTATGTGCACAAGAGCCCCAAAGCACGTAAGGCCTGAACAGTTACAAAATGCCCACTAAAGAGTGAAACCATCAAACTTGGCTAATAACAGAGGCAAGCTCAGGATCTTTATAAGATTTACTTTTTAAAAAAGGGAAAGGGAAGGAAGTATCTCTCTGGAGCACAAAGGGCAAAAGAGTTGCCTAATCACTGAGTAAATCCAATAGAAAATAAATTCCTAATACAAAATCCAAGTGGCAATGCCAAAAACAGAGCTCAGGCTCAAAAATTCAGAAAAAAAATCACAAAAGCACAAGAATAAACACAAGAGAGCTCACCACACCATGAGCACATTCAGAATGGACTGCAAGGAAATGTGAGTTGCCCCGCCTTTAAAGTGCTGAGGGCAGTCTCATGTGGTGATGGGCAGGTAGCCCCGCCTCCTGGGAACCGCCCACAAACCACAAGGAACTTAAAAAAAATGAACACAAGTAACATTAACATAAATAAATACAGGACAAGAAACAAAGATTTGAAACCCACCGCTTATAGTCACTTGAGCAACAAATTTAACTTTCATTAGTCCAAAGTATCCTTGTTTGCTTTCTCACTAATTTAGTTTTCACATTTAGCTTTCTAGACACTCTTTCTGAATCTTTGACCTCTAACTTTCAAAGTTATGACTACATTTTCCTTAGTGATTTTGCAAACATTTTTTCTGTTTAGTAATTGGCCATTTTGACTGTACTGACAATAATTTGCCTGCTTTGGCAAATTAGTTAACAAATTTTAACTGTTTTAATTTTTCTTTATCTTTAACTTTTAAACAAATTAAATTACTGACCTTTAATTTATCATAACCATGCATCAGGTCTACCATTTTCACAATATATGTACATTTTTTAATATTGTGGTCTTCCACTTGTGTCCTCCCATATTTATCCATGATCTCCACAAATAGCCCTTTGCTCAATGAGATTGCTAACTGTTAGTTCCAAAGGGAGAGTTTCACGATAAGAAATGGCCTGGGATGAGTGGGCAGCAATCAGACAAACACTAAATCACACTATTAAAGCAAAATGCAAGTATGAACATGAGAAACATCAAAGCCCAGGTACAGAGAAGATCGATCTATGGCCATCTCACAAGTGTCCTTAGGCTGGAACGTCTCTGTAGAATAATAATAAATATTGAGCAGTATGCCTAATTATATACAGTACTTCTCCCTGCATATCTAGATCACAAATGGAGGACAACTTGAATGATAAACACATTTCATACAGAGTAAGATTTATTGCATTAAAAAATGACAAGGATATGTAAAATGTAGAAACTGTAGTGGGAGTCCATATCTTTTTACTTTGGCATCTCCCAGACTTCCTAACTATAGAGCATGAGGCCAGTAGAGTTCCCAGCAGCCCCCATCATTTCATCTGTTCAGTGCTAGAAAAGACTTGTACGGCGTCTCTTTATATATACTGCACATGCCCTCCTAGCTGTAGTGGTCCTCAGCTGAACACTCTAATGTCAGGATATATTCCAAATATGAAGGACATGTGGACAGTGTAACATGAACCAGTTTCAGAAATGGTCATGACCTTTACTTCCCCATCTTTAAAAATTCTATTTTTTCCCTGATTCAATAATTTAAGCTAAACAGAGAGATATATTGGTGTCTTTCTGTTTAATCAACATGTAACTCTACTAATCCAATCTTCAACTCTTTTATTTTTCTTGCACATCTATCAAATACCTACAACTGTTTGAATAACCACCAACAATATTGTTCTTTTAGAAATATTATATCCCATATGAAGTGAATTAGACTTTTCCTCTTCCCCTTTTAATAAAGTAAACCTAAAAAATATTGCATATGTTATTCATGAAACACAGAGTACAGAATAGTTCTCACCTGTCCACTTTTTACAAAGATTCTAATGCCAAACTGATTGAACTTTTCTATACTATTGTAGTGTGTACTGTATGTAATACCATAATTTCTCCTTTTTTACTATTATTAAATGAAATCATCATCATCCCAAATCGATCTTCCAAAACTTCCCAGTGAGACTTCTGGTACAGCCCCAAGATTTAAGTCATTTATCAAATATTTAATCATGTTAACCAAATTAAAATAGATTCAGATCGCAGTATATTTGGAAAGCTCTTTTCACTCTGGTAAATGGCATAATTGCTGTCTAAAAGATAAAAGGAACTAAGAAGGAACTTGTGGAGGAACCTGAAAAAATCAGATATGCATGCATCCGGAATGCTTTATTGCCGGTCTTGTGACAGCATCAGAAGAACATCCTGTTCATGAACGCCATTAGAAACATGTTTGTAAAGGTAACTAAAGCAATTATTTTTTACAGTATGAACATTTTACAGTGATTATTAGTACTTCAGTACAAAGACTGCTATAGTAGATTTATCCATAGATAAAGCAAAAATAAATAATTAAAAAAAAACACATAACTGCATATCTAACCACTAAACAAATATTGAGTTTCCTTTCATTCATTCACAAGTTTATAGATGCCCTGGACAGTAAGCCTTTACTACAGAAAGAAAATAACAAAATGAACAGATCAATGGAAGAATGGAGACCAATTTGTTTGAACATTAAATTTAACCACTGGCATTATAATTAGCCAAATGTTAAAATAATCATAGTAGAGAATTGATTAAAAAAAAAGAAAAAAGAAAAACATAATAACAGCTATAGAAGATTTCAGGCTTTTTCTCCAACATATTGCTCAATTTGACCTCCTTCCCATAAAAAATTCCCATAATACCCCACCCGCCACAAACACCCAAGTCGAAAGGGCATCATAAGATTAAAATACACCAATATAAATTATTGTATAATTTTGAACTCTTTTGGGAATCAATTGTTTCTCATTATGCACCATTGATTTTCTTTTTTATTTCCTAAATAATTTACCATTGATTTTGTCTACAACCGTTCTATAGTCCCTTATGGAAGACTATTACAGTTTCAGAAGAGTTGATCCATATACTGACATCACTGCAGTGAGATGACAAGACAGAAGGTTCAAAAACGCAAACCCTTTGCCACACAAATTAATAATATAGCAAAGTGATCAAATTATAATATATGACAGATATTATTCAGAAGCATTTCTCTTTTTTTATAAAGTAAGCATACTTTGCAACACTTTAAAAATATACTATTTGTGTGTGGACATAAATACATACATATATGTATGTAAAGAATAATGATTTTTTGTCAGTTTATTTTAATTTATCTGGTGAGATGTAGTTTTATTTTTGCGTTAAGCAAAGGGCTTCTTTTACAGTTTTGGAATTTTTGCCTTGAATCTTTGCTATGTTTCTGTGCCTATAATACTCTTATAATTACAGGATAAAGCAGTAATGTGAAGCCGACAAATATGGTTGCTCAAGAGATATTTGGTGTTTTGAAATAATTTTTTGCTACTCAAGTCCTCCAGGTTTGTCATAATGGGTTCAAAGGTTATTACTCATGTAATGTTGATATAGGCCTGATTTTTTTATCAGCCCAGTCAATCTATTTTGTGGTCAGTATTTTCAGACCATTTTTATAATTCCATTTTTGTTTTTGTCCTTTTGATTTGGTGTCCTTAACTTGCCATTGTTGGTCAAATGCTGATGATAGTCCTTCCCATGTTAGATGTGATGCTACTAAAGGCACCATTTTGTATAAAAGTTGACGATGATGACCAGTGTGGGGTGAATCCTCTGTCACTTGTGACTTTTTTTTTCTTTTTTTTTAAAGAAAATCACCTAAATTAGTGCAATCCAGTGTTGTATCACTGGATCTTCCTAAAAGCTGATTTCACATCAGAAGACTTCTACTCATGGGATATGTCAGATTTGCTGACTGCTGTTGCTGATCTTGTTTCTGGATCGTATAAATTTAAATGACTGAAAATCACTGTCCATGTCACATTCACCGATTGTGTCCACTGACTGCCTCCAACTTGCTAAGATGTGTAAATGAAGGATATGAATGGAAATGTTGTGTAATGTGACATGGCCATAACTTGGTATCTCTCAATTATGGCCTTGAGGGCCTGTTTTTTTATAATAAAACAGAATCTCTCTGTGACTTTGTATTTTCTAAGTTTGAACAGCATTTACTCATAAAATCTTTATTTAGTCACAGATTCATTGGCTTCAATGGCTATTCTAAACATTCATCAATTTCAGGATTATGGGGAGCATGACAGTGTGTGTTGACTCCATGCTTCCACTCCAGTTAAGGAGCCTCTTGAACCTGCTACAGTCGATACAATAACAGAGATGAACCAGGCGAATGAAGACACACATTGCAAGGGGTAGGTGTAAAAGTACTACGGTGCTTTTAGATGGAACAAAAAAAAGTAAATAATCCGTTAAAACAGTGACAATCCGTAAGTTTAAAATCCAGAGTTAAAAACAAGAATAAAAGATTCAAGTCATCGGGTCATTGTTCCATCAGCAGAAGTCCAATCTTGTTTCCCCAGGTCACATATCACTTGCTCACCCGTCTGTGATATAAGCACCCGCAGTCCTCACCAACCCATCCCCCGTCTTGGCTGCCTCAAGGGGCTTAGGCCAGTCCACTCGGGGTCGGTTGTCCTCTTGTCAGCCTTCTTGCTCCCCTGGTGTGCCGCAGATCCCTGGAGAGGACTTTGCCTCGATCGCACCCACTGCTCCTCCAATCAGTAGGGTCCATCGCTCTGTTTTAGGGCCTACAACTACACTGCCTCTCACACACACTTGCTAGCTTCCCTTGCCTCTTCACACAATGCTGTTCTCACAGCTCTGGTTCATTTTCTTGCTGTCTTTTCCTGCCCCCAAGCCCTCGCCATGCGGACTGCTCATATACTGCCTGTCTAATTGGGCATAGGTGCACCAAGTGCCGCCTCTGCAACACCATTTAGATACCTGACTAATCTGCCCACCTCTGCATGTTTGTGTGGTGTGGACAGCCAGCGCCTTGATTAACCATGGAGCGAAACGCTCTCACTCACACCCACACCCAACTGTAGCCTACACTTTTTGGGGCACAATTATTTATTTAAAATTTGCACAGTGCCACGGAGTGCTTATTACTGAGAGCTGCAGCCTATACAAGCAACATTGAACATTAGGTAGGAAAGAACCCTGGGCAAGGTAGCAGCTCAAACACACACCTATATCACTCACACTGGGCAAATTTATAGTCTTGTAACTTTTTGGATCTGTTCTGTGCTCCAGAGAGTTACACACTCTTCTAAATAGTATCATTAAATACTATTTTTCAACATCGTCATAGTCTTAAAATATGTTTGTATTTAAAATAAATATTTTCATTACCAGAAATGGTATGCTCAGATACCATACTCAGAAGTCTGCTAAAGTAGACAATGGGTTCGATTTTCCAATTTGTATTATAATTGCAGTTATTTACATATTTCATCTTATAAATTAATTACAAGTCATGACAATATGTTTTATATAGATATTCATCCATCTGTCCATCTACTCATTCTTCAATCCATGCAATTTCTCTTATTCCAATTGCTAATTTCTTTGTATTCTGTTGTTTTGGACATTTTCACTCACACGGTACATTCAATACTTTTTTATCCCCCTATGCTTACCTTTTCGCTAGAGAGGTGTCCATCAGTGCCTGTCAACGTTTTTCAATGACCATCCCCTTCTGACATATGACTGTTTGAAACACATTACTGGATGGAGGATGAATTCTTTGTGGGTGATTTCTACTTCAGTGTGATTCCTTTTGATAGTATTGGCTAGTCTTTTTTAGTTTGGTAAAAAAAAATTATCCCAGAAGGGCTGTTTACAGTAAGTTGGAAAATTTATAACATATGACTGCTATGTTTTTTCTAAAAGTTTTTCCAGTGTCGAATCTGAGACTCATCTTTCCGCTTCTAGCTGAAAAACATTGCTCTACCATTTTGTGATATTTTCCATCCATTCTCATTCTGTTCCTTTTGTTATTGTCCAGACTTGACCAACTTAATGCACCTTTGCACATTTTGACCTCTATGGCCACCGCAACATTCTTTAATCAATAATACTAACAACTTACATCTCAACATGTGTGAATGACTGTTCAATAGACCTTTAGCCATTTATGCACAAGTAAATGAAGAACTGGCACAGATTGGTGATGCCATATGGTGTTCTTCTGAAAGAAGTACCTTGGGAATCATCAAATTTAATCTTAAAATGTCACTTAATCTACTCTCTATATATAAAATCCTAAACCTAAAAGTGCAAAGACTTCGTGCAACGATTTTATGTGACTTTTTATGTCACGTTTTTTGAAACGCTTTAAATCAGGCTTATTTTAAAACCTACATATATATGTTTGGTATCATTCTTTTCAGAATTTATCGAACTTAAATTTGATGTTGTTAAATTTTCAGATTCTTATTCCGTTTTTAAATTATAAACTAAAATATCAAGAGCTCACGTCCAGCGAAACGAGACTTTGTGCCAACAGATTTAACCATGCCCGGGGCAGGAAATAAGACAAAGAGTAGATGACAAAGACAGTTGCTGTACAGGCTTTTAAATGTTTGAAGCGCAGTGCGAGATGCAGATCACGCGGCATGGTAGCAACAGCAGCAATCCAGCAGCTCATCGAGCAAAGACGAGGTGAAAAAAACAGTATTTCTTTCCCATTGTATCACCGTTTAACAGGGGGTTTCAGAGGAGCGGCCGCATCTCCTTGGAGTGCGTTCAGCCCCCTCTTTACAATGTGACCAGCAGAGAGGCGAAGTGGCTGGCGCGTAGCACAGGCCCGAGGGGTTGGCGAGCGAAGTGAGCAGGGAGTAGGCCCCCTAGTCTTGTATATAAACATCTATGCGTGGAAGTGTGTGTGTCTGTCTGGATAAGGGCTTGCCTCCGAGGAAACAGAAAATTGCTTAGCCGCTAATAACACAAGAAAGACAAAGTCGCTTAGCCACTAACATCGGCATAACAGTAACCCTTTTACTCATCCTCCCACCGCTAATACACAACCGAGGCGAGTACGTCAGCAAAATGAATAATCCTAGGAGAGAGATGCCCAGAGTAGTTCCTTTCAATTACCCGATATCTCTACATTTCAGTTTTTTTTCTGAAGATTTCAATAGTTCCAAGGACCCCAGGCTTTTTACAGCACGGGCTTACACAGCTAGTGTACTAATAACGAGTTCAAATTCTTTTATATTAAATATTCTATTATATGTAAATCAGAAATTTTGCTAAATGACAGCTGCTAGAAATCTCTTATCTTCCTTTAATATCAGTGATAAAAGCTGTATTCGCTTGTGGTGACATACAGTAAGCAGTATTTCTACACTCTACAAGTCTCTTTCAAAAAGTTCCCCCTTAGATAACGTAATGTGCCATTGCAAAATTAGTCTTTCAGTCAGAATTTAAGGTGAACAATGGAAATCAGCCATTGACAAGATATGCCCCAACTTCATTCCATACCTTGAAAATATCTTTGCTTACATGTAAGATTGAAGCTCTTATTATTCCCAATCCATTTACACACTTACTACTGGATGGCATAATTTTCCATAGTAAAAATTCTATTCTGATATCTTACACTGCATTGTTCACTCAATGCCTTATCATATTCAGTTTAAAAAAATCCAATCCACCCACTATAAGAAAGTGGGAAAAGGAATGGCTTACTATATATAAAATTTGAAAAGATCTTTTTTTTTTTTTTTTTGATGAATGTCTGTGAACAACACCGTGCTCTCCACTTACCTGAATGGAGATGTCGCTCTTTTAATGAAGAATCCATGACCTCAGGTTTGAAGATGCTTATTCTAATCCTGGAGCACAATGATCAGTGAGTTGTTCCAGTGCACATTAGAGATCACAGAGTGAGGAGACGAAAAGGACAGCGGCATCTGCAGAGATGTGGCAGTTAGGTTTTTATACTGTGTAACCAAGACCTCAGCTGTAACTTAATATCCTATCTGTGAAAATAATGAACGGATGGGAGACAAGATGCACCCTTCTAATGTCCACATTAAATGGTCTCATTTTAACGGCAAATTTTCAAGCACAACTCTTACTCTGTAAATACAGGGGCAGAATTTCATGTGCTGCAACAGTCTTGGAACCCCATACTCTTGTATCACTTTCCATAAGATATCACAAGACACATGGACGTAAGCTTTTTTTCAAGCTCACGGGCCACACTGAAGTGGCAAACTTCCTTTACCCATGAAATATCTGTTTAAGGACAAATAGTTGGTCCAATGCTTTGTAGCCATCATGAAATCTACATTGTTCCTTGTGACTTTAAATACAGAATCAAATAATGTCATTTACAGAAATTTTCTGATGACACAGCCATAGTTGGGTGTATCAGCAGTAGGGATGAGAATTAATACAGGACACTGGTGAAGGACTTTGTGTGACCACCTGTACCTCAACATCAGTAAGACAAAGGGAATTTCAGGGAGGGTCAAGCACACTCTGTCCCTGGTTCTCATTGATAGTGAAGATGTGGAGATGGTGAGAACATTCAAATACCTCAGAGTGCATCTAAACAATAAGACTTACTTGAGTGGAGTACCAACACTGAAGCTTTATACAGAAAGGATTAGAATCACACCTATTTCGTGAGGTAGTATATGCAGGCCACTTTTACATGTTTCCTACCAGTCTGTAGAGGCCTGTGTATTTTTTTGGGCAGTGATGTAATGAGGAAATGGCATTAGTGTAGGTGATTCCAACAGACTAAACCATCAGATCAAAAGGAATAGTTCAATCTTGGGAGTCAGACTGGACTACCTGGAGGGAGTAGCAGAACAAAGGTCACTCAGGAAACTGCTTACTATCCTGGACAATGACTCCCATCCTCTGTATGAGGTTTTGGCTAAACACAGGAGCGCATTTAGTAAAGACAACTATATTGCTCTAAGGAGGGATATGTAAGGTTGCTTCTACTAACATCCATCAGGCTCTATAATGAGTCACCCTTTGGCAAAGGAGGATGTATTGTTCGCTGTTTGCTGAATGGCACTAAGCTTGTCTAGCAGACATCTTAACAGACAGTCACGCCATGTTCAAAATACTGTGCCAATGACCGACATCCTCTGCTTTGAAATTGAAACTTATAAGTATGTATAATTCAGATCACTTTAAACTTAGTAAATATCTACATTTTATTAGTCCACTTACTGATAATTCATGTTATATGTTGTGAGTGCCATGGACCAGCTGGACAGCAGCATGACCTCTTACCAAGATGGAACGTGCCAGGGAATGGACGAACAGAAGCCAGGAGCAATGCCATCCCCCATGTGTTAGGTGGCTGTGGTCGGCTGAAGGCTTACCAGCTTGGACACCCACAGGGGTTCATGGGAAGTGGAGTCTAGAAGTGCAGCCCTATCAGGGTGCCACAAGGGGGTGCTGTCGGGAGATAACTGCCCTGGTTCCCAACCTTTCCTGGTATCAGCATAAAAGGAGCCCGCTGCCTTACCTTGTGCAGTCAGAGTAAGTGACACTCAAATGGAGGTGGGAGGAGAGGAAATAGTTACATTGGTTTTGTATGATTATTGACTGTACTTCATTATATAATGTGCATGATGGATTAAAAATCCAATATTTGAACCCGTGACTGTGTTGAACATTATTGAGCCTGGGGGCTGTTGCTCGATGGGACCCTCTACTAGTTTAAATGTGTATTTGTACCTTATTAACATACCTACAATTATAATAATTCTTTTTATATGTACGGTTGTGTCTTTTTTGCCTGTTCTTTTAACCTTCTTTCTACCTGTCTGTCTGTCTGTCTGTCTGGATCTAAGGTCGTGTCTCCATTCCAGTAATCAGAATTAGTCTTTCCAGGAGGGGATCAGGAGCATATTTCTTTGATAATTGAAGTGCATCCTGTTTTTAAAAACTGTTGGCCACCTCAGGGCTATCACTGTAACATTTAACATTAAAAAGCCAAAACAATTCCAGAGCATTCATTGCATTCAGCATTTCCTGTCAGAGATCATGCAGTTTACAGCCTTGCCACAACATACAGTAGCTTTTTATCCACTACAGCAATTTCTAAGACATAGATGAACCCAATCCAAACTGCTGTGTTTTGTTCTGCCTTGTCTGATGAGACCATATCCCTTGAGGAAAAGTGCTGCCTCCGTATCTCAGTGATGTCCTTAGTTGAGGTCAGCATTTCCCCACACTTGCTGAGAACAGCTTGGGTGGTGTCCTGTCTACTCTTCCAACAGGTGGGACATCACCCAGGATGTTTAACAAATCCAACTTTTTCTAAAATATTAGTAATATTTCTTCTTACATCCTATGTCTAAGTATTAAATACTGGTGGTTAACAGCTCTTTGTGTGAAGAATGTCTCTCTTCACAATAGATAATCATAGAAATAAGATGTATTATTATTATTATCATTATTATTATTATTATTAGACTGGAGGACTTGGCTCACCATCTTCCAGCAAGGTGTGAAATAACATGAAGCCATAGTAGATGCAGATGAGATCATAGAGGCTCTGTACCACATCTTTGCACCATATTTTGTGGTCTTCACATGTGTCTCCTGTCTGGAAATGGGGTTTAGGAACGTAAAAGCAAAATAGTAAGAAATTTTGAGCAATGCACTTGCTAAACAGTTTCAGAAGTCTGAAATTTTCTTAGCCTCCTTTGAGAAATAAAAGCCCTAAAATAGTTTTATATTCAAGAATCTAGGAAGCAATTTTGTTGTTTAATAGCATATTTAGCACCATATTACTACGAGTCACTGTCAACACGTTAAACTATTTCTTGGTTGTAAAATGAGTAAGGGGAATAATTCTGCGAGCTGGCAAATATGATGCAGTCTCTCTCCGACAGTTAATAAATGGTGACATGCTTGTGGTAGCGTCCTATTGATCAATGTGCTGAGACAGACTGTCTGCGCCCAGCTGGGTGCTCTACAGTTATCTTCACAGGACGCATGGAGACAAACGTTTTTAATTTTAATGCTCTGGGCTTCTCCAGCTAATTAAAACCAGACAAAATGACACGCTGGACACCACAGATGGTAGTGTCTCTGGCACAATTTGTGAAATTTTGTAATAAAAAAATTGAGCTTTACTATAAAAGTTTACTCAGTCATGGGTCATTTTTAAAAGTTTATGCTCAATGTGGTTTAATGAGCTCTAGGACTCACAGCGTGAGATTACCATGATGCTTATAGTGAAAAACTAATAGTGAAACGTAAAAAAGAAAACGGTTCTCAAAAGAGCAATGCTTTCTGTGCTATTTCAATATTACTTCTCAAATTGCACAACTACATATGTGTGTGCTAGACAAGCACACCACAGGCATTCTTATCATAGTCTTCATTTTTTGTAAATGAAATGAAATTCACCTTATTATGTTCATGAAAGTAATTTAGAATTTATCTATAATGTACTTCAGTGTGGTTTTCTTGTGAGTCTTCATGAGTCTTCAAAAAGGTCTTATTATATGCCTTGGAACTTTTTCATTTGAATTAAATGATAAACCACTGGAGGTAATATACAAAGGTGGTAGTCCCTATATTTTGAGAAGGTGGGTAATCCATGGCCTATGCATCTTAGGCTAATTGTCATCTATTATCTGCACCATTACATGAGGGTAGTGTTGTGTCCCTGAGTGTGCCTGATGATGGACTGGCATCCCATCCATAATTAGTTATTGAATTGTATCTGATGCTGCCAGCATAAGATGACCCTGAATTAGGTTAAGCAGTACTGAAAACAAATGGATGAATGGAACAGCTATCACAATACAAAATACAGGCCATGATGTTTGATGTCTCTCAGTTACCAGGCATTTCTGTGTATTCTACATATTAAATCTTTTATTCATAAATGAAACATTGAAATCAAGCTAAATGAAACCATTTAAATCCTATGTAGAATGTGGCAAAGCAAAAGAGAAATATAATTAAGCAAATGTCCATCTGACATGTTTATTAATTATTATAATTTATGAGCATGAATACAGCATTAACATTAGGGTAAGGAAAAAGCACATCCCCAAACTTTCACATGCTGTGAAACCATTCCTTACGTTACATGTCAACAATGTAGCATGTGACAGTGCAGAAAGATATTATAAACGTTCTTTTCTGACAATATACAAATTTCCAGATTTTGTCAAATCCTCTAAGCACTCTTTTGGTTTGTTACTTTTGTTAAGTGAGTTTTGGAAACTTCTAAAAGCATGCAGTTAGTGACAAGACTTAATAATTATTAGAATTATTCTATACTACTTTATATATAATAAACATGCTTATTAAGGATCGCTGCTTCACCTAGGATTTATGAATTTATATATTTATATGAATATACAGTATATATACAGTGTAACATAAGGCGCTATATTGTGCCTGACCCGACTCAGATTGACATGGGTACCCAGAAGTGCTCCAGGTGCTTGATTGCCGACATCCGGCTGCACTTCTGGGTGTGGCGAGACCAACGCCCAAAAGGGGCCAGCAGCTCCTGCTGTAGCATCCCCTGGCGGCACCTGCAGAGCCCAACAGGGCTGCACAAAACTCCAACCCCCATGAAGCCCTGGGGGAGTTTGAGGCACCGCTGCAACCCAGGGATGCTGCCATCTAGCATCCAGGGGGAGATACTGGGCTTCCCACCCTTGTGCCCCTGGAAGATGTGGTGAAGGGGCATCCTGGCCAGGCATGGGTCCCGGCCATCTGTCACTATATATATATGTTGTGATAAATTAGTCACAAAACAACTTGAAAGTTTTGGGGATTAGCCCCATATTTTGCTTTGGAGCAATAAATAAAGGTAAGTTTTCAAAATTAAATAAGCATTTGACAATTTACAGGGAGTTAAGGGTTGCTTTTATACAGAAAATGGCTGCCGGGAATTATTATACAGGAAGTAATGTCATTAATGGCGGACCGGATGTGACATCATCAATGGCGGACCGGAAGTGATGTCATCCTAGGAAGCCGGAAGTGACAGGAAGGATAAGGAAGTGGATGGAAAGCCATTTTCTGGAATATGTACTGTTGTCGATGAGGGATTGTCTTCTTTAATTCTGGAAAAGTAGAGAGAGAGGCATCAATAACATCAAACAACCCTTCATCTGTTATTAAATCGCTCACCTCAGTGCTTGCTGACTGTCTCCTAAGCGCATGTGTGTGACATGAACCCCCCTGAGCCCAGACCCATCGGGTCGGGCAGCCTGCACCGAGAGGTCGTAGGTAAGGGAGAGAGCATCGGCGCTGGCCTGAAGAGAACCTTGATGATAAGTGACTCTGAACCTGAAAGGTTGCAATTCCAGAAACCACCTAGTGACACGAGGATTAGACTCCCGATTCAGAGCCATCCACTGTAAAGCGGCATGGTCTGTCAGAAGAGTAAATTCCCGTCCCAATAGGTAGTAACGAAGTTTGTGTCACAGCCCACTTAATAGCCAAAGCCTCTCGTTCCACCGCTGCATACCTGGTCTCCCGGTCCAACAGTTTCCGGCTAAGGTACATCATGGGGTGTTCAGCACCATCGATGCATTGGCTCAACACGGCACCCAATCCTGTGTCTGATGCATCTGTCCGGAGAATGAAAGGAAAAGAAAAGTCAGGGGATTTCAAAATAGGTGCTGAAGTAAGGGCCAATTTTAAGTCACAAAATGCTGCTTCAGTATCATCAGTCCATACCACTTTAACCCTTTAACCGCCAACTCCCTAAATATTCCCCAAGCCAGGCGAAATCTGAACAATTTTTGTTTTTTTACTTTTTTACATTTTTTTTACATTTTTTACATTTATTCAAGCAGTATTGACCACTAAATGTTGTGCAAGTTGCCAGTGTATACACGAAATCTATAAATGTAACCTGAATTCTCAGCTAAGCAAAACATCTTGATACCAAACCGTGCCCTTTTCAATGGTAGATACTGTCGAAACTGTAAGCGGCCCTTCCACGACAATAAACTTTCATCAACTGCAACTGACGGTCCTGGCATGTAGGGCAACTGAAATGCTTCAAATAAATGATCAATCAAAGGACGTAGCTTGAACAAGCGGTCGCGGTTTGGATCTTTCTTATCTGGCTCGTTTCTGTTGTCATTCAAATGAAAGAATTTCAGCAGCAAAGAGAATCAGTTACGTGTCATGACAGCTGCAAAAATATGTGTTGCATACATAGGATCTGTAGACCAGTACATCTCAATATCTGGTTTTCTGATTATTCCCATCAACATCAAAATCCCAATGAATTTTTTCATTTCGTTTTCATCAGTGTCAAACCAAGCACGAACACGGGAATGTGGAGGTAAATTGGGATTTTTCTCAATAAACTGTGCTGCATACAGATTTGTCTGATGAACAAAATGTCTAATCAAATCAGGTGACACAAACAGCTCATAAAACTGCTCAGCAGTGTAATTGTTTACATCAACAATAAAGCCACACGTTCCCTCAAACGAATGCAGAAAAGGTAGTTCACCACGGGCAGCAGCCCAGCTGAGATGCTGGGGATACACCCACTCAGCGCCGTCATCCGATGCGTCTTCATTCACAATATCATGCAGCGCACGTTGCTGCTCATCACTGTCACTAAAATCTTCTTCAGAACTGCTACAATCATGATCAGAACTGTCCAAAATCGCCTGCAAAGCCTCACTTGAAGTCAGTTTACGTTTCGCCATATTCACAGCTGTTACATGCGAATCACGTCACATGACCGGCCAAAACAACCACAGACTTGTCGAAATACAACGTAGTAATAATACCCACGCCAAACCGTCAGTTATACTACTTGCCAGGCATTCATATAACCACAGGCAAATGTGCCGGATAATTCCGGCAGTATGGCGTTAGCATTAAAACAGCGGTGCCGGATATATCCGGCAGAGGGCGGTGAAGGGGTTAAGAGGAGCCCTTTTCTTTGTCAAATCAGTGAGAGGCGTAGCTCTCTCGGAAAAACGAGGAACAAAGCGACGGTAGTAACTCGCTAAGCCCAAGAAAGCTTGTACCTGCCTCTTAGTAATCGGACGGGGCCATTTAATAATGGCATCAATTTTAGAACACTGAGGTTGAACCGTACCACCACCCACCAGATAACCTAAATATTTGGCCTCGTTTAAACCAAAGAAACATTTCTTTGGATTGATTTGAAGTCCGGCTTGAACTAGTGTATAGAAAACGGCCAGAACCTGCTGTACATGATCCTTCCACGTGCTGGAATAGATGATAACATCATCCAAATAGGCAGCACTATAGGAACTGTGGGGACGTAACAGTGTATCCACCAGACGTTGAAAAGTTGCAGGAGCCCCGTGCAAACTAAAAGGAAGGACCTTGTACTGCCAGTGTCCACTAGGGGTACTAAAGGCATTTTTTTCTTTGGTGGAGGACGTTAAGGGAATTTGCCAGTACCCTTTTGTCATATCAAGTGTAGTTAGAAACTGAGCACGTCCCAATCTCTCGAAGAGGTCATCCACTCAAGGCATTGGGTACGTATCAAATTTAGATACCTGATTGAGACGGTGGAAGTCGTTACAGAACCTCCACGACCCATCAGGCTTGGAAACCAATACGATTGGACTAGACCATGGACTGAAACTTTCTTCAATAATGTCCAGTTCTAGCATTCGTCTAATTTCCAGTTCAACTTCAGTTTTCTTTGTCTTGGGAAGTCTATAAGGACATTCTCGGACAATCACTCCCGGGTCAATTATTATGTCATGTTCAATCAGCGAAGTGCCACCTGGTTGTTCGCTAACTACTTCCAGCACAGACAGGATGGCTGATTCCAGCTCCTGTCTTTATCTCCATGACAAATTAGATCCGAAATTAAGGGTTTGAAATTCCACAAAAAGGGAGCGAGGCTGGCCAGCGGGAGGTGGAGCCTCTCTATCCTTCCACAGTTTCAGCAAATTAATGTGATAAACCCGCTTGATCGGTCGACGATTAGGTTGTTTAACTAAATAGTCGACAAGCCCTTTTCGCTCCTTAATTTCGTATGGCCCTTGCCAATGAGCCAATAATTTGGAATGGGAAGTAGGTACCAGCACCATCATACGATCACCCGGGAGAAACTCCTGGTCGGTGGTGTTTCGATTATAATATCGCGCTTGTGCTGCTTGAGCTTTTTCAAGATGATCTTTGAGGATAGGTCTGATTTTATTTAATCTATCACATAATTGCATGATATATTCCAAAATATTAGAGGAAGGGAGGACCTCCTCTTCCCAACCTTCTTTTAGCATATCCAAAAGACCACGGGGTTGTCTTCCATAAAGGAGTTCAAAAGGAGAAAACCCTGTGGAGGTTTGAGGGACTTCCCTATAGGCAAAGAGTACGAGGGGCAGTAACTGATTCCAGTTTCTCCCATCCTCGCTAACTATCTTGCGCAACATCTGTTTAAGTGTCTGATTAAATCGTTCAACCAACCCATCAGTTTGGGGGTGATAGACCGATGTTTTTAGATGTTTCATTTGCAGTAACCTAGCAACCTCCCTGAATGTCTCCGAAGTGAAGGGAGTTCCTTGGTCACTTAATACCTCTTTGGGAATCCCCACACGAGTGAAAATCCCTACAAGTTCCCGTGCAATTATTTCTGAAGTGGCTGAGAATAATGGAACAACTTCAGAAAAGCATGTGGCATAATCAACCAAGACTAATATATATTTATGTCCTCTTAATGAGGGTTCAAGGGGTCCTACAAGGTCAATTCCGACTCGTTCAAATGGGATATCAATCAGGGGTAAAGGAATAAGAGGAGCACGGTCCCTTCTAGGAATCTGGCGAATCTGACATTCAGGACATGAAGTACAGAAGTGTCAGACCTCCTCGTTTATCCCAGGCCAATAAAATCTGAACATAATCCGTTCTAACGTTTTTCCAACCATCCATCCATTTTCCAACCCGCTGAATCCGAACACAGGGTCACGGGGGTCTGCTGGAGCCAATCCCAGCCAACACAGGGCACAAGGCAGGAACCAATTCCGGGCAGGGTGCCAACCCACCGCAGGACAGTTCTAAAGTTTTTTCGGTCCCCAAATGGGCTCCTAGTAAATGGGCATTTGCTAATTCACACACCTGACGACAAAAAGGGCGTGGAATTAATAACAAGGTTCTAATTTCACTTTCGTGTTCGCCCACACAATACAATAAATCATTTTGTATGACAAAGTAGGGTATTCGTAGTATGGAGTCGCCAGACTTATGCCCGTTTACTGAAACCACAGCATTTCTAGCAAATTTTAAGGAATCATCATTCCACTGTTCTCTTTTAAATAACGAAGGGGTAAATTTAAATTGAGAAGCCAATTCAGTTATGGGATCTGTATGTACTTCAAGGGGCGGAGTTTCAGTCACTACAGGACCTGCGGGAGGTGGGTTGCCTCTTGTAGTGCCTGAAGGACCTTCATCGCCGTTTACTAAGCTGTCTGTATTAAGATTAAGAGAACTGATACACGGCATGGAGACAGTCGGATAATTGTTGTTACTATCCATAACCAAGCCCTCTTTTAACCTAGGAGTAACATTGGTTTTACCGGCGTTATTGTTAGACCAGTTGCGCTCTAATATCACCGGATAAGGTGGATCCGCCATTACAGCCACTAGTGTGGTTTTCATAACATTCTCCACTGTGATGACACAACAGGCGTCTCTGTAATATCGGGTTTCCCCGTGTATACATCGTAGACTGATCTTATTATTGGCCCATTGTCGCGGTAAAACATAACGGCGAGCAACAATGGATATGTTACTCCCGGAATCAAATATTGCGGTGACTTTATATCCGTTAAGGATTACTACTTCCGTATATGGTAAAGACAAAGGGTTGATCATAGCACAATACCTCTCTCCCTTGCCTAATGTACAGTCCATCGGTTCCGGGTTGGGGCAAACATTAAATATATGACCTACCCCTCCACACTTGAAACAGTGCGGAAGGTAAGCCTGTTTTTCTTTTTTTCGAACGGAAACATCGGGATTAGAGCAGGTGGGCTCTGTATAAGGTACATGAACCTGTCGGGTTGGTCGCGAGAACCGTTAGAAAGGTAGAGGTTATCCATGGAGGTTACCTCCTGTTTGCGGACTTGCTGGGTGACACTTTCGGGGAGAGCATTAATAAATGTTTCGATTGTCAACAACTCGGCCATACGCTGGGCACTGTTAACCTCTGGCCTTAGCCACCTGCCCACTTTACCCCATACTTCATACACTGTACATATTGCTCTATCGGGGTCAAATTTCCACTCTCTCCACTCACTCGCCTGCTGTGCCACTGAGACACCGTAGCGTTTAAAAACCTCATTTTTTAGAATGTCGTAGTTGGTGGCCTGCTCTTCAGTTAGGTCATAATAGGTCCTCTGCGCTTCCTCCTTCAGATAGGGTGCCAGAATGTATGACCAGTCCGTCTGCGGCCACGCATTGTGTCTAGCGGTACGCTCAAAAATCAAAAAATATGATTCAACGTCATCCCCTTCTGTTAAATGAGTAAGTAAAGGAGGTACCGACCGGAATGTTTCCGCTCTTACTGCTGCTGCTGCCCGAGCTTCCGATTCTGCCAATCTGGTCCTGGTATCGCCAAGCTCAATTTTCATTTGTTGTAATTCAGTTACTAGGGTGTTCAGAACCGCGTTGATCTCTTGTCCCTCTGACATCCTGGAACAATGTTCAGATCCTTGTCGACTACGCCAATTGTGATAAATTAGTCACAAAACAACTTCAAAGTTTTGGGGATTGGCCCCATATATTGCTTTGGAGCAATGAATAAAGGTCAGTTTGCAAAATTAAATAAGCATTTGACAATTTACAGAGGGTTAAGGGTTGGTTTTATACAGAAAATGGCTGCCTGGAATGATTATACAGGAAGTGATGTCATTAATGGCGGAACGGAAGTGACGTCATCAACGGAGGATCGGAAGTGATGTCATCCTAGGAAGCCGGAAGTGACGGGAAGGATAAGGAAGTGGATGGAAAGCCATTTTCTGGCATATGTACTGTTGTCGATGAGGGATTATTTGTCTTCTTTAATTCAATAAATCAATACCATCAAACAACCCTTCATCTGTTATTAAATCGCTCACCTCAGTGCTTGTTGACTGTCTCCTAAGCACACATGTGTGACTATATATAAACAGACCCAGGCAGCCTGTTTTCTTCAGGTCATCATAGTCTGCTTTTGTCAGGATGCAACATGGCAGACAGAGCATGCCTTTGCAAGCCTCTCTACATTGTCCCTGTATGGATCCTGACAAACACACCTTTCTGGGCCCTACCTCAAGTAAATAAAGCTGGCCCTCTCTGACATCACTGGCCAGAAATTCGGTCATGAAAAACAGCATTCCTAAAAAAAAAAAAACCTGGTTTACCCATTTTCCTTGCTTATTAAACATTATTACATTATACAAATAAAGACATACAAAATATGTATCATCTTATATGGAACAAACCACACCACCACATTTTAAATCAAATCTGTGGTCATAGGCAGCTGGAACCTATGCTGGCACCCAAGGTGCATGGCAGGAAACAGAGTACTAATCTATTGTTGGCTCCACTCGTTCACACATTCGCATGGGGCCAATTTGCAGTCACCAGTTAAACTTACCTAAACATGTTTTAGGGATGTGGAAGAAAAACCCACACAGATTTGGGGAGAATGTGTGAAGAACAATAAATGGATGCAATACTCAAGCCCAGAATACTTGATCTGTGAAGCAGCAGGTTGAACCACTGTGCTTCCCTATACTGCCTTCCTGATAAGCTTGAAACATCCACTTTTGACATATAAATTCATGACAGGTTTACCCTACTTTACTTGCAGAGCATATCACTTAATTTACATAAAATAAATACAGTCCTATATGAAGCTCATTCTGTGGAGTGATGTTCCAGTCCCATTGACTTTCACATTTAAATCAAGGCTGAAGACCCCTAATGTTGGCATATTGTCCTCTGGTGTGGCACTTCACCCTCTTTTGTGTATCTTTGGTATTCATAATAATTAGCTATTAGTAGATCAAGCCTTCCATTGTTTTTTTTTTTTATTTTCACTGCCCTCTGATTGCAATGGTCATCATTGCTAGTCTGACCATGGTATTCTACCGGACTTGTTAATGAGACCTTTTTTGTAAATGAGAAACGCCATCATCATCATCATCATCATCTTCATCATCAGTGACACACCCTGCCTCAGGCATAGGTCACATTTCAACAAAGTCGTAGACGCTATCTTGTACTTCAGATTACTGATGAACACCCATGTAGTTGTTGCTCAGCCTCTTAACTTAGGTCAGATAATTGTGCTTCCTTTAGTGGGTTCCAGAAGTTTATTTTCACTGTGAGCCATGCGGACTAGAAGTTTTTTTCTTTATTTTCTCTCCTCTGTTGCCAGCTATGCTTAAATGAAGTATACAGCACATGTTTTTTATAGAATGGATATTTTTTACAGATATATTTGTATAGTAATGAAATGGCCCTACATTTGTCCTTGGTTAAGCCTGAATTTTTTGGAATAAATTAACTGCTGTTAGATTCCTTCTTCAGATGGATCTTTCTGTTTCCATACTACATGGCTTTAATCTACAAAATCAAAAAGAGTCTAACTTAAACTGCATTTACTGTCATGTCTGTTTAATCATTCATGTGCCATGGAGTGTTATCCTACAGAAAAAATTAAAAATATGTGTAATATTAAGATATCCTGTAGCATTCAAATACTGATCTAGTCATAAGTGAACACATTGTTATCATGATCATTTATTTTGTGTTACTACAGAATCATTTTTTCTGAAGTTCTGTTTTCCCATGTATATTTTCGGGTCAATGATGCTAGTTTTTTTGTATCTAGTTAATTTAAAGTCGTTATAATTTTGTACCTTTTTGTGCCTCCATTTGTATTTATTACAGGATTTGTTTGGTTTTGTAATTTTGTGTGGAGGTTGCTCTGCAGTTACTAGTAGTAACATTAGTGGTCATCACAGGTTAAGTGGTATAAAGGTCAGCCTTTTAAATCCCTTGATTGTTCAAGTTTGTGGATTTCAAAAGACAAAATATAAATTATTTTGTGTGCTTCAAGTCTTTATTCTTTAACTTCATTTTTGGTTTTGACTACAAGTTAGCATTGTGCTTTGGTTTTAGATGCAACTTTATCTGTCCTTTGGTTTCAACTTTTTCTTTGTTATATGACTATTGTTTATTTCTCGGGCATCCCGCGTGGTGTGCCTTTCAACTATTGTGCACCATGAATACTCAGTTGACATTTTATTACCACTGCTAACTTACATTGTTGAGACCAGGGGCCTCATGTATAAATGGTGCATACAAACAAAAATGTTGTGTACGCCCGTTTCCATGCTCACATTGTGATGTAAAGATAGATAGATAGACAATAACTTTATATAATGTTAATATTTAACCCCCCGGGTGGAACTGAAGAGTCGCATAGTTTGGGGGAGGAACGATCTTCTCAGTCTGTCAGTGGAGCAGGACAGTGACAGCAGTCTGTCGCTGAAACTGCTCCTCTGTCTAGAGATGACACTGTTTAGTGGATGCAGTGGATTTTCTATAATTGATAGGAGCCTGCTGAGCGCCCGTCGCGCTGCCACAGATGTCAAACTGTCCAGCTCCATGCCAACAATAGAGCCTGCCTTCCTCACTAGTTTGTCCAGGCGTGAGGCGTCTTTCTTCTTAATGCTGCCTCCCCAGCACACCACCGCGTAGAAGAGGGGGCTCGCCACAACTGTCTGATAGAACATCTGCAGCATCTTATTGCAGATGTTGAAGGATGCCAGCCTTTTAAGGAAGTATAACCGGCTCTGTCCTTTCTTACACAGAGCATCAGTATTGGCAGTCCAGTCTAATTTATCATCCAGCTGCACTCCCAGGTATTTATAGGTCTGCACCATCTGCACACAGTCACCTCTGATGATCACGGGGTCCATGAGGGGTCTGGGCCTCCTAAAATCCACCACCAGCTCCTTGGTTTTGCTGGTGTTCAAGTGTAGGTGGTTTGAGTCGCACCATTTAACAGAGTCATTGATTAGGTCCCTATACTCCTCCTCCTGCCCAGTCCTAATGCAGCCCACGATAGCAGTGTCATCAGCAAACTTTTGCATGTGGCAGGACTTCGAGTTGTATTGGAAGTCCGATATATATAGACTGAACAGGATCGGAGAAAGTACAGTCCCTTGTGGTGCTCCTGTGTTGCTGACCACAATGTCAGACGTACATAAAAACCAAACTTGGCATAAAGCCACGCACATTTTCACGCCAGCTCAATCCCGGGCATACGCAAGTTCTCCGTTTCTTTTTGCAAACTGCTACTGTTCCAGTGTGGTTTCCCTTTCTTTTTTAGATCCACATCCCTGACACAGCTTTATCAAATACACTGAAATTAACCGCATATTGTTTATTAATTTAAGGCATCTGATTGTACTTAACCTGTAACAATATAATGGTACACGGAATGGCCAAACTATTCCAAATACCATAGCTGCTTTAGCATTGTTACTCTCAAGTATTTATCCCACTGTATCTGAGTGTGGAATCACAGCTCTACAGCAGCTGAGCGGAAACAGAATTATCGGTATACAGCATCAAGCACATGCTGCCTCAGTCTATTGAAATACGCAAGGTCTATTGAACTTCTCCCATACGGCAAACGCTTCAGAGCCTTTCCTGTAGGGACATCGCGGTTCAAAAACAGTTTCATCCCAAGAACTATAAAAGCACTCAATCAGCCTATCAAGTGCTCCTTGTAGAACTGTTTGTACTTATAAGTACAATCACCTCACTGTAAACTTTTGATACAGTTATAATATTGCACAACCTGAGCCACTTTATAAAGCGCCTATTTACATATGATGACGATATCATTTTTAAGATGAAATGCAGCAAAATATGTTTATTACATTATACAGATAAAATGTTAACATCATTTAATCATTTTAATAATCTATATTGTTAATAATTAAACATGTGAGGACACAGTGTCACAGCGCTATAGTGATGAGCTGGCACCCAATTCAGGGATTGTTCCTGTCTCGCACTGTATTCTTGCTGGCACTGGTGTGATACTGGATGTAAAGATGGATAGAATAATTAAACATGTTCTACGAAGATATTTCAATGTTCCTTAAAAGTTCTGAAGAATCTATGTTCTAAGCTTACTGATGGCTTGACATCTATTACAGAGCTGATTGTGTGGTGATTGGGTACTTGAAGAAAGAAAAGGAAGGACAGGAATTGGAGGTTAGTATGTTTGAAAGAGACAGTACTGCTGCAATAAATTACTTCGTCGAAAGTCGCGCATGGTGCAGGAAGCATCTTGCATAAGGCAGAAACAATCTCTGGACTGGGTGCCAGCTCATCACTATCATTGTGCCACCGTGTTCCCATGTTTAATAACATGCTTTCATTCCTATCATCATGAAAATGATATCAAGTATACGTCTCAGTATTTAAATTATTCAGAGAGCTGTAATATCACGAATGCAATGGATTCTGTGTCCTGTCGGAGGAAGAGAAAGCCTGTTTAGGAAGCACGTAGTGATTCACACACATAGAGCACATACAAGAACATACAAAACAAAGCATTTAACGTGGTACTTTAGTTACAATGGGATTTGAGAAACTAGTAAATTTAAGATTTTATGATGAAGTTTATGATGTTCTACTTTAATGACAAAATAAACAATGAGGTTAAAGTGGAAATTTTGATATTAAAGTTCTGTGCTTTTTTCCCACTGTGTGCCTATTTTTTTTTTCTTTTCTCTGTACCCAAATAAGCTTCCATATGACACTCAGATGGTGGGGTACGACTCACCTTTTCACGGCGACTTTGATATCTGACAACTTCTTTTTTATTTTGGGCACCGTGTGACTTTGTGAACTTGAACTTTCGAGTTTCTCCGACACTTTATGTCACTCGATCAACTTCCTTTTGTTGTCTATAACACTGTTAAACCAACAAATAGTACGTTTTTCCTTGCCTCCACTTGGTATTCACTGAAATTCTTGTATTTCCCACCGCTTGGGAACACTGAGCTTAAGGGCTATTTATATTGATTTTCATATTCAAAGAGGCATTATTCTGGGATGAGTTGGGAAGTGGCGGCAGGCGCGTACACGTGCGTTGCTTTTCACGCTGACCGGGATTTATGTAGCGGAAGAACCAAGTTCGAAAAAGGAAGTTGGCGTATGCACAGATTTATGCATCTGGATTTTTCCACTTTTGACCATACGCCATGTTTTAGTGTGAATTCTACGCATGGCGTTATGCATGAGGCCCCAGGTGTTATGTGTCCTAAGTCAATGAAGTTATCTGTGAGAGTCTGTAGATCTAGCTGACCAGGAATTGTTTTTTCATATTTCCAGTATTTTTGTAACTTAGCCCTCTGCAGTTGCAGTTCCCTCTTTTTTTGTTGATGGTAGTGAATACCATAGGTTTTTATTATTGTCATCTGTGCAGGGTACAATGAAATTTATACTTATACATGATAATCAACATGCAACACTTTCTAATCCTGCAGTGCAATACTTGGTTTGGCAGGGCATGCCACAGGTTTAGCAACAGGATTTTCTTTAAGCCTGTTTTTAGTTTTTAGTTATTTAAGAGGTAAGTGTAGCGCTGAAAGAACAATTCCCCAGCCAGTCTCCTTGGAAATGAACAAAGCGGTTAGTTATCAGACAGCAGTTGAGACCGGTAGGGGAAATAAGGATGGAAATACTTTTAAGTGCAGCAGCATGTGTGGTGGGCAGGTTAATTTTTGGAGGGAATCAGACAGTGAAAAGTCAGTTATAGGGAGATTAGGAATAAGATGTGAGTGGAAGGACAGCAATCAAAAAAGAAAGAAAGAGGGAATTTTAATGAACTTTATATTGCAAAAGGCTGGAGAGTGAATGGGGGTGAGGCAGTGAATACCTGCTGGGAATAGAAGGCTATGAGTTTTAAACGTGCTGATGCCCACTGGGAATAGGATGAGCAGGAAGTGAGGCGAGACTGGTCATTGAGAGCTGGTGATGGTGGCGGAAGGCTTCTAGGAATTCGTATTGGAGGTATTTGAGGGGCTCTGTTGCCACAGAGCAGAAATGACGAAGACTGCTGGGAATACCTTTGGGCTACAAGAATGGCAGAGCTGGAGTGGATGCAGAGCCAACCAGAGCCTTGAGGTGCACATACCTGTGCTAATGACGAGTGGGCTGGGTCCTCGTTAGGAGTTGCCCCTTTTTGTGTCAGCATAAAAACATTGTGGATGTTTACTGTACTGATAATGTCTAGTTCATTTCAAGAAACTGATTTTACCCATTTTATTCTCTGAACTGATTTGAACATTTTGATTATTTATGGTCCTGTTTAATTTATTACTATGACAATTTGAGCAGTAAACTTTGCACCTTTTTTCCACATTTTACAAAAAGTTGTCTCTGTTTCCCCTGCGGTGGGTTGGCACCCTGCCCGGGATTGGTTCCTGCCTTGTGCCCTGTGTTGGCTGGGATTGGCTCCAGCAGACCCCCGTGACCCTGTGTTTGGATTCAGCGGGTTGGACAATGGATGGATGGATGTCTCTGTTTCCATCTATTAACAAACTACTAGAACAGGGGTGTCAAACTGCGGTCCTGGAGGGCCACAATGGCTGCAGGTTTTCACTCTAACCATCTTCTTAATTTGTGACCTGTTTTTGCTGCTAATTAACTTCTTTTTCCTTAGATTTAATTAACTCTCAGACCCCTTAGTTCTTTCTATTTCCTTAATCAGCAGCCAAACAATAATGAGACACAAAATGAGCAAACAGGTGACCAGCTAACCACATTATCTGAACATAAAGAAAGGTGACGATCTCGGTAAGGTTGATCTCTCAGGTCAATAATCAGAAAAAGAAAATCAATAATTTGGGAAATGTCTGCTGTAGCAGAATGAGAGCAGCAGCAAGCCATGGAATTAAGTAACGGGTTTAATTAACAGCAAGAATTGGCTTCTCTTTAAGAAACGGGTTGGAGTAAAATTGGTTGGAGTTTGAAACCCCAGTTTAGCTGGTCATCTGTTGGCTCGTTTCACATCTCATTTCTGTTTGACTGCCATTTAATGAAGAAAAGAATCAATTTAGAGGACCAAATCCTTAAAGACCGGGCTATTAAAATGAAGGAAAAAGGAGTTAGTTAATTAGCAGTGAAAACTGGTCACTGATTAGGAAAAGGGTTAGAATGAAAACCTGCAGCCACTGCAGCCCACCAGGCCTGGAGTTCGACACCTGTGTACTAGAAGGTCAACTGTCTGAATGTCAGGTTCGCCCTGCCACAGTTACCCCAGACAACTGGTTGGGCTCTTTTCAGCTTTAACTCAAGCACAGCAAGAAGCAATAACCCTAAAGTTCTTCTAGTCCTCTTTTACTGCAACTACTGTCAAACATATGTGACTATAGTTTGTACAAGTAGTATTAGCCTCATCTGCACTGTTTCATGCCGCGTGACCTACGGTATATTGGCTGGATGTTTGACCTCTTTATGACAGACTAGTAAAACTGAAGTACCTGAAAACCTTAGAAGTCCTACTGTTCTGAGCATAAATGTACTGTGCCTTTATATACACATTCAACTTTCATTTTGCAACAATCCATAATTTGAAAATGTCAGTTAATCTTCTAATAATCCAGGGTGGACTTGGTGGACGAGGAGGTGGATAAAGTGACTTATATGGTTTGTTAAATAAAACCATTGGTGACTTCATCCATGTCACTTTAGTGTTGGGCATGTTCAAAGCTTTGAATGGAAATCTTTTTTGGTAAGTTTTTATAGTAACAGAAATATTTGCATCAATGAGCAAAGAACAAGAAAAAAGTGAAATCTTGTTTTCGTTTCCTTTTACAAAAGAAAAATATTTTGTAGGCCCATCATGCCATACATTAAACTTTGCTTAAAAATCAGTATTTTCAGGTGATATATGTAAAACCCCATATGGTTTATAGATAATTGAACATTTCTTAAGAAGCAACAAGAAGTGGCCCATTGTTTATGAGCTCCAAGAATTCTGAAATTATAAAAAGTATGATTTGTCTTCCACTTCTACATAACTAGTCAAGCGGTATATGACTAGTCATGAATTGGTCATGAATTGGTCTACAAGTGCTTCTGCAGACAGAAGATCCCAACACCACCTGGTGGTCGTTCATAATAGTATTCTTGCTCCACAGTTTCCCTCACCCACTCTTTTTGCCTTGAGGTTAGACCATTTCCCCAGCCTCATTTCTAACTAACTAGCCTGCTCGCCAATTTGTCGATGTCAGAGGTTTGTGCTGACATCTGTTATACCAAATTGAATCAATCAGCATGACTGTTAAGACATTTTACCCTTGAATTTCACTAGGGAGTAGCATTTTTGGGTCTGCTTGTTGGGATGTCAGTCTTATTTAATAAAACTTTTACTTTGTGCCTGTATCATAAAGGGGCCGTGAGTATGCCTTGACTTTTCTTCCTTTGTGATATTTCTTTCTATTTGCAATATTTAGGTGTCAAAGACAGCACAGAAAATGCTAAGTCAGAGCTATTGACCAAGACCACAAGGTTGAATTACAAGAAAGTTAGCAGAAAACTGGAGGTGATTCTGAAAAGATAACAACAGCCTTTGTAGGAAGATTATTGACAGGCATGTTGTCTAAATGAGAGGATGCATTATTATTGCACTATGAAATCTTGTTTTACATAAATGTTTTACTGTAACGTAATAGCATGCACTAGGTAAACCATTCATTTTATGTACCATTTCAGGATTATTTTGGCTTGAGCTGATCCGAGCAGTATCACAAAATGAGTAAATCTAAATAAAAATGCATTACAATGTTTTAGACCTGTGATCTAATAACAGCCATTTTTAATTTTTAGTGGTGTCAGCAAGGGCAGTGAAGTAGCACAGAGCTTAGCACTGACACGGCAGAGTCCTGGTTTAACTGGTAGTATTGTTAGTGTGGACTTTGCACATTGTGGACTCGGAGTAGATTCCCTTTCACATTTAAAGACATGCAGAATAGTCCCATTAGATCTTGTACTGGAAAAAGTGGATTCAGGAGAATGGATGGAATAAAAAACAATCAACTTTTTGAAATGGAGACAGGCAGTTTTACAAGATCTGACACTTTAAAAAGTATTGTTGACAGTAGGAATTTCCAGTTTATACTTTAGGTTTACTGTTCTCTGCACATGCCAGGGAGCAGGGTAGCTCATCAACTTTAAACTCCATACCACAATGGGCCAAGTGCAATCTGACATTTGTGGAAAGAAGAATAAAGGCAGAAATGCAGGCTTTGTCACCTCTATTAGAAGGTGTCCGCAGTGAGAAACTTTTAAAAAGCGGTCTCCCCTCTGAAGATATTTTGGTATTTCTTAGGTATGGAGCTCTTCACACTTTTGCCCTTTCATAATTTTGATAGATGTGTGCTCTTATTTTTCCCTAGTTTTGTATTAAGTGGTTTCCCAATGGAAGTCCTGATTATTTATCGCCTTTTTATAAACCTATTTGGAGCACTAGTTCAAAAGCCTAAATAAGAATAAACCCTAGAGACATCAGTGCAGTAGAAGACTGGAAAAGGCTCATTTGTGCAGTATGTATGACTCTAATTTAAATGATATAATCAACAGTATAACTCTCACAGTTATTGCTGTTAAATCCTAAACTTTATTTCTTTGTGTATAAAAAAAGTGTGATCAATATAAATTAGTGCAGACTAATGTGTGAAATCAAGTTTATCTGAAGTAAAGCTCTAATTTAATTTAATTGTGCATAACTCTCCCGATTAGCACTACTTATCATATACAGGTTCTATTTTTGCTGTTGAATTAAGTGAAAGAGAAAAGCTACAAGTTACACTAAACAAAAGACAAAGTAGCGCCTAAACTCAGTAGAATTGCAGACAGTTGAAAATAAGCACACTTTCTTTTATTTACATTTTTCTGTGTACGTTTGCCTTGTCTTACAGTGCATTTACACTCTGCACTCCTTGTCATGACAATAGCACCTCTTATGTGCGATCAAAATGAGCGGCTTACAAATTCCCTGCAGCCTACGCTGGTTGGAATGCTGTGCTTCACCCATTATCCTACTGATGTGAATAGGCCGAGACCTGCTGTGAAGCTGTACTAGGGCAGAATTGACAATTAACTAAAACAATGACTCAAATGAATTGTTTTTTATTACAGTTTTTCACAAAATAAATCAGCAGTGTTAGCTCATTCTCTTTCCATTTTGGTTACTGCAAGGTGTATAACAAGAAATTGTTAGCAATGAATTAAAAAAATAAACCCGCCTAAAAAATAAATCATGAGGCAGATCACCCTCGTCATCGTATGATTTGACATGTTTTGGGAGCTCTCATAAACACGGTGCCCAACCTGAATCACATCTTTTCTCTTGGCCATGCTTTCTTTACATATTCTGCACATAAACTTGGAACTCCTTGACCTTCAAACAGATTTTTTTACCCATCAAACCATATCAGGACTGGCTAGTGTGACTGGTTCTGCCTTTCACTTTTATGATGGCAATAAAGAAGTAATTTACATTGCATGATTTAAGTTTTGAAACACTAAGAATGTACTGAGCTACAAAACTTGTTATTCTTACCTAGTCTGTCAGAGCTATGAGGCACTATGCTTTATGAACACTTTGAAAATACGAGACTGAAGAAGTCTGCTTCATATAGTTGATTATCATAACTGTTTAAAATGTAAGTGACAATTGACATATTTGCTTCTTGCTACAGAAACAATAGTTATAATAAAGTGCCTAAAAGCTGAATAGCAAAGTTGCAAAGTTAGTTGTCTGCATGGATTGAAAGTATTAAAATGTATAAGAAGGCACACTTTCTCATGTTGCGATATTCTGAAAATATTAACAACCCTTGAGTTTTCATTAAAACAGTTGTCAGCCTGACATGTTTTTTGACGATGATGATGTGAATACCCACCAAAAATGAACACAAGTCTGCTCAGATGGTGTAGCCTAAAAAACTGGAATGCCAAGAAAATAAAATAATTGATTTAATTTAGGTAAAACAAAATATCACTTTCACTTTTATACTTTAATAGTCAGATAGTACAAAGGCTTAAGAATTTCTAGTTCTTGGATACCACCGTTATTAGTATTGTAACATGGAAGGTCAACAGATCCTAATACAAGTTACTGACAGTATACAGACCTTCTGCATCAGAATTTGGTATGGCTATCGGTTATGATCAAAATTAAATTGAACTTAGAAAAACAGAAGGTTGTGACTAGAAAATCATCTGAGAGTATGGCAAACAAATAAGTTCAAATACAGCATAATTTTTGCCTTATTACAGATCTTGTTTATTACTGCCTATTATTGTGACCAGGCTGCACAAATGTGGTGAAAAATGGTGTAAGGCTTTTAAAAAGAGACCCCAAAAAAGAAACTACACTACTCTACCTAGAGAGATTGCCTTACCCCAGGCAGTGAGCCCCCATCTTACCACAGAGATGCTTCGGCCTGCACAGGTCTAAAATGGCACCTGGCTTTGTAAAGTTCAAAGAATAACTTTAACATTTTCCTAAAAACACCAAACATGCCCAAACTGAGAGAGAGTAAGACAATTCGAATACAAACAATCTTTGTAAATGAAAAATGTATTTAAAATAAATGTAAGGAACTATAATGGTGAAGATGAGGCAAGAAGAATTTGCCTAAATAAGCAAACCAGAACAAATAAGTCCCATTACAAAATCAGGAATTAAAAATCTTGAACCAAAAGATTAATTCCACAAAACAAAAAGATGACAATACTCACAATTCTGAATTACAACAACACTCGATGTCTCCTCAGCCAGAGCATAAAGGTGCAGGAAAAAATAAGCTCATATAAGCTGGCTGCAGGGCGAATTTCCAGGAAAATATTTGGCAAACAAGGTCACCAGTGAACACAACATATTCATTGTTGAAAATGTTTTAGTAATTCATTCATTACATTTATATAGCGCTTTTCTCAGTACTCAAAGCACTATCCACACAGGGAGGAACCGGGAAGCAAACCCACAATCTTCCACAGTCTCTTTACTGCAAAGCAGCAGCACTACCACTGCGCCACCTGGCAAATTGGCAAATTGTACCCATCTAAACTATTCCTGACTGTCTTTCTGGCCTTGACCTTGGCTCTGAGCATAACTTTCAGTACCCACGGTTTTCATACCAGCCCACAATAATACTGGACACATATTCTATGTACATACAATATAAAATAAGAATATAGATCTCCTGTATGTAAATAAAATTGGCAGAACCAAATTGAAAATTAAAGAAAACAAAAGGTAACGTGGAACTGGCCTTCATTCTCAATTTAAAGACACCCCACTCCTTAAGCCCAGTTCACATGGGCTGCAAAGCTAACCTTCTCAGTCTCTCTTGTCCCATGCTACTGCTCAGGCAGAGTTTAATCTGTTGTATTTTGAAGAATGACTTATTTTTAGTTGCATTATAGTTTTTATCAGAACATGTAATATCAAATAGATTACCATTGCCATGAACATCTCTCCAGATGTACTTTTTTAATGCCACAGGCGTGGGATGGGCATTCCAACCTGAAAAGGGAGCTTCCTGTTTGGGCAAGGAACCATTCCCCTTTCTGGTCAGGATGCCCCTCCCATCCCTGTGACATTAACAACTTGTATCTAACTTATTGTGAGAATCAGCCAGATGGGTGCATTCTTTTAGAAATCATCATTTTCAATTTGACCTTACATGCTAGAATTGATGAACTGAAACACTGCTGATTTTTATAAGTAGAGAAAGATATGTAGAACTCTGAATTTGTACATACTGATGGAATGGTATTAGAAAAGATTTTTTAAGACTGGATGCCCCTCCTTCACACCAACTTCCTTCAAGCATCTTTAACATGAAAAACAATTGGGTGACCCAAGAGTGTGGGTAATATCGATGATTCAAGCTTTCGAAGCATGGTGATTGAGAGGGTGCTAGGGTAAAGAATCAGGCAAAGGTTTTTTTCATGCATGGAAGGAGAACAACAGACAAATGCGTGAAAGATTTGTATTTGTAGATAAGGAGAAGGCTTTTAACAAGGACTGTGAGAAGTAATGAGGTGGACATGGAGACCATTCTGTGTAGAAGAATGGTAATGGCAATGTATGAGGAAGCACAAGCCATGTTCACGATAGCAGATGGGGGTAGTTAAGTTCTGAGATGAAGGTATGGATGCACCAGGGATCTGTTCTGAGTCCTTTATGATACCAACTCAGGTGGTGACCTGAGAATTTCATGAAGGATTGCCATGGTACCTCTTATGTCCCAAAGATCTCATTGATTGTGGAATTGAAGTGGAATTGAAGGAGAAGACATTGATATGCAAAGGAGGCTTTGAAGCAAAAGACCTCAAGATAATTGCCAAAAAGTTGACAATTGAAAGAGAACAGGCAGGATGCATGGAAGAGGTGGGTACATAGCTGATAGTGTTGTTGGAAGTGGGTGCAACAGGCTTGCACGCAAGTAGTGTAATCTTTATTTGTAGAAAATTTACGAGAGAAGTGCACCATACTGAGGTAAAAAATAATGTAGTTAGATATAATGACAATGGAGTCGTTTTGATTAAAGTAACCACACTTAGGTGACATGTTGAGTGCAGTCAGAGGTACACCAATTACAGCAAGGGTGAGAGGTGCATATACAGTAAGAAATATCAGAAGATCTCCCCCATTCTGACCATTAAAGGAGTCCCTCTGGCATTAGAGAAAAAAACTATGTTAGGAGTAGTTGGCTTTGTTGAGGTCAGATTTGGCCAATGAAGACAAAACGTTAAACAAACAAAATGATCGGGTAGATGGTTGAAGTGTCTCAGAGGAAGATAAATGTCAAGTTGAAAACATGGCTTGGTGCTGGAGTGAGCATGGCATTTTAGTTTTTTTTTTTTCTTCTTTTTATTTAAGATTTTACATAACCACAAGGGAAGATGGTCAAAGAGGTCAAATATCTGGCTGAATTTCACAAAGAACTGAAGAATGATCAATCTAATCTTATAGTCGTCTTGTAGTCATCAACATTTCTCAGAGATGTGGTGTGGTCCCTGTAAACAAATAACACAATTTTTTGAAAGTCTTCCTGGTACTTGCCCAAATGTAGTCTTTCTCAAAGTTAATGTGAATGAGGCTGAGAATGTTGACCAACACTGTGAATTCAGGGCCATGCCTACATTTGCTTTCTATAGAAACTGGCAAAAGTCTATTTCTTTTTCCGGACTAAATTCTGTAAACCTAACCCAAATTATTGAGAAATACAAATAATGTCATCACTCCTGTGTGAGAACTTCTTTGGGAAAGAATAAGAAATGAAAATTGTTAGAACATGCTGAGGAGAAACAGACTAAGGTGACTAAGGAAACAGATTTGAGGGTCAATTAGATGACTAAACCCAGAAAATGGTCGTTAAACCAGGGATGATGATTTATATAATGACCCTTGTCTGTAAGACGGTTTGCTTAATTGCTATGCTGGGTCACTCTTGCTTCTGTTCTTAAGCTGGTCATCTGCAAGTCTAGCAGGTTTAGTTGGTTTGCTAGCTAGGATGTGTGATAGTGTCTGTTAGACTCTTCCTCCAGTAGTGGTCCGTAAATGTATGACCAACTTTTATTTTCAGAAATTTACAAAGCTGTTGATACCAGCGACAAAGCCAGAAATCTCAAAGTCGGTTGGCCTGGAAACAAATGAGTGGGCAAGCCATAATCTGTTCTGGGGTGGGGTCCCTTTTGAAGTTTAAAGCACCCTCTGCATCTTCACCCACTGGCTGATACCTCTCTTTACAGTGGCATAGTTAGGGGCGGGTGGAGGGTTCAGTCCACCCCGGGCGGCACATTTTTGGGGGTGGCATTATTGGCCAAAAGGCTCAGAACAATTCGTGTGTAAGCAGCAGGGTTCGGAAAAATATCACTCATGAATGAAAAAAGTAAAATTCTGTGATTTTTATCCACAAATGCTTCAAAAGCAATTTTCAGACTGTCCTTCTGTGACGGCATCAGACTTAGCAGTTGAAATTTATGAGGCAATAACAAAAATAAACATAAACATTACACTGATAATAATTTCTAGGAAGATAAACAACTAATTTACAATTTATAATTTCATTTCATTATCAATCTGAATGCATTCTTGCTCTGCGCAGAAAACATCCACACCTTGTACACTACACTGGTTTTGCTTTTCACAGCATAATTATATTAAACTAATAATTAGAATACGGCTTATCAGAGCGTCTATACTATATTCTTGTCTAGTTGATGCTTATAAATAATTATGTGAAAATTTATTGCTGTTTCTCTATATATGAATAAATCTATGCAAAATGTATCTTAATTTTTCTTTATGTCATTTTAATTTTCTATTTATATAGGTTTACATATTCAGATATGTTGGAGGGCAGCAAAGTGAAGCACCGCCGCACCCAGAGCGGCACAAACTCTAGCTACGCCACTGTCTCTTTATAGAATGTACAGTTTTATTCACTGTTGTGTTTAAATGCAAATACAGTTCATTTTAACTAGTCAATATTGTAGGTTATTTTTAGTCCTGTCAAGTTATATTTTGCACAGTCCAGCAATAATTGACTTTAGCTAGCACCCAATATATCCATTACAGCTGCACTGCTGTTGCTAGAACACTTTTTAGGAGCTGGTAATATTTTTATGTGTGAAAGTAAAGAGAAACACGGTAATTTGCCAAATTAATAAGGCTGAATTTATTTGTAACTTCAAGAAAAAATAATTTTATAATTAGATGCAAGTTTTGTTTACATGTACACAAAAAAACCTAGCCTAAAAGGCTATAAATCTGTATTGTTATCAAACATAGATAAAAACAAAGCCGTGCATTTGGTGACTTAGAAGAATCAATAACAAGACACAGGGTTAAATGAGGAGTGGTAAGTGCCTCTCTTAGAAAACATTATTGTGAAGAAACCTATTGCTAGGAAAAGCAATTAGAATATGTTGAACAAATGGAAACAATCAAAAACTCCACATAAACAAGCGGTGCATCAAGGTCAGTCACATGCCAAAAGTGCCCAAGACAAGAAACGAGTCTGTCACTGTGCCAACATACTTACTGTGGAAAACAGGAATTTTCACCCTTGAGTGTATTTTAACTGACCTGCTGCAGCAAGAATTTCTCTGACTGGGGGTCAGGCAATGTCTGTCTAATTATGGCAGAGTATTGCCCAATTTGATAGCTGGAAAGAGATGTATTCACATATTCATATTGCCTACAGTCCTCCTAGGACTATTATAGTGCACAATTATGCTGATCCATAAACTGAGAATGTTCTGTACCTGCAGATACAAACCACAAGGTGCATGTGCAAATGCCACACAAGATGGTGGCTGCCCTGTTATTCTTACCTAGTCTGTCGGAGCTATGAGGCACTATGCTATCCAATTCGAAATGTTAATCATAAGTTTATGAACACTTTGAAAATACAGACTGAAGAAATCTGCTCCATATAGTTGATTATGATGACACTGAACAATTGCAATGTGCTGCATAGTTAGACATGCAAGTAGGAATTTTACTGTATTAGCTACATGAGACAATACTGCTACTGAATACTACTACTACTGTATAACTGAATGCATTTGAGCATTAGTCTCATGCAGTGACTCTGATAAGCTAGTTAACTTTCACAATTTAATAACTGTATTTCTGTATCCTGTCTTAAACAATAGGCCTCCCATAGAGACAATAGTTCATGCCCCCAGTGATCAGTTTATGACATCTACATATATTTATTTCAGTATTTCTACCAAAGAAAATCACTGTTATTCACACCATAACAGGTTTGTTCAGCAGCCACTGACTGCGCATTGAGCCACCTTGATGTTGCCCAATGATTGGCTGTTGTAGTCCTAGATGCTACGGTCAATCTCCTTCTGTAGGAGAGGGTGATATCACTGAATGATTAAATTTTGCTGGTTTATTCCTCAGCTCTTTACTCTATTCCCCGACTTAGTCAACATCCACTTCGATTTCAGCAACAACTATTTCAGAGACTTCTTGGCCTCCATGCTCTGAAATTATCAACAGGAGAACAGCATCAGGATTGATTTCAAAAGCTAGAACCCCGTCTACCAGTCTTATGGAATGGGGATCCAGGGCTTATCTTGGCAACAAAAGGTGTAATCTAGAAACTACTCCTGGACAAACTTTCATTTGGTCCCATGTTATAGTGCCTATTGTAGGATCTTGTGCCTCATTACCTTACAGAAGTATGCTACTTATTTATATGGTGGAACTTCTTGTGTCAGCTGGCAGATTCTAAAACTCTCACAGTATTTTTATCAATGGCTAAGTGCTGAGACCTATTTGGCCTCCTGGCTCTGCACTGTTCCTTAAGTAATTTCATAGCCAGACATCATTATTGATTGAAAGTGTGAAAGACTTGCATTGAAATATACAAGTTCTACAGAGTGAAAAAACAAAACACAATTTACAGTATAGTGAAACACAAGATGGTGACTCACTACTATATCAACATCTTAGATGGCAGCCTATCTCTACATTACATTTAGCAGAAACAGGAAAATATTGCAGGTGCAGGTGTAGTAATGAAAAGGAATGGGTGTTAGGCACATAAAATGGCCTGCCAGAAGGTTATTGTACTGGATGAGAACAGACAACAGTTTTGGGAAGACTTGGCAGGTTGTTAGAAGGTATGCAGGGTCATGGTGGTGATTGTAAGAGTTGTAGAGAGTATTAAAGATTCTCAGATGAAGATTAACACAAAACATAACATTGTCAAACCGGCTTAATCCAATTCAGGTTTACAAGAAGCAAGGATCTAAGGTGGCAACATTGGGCACAAGACGGACACCAGACCATCAGACATAATTACAAATTTTGCTTGGTTGTAATTTGCATTTTTTATTTAATTTTTTATGTGTTTTCTGGAAGTGTTTAAATAAGATTCTTTAACGGATTTCTTGTACTTTTTTAACAAGAAGAATTCATTTTGAGGTTTGCTATTTGTTAGAAAGCTTCCTTCATAAGTTGTTAACTTTTTTGTCTTAGTTTTCAACGCCATTTTGTTTGATCTTGAATGCTGCTATTTTGTGTAGGGTCTGTTGTAGCGGTTGCTATGGTATTGGTATGGGAGATGTCCGGGGTCATGCTGCACATGTTATTAGGGGTCAAGGGTATATAGGTTTGCTCCATACAGTTCCTGGTGACTGAGATTGAATAACCTGCATTGTGCTTTGCTTTTGATTTTTTTGACCCGGTGTCCAGATTCCTTGCTTTTCCTTTTTGGCTTTGATTTTTAGTTTCTGCATTAGACATTAGACTAGATAGAATTGACTTTTTGGTTGCAAACTTTGCTTGGTTTCATCTCTAGCTCCTTAATTAAAAAGAAATATCTCAGCCTTTCGCAGAAGGCTGCTACAACATGTTAGTCTTAAATATCTTTTTTTCAGTAGACTTATTTGGAATTCTTTGAGGCTTGAAATATCGGAAAACTTTTATGTATGCTTATTTTTACAATCCATGATCTGTAATAACTTGTTTTATTGTTATGTTTTCTTTGTTCCACGCTGTCATATTGTGTTGTTGTTTCTGTGTCATGCTATATGACGTCACTGGCACAACACTGAATGTCTAACGCCATCCAAGATTGCAGATATTCTAAAGGACTTTGAAACTGATTTTGGTGTTATCATTTTATGTACTTATTTTGTATTGTTATTATTGTTTTCAGTTACCAATAAAAATAACTTTGCCAATGCCATTACAGTTTTGTTTTTTGCTTTTTTTATGGATACCACCAGGCTGAGTTGTTGTCTTTATGGTGCATTGTTGGCCACTGCAAAACTGTGTCATCAGAAATATCGTAATTACTGTAATTGATGCAACCATTGCATAAGACACATCATTTTCTGGGTTTTCAGATACTCAAGTATAAATAATTTTCTTGTGGGCGTTACCTTTGATATTCTGACTTGCTGTTTCTTGACTTCTGCTTTGATTATCTTTACTACGTTTTCTTGACTAACGATTTGGCTTAGTTGAAAGGTGCGACTGCTTTTCTGGTTCAGATTCCCTTCTGGCCGTATGTTTCCTTTCCAGGTCATACTTTTAAACTTTAGTAGCCTCTTCTGTAAGGATTAACATTTGTTGTGGCTTAAGTAACAGAACATTAGTGATTCTTTCCAATTACAGTTGTGGGTTTAGCGTTTTAGTTTTGAAAACAGTTTTCCAGTCATCAGATCTTCTGGTCATTCCCTTCAGAATTTGACTGCTTAGTTCATCACTAGCAAAATGAAATCTTGGACCCAGTAAATATGTCAGACCCTGAGATCAACAAAGTATTTTGAGATATAAGATGCACTCAGAAGCAAGTGAGTGAAATTAAGGAACTGTTAGGGGAGGAGTGCAAACAAGTTCAAGACTCAACAGCTTCACTCCAAAGATTAGTAACCAAGTCATCCCCTTCAGGTTTTGGCTGCTCAGTTCTTTACTTGAAGTACATGGATAGGCTTCTAGTGCATTGCAGGGTCTACTCACTTATTTAAACACAAGCTGCCCTTGGGACGCAGATGTTTGAGGTATTTTTGTTTTATTCTTGAAAAAGGATCAAGAGATGGGGGTTTAAAAGTTGAAGTCTAAATAACAGAAAGGGCGCTAAGTAACAAAAAAAGCTAAAAGTCGAACAAGAACGCACACTAGAGATGAAGTCAAAATAAAGGCATTGTTCCTAATATTAACTTTCTTACCCATACCTATTCTGATCAAGATCTTTTCTTTTGAATTATCTTTATGAGATTGATCCAATGCTTGGGTGATGGACAGCTGTGCACTGCCATCTTATATGGAAAGGCTGGGAACACGAGGGACTTCATGTGACCGGCAATGGGCATAGAAAGCATAAACAACATGGCACAACCATGTAAAGACAGTCACAAAATGGTGGCCATCAAACAAAAAGCAGAATACAAAACAGCGTCACCACAAATCATGATAAAATTAACAAATCAGTTGAAACAAATATGCATAAATTCCAAAAATGAAATAAATTGAACTAAGAGGGCCAGAAATTAAGAATCGTCACATAATCCCAAAATCTTTAGTTAAGGGGTAGATCTTTTAAAATGTGAGAAGTTAAAACAGAATACTTCCTAGATATGGGAAGAACATGCAGACACCAGAAAGGCAATGACCAGGCATGGGACTTATGAGGCAGCAGCACTAATCACTGCAGCATTGCATTAAAAAATAATAATTTCTATGGGAGCATTCAATTCACCTTGCAAGGGTAAAGCTGATGTCATATTTCACAACATCTAGTCACAGGGTGCTGTATGTCAAACTTGACAACTGAGTTGCCGATCTTCTCACCTGAGTTTGTCAATTTTGTTGACTAGAATTTGCTGGGGATTTCAAATTTTCAACGCAGTTTCACACTTTGAAAGAATCACATGCATTTTTCTGATGGAAAATAGTGTGTTGCCTGATGGAGACGCTGCTCGTATGAAGGGTTTATAGGTGTGCCGAATTTACCTGCCTGCTCTGTCCTTTTTTTTTCTTTAATTCTATTTTGTCATGTTACTAAGATTGTGAGGCACCAGACAGATCAGCCTCTCATCTGTTTGCAAAGTCCCGAACACCCTACACAGTTTGCCCAAAATCTCATCACTGCATTATATGAATTGTGCTTCCCCTGACCCCCAGAACACAGATGAGAGATATTATAATGATCTTTCCCCCTCAGATACTCTTGAATTCAGGTGACAGGGTCTAGATGTGTCAGGAGGGAGGCTGCTCTACCACCCAATGAAGATCTGCTGTGTCATAATGAGAAAGCGCTATATAAATGTAATAAATTATTATTATTATTATTATAATTGCATATGTATGAGGTTGATTAGCATGTTCCATATATGGTTGTTGTTTCAGGGTGGCAACTAGGTGGGGTTCGAGGCTCATTCACATATGCATATTTGCAAGGTGATTGTGATATTTAAAGGTAAATTGCATAGAAATGTGCACATGTCATGGTTTTATAAATTAGATTTTTTTGGTGTACACATTTTCCTCTTTTTTGGCATGCACGTATTTTAATGCTCAAATCCAGGCAAAGTTTTATAAAGAAGACCCCTGGTCCTGGATTTAGTAATAGAGTTTACCATGGATGTGGCCACTTCATCTTCAGAGGCTTATTGAACTTGAAGTCTTCCAATGGCTTGACTAGCAGGAGGAAGGAATGGCAGAATTCAGAGCGAAAAGGTCAAGTAAGTGGCCAGCCACGCCAACAAGTAGACAATATTTAAAGGCCTGATTAGGCAGGCTGCATGAGGCAGCAGAGTTATTGCTTTAATTCAGTTTACTTTAGTTTACTCCTTCTTATTATTTCTGTCATAAATTTTTAATTTTTTGTTATTTTAGATTCCATGGCACTAGTCTGGGTTTGCAAACAGCTTAAGAGACAAGATGTTCTTTCTTCTTTCTTATATTTTCATATTAAAGGTTTTGAACTGTTACCATTTTGACATACAATGCTGCACCAAGGTTAAATCATCCACTTACTTTTCAGTTCAAGGTGGTGGAAGCTAGAGCTTATCCTGGCAGCCTTAGATGCAAATCAAGAACAAACCCTGGACATTTATCACAGGACTCAGTCAGAGTCACAGTTAATGGATTGTTCACATCTTTGGGATGTGTTCAGAAGACTGGAATACCCAGAGAAAACCTTACAAAGACACAAGGAGAAAATACAAACTACACACAAAAAATGTGTGATCCAAGATTTGAATCTGGGGTGTATGAGACACTTGTGAGGTCACCTGCTGCCATTGATTCAATAATTAATGATAATCCATTTGTTTAGGTGCTACTGATAAATCATTTCCAGAAATGCTAACTGGATTTGCCTTTTACGTTTCACTGTTTCTGCATTTGGTATAGATGTGTGTGCCATTTGATAGACTGGCACCCTGTCCAGGGATATCCTGCTTGTGCCCTTTGTTGCCGAGACAAATTAGAATTGAATTAAAAGGGCTTCAGGATAAATCTGTTGTATGCATTATGACCTGTGACAGTGAGATAAGACAACCAGAAAGTGAACTCCAACCACAACTATTCCATATTTTTTTGAAACTTCTGCATACACCTCTCAGCCTCTCTAGGACCATTACAGCATTAGTCCATAAGTCCTTCCTCTGTCTGGTAGGCTTTTCAACTCAGTATGTCTGTAAACTATGTCTTTAGTTCAAGATCATCTGATGTCTACTTGACACTCTGCTCTGGGTGAAAATCCCAATAGCACTCTCTAGAAGTGAACTTACTAAACAGGGGTTCTTAACCTGAGGTACGTGGGCCCCTAGGGGCAGGACCGTCTTAACAGCATTATAGGACGCCAGGCAAAGCAGTGCACTGGGGCCCCTACCTACACAACCACTCAGCAAGCCACAACATACATAGATTAGCATGGGTCCCAAACTGCCCATGCATTAAGACGGCCCTGCCTTGGGTGTCCATGGATGGGTTTCAGGGGGTCCGTGAGGGTCAGATAAAAATTAATATTTATATTCACTATACAGCCTGGTACTGTTGATTTAGAGTAGATGTAGTGGTAGTAGTAGTAATGGTAGTAGAAAATGTAGTAGTAGTAGATCTGTGTTAATTTGCACAAAAATATTATATTTCATAATTATAATGAGTAGCCAATACTTTTTGCATAAAAAAGGAATGTTTTTTTCGATTGTTTACTTTAAAGTTTAATAATGCTTTGTGTATGTCATATATGTATGAGACAATCAAATCTCAGTAAATAAAGTACATTATATTCATTGCATGCAAAGTTGTGTTTATGTGACTGTTTCTGGGGAAAGGAGTCCATAGCTTTCCTTAGACTCTTAAAGGGGTCCGTGACTTTATAAAGGGTCTTAGGATACCTCTTTTTATACCCTATTCCTGGGCCAGGTGACTGGAAGTGGTTGCTATTTTAATGATATTCCTTGACCTTGCTGAGCAGTCTTCCTGTCCTCCATGGGCATTGCTCTTTCATACCGATCTCTGCACCTTGGGTCCCTAGGTTCCATTGCCTCATATGATTGTGGCTTCTTCCAACTGGCTTCTTTGTCAACATTTGTAAAACAAAAATGGCAACACATTTGTAACAGTGTCCTATGTCTTGTTTTGTGTTCAGTGGATTAGGTAAGGCACTCATGATGCCTCAAAATATTTTAGTTGCTGTCACTTCGTGAGGTACAATGAAGCAATTTTAAAATCCTCACTTAACTGTGCTGTGCCTTTAGATCCTATACACCTTTTTAATGTTAGGCCAGGTCTGTTGCAATGAAAAGGAAGATTTAGTTTGAGTGTAACAATTTTCAAAATGATCCTGTCATGCCAATGCTGTGCTTTCTGGGATCATTCACTTAAAGGCTAAATGCTACCCTGGGACTAACAGTGTCAGCATGACCCTGAGCTATTTTCCTTAATAAAAACAGTCTCCATCTTCTGACAACTGGTAAACCTCTCATGGTTTACTTTAATGTGAAATGATGGATTCTCTGTCAGTCTTTCCTTAACGATTTCTGTTGGGCAACCACTGATGTCAACAGTTAGGATGCCCCATTTAGAATGTGTGGTTTTGAGCTGAGGCCGCTTGCTCGTCTATAGGCTAAAACATAATACTGAACACACACAGGCATATACACAGAATTAAGAGCTGTCTCTCTGCATCTATTGGCATTGAAGGCCATGGCTGAATCAAGCCAGTTCTCTTTTGCTGTTTTTTAAAACATTTGTTTACTTTTTTGAAGGTCAATAGAGGAGCCTTTTTTTTACCACACTTGCGTTTATAGCTCTCTTCCCCCAAGTGTAGTTTTTTTTTTCTCAAATAAGATTGGTGGTGAAATCTTTATAAAGAGAATACCCTGTCATGCTCATGTGCATGAAAGACAGCTTAAGGGCTCTGGTGATGGAAATTAGTCCTTACACTGACCTAAAACAGCAAGCACATAACACCCATCCTGCTTTACCTTCACTGGCTCCCTGAGTGTTAAAGGATTAAGTATACAATTCTGTTAATAACCCACACAGCTTTAAATGGCTCTGCACCAGACTCCAGACCATCTCCATCATTATGCCCCTGTTTGACCACTAAGGTCCACTGATTCTGGTGATCTTGTGGTGCCCGGCACTCTGTGGGTGACAGGGCCTTTAGCTGTGAATGTAATGAGTTAGATCAGCTGACTCCATTCATTGTTTCAAACAACAAATTAAAACTCATCTATTCATAAAAGCATTTAACTTACCCTAATATTCTGACCCTTTCTTCAGTTTATCTCTCTGTCCAGATGCTCAGGATAATTTGTGTGTCTGTTATATCACAAAATTAGGTTATCTGTTCAGTGTTTTCTTATAGTATTGTAACACTTTCTATATTTATCTGTTCTTAGTGCTCTACACAGATATTATTTGTATCCAATAGTATCCAGTGTCTGTAACAAAGTAAGATTTTTCCTTGATTTGCCCCTTTGCTAAAATTGTAAATCAAACAATTCAGACATCAATTTGCACATTGCAGAGTTTCATTTTTGGGCATTTGCATAGATTTTGGTCACAGCATGTAGAAATTATAACACTTTTTGTACATTAACCCCCATATAGGACACCTTAATGTTTGTGACGTAGCAATGGCAGGTACAGTATAATAAAGCAGTCATATTTAGTACTTTGTTTCATATCCCTTGCATGCAATGACTGCTTGAAGTCTGAGATTCATAGACATCACCAAATGCTGAGGATCTTCTCTGGTGATGCTCTGTCAAGCCTCTAATGCAGCCATCTTCAGATGCTGCTTGTTTTGGGGGTTTGTGCCCTTAAGATTTTCTTTCAGCATATGGAAGGCATGCTCAACTGGATTTAAATCGGGTGACTGGCTTAGCCATTCAAGGCTTTTCCATTTTTAACTTTGAAAAACTCCTGTGTTGCCTTGTAGGTATGTCTGGGGTCATTATCTTGTTTTAGGATAAAATGCCATCAAATGATGTTGGAGGCGTTTAGTGGAACTTAAACAGATAAGATGTTACTATACACCTCAGAATTTATTGTACGAATGTCATCAGCAGTGCCCAAGCCATAACCCACCCCCCCACCACCACCCCCCACCTTTTGATCTCCACACTTTACTCTTGCCATCACTCTGATACTGGTTCATCTTTGTCTTGTCTATCCACAAGAAATTTTTCCAGAATGCTGCTGGCTCTTTTAAGAAATTTTTCACAAACTATAATCTGGCCATCCTGTTTTTGTGGCTAACTAGTGGTTTGAATCAAGCACTGTGGTCTCTGTATTTCTGTTCATGACGTCTTTTGCAGATAGTAGTGTCTGACACATCCACATCTGTCGCCTGAAGACTCTTCCTGATCTGTCGCACAGGCGTTTTGGGCTTTTTATTTACCATAGTCAGGATTCTTCTGTTATCACCAGTTGGAGGTCTTCATTGGCCTACCAGTCCCTTTGCGATTACTGAGCTCACCAGTGTGTTCTTTCTTCTAAATGATATTCCAGATGATTTTGATTATCCTAAGGTTTTACTGATGTCTCTAATGGTTTTATTCTTGGTTTTTTTTTTAGACTCATAATTGAGATGGTGGCAATGACCAGAAAGCAGGAGACACAGCTGGAGGTGGCAGAGTTAAAGATGCTAAGATTTGCAGTGGGTGTGAAGAGGATGGACAGGATTAGAAATGAGTACATTAGAGGGTCAGCTCAGGTTGGACGGTTGGGAGACAAAGTCAGAGAGGTGAGATTACGTTGGTTTGGACATGTGTGGAGGAGAGATACTGGGTATATTGGGAAAAGGATACTAAGAATAGAGCTTCCAGGCAAGAGGAAAAGAGGAAGGCCTAAGAGAAGGTTTATGGATGTGGTGAGAGAGGACATGAAGGTGGTGGGTGTAATGGAGCAAAATGACGAGGACAGGAAGATATGAAACAATCCGCTTTGGTAACCTTTAACGTGAGCAGCCAAAAGAAGAAGGAGAAGAATTGCTTCTTTTACTTTCATTGGCACAGCTGTTGTCCTCATATTGAACAATGGCAACCATAGACTCCAAAGGGAAGAAGAAAACCAAGGTGTCTTATGGCTGCCCTAATGAAGCAACAAAACAAATCTGAGTAATTACAAACCTATGACACCAATTGTCCCCAACATTATAATGCTCTGAAATGGGGGGGAGGGCATGTATAAAAAGTGTTTTCATTTGTACACAGTGAGACCAAAATTAATGTAAATTCCCTAAAACGAAAGTATGCAATGTGCACTTTAATCACATCTGAATTGTTTGATTTGTAATTTTAAACTGTGGAGCAAAGGGGTAAATCAAAGAAAAGTGTGCCTTTGTCCCAAATATTATGGATGACACTGTATATACCTTGCTGTTCTTTGACAGACTCTGTTAAGTTCCTTGAGCATGGGAAAGGTGCTGTATGAATGTATTGTTATTATTATTATTGTTATTATTATTATTAATTTCCCACCAAATCAGGGGATGATGCTGTGGTTTAATGCCTTCTAACTTCCTCCCTCTGCTCAAGGGAAGACTGGCAGCCACTCCACCGCTGACATCACTTCCCTGTTCCACCTTCTTGGGCCCACTTCTTCCTGCCAAGTGACTACATAATCCAGGAACCAGTCATTTTGCCATCAGTTCTGTTCTTAACTTGCATTTGGAAGATGTCTCCACAAACTATTGCATGTTGTATTTTTGTACATTCTTTCAAATTCTACAGGGTCACCAAGGTGGTGCCCCAACTATTTCACTTTGCCTTATTACATTTTTTTGGCATGCACAGAAATAATTCTGTATAGATATCATGTGAAAGTAAGCTCAGACAAATGAAAATAAAAATTTGGGGTCCCATTAAATAAAACCTTGTTTATTATTAAGCCTATTAAGCCATGTCAGTACACTGCTAATAGCCATTACTACATAGTTCTTCTTAGATTCCTCTGAGAGACTGTTTTATTTACCCTCCCATGACTTCAGACTGACAGACAATGGAATCTGTACCTTTTATATAGCCCTAAAATCAGCTTTCTCTTAGGCAGTTTCATTTCTCCTGCCTCCTTGATTACTAAACCACCACATTTTTGGTAATGGTCTAGTTTGAAGTTGATGTGTGTGTGTGATTAGATGCAATAGTGCAATCATTTCTTCTCATTGATGAAGGTGGGTTTTCCATAAAAAAGAGCACAAAAGAGATCTGAGTATGGGCCATTAGAACGGATTTCATTCATAGCTCCTTCTTCCAGTATCCAATTAACATCCTTTTGGTCAGCCAACAAGGTCTAAGTTTGGCAATTTTTTTAACTATGCTTGAACTAGTAAGGCGTTGTTTTGTGCCATTCACTCAAAACCCAAATAAAGATCTAATTTGTTTTTTTTTACAAACAAAACACACAAACAAGGATAACAATATAAAAATAACAAAACACAAAAAGGGGCAACCAATAAACGTGACAGCCCTAAATATATAACATATATTGTTACAGTTTGGAAAGATGTGAGATACAGCATGTGAGGATAATGCTCATCGTGAAAGTTCCAAAACAAAAGAACTGCCCGGTGAGGTAAAGAAAGACTCAAAGGTGCCCCCTCTCCTTTCCACCCTCTCCTATGGTGCCTGAATTAGGGATAACAGGAATGGCCAGCAACAAAGCCAGAGATTCACCTCTTATAAAAACAGAAGAAGGATACCATCTCTCCTCTGGCCCTATGGTACCTGACTTAGGGATACCGTAATACCTCCTCTATCGCGGGGGTTGCGTTCCAGACCCCCCCCCCCCCCCCGCGAAAGGTGAAAATCCGCGTAGTAGAAACCATATGTTTATATGGTTTATTTTTATATTGTCATGTTTGGGTCACAGATTTGCACAGAAACACAGGAGGTTGTAGAGAGACAGGAACTTTATTCAAACACTGCAAACAAACATTTGTCTCTTTTTCAAAAGTTTAAACTGTGCTCCATGACAAGACAGAGATGACAGTTCCGTCTCACAATTAAAAGAATGCAACCATATCTTCCTCTTCAAAGGAGTGCGCATCAGTAACAGAGAATGTCAGAGAGAGAGAGAAAAAAGCAAACAAAAATCAATAGGGCTGTTTGACTTTTAAGTATGTGAAGCACCGCTGGACAAAGCAGCTGCAAGGATGTACAATGTAAAAGTAGTCTTTCAGCATTTTTTAGAGGAGCGTCCGTATCCTCTAGGCCATTGTGCAAACAGCCCCTCTGCTCACACCCCCTCCGTCAGGAGCAGAGAATGTCAGAGACAGAGAGAGAGATAGAGAAAAACAAACAATCAAAAATCAATATGTGCCCTTTCGAGCTTTTAAGTATGCAAAGAACCGTGCGGGAAGCATGTCGCTTGACAAAGCAGCTGCACAGAAGGGAGCAACGTGAAGGTAATCTTTCAGCATTTTTAGACGAGTGCAGGAAGCATATCGCTTGACAAAGCAGCCATATATAAGCCCAGTAAGGAAGAGAGCAATGTGAAGGTAATCTTTCGGCGTTTTTTGAGGAGCGGCCATATCCTCTAGGGGTGCGAACAGCCCCCGTACTCACAATATATTTGAGGAGTTTTATTTAATACGTAATATGTGCTCTGGTTGGGTAGCTTCTCAGCCATCTGCCAATAGTGTCCCTTGTATGAAATCAACTGGGCAAACCAACTGAGGAAGCATGTACCAGAAATTAAATGACCCATTGTCCGCAGAAATCCGTGAACCTGCAAAAAATCCGCGATATATATTTAAATATGCTTACATATAAAATCTTCAATAGAGTGAAGCCGCAAAAGTCGAAGCGCGATATAGTGAGGGATTACTGTAAAAGGAAAGCCAGTGATTTGATTGTAACAACAGAAGAAGGAACTTCATTTATGTAGGAAGTATTACATAAATACTACTTTCTGCGGAGTGCCACACTGTTAACACAATATATCTATATATATAATTCACTAAGCCAACAGAACAAGCAAGACAACCATGGGATACGCACGGCATAGCCATGCCCGCCAACTCACAGAGACCCGCCCACCAATGCTAAGACCATGGGATACGATGACAACTCACAGAGCCACGCCCACCGACAACACAGAGCCCCGCCCACCAACAATTCACTAAGCAGCCGACCATGGCACACACCCGACAACAATTCGAGCGAGAGCAAAAGCATTTGCCAAGAATGTTTTCATTAATCAAGAACGAAAGTCGGAGGTTCGAAAGACAGTCACATACTCTCGTAGTTCCGACCATAAACGATGCCGACAGGCGATCCGGTGGTGTCATTCCCATGACCCGCCGGGCGGCCAACTGGGTAACCAAAGTCTTTGGGTTCCGGGGGGGAGTATAGTTGCAAAGCTGAAACTTAAAGGAATTGACGGAAGGGCACCACCAGGTGTGGTGCCTTTCGTTTAATTTGACTCAACACGGGAAACCTCACCCGGCCCGGACATGGAGAAGATTGACAGATTGATAGCTCTTTCTCGATTCTGTGGGTGGTGGTGCATGGTCGTTCTTAGTTGGTGGAGCGATTTGTCTGGTTAATTCAGAAAACGAACAAGACTCGCGCCTGCTAAATAGTTACACGACCCAAGAGTGGTCAGCATCCAACTTCTTAGAGGGACAAGTGGCTTTCAGCCAGCTACCCGGCATAGAGAGATGTGGGTAAGCCATTGAACACCATTTGTTATCGGGACCGGGGCTTGCAATTGTTCCCCACGAATGAGGAATTCCCAGTAAGTGCGGGTCATATGCTCGCACTGATTACGTCCCTGCCCTTTGTACACCCCCTCCCCCCCTCGCTACTACCATGGTCAGGTGACTTGGTGGATTATATATAGAAAAGCAGCCGGAACCGCAAAGAACAATGAAAAGACAACGTGGCTCAGAGGTGCATGTGGACTGTAGCAGAGACAAAAGCAACTGAGGTGGTGTTTGGAAAATGAACAGTCAACGTGACTCACAGGTGCATGTGGACTGTACATAGACGAAAGCGACTTAGGTAAGGAGTTGGGGGTGGGCACATGAGCAGGCAATGCATACTGAACGATGATTGTATGTTGGTTCATAGCGTGCATTGTTGCAATGTTACCTTTCTTGGTGGTTTATTAAATTACGGATTTTTCAAATGTTCATTTTTTTTCCCTGTGCTTAAAAATCATTAAAAAAACGGTGTGATTATGCGGCGTATGCTGCGCCGCAGGTTGGCTAGTATAACATAATACAGCATACTCAGATCCAAAATGTCAAAGCTTGTCCTTGGGTGCAAGGCATGAAGCAGCTCTGGACACAGTGCCAGCTCATTACAGGGCCCACGTGTGCCCATACACACACCACACAGGGTCAGGTTTGAACAAATGATTAATCTGACCTGCAAGTCTTTGGAGCTGGAAAACTGGAGCACCCAGTGGAATATCCACAAGGACGTGGAGAGAATTTGCAAACTCTAAAAAGACAGCGGGAATTTCCACAGTATGCTGAATGTTTGAGGTTCTGTAATTTCAGCAGTCAAGAATGGCATAGTTTTATAAAGACATTTATATTGTCATAATTAAGTAAATTACAGCATATTGAACTGTACTTTATTACTAGCATCCTTGTAAGTTATTTTTTCAATACATTGTCTGACAATCATACTTTGGTAATTTGCTTTATTAGGACCTACCGTAGTATTCCTGGATTTTGCACTATAAGCTTTCAACCCTCATTAGTGTGCTTGTAAAATCTTACAAGTTTAGCACACAGTGCTTACAATTGAAACAGACCGCTTTTTTTTTTTTAAGGAGATTTCTGTTTCCTTTATCCTGAAGTATGTGCAATCACCCTGGGACCAAAGTTTATGTATTATCTATTAGATATGAATGCCTAAAAACCAATGCAAATGCTTTAATAATCTTAACAGCCACCACCACTGCCCCCCTCAACAGTTCAATAAAGACTCCTGCCCGCCCTCCCACCACTCACCTACTGCAGTCTGGCTCCGTCGAGTCTCTATGCACTCAGGCTGAACGCTAGACAAGGAGGTTAGGCCACTGGGCCAATTACTCAGACCTCAGGCAGCCTGTTAATGTTTTCAAATAGGTTTACCGGGAATTAATTTGCGTCCTGGCCCTCTCTTTAAAAGCAGTTGTCCTAAAGAAGATGGATTGCATAAACATTACCCTGCATTAGGAAGTACGCTTTCTGTCTATCTATCCGTCTCAGAGTAAAGGATAACTCCTACATCTGTGTACTAGGAAAGAAAGTACAATTGCACAATAGGAAAGCAGTCTGAAACACACAATTAAAAGAAACTGCCGGAAACTTCTTCATCTATCAGATTGGCTTAAATGAAAAATATTTTCAGGCAACAACACCATCCATCCATTTTCAAACTTGCATACTACAGTTCAAGGCAGCAACAGCCTAAGAATACCCCATGAGAATCAGGTGCAATGAAGAACTGACCCTAAATGATGTGGAAGTAGATATTTTGAGGAAAAACTTATTAATATCATAATTGATGCAATTTAGAAAGTTTATATCTGGTAACATTTACTGATTTTCAATTATTATAAGAAAATAAGCACCTTTGGGCACAAGGCAGAAGCCAAGTCAGAATAGGGCACCCATCCATTACAAGGCATACTCAGTCAAAGACAAATGGTTCAGAGCTGACAATTAACATGGAATCCTTGTGGAAAATCCAAGAGGTGAGGTGTGAAGACAGGATTCTGTAGCTGCAAGGTCTCCAATGTTAGTTTCATTATCTTAATTGGACATTAGGCATGTGTAGTCCTTTAATATATTTTAATCAGCAACCATTTCATTTATAACACAATACCAAGGGGCTTTGCCCCTTGCTCGCTTCACTCACCAACCCCCAATCCACCACCAGCACCCCGTTTAACCTGTGCTTCGCACCAGCAAACTCGCGTCTCTGTCGCTCGCATATGTGGATTTCACTTTCACCAAACAACAAAGCTTTTAATTCTCGCGGATAGGCCTCTTCATTGGGAAGAAACACTACTTTTCCCTGATGGGAACATGAATTGGATGATCTAAAAGTCACCAACTTAAAGTTTAAAGCCAAACAATATCTACATACTTATGTCATATCATCTATATTCATATATTCAATCTCTTTTTGCTTTAACCTTTTTTGTCAATATCTCACTGCCCGTGAGTGAATATTGTTTCTTTCTCACTACAAGAAATATGTCTGACAATGGCATTCACACAAATGAGAAATGATTGAACTGTGTGCACTGTTGCAAATGTTTTAGATGTGGGCCGGACTTTTCCAAATCTCTTTGCATAAGCTCGTCTCACAGGGCTTGAAATTTTCTCTAGTGGGATTTCACGTTCACCAAACAACAAATCTTTTAATTCTTGCGGATACGCCTCTTCATTGGGACTACTTTTTTTTCCCTGATGGCAGCATGAATTAGACGATCTACAAGTTTAAAGTTTAAATCCCAACAATATATTTGATCTCTTTTCGCTGTTCCGTTATTTCACAGAGTAATAATTTCCATTTGTTTTTTTTGAGGCTTTTGAATTTTTGTACTTCCATTATCTCTAACCTGCTCTGCATGTGTACTGCTCCAACATTTTTGAAAACTTTTAATTCTCGCGGATAGGCCTCTTCATTGGGAAGAAACACTACTTTTCCCTGATGGCAACACGAATTAGACGATCTACAAGTCTCCGACTTAAAGTTTAAATCCGAACAATATATTCAATCTCTTTCCGTTGTTCTGTTATTTCGCAGAGTAATAATTTCCATTTTTTTGCACTAATGCGATCTTTACTAGCATTTTTTGAGACTTTTGAATTTTCATACTTCCATTACCTCTAACCTGCTCTGCATGTGTACCGCGCCAATGTTTTTGAATTCTTTATACTCTGTCTTTTATTTCCGGCCCCAGGAGTGGTTAAATCTCTTTGCACAAAGACTTGTCTCGCGGGACGTGAAAGTGTCTCTCTGAGAAAATCGTGTCTCGTCTCCTTCCAAGATTTTTTTTATAATAGAGAGATTTCTCTAACATAATTAATGCAGTTCAGGGAAATAGGGGGCAGGAGCCTGCCCTCACAGCATCAGGGGTACCAACCCTGAGCATAATTCCCTTCCACTCTTGCAAATAGCCACACTTACATCTAGAGTCACCAATTTATCTATCCTATGTAGTTTCGAGCCAGAATGAGGTGTGAGAATTAAATCCAGGATGCTAAATCTCTATTTTTAAGTACGTTTTTTTAAATACATCTTGATTTTTGTAATGAAATATTAGTGAAGGGGAAGCATGGTGGGGTAGCGGTTGAAACTGCTGTCTCACAGCTACAAGTACCTGAACTTCATTTCCAACTGATTTATTGTCCATAATGACAAAGCACCTTCTCCCTTTGTCTTTGAGGGTTTTCTCCCTGAAATCCTCCCAATCCAAACACGTTAATTGACTTTCTTGGATGAGTCCATATTGATTTGGGATGAGTGTTTTTAGATATGTGCCCAAAATATGCCCAGAGTGGCATGTTCCTGCTTTGTGTCTAATGCTGCGCTATTGGATTAAATGGATTAAGAAAATGATAATACAGTGTTCTTGGTCTTTTTTTATCATACTTAAACTTACATTTTCTAAGTGTTTCAGAATATTTTAGTTTTCGGTTCAATCATCTTTAATCACGGGCATCTCATTCAGGTTTGGTTTGCATCTAATTTTACCGGGACAAGTTCCAGTTCCTGCTACACTTGACGGATGTATAATATTGTCATGCTTCTTATTAAGGGCTGGCTTCTACCTTTCACTCACTGCTGTGACCCTGAGCTGAAGGGATGGACAATAATTCTTGGATCCCTTGTGAAGGAGCAACATCTCATCTATTGCACCCCATGCTGGCAGGATTGGCTCCAGCCTCTGTAACCCTGACCTGAAAAAACAGACTGTACTTTCTTTGAAGGACAACATCCCATCTGCAGTAGGTTCACACCTTTTACCTTTTTAACTCTGGAACAGAAAAAGTAAACTTTTGTTAGCAATTCTGCTTCCGCTGCACATTTACATTGAGCCTCATTGCTGCCTGACCAGTGACACTCACACGAGCCTGGGGAGTGTCTCACAGGTAGATGTCCGGGTTCCAGCAGGTGAAAGGAAATGCTGCTCCATCATTAACATAATTTCTGATTCCCCTAGAGTGGATGAGAGGCCACTTCTTGCCAAAATACTGCAGGCCTCACACCTTCAGCTCTATCTCATAATTAATGACCAGAAACGCTGGAAGCCAGCATTCATCGTCGGACCTGTTTTGAATAAAAAAGAAGCTCCTAGTCTGAAACGTAAAAATCTCAAAGATCCCTGATTGTGAACTGATGATTTAAATTTTTTTTCCACCATTTCTATACCAAACATTAAACAGGGTGTCCTGCTGGAGCCCCAACTCTTTTTCTCTTGTCTCTTGTCTTGTACCTTTTAAGCTTCATTTCATTTGAGGTCGATATGCCTTTTGTCCTGATGTGTTCATGTGAGTTTTGACAGGAATTCCAGTTTCCAGGTCAAGCAGTGTCTCTGAATTTGCTCCAATGGGTGAGAATCTGTAGACTTCAGTGACATGGTAGCCCACCCTGGGTTAATTTCTCTGTGTTGTGCCTGTGGTGCCAAGGCAAGATCATGTGACAGTAACTGGAAAAAAGGGGTGAACTGGCAGACTTCACTTGAACCTCTAGAAGTCTGCTCTGCCAACAACTTTTCATACGCACAAATTTCAAAAAGGTCAATTAGAAACTAAAAGGAAAACATTAACAATAAATACTGCAACTTAATACAGGCCCAGAGATGCAAAGTGCTTTTCCAGAAATATTTAAAATAAATAAATAATGCCTCCCGATTGTTTAAATTATTAATAAACAGGTAGATACATAGAAGCGGACACAGAGAAGACATATGGCTTAATAATATTATGTTGCCACTTTCATTATAAAGCAAGCCTCATTCGGAGTCCACAAACTGTTACATCGAGTGCTCCCCTGACCTGTAGACACTTTTGAAAAGCTGCTTCCGACTGCACTTAATGCCTTTTCACACACACACAAATCTGGGACAAACCTTTCAGCTTTTGTTTCCCTCTGGCTGCTTACTAATCAGTGAACATGTTGTGCTTCAGTCCAGCGCACCTCCTCTCCCAACCACAGGGAATTTAACAACTCTGGCAGTGCTGTGCCTGCAGGCCTGGTTTCTAACAGGCTAGTTTAACAGAACGTCCCATGACCATGTCCAAAAACACTCGAATACGCCCCATAACAGTCTTCTCCTTCCCTCCCACACTAGTCCAGATGTTCAGAGCAGAAAACCACCTTAAGCCATTTAAGAGGTTTTCTTCATTTTCTCAAGTTTTTTCTTTTACAATTATGTTTTCTTAGCTGGACAACACTTCCCGTAATATTCGTGCATGTACAGTTGTGTGTGTGGGTGTGTGTGTGCATGTAAGGTTCAGATATTAATATTGAGTAAGCATACCCACCAATCTGGGCCTCTGGCCACTTTATAAGAAGATTGCTTCTCTTGAGTTAAAAAATATAAAATACAATTGTGTTTGCTGTCATGTTCACCTTAAAATACAAATTAACACAAAGAAATATGTAGAATGAGGGCTGGAGGGTGTTTTCCAACTTTAGGGGGATCACGTTACTTAGCCTCCTTAGGTAGGTACTGTATATGCCAGTATGGTAAAAAGGAGGGTCCATCTGGTGGTCAAACCTTGGATTCAGGATGAACATTGCAGATTTTGTTCCTGTTGCAGAACACTGAACTAGCAGTCTAAATGTGTTTTGTGGACTTGGAAAAGGTATACAACTGTGTTCCTCAGTGTGTCCTGTGGGGGGGTTGGGAGCTGGTGGTACAGGCTATTCAGAGTGAGAGCTTGGTTGGCATTGCTGGCAGTAAGTCAGACTTCTTGCCAGTGGGTGTCGGAGTCCACCAGGGTTGCCTTTCATCATTGATCCTCTTCATAACTTTTTGACAGAATTTCTCGACTCAGTACAGAGGCATACAATGTTCAGATTCATGATATGAGGAGTGCATTTCTGCTTTTTGAAGATGATGTGGTCCTATATGGCTTCATTTGATGTTGTGGTCTTAGGTGCACACTTTGGCAGCTTGTGGCTGAGTGTGAAATGAAAATAGTTCTTAGCCGTAAAAGAGTGGAGTGTCCTCTTGACAGCTGGTGGAGGAGGTTTTGTCTCAAGTGGAGGAATTTAAGCATTTTGGGGCCTTGTTAAAAAGTAAGGAAAGAAAGGATAGAGAGATCAACAGGTGGACAGAAGCAGTGACTAGTTATGTTGTGTAGTCATTGTAATGGTCAGTGGTGGTGAAGAGAGAGCAGAGTCAAAAGGTAAAGCTCTCAATTTACCAGTCGATCTATGTTCCAACTTTCTCCTGTGGCCATGAGTTTTGGGTAGAAACCAAAAAAACTAGATCATGATCACAAGCATTGGAAATGAGCTTCCTTCGTAAGGGTGTCTGGGCTCAGCCTTAGAGATATGAGTAGGGCGAGGAGTCCAGGACGATCTCAAAGTAGAGCTCCACATTGAAAGGAGCCAGCTGAGGTGGTTCAGGCATCTAATTAGGTTGCCTCTTGAATGCCTCCACTTAGAGGTGGTTTGGGAATGTCCAACCAGGAGAAGACCCAGGAAACGCTAGAGATATTATACTGTATCTCCCAGCTGCACTGGGAAAGCCTTGATTGCCCTCTGGAGGAGCTGGAGGATGCTGAAAAGAAAAGGAATGTCTGGCCATCTTTGCTTAGACCACTGTCCCCACAACCCAGATTTGGATAAGTGGTAGAAAGTGCATGGATACGATATAGAATTTGTATAAATACAAGACAGTGTGTGTGTGCTTATGTCATTAATATCAGTTTGGAAACCAAATTAGAGAAGATGAATAAAGTAGTTGAAGAGGTGCCTGCAATTGTATTTTAGCCAAAATTGAATAATCATGTAATACCCCAAGACACCTATAAATGGGCAACCCAACCCTTGCGTGCCCAAGCCTCTAGCCAGCCACAATGGCCTCTCTCTTTTGTTTGTTTGACACCTGCTATGCTGACCAATCTATTGTCATTAATTAATTAATTCTCTTAGACTCCTTCCCAGCAGCCAAACTGCCTTTCTTTCTCCACCGATTATACATTGACTTTCCTGCCCATTTTCCTTTTGGGGTACCAACCTTGACCAGCTCTTCTGCTATCTAATGATTCCTGCCTTCCCTCACTGGCATGTCAAGTTATTTTACCTCCACCAGTGTGGGAAGCTTCATACTAGAGTTTATCCTTTGTTGTTCCAACTTGTCCTTGGCAGCCTCTTCTTAGTTATATAGCACCTTACAATTGTTACTCCTTAAAATCAACATCCTCTTTTTGTTACCTAATTTACCCAGTACAGGGCCACAAAGAGATGAAGTCAGTCCAGACAGCACCGAGTTGCAGACAGAAACCAACCCTAAAGAATACGTTAGGCCATATCAGAGATCACTCACTTCCACTGGGTTGGTCCATAGTTACTGTATCTCTCAGCCTGACTGCAAGTCTCCTAACTGGAAGAAAAATAGAATTAAGAGTAAAAAAAAAGCTAAAAATGCAAATACCATTAACAGTCACACCACTAACTTCAGGGATAGTTTTCATCAGCAGCTCATAAGGCTACTCAACAGACACTTATGCTGAGTGCTTCTTTATCGTAACGCAATGTTGTGTTTAATGTATGTCGCTGCATTCGCTGTCGACTGTAGGTACTTTACAGTTGTACTGTCACCAATCTGTTGAAGAACTGCAAGTATGAAATTCATTGCTTTAAATCTGAATATGAACATTTAGTTGAAGGAAAACTAAAGAAACTGTGATGTGATGCTACCCATTATGTTACAGTCAGTTCAAAGCTTTTATTACCATCAAAATTGGACTTTTGAGAAGTTTAAAATACAGTTAGTTTCTGCTTCTCCCCTTTCCAAGCTGCCGCTACATTCGATAAAGCTAAAGCGCAATTCATCTGGGAAAGAGGTGTTTTTAATGTGCCTTTCTCGGGATAGCAATACTCCCTACTTATACTCCCTCCCAGCCATTAATATGGTCCTAATCATTATAATATCTGAACGTAGCTGGTCTGGCTGTTTAGTTACCTCTTTTAAAAGTGAATCAGCAGTCAAGAGTGCAGATTTAGAGAGTCTCATAATGACAAGGAAAGGTGCCTGTCCTACAGGTAGAATTAAATTTGTGAAGTCCTTCAAATACCAACACCTCCTTCACCTTCCCCTTGCAGTAATATGTGGTCAACTGACATGACATTTTTTCCTGGTAGTGAATCCTACTTGATGGATAGAATCCTGGCCTTACCAGCACATGCTTAAAAAAAGAAAAAAGAACTGCAAATGTGCCCTTTGGTTTTATGTACTGTTTGTTGGCACAAGTTAAAATGAAAAAGAATGGCTGTGTGCTCATTCTATGCCACTGACACTTGTGTCCCCTCCTTAAAGCCAATTGTTTAAGAAGAAATAAGTTGTTGTAAAACGAACAATTTATAGTCCATTGACTTCAGAGTATTATTGCTACATTTTTGGCAGACATCTTTTCTTGAGAATGCATTCTAACTGTTGACATGCACATTTTTAACAACTGGACACCAGCCAAGTAAACTGTCCAGCTCAGGGTTACAGAGTGAACCGGAAGAAGGCCACACTGCCTGCAATGTGGACAAGGAACAAGTCATGGTTAACATATTTGAGCAACCAGAGACTACATAAAATATTCAGATTGATAAAATGGACAACTAAAGGTGAAATCATTTAAAAGATCCATTGGTCACATGCTAACTCCTGATTTAATAAGACTGTTACTATTAATAGTTTCTTCTAAAGGCAGTATGCAAACGTAGCAAAATCTCATGATAGACACAGGTGTGAATAAAATAAATAAAATAAAAACCTTTATATTACACTGTATTTCACTTTTCTGTAGCAAACATCATCTCAATGTGCTTTACAAGTACAATTCAAAGTTGTGAATGTTGCCAAATTATGTACTCAGGTCTTGGGAATGATGAGTGTGAAAATATAATATAATATAATATAATATAATATAATATAATATAATATAATATAATATAATATCCATCCATCCATTTTCCAACCCGCTGAATCCAAACACAGGGTCACGGGGGTCTGCTGGAGCCAATCCCAGCCAACACAGGGCACAAGGCCGGAACCAATCCTGGGCAGGGTGCCAACCCACCGCAGGACACACACAAACACACCCACACCCACACACCAAGCACACAATAGGGCCAATTTTGAATCGCCAATCCACCTAACCTGCATGTCTTTGGACTGTGGGAGGAAGCCGGAGCGCCCGGAGGAAACCCACGCAGACACGGGGAGAACATGCAAACTCCACGCAGGGAGGACCTGGGAAGCGAACCCAGGTCCCCAGATCTTCCAACTGCGAGGCAGCAGCGCTACCCACTGCGCCACCATGCCGCAAATAATATAATATAATATAATATAATATAATATAATATAATATAATATAATATAATATAATATAATATAATATAATATAAAATAATATAATATAATATATAAACATCTATGCATGGAAGTGTGTGTGACTGTCTGGCCCGGAAGTGAGAGGTGGAATTGGGGTAAGGTCTCCACCTCCGAGGATACGCAAGCAAGGCCAGCACGTCAGCAAAATGAAGCCTCTGAAGAAGCTTTCAATTGCCTGACATCTCGACATTTCTTTTTTTTTTCTGATGATTTCAATAGTTTCTAGGACCCCGTGCTTTTTACAGCATGGGCTTACACAGCTAGTATAATATAATGTTCTTAATACCTCCTATTTGTTTGTGTTTTAGAGCAGAATTTTTTTTTACTTTTTTTGAAATTTATTGAAGTATTTAGTAAAAGTATGGATAAAAACTTTTAATATGATATTTCTAAGGGTTTGTTTATTGAGATAAGAATGGGGTGAGTTACAAGGAAGCAAAATAAAGTATTATATTTGGGATTAGTTTACCAGTGCATTGCCCTCTTTGGGCTTCTATCCCCCACCCAAAATCTGAATTACTTTGGATGGGGTCCAACCCTTCCCACCCTTATAATTAGATTAAGAGGGTTCAGACATTTGATAAATGTATAATAAAGCAAAGCATAAAATTCTCAAACCTGCTTAATCCAAGTGAGGAGCTATAATATCCATCCATCCATTATCCAACCCGCTATATCCTAACTACAGAGTCATGGGGGTCTGCTGGAGCCAAACCCAGCCAACACAGGATGCAAGGTAGGAAACAAATCCCAGGCAGGGTGCACACACACACACACACACACACACACCAAGCTCACACTAGGGACAATTTAGGATCGCCAATCCACCTAACCTGCATGTCTTTGGACTGTGGGAGGAAACCGGAGCGCCCGCAGGAAACCCACGCAGACACGGGGAGAACATGCAGGGAGGACCCGGGAAGTGAACCCAGGTCTCCTAACTGCGAGGCAGCAGCGCTACCGAGCTATAATATAATATAATATAATATAATATAATATAATATAATATAATATAATATAATATAATATAATATAATATAATATAATATAATATGCTACCATGACTGTTCGTTTGTCTGTCCATGATATTAAATCACCTGTAGCTCGCAAACCGTTTGACCTATTGACCTGAAATTTGGTACACATATACTACGTGACGTCTACTATTCGCTTTTGGGGAGATGATTGACCTCCAAGGTTATTCCTCTTTATATTTTTAATTTAATTTTATTGTAGAATCAACTCTTGGCAACGGCCAGCTGACTTAATCAGTTTCAACGTGAAAAGATGCCGACGAAAGAAGAGAAGAAGCGGGCCGCTAGGGTGGAGAAAAGAAGAGCTGCTCACGAAGCAGCAAGTGCATCAACCTCTGAGCAAACAAAAGCTAAACATACAGAGAAAGATGATGAAAACTAGAATGTTCAAGTCAAGTATATTCACTGTACGTTATCGTGCACTGTGCCATTACTGATATAATATAATGTAGAATATTTGTCCAAATGTTATCATTAAAATGTGTACAATCCTACACCCAGTCTGGACCAAGTTTTGCATAGTTGCTGTCTACAACCATACAGACAAGACAGACTACCTTTGAACCCAAAATGTTCATCCTGGGGATCCCATTTTTTTAGTTTTTTTCCTGTGTGCTACAGTTTGCATGCCAGTGCCACCTGCTGGCTCAGAGCAGCATTACAATCCTACACCCTTTGACCGATATGGAGCAAATTTTTTATTGTGGCTCTCTAGCACCATAAAGATAAGATTGACTACTTTGGAACCCATAAGTTTGAACCTGGGTATCCAAGCTTAACATTACTTACCAGGTCAATATTGCAAGCTGCTTCTATCTACTGTAATATAAAAAAAGACTTGTGCTTCTGCAGGGGCTGTTGGATGAGGCTTAATCAGGAGTGGAAGTGCAGTGCAACACAAAGGAAAATCAAAGGGTGGTGTTTAACTAAATTGCTAAACTGGCCCTAGTATGTATTTGGGTTTGTTCCTGCCTTGTGCCCTATGACAACTGGGATAGGCTCCACCACCCCTCGTGGCCCTGGTCTGGATTAAGTGGATTACAAAAAGACATGACATAGAATAATGTAATAAGACAAAATAGTTTCTTGATGTTTTTCATTCTGTAGTTAAATATTAGCTAGTTTTTCCCTTTTAGAACTCCTCCTTTCTGCTGTCAATGAGGTTAGCACTACTTCTTTAGTTATAAGTATTAATAATTAATAATAATATAAAATAAGCAAAATATAAAATATTTTCATTGGTTGAGGGAAGGAATGGACTCAAATTGAAGTTTAGGGTGCCAACCAGGCAACCCCATTTACTTGAAATAAAAAGAAAACTGAAAAAGATAGATGTGTGAAAGCACAGAGTTAACAACTGCTAAGGCTTTAGCTGTTGGCATCACAGTGATAGCCTCTGGAAAGTGGTCTTTTTACAGGATAAGAGCTCTGTACGGAGGTCTTCTTATCCCCTCAATAAGACACGACTTCTCAGGAGCAGCTGCTTTCATAGCTCCCAGACTCGAAGAGGCAGGGTCAGTAGCCATCAATGGGAGTCTTCTCGGAGCTGTGGGTGATAAGAAAAATACAGGAGTTAGTGATTGTGTCCCCTGGTGTCCCAGAGTACTAGTGCTTACCTCAGATAAGCCCGGAAGGTGACCCTCAGATGCACGTGCGTGACAATATTTATACATATATTTGTTATTAACATACAATGCAAAATGATTTACAGGAATATCGCAACCTGTTCGACGTCACATTCAACACATGTACCATATCAAGTCAAGTTGGGTAGCATGCACTGGTACAGTGCGTTGCCGCACCCACTACACAACGAAACAACTCAGGATCCCGGTTTGCAGCCCCCCAGGCAGACATGCGGTCCAGTCCCACCCTCCGGAAATGACCCTCTATCTGCCACAGCCAGGTGTTATGTGGGCGACCCCTTGGTCTTGTCCAGCCACTCAGGTCCCCAACAATGAGGATCTTACGAGCCGGATCACCCTTTAGAGAAAAGTGCCACATGACCATAGTGCCGTAACTGATGCTCCCTCACAATGCAGGTAATGTGCCTCATTCGGGACTCCATGAGCAACTGCTCATTCGACACAAAGTCAAACCAATGGTACCCATGGAATTTCTGGAGAGACACAGTACCAAAGGAGTCCAGTCTTCGTCTCAGGTCACTGGACAGTGTCCATGTCTCGCAACCATATAGCAAGACAGGAAGCACCAGGACTCTAAAGTCTTGGACCTTCGTCGTTTTGCATAGATATCAGGAGCGCCACACACACCTTTCCAGCGACCTCATGACCCCCCATGCCCTCCCAATCTATCTACTGACTTCATAGGAAGAGTCACCAGAGACATGAATGTCACTGCCCAGGTAAGTAAACTTCTCAACAAAGTCGACACTCTCTCCCCAAACATATGTGGCACATAAATTGTCCCGAAAAATTGTATATAATTATATACATAGCAGTACCACTAGTACTAACATAATTTTGACTTACCCTGTATTATAAAATATGTGCAGTTTAAAAATTTTAATTCATCATTTTAAGTCTTTGGCTATCATTGTTAGTTAGACTTACATGTGCTGCAGTGGTTAGTGCAGCTCTGGCAGGCTGGATTCACTGGGAACCGTTTAGGATGTCCTTTTTAACTTTTTCGTAATGGAAAAAATACATTTCCAGGTATTCAAGTATTCACTGAGATCAAGAGAATTTACATGTTACATATAAAATGTTGCAGAAGATTGTTTTTTGCTATTGCTAATTAAAAGATACATTTAATTGTATTATGGTTGTCATCAATTATTTTCTGGAGACTGTAAACTGAATTATGAACCACAGCTTTGGTAAAGTATTTATAACAGAATCATTTCTCTCTTAAATCCTTGTATATTTTGACATCTGTAGTGTACTGTGCTATAAATAAAACAAATGTAAATAGAGCAAATAATTCAATTATGTACATTTTATTTTTCAATGCAAGATGAAATGTGTTTATTTACTGTGTCATTCATCAACCACCAAACATTTTTTTTTTTAGTTGCCGACCTCAGGCGTACTGTTGAATTGCTTCTTTCTGTCACAGGCATGTCTCTGTCTCTCTTTCTCTCCCCCTGTCTGTGTCTGAAGATCACTTCAGTAGTTTTCTTGTCATCAGCTAATAGGCCAAAGAAGGTTATTAAGCTCTGCCTTACTGGAACCACGTTAAATTTGAAACTTTGTTTTAACTGGAGAGACATCTCATCGCCCCATTCCCTTCATTGAAATACACATCTGGAGGTAGTTTGGCTTCCTACGATTTAACTAGCTAACGGCTGGAAAGAATGAGGTGCAGCTGGAAGAGACAAGTACTGTTTGGAAATCTGCAAGTTACTATGATTAAAAATATCTACACTTTCCAATAAACAGCTGATAAACGCAATTGGATGTGGGTGGAAGGCTTCCAGTTTTTCTGCCCTGCTGAGCTGTCTAGAAAAACAAGGGGCCATGATTCACAAGTTCTGAGTTTCCCTCGTGCTGGAGTCATAAGTGGGTCAAGGTCAATGGTGCATTTAACATTTACATTTCTATAGTGCCTTGTCACACTCACTAATAATCCAATCAACTATTAGTCTATTCCTACAGATGGCATGAGGTTTACATGCTTGAATTACACATTTTATTGCAGAACAGGATGTAAGAAAATTATCCAGGGTACAAGGGTTAACGGCAAAATTTGGCTTGGAAAAACAACATGTCAACAGCATGAACAGACAGTGTCTAAGTTAAGGTATTAAATCACAAGCAAAATTAACCTGAGAAGTGTTAATCTTCAGGAAAACTGATTATTTAATTTGACAATGCTGCACTTGTTTGAATTGAAGCAAGAATGAGAAAGTACAATACTAAAATTCAGGAAGGGTACGCAAATCGATTAAACACCCTGATTCAAAAGAATACACTGCAAAAAATCAGAATACATTTGAATTCCACAAAATCCAGGCTTAAATAAAATCTTGAATTCTGTTTTGGCGTACACTTCAGAATCATTAGCACTGAGACCATCTTTATCCACAAGTCATAAAGATATTCAATATCATTCATACTGACAAAAGCATGATTGTTCTTTTAATATATTGTTTTTCCAGTATGTATATATCAAGGTGGCACACATTGTCCTTTTTTCTGTTGTACTACTATAAATAGTTCCTGGAAAACATGGAGGTAAGAATACATTACATTGAAGTATGTGAAGCATGTGAATATCTTAAACAGGCTATTAGACTTCTTCATTCATTGTCACAACATAGCTAAACATTTCACTACATATTGTACTGTGCATAGTTGTATGTGACAAAAAAAGTTTGATTTGATTTGAATGCTTATGAGATCCATCAACACTCAGCTTCTGAGATCAACAAACTAAACTTGAAAACAAAGCTTGTCCATACTTTAAAATTTCATCATTGTACAATTAAAGACTAATTGAATTCCACATTGATAAAAAAAAGACTTTTTGAGTGCTACCAAGGCTTTATTGTCAGCGATTTAATGAATGAGGTGCATTAACATCAAGAGTGGATTTCCAAGTATATATTAAAGAAATGTTAATGTTATTCTTGTGTTCAGTTCCCATTGTAGATCTCTCTCTCTGCAATATTAGCATGTTTTCCTTATTTCCAAGTGATTCTTCTCAACACTTTCCGGTTTCCTCCAACATCATAAAGATGCTCATGTTAAATAAATTTGTGTCTCTAAACTTAATCTGCATGAGTGAATGTGTCCTGAAGTGAATTGCTATCATCCACAGGATTGGTTCCAGGAGTGATTTTGTGTGATAATGTAACATATGAATGGATAAATGACTCCATCAATTTCATAACCTCCCTAAATCTAAGATCTATGTTTAAGATTCTGTGTTCCCCCAATCTATCTGGCAGCAACAGGCAGAAGGCAAGAACCATCCCTTCATGAAGCACAAGTATTATGTTCCAGCCAGGTTCACATCCCTGGCTCAAGTATGTCTATTTTGTTTATTTTGTCTTTTACCTTATGTATTGTTATTAATTCTGTTTTTGGTTCATTCTTTCTATTTTACTTATTTAATATTTTCATGTCATTTTCTACCCCATTAAATCCAGACCACCTGACCGGTATGCCTTTGGCAGTGGGAGGAAACTGCAGAGGAAATCCATAAAGACACGGGAAGGACCTGGACATGAGCCCTGATCTTCTTCCTGTGAGGCAGCAGCACTATCACAGCACCACTGTTCCACCATTATTTAATATTGTATTGTTTATTATTTCTACATTGTTCTATGTGTGCATATGTTGTTCACGCTTTCTGCTTAGTTTTCTTTGTGTAGAGCTTATGGGGTGGAACCACTTGACTGTACAACTGGGAGACCACCCCTCAGTGGTTTTTAAGAGAACCTACACTTAACAAAGCAGCTTCAGCATTTGATTTTTCCCTCTCTTGTGGGTTATGTTTGCTGTTTCTGTTTTTAAATTCATGGCCTTTGACCCAGATAAATTAGGGTTTGTTCATTTTAAGTTCTGGCAAAACCTACTTTTGCTGTATTTTTGTTCCTGCCTTTGGTGTTTCTACAATCCTTTAGTATTATTTTAATAAATCTTTAAATATGAAGAAACTTTGATTAGTTTGCTTTGGTTTAATGGTTTTAGTCTCCTCTTTGTGTGGACATTTGGTCTTTTAAATACTTTTCCCCATTTTATGGACCTGTGCAGACTGAAAAGCTGCCTTTAAAGTTTGGGGCTGGGCTGCCAAGGGCAAGGCATAATCAATGAATTTAGAGCTGTGTAGAGGGCAGTTATAGCTTTGGGTTGTATTTAGGGCCCTGCATCCCTTGTTTGAGATGTTTTGAAGCAGCAGGAATTGCAATGAGAAGTGTTTAGCAAGGTATACTCCCTTATCTTGGACTAATTTAGAGTTCTTAATGACGCTAACACACGTATTTTTGGAGGATCACAAACTCACATAGATGTAGGAAGAACATGAAAACACACAGAATAATGAATGGGTCAGGATGTGATCACGGGAATCCTGGATCTGTATGGCAACATTGGTAAACAATATATTAATTATCATGCTGAGAAATGAATGCTCTTCTGAAATAAACATCATTTTAAGTTTAACCTTGGGTTAGCATAAGTCTATAAAATGATGATGTTAGTTATTTATGTTAAGATATCAAAGTACAATAATCAAAATGATAGTGCCGTCATTTGTTCTTCTGTAAACACCTAGCTAGAGTGTGTGGGTATTGTTATCAGTCATTAGATTGTTGCTAGTAATCCTCCTAAACCTAACAGGAGGTTGGTAGGTACCTACTGGCCCATTCAAGTGAGACTGATAAGAACTGATAACACTCTTGCTCAATCAAAGCAGATAATAAAAAGGGAAGAATGGAGAAAATAAGAAAACAGAAATAGGCAGTGCAACCTTATGGCTGTGGCACTGGAGTTTAAACCACAAGGTTACTGGCATAATCAGTGCTTCTGACTCACTTTGTGATCCTGAGTGAGTCACTTAACCTGCCAGAGCACCAGTTGTAAAAATTGCACATAAACAAGAGAATCAGAGCACTCTACTTGGGATGGAGTTTACTGTGTAAAGGTGCAGAAACAAGCACATGGAATGGTTTCCCTAATAATAAGCTTTTAAGATCCCTCACCATCAATGTTCAGAATAATAGTAGAAAAAAATCCTTAATTAATCCCAGCAGATAATAACCAGGAACAGAGTATAAACAAATGTCTATCAAGAATAATTTTCACTATACCATTGTAATAACAATAACATTCAGCGTCACTCAAGACTGAGGCTCATTGCAATAACACTGAAAATTTTTAAATTTCAAAAAAGCATGTTTTGAGGTACTCAGAATATTCAGTGCGGGATTTTCATGTTCCCTACTTGTCAGTGTAGGTTTTCAATTCTGAATAACTGGGCTTTGCTTGCACATTCATAGACAAGGAAGATAAGCTGATTGGTGACTCTAAAGTAGCCCCATAAATGTGAATGTAGGTCTGTATAAAAGTGGGCCATGTGCCCAGTCCAGGATTAGATTAAATCTGATTTTTAATTAAGTAAGCCTGAATGCAGCAGGCATGGATAAATGTACATTGGGCTACCACTAATTTCTCAAAATCAACTTTCCAAAAGGTATGAGAAAAGATTTTTGAATGTCACAAAAACTTATTTCAAAGTAATTACTCTGAACTGTAGAGAGTGTCACAGATTAGTTGGGATACATGTGCCAGGTAGCCACCATGGTAAAAAATGTGAAAGTATTAACAATAAAAGTTATTGATATTGCTGAAGTCTAATCTTAAAAATAATGATGATGACCAGAAATGTCAGTACTAAAGGTGACTATAGCTTGCTTACCACCTGGAAACGCTGAATTTTTCAACAACATAAAAAATGTTATTGCTTGTAACAGAAATATTTATATACCAAAATACAGTAAAAAATGTATATCTAGTGTTTCCTGCTATACTGATGCAGATTTAATACAAGTCCATTCTGTGACATGTTTTGAAACAGTCACCAATGCACGGCCCAATGTTGCAATCAGAACAGTAGAAGTGTGTTTCTTTGTGCACTTGCCTTATATTTTTTCTGTTGCTTGCATACAACAGGGTAGAATTTCAGTGCCCGATCAGCATAATCGATGCACCCCTTGTGTTATTGTAGGCTACCACATTTCCCCTGACAGGAGCGACAGTTGCTACACTGTGAACGGTGCTAAAGGGCTAACATCTTTCTTATTCTTACACTTGAACCCAATCATTTTGCCTTTTTCTCGCACCGCTACTGTTACACCACAATGAGACTTCATGTGACAGAATTCCTTGGGGATTTCTTGTCAGTTTGGTTGTACAGTGTCATATGCTTCAGTTTCTCTACCCATGTCATCTTATGACCAATCCACAATGTCTTCACTAACGCTCGATTCAAGCAATGGTGGAGCTTCTATTTGTGCTAAAACTGCCTTCACAGCTTTTCATTTGTCGTCTTTTTGTTGAAGGCTCTGCCCCACTAATTATGTTTGCTGATGAGTTACTTTCGAGTTACCATAAAGTGGGATAAAATACAGAAATATTCATGTTCTTTTGCAGTATGGTGTTATTTCATCCATTAAATGCCAACAGAATACTGTCCCGAGAGTTATTTGGACTTAACACTATAAAGCGTATCATTATATATCACCCTGAGGCTAACTCTGGTTTAACCATAGGTACACAGAGTTCCAAGTCACGGTTGGGTTTAGCACCAAGCAGGTTAAACATAAATACAGTGATCCCTCGCTATATCGCGCTTCACCTTTCGTGGCTTCACTCCATCGCAGATTTTATAAGTAAGCATATTTAAATATATATCGCGGATTTTTTGCTGGTTCGCGGATTTCTGTGGACAATGGGTCTTTTAATTTCTGGTACATGCTTCCTCAGTTGGTTTGCCCAGTTGATTTCATACAAGGGACGCTATTGGCAGATGGCTGAGAAGCTAGATTGCTTACTTTTCTCTCTCTCTTGCGCTTTCTCTGATCCTGACGTATGGGGATTGAGCAGGGGGGCTGTTCAAACACCTAGACGATACGGACGCTCGTCTAAAAATGCTGAAAGATTATCTTCACGTTGCTATCTTTTGTGCAGCTGCTTCCTGAAACGACATGCTGCACAGTGCTTCGCATACTTAAAAGCTCGAAGGGCACGTATTGATTTTTGACTGAAAAACAAACTCTGTCTCTCTCTATCTCTCTCTCTCCCTGCTCCTGACGGAGGGGGTGTGAGCTGCCGCCTTCAACAGCTTTGTGCCGCGGTGCTTCGCATACTTAAAAGCCAAACAGCCCTATTGATTTGTTTGCTAGAGATTGTTTTCTCTATCTATGTGACATTCTGGGCGGCACGGTGGCGTAGTGGGTAGCGCTGCTGCCTCGCAGTTGGGAGACCTGGGGACCTGGGTTCGATTCCCGGGTCCTCCCTGCGTGGAGTTTGCATGTTCTCCCCGTGTCTGCGTGGGTTTCCTCCGGGCGCTCCGGTTTCCTCCCACAATCCAAAGACATGCAGGTTAGGTGGATTGGCGATTCTAAATTGGCCCTAGTGTGTGCTTGGTGTGTGGGTGTGTTTGTGTGTGTCCTGCGGTGGGTTGGCACCCTGCCTGGGATTGGTTCCCTGCCTTGTGCCCTGTGTTGGCTGGGATTGGCTCCAGCGGACCCCCGTGACCCTGTTTGGATTCAGCGGGTTGGAAAATGGATGGATGGATGGATGTGACATTCTGTGCTCCTGACACGCACTCCTTTGAAGAGGAAGATATGTTTGCATTCTTTTAATTGTGAGACAGAACTGTCATCTCTGTCTTGTCATGGAGCACAGTTTAAACTTTTGAAAAAGAGACAAATGTTTGTTTGCAGTGTTTGAATAACGTTCCTGTCTCTCTACAACCTCCTGTGTTTCTACGCAAATCTGTGACCCAAGCATGACAATATAAAAATAACCATATAAACGTATGGTTTCTACTTCGCGGATTTTCTTATTTCGCGGGTGGCTCTGGAACGCAACCCCCATGATGGAGGAGGGATTACTGTATGTGTAGAAGGTATGTCAGATATATCTGAAAGTGGGGTAGATGGATTGCAAACACGGCTGTATCCCCACTGCAAGAAAATGACCCCATCACTTTGTCTACATGAATGTACGATTATCGAGAGCATCTGTCCATAAAACATAGCATGTACCAGTAGTAAAGAAAAAAGACAGGGATATGAATTCATGAACCAAGAGCAGATATATAATCAGACAGTGCTTAATCTACTGGGAAAACTTTTTGTAGTTGAGATAAGCCAAAAGTCAAAGTCTATTGATATCAAAACTCAGAATCCTGACATTTTTCTTGCCTTCTTGCCATTTCAATTGTCTTTCTTTTCACAAAGTGTCTATTCATTTCATGACTTGTGTTCATTTATTTGATGGAAGGTCAATGGAGGTCCCCGCTGCTATATATTATATTAGCCTATACAGTGGATTCAGAAAGTATTTAGACTTTATTGAGTTGTAGATTTAAAATGGATACATTTGTCTTTTTTGCCCATCAGTCTGCACTCAATAACTCATAATGACAAAGTGAAAACGTTTTCAGAAAGGTCTGAAAAATGTTTTAAAAATTAAACAGTGAAATCTCTTTTCATATAAGCATTCAGAACCTTGATTCAGTACTTTGTATAAGCCCCTTTAGCAGCAAGTACAGCTTCCGATTTTCTGTACAAGCTTTGGACACCTGCATTTGGGCCATTTATCCTTGCTAGGGTTTTGGTTTTTGTTTTTATGTTTTATATGCTTGTTACATGGATTTCTGAAATCAAACATTTGTTGTAGTTTTCTTTAGGCTCTTGACTATGATTATTACTTTTATTTTGGAAATTCTAATCACATAAAAAATTTTCCGAACCATTAGGACTGCCATTTTATATTTCTTATGATTCAGCTATGTTTTATTCCCGTCATCAGAACTGCTTCACACATGGCTAATGGCATGCCCTCTGAGGTTGTGACCTTCAGGGAATAAAAGGTCATCTAGAAATTTATTTCCTTATCCAAGCTGTGGATACAAAACCCTTTTTCAATTGTTCTTCGTAAAAGTTTTCAGTATTTCTTTTCCTGATTATGACTTCTTTGCACTGTATTTTTGACCATGATTGTTGCCTGTTGTTTTCGGTTTGATGCTTGTATCTTTGATTTACTGGTTTTGACCCTTTTTCTGTTATTCACCTATTCTCCTGGTCATTTCTCAAATCTAGCCAGTTCTCTGACATATAAATCTCATTTTCCTGGAAGATCCTCTCAGTCTCTGTTAGGTTGGCTGGGAACTGTCTGTGAACTGCCATCTTCAGATCTCTCCACAGATTTTCCACATGGTTTAAGCATGGGCTTTGGCTGGACCACTCTAGGACTAGAGACTTGTCACAAAGTCACTGCAGTGTTGTCTTGGCAGTATGGCTCAGGTTATTGTCATCCTCAAAGGTGAACTGACACCCCAGTCTGAAGTTATGTGCACTCTTGAGAAGGTTTTTTTTTTCCATGGACCTCTCTGTATTTGGCTGCATTAATTGAATTCTGACCAGTCTCCCTGCCACTGCAACTGATAATTATCTCCATAGCATGATGTTGTGACCATTATAAGCGTCATTATTGGAATGGTATTAGGCAAACGAGGAGCAGTGCCTGCTGCGGTGGGTTGGCACCCTGCCCGGGATTGGTTCCTGCCTTGTGCCCTGTGTTGGCTGGGATTGGCTCCAGCAGACCCCCGTGACCCTGTGTTCGGATTCAGCAGGTTGTAAAATGGATGGATGGATGGAGCAGTGCCTGGTCTTTACTAGAACTAGTGCTTGTGCTACAGATCTGCCCAATGAGTTCATTTTTTGTCTAGTAAAACCAGTGTCCTTTAAATGGTGTTTGACAAATTGAAAGTGGGATATCATGTGCTTTTTACTCAAGAGTGGCTTCCATCAAATAAGCTTTCCACACATGTCCGATTGACGCAGTGCTGCTGACATGATCATTCTTCTGAAAAACTTCTCCATCTTAGCAGAGGACTTCCTTGTTAGACTAATCATTGGGTTCTTGGTCACCTCACTGACCAAGACTCTTCTTGCCCAGTTACTCAGTGTCGCCAGATGGCCAACTCTAGGAAGTGTTCTGGAGGTTCCAAACTTCTTCCATTTCACAATTATCGAGGTCACAGTGCCCCTGAGAACACTCAAAAATTTTTTATCCCCTTGCTGTGATCTATGTCACACCGCAGTTTGATTGTGGAGGCCTGCAGAGAGTCCCTCAGACGTCTTGGCTTGGTTTTTGTCCCAACATGCAGTGTGAATGCTGGGACCTTATATACAGAGTTGTGTGGACCCTTTCTAAACCAGATCTAATCAATTCATTTTGCCACAGGTGGACTCCAGTCACGTTCTAGACACATCTCACGGAAAATTAAAGCAAACAGGATGTACCTGACCACATTTTCGGAGGGCCACAGAAAGAAATCTCAGTTTCTGATTTTTAATAAATTTGCAAAACGTTTTTAAAAAGTTTTTTTTACTTTGTTATTATGGATTATTGAGTGTAGACTGAATGGAAAAAAATGTCAACTTTATTATTTTAAAATCAAGTCTACAGTACAATAAAGGGTGGTGAAAGTGAAGGAGTCTGAATACTTTCTGAATGTTCTTAGCAATAACAGTGATGCCCTGATATAAGAAACAGATATATAACAGAGAAAAAAAATATTATAAGTTAATAAAGCAGAAAAACAGCAAGAAACACAGTAATAGTAATGAGTGAAATGAATTGCATGAAATTGAATCTGCAGGCAAACTCCAGGTTTTGCTTTGGATAATAAATTGAATTTTGCTTCCAGCAAAATTTGTGCCGTTCACACATTTATGTGCAATAAATCTGCATGTGTCTCCCTGTCATTTAGCATTAAAAAAAATTCTAGTGAGAAAAAAAAATTGCTGGAAGTGTGCATATCCTCAACTAGGACAAGATGGTTGGTAGCTACTGCTGTGGAGTTGGTTTTGGCAGCAGCGAATTTCCATAGACTGAATTTTCCTGTGAAGTATGATGGTGTGTTTTAGTGTATTATAGTATGGAACATAAGCAGCATGTGATATTTTTAAAAAACATATTCCACTTTTATTTGTGGCAATGTGAACAACAAGTATAAACAGAATTGACTTTACTGTTGTGGTACGCATTCAGTGTTTTACGCAGCTGCATAAAACAACACAAGTAAACACAGGAGTGTGAGTGATTCTTTACCAAGCAATTTCACTTGTTTTTCAATGCCAAAAATCTTTAAACACTCTTAAAAAATCTTCAGTGACTCTTGTATTGCAAAATTGCCTGCAAAATTAATTTTAGCATTAGTTTTACGGAATTACATGCAAAGTGAAAGTTGCCTGTTATAATCATCACTTTGAACTGACAAATCTTATAAAGCAGCAGAATTAGCGACTGACAAATCTAAATGGGATGTGTCATGTGACGGGATGGCACCTGTCCAGGTTTGGGTCCTGCTTTGCACCCAGTGTTGGCAGGATGACACGCTATATAACCATGAACCATGGAGTGGAGCGAGGTTACTGATTAAGTTGATGGACTAAAAATAAATATAAATGCACCTTGTTACACTTCTCATGTCATAAAATAAAGAAACATTTCAAACATTTAAAACAAGTTCATTTTAAAAGCAAATATTTGGTTTATATCAACCCGAACAATAACGAATCAAGTTATCTAATGTTAGAATAACAGAGAAACTTAAGATCTCAGGATTTGTCAGACATGCTTTATCGAGAATTATCTTCATTTTGAAGCACCTCTTGTCTGATATTCTATGGTTAATTTGTACATCAGCATTATTAACCAACATATTTAAGACCAGACAGTTTCCGATTTTACAAGAAAGCTGACACAGGCTGACTTTCACTGGTTTAAAGTAAAAAAGAAAACAGCCCCAAGCTGTTTGACCAAAACTGCAGCCCACAGAATCATTTTTCAGCCATGTTGTGTGAGAAGTAAAGAGTAGATAAACATTATACCGTATTATACTACATATCAAGTAGCAACAACCCACTTGAAAATAGGTTTAAATAAAGAAAAATACAAATAATTATGATGATAGGTAAAAAAAAAAGTCCCAACCTTTGCAATAGTTTATAACCAACTTCCTCTGCTTTGAAAGAAAGCACAGCAGAAAAATCTGTGGGAAAAAAAAACTTCAGATTTTTCTGTCTGGCTCTCCGCCTGGCCTTGAGTTTACACAGCCTGGCCGCCTGCTTGTCTGCCAGTCTATCAAGGCAGGATCTCCACCTGTTTTTTAAAACAGCACACTGGTGAAACTATTATCCCACTATTCCACTGTCCCACACTCTCAGTAGTCTGAGCCGACTCTTCTCCTGCAGCTTTGGGATGCTGCTTTGATAGTTTCACTTTTCAGGTTCGCCTTCAGTTTTCATTTTGATTGATTGTCTGCTTGTCTGTTTCATTATTTAAATTGCATTTCTGTATACAGTACAATAAAAACAACAAATACCTAGTGCTTCAATCAAGCCTTTATACTTTTAACAAAGCCATTTAACCTTAATGTTTCCTCTGTGCTCCTACCACGTGTTTTTAAGAACCCTGAGAGAAAATAATTAAAATGGCTGGAAGTGGGCCAGTGTTTGTCAAAACAGCAGATGACAGAGTTGTTAGTCAGGTGTTCTTTTAGGCCAGTGTTTTGTGAGAAAATGGGCTGAGCTGAAAAGTTAAACATAATGTAACATGAGGAAAAGACGGCCTCCATGGCTTTTCCCCTGAAATCATTCATGACAGAGGGTAGGAGAAGCAGTTTCAAGAGACCATTCTTGGTCAGTTAATCAATCAATTATGCTATAGATGAATAAATAAATTAATCAATCAGTCAGGGCAAATACAATTATAACATAGTATCAGGATAAAACAATCATCCATCCATTATTGAATCAGATTAATCCAGTTGGAGGTCAGAGGAATTGGGTCCTAATCTCATTAGCATCAGGTGCAGCTCTAGAGACAGTTGGGGACAGAACACTAAGCCATCACACGTACCCTGTGGGACAGTTTGTAGTTGTCAGTTAATTCCAACACACGTCTTTGGAATGTGACAGGAGTTCTATAAGGAAAAAGTCATGTGGACACAGGGAGAATAACTGCACACAAGTACACAGACAGGAATTGAAACCTGTGTGTTTTATAGCTGATCCTTCTCAGTCACAGCTATAAAACACACAGGACAAGAGCAATAAAAACTAAACGGAACAGTATTACATATTCAAAACAACTGAGTATTGGCACACAACAACATTTATTTCTATAGCATGTTTTCATACAAATGATTTATCTCAAAGTGCTTTACAAAATGAAGAAAGAAAAAAATATAAATAAGATTAGGCAATACTAAGTAAGAAAAGGATAAAGTAAGGTCTGATGGCCAGGAGGACAGAAAAAAACCCCAGAGGACTGGAGAAAGAAATCAAAATCTGCAGGAGTACCCAGGCCACAAGACCACCCAGCACCCTTAGGCATTCTATCTAACATCAATGATCTCAATCAGTCCTCAGGTTTTCAGGCTTCACGTGAAAGATTTAGGTGATGATGGTCATGAGGACCTCTGGCCTTCAATCCATCAATGTAAGGACATCACGGTGCTTTGATCAGGTGGTATTGGTGCAGATCACCACCACAGAAAACCAAAAAAAGAACAGCAGAGAAAGTAGGGGTTAGTACGGAATCTGGAGCCATGATAAAAACGATAATTAAATGCATATACAGAATATCAGGGTTACACTAAAATGAAGCTATGAGAAAGCCATGTTAAAATAATGGGTTTTTATTTGGCGAATTTCTATCGGTCAGCTATTCCAGATTTTAGGTGCATAACAGCAGAAGGCTGCCTCACCACTTCTTTTAAGTTTAGCTCTTGGAATTATAAGCAGACACTCATTTGAAGATCTAAGGTTACGATTTGGAGTGTAAGGTGAAGGCATTCCGAAATAAAGGATGGAGTGAGATTATTTAAGGCTTTGTAAACCATAAGCAGTATTTTAAAGTCAATTCTAAATGGCACAAGTAACCAATGTAGTGACAGCAAAACTGGAGAGATGTGCTCGGAATTTCTTTACCTAGTTAACATTCTGGCACAATAGAAGGAGCTTGCAAAAGGCATGATAATAACAACAGAGAATACCATTCTGTGGAAGTCGAGGAAGCAAACCTAAAGGCCGATGAAGGATACTAAAGGCAAAATCTGTTTTATGGAGTTAATGCTGGAAGAAGAGAGATTAGTCTTGATTTCAGTTGTATCACTGATGGTGGCTCAGAAGCAGACCCTGGTAAGACATTTTATAAAATAGTAGTCACAAACCTAAAACAACATTTATAAAGAGTTTTGAGGCAGCTACAAGACCAACATGTGAATACCTTTATTGTGTCACAGGTTTAAACATTATAAGCAGTGAAAATGAGTACGTTAGGCATTAATATATTTTGTAAGATAACTGGAGAGTCTTACACAAACTCGATGTGCCAACTGAAAGTAATTTGAACCCAAGGTTTAGTGCGAGTCACTTTGAAATTGTCATAAACTGTTAATGATTACACTAATCTACAAGACATAAGCTTTGCCCCCAAACATTTTTGATAATGGATGGGTGGGTGAATGGCCAGATGAAAGGTAATAAAGCTACAATAAAGAGTTTGAGCATGTCACCAGGGGACATACTCTGACCATGTTACTCAATGAATGGGATATTTTCTTGACTGCAGTGGAAATAGTGAACAAAAGATATGATTTTAAAGATGATTATATGGCAGTGGAGATTGTTGAGCTGAGATGCCACCAAAAGAAGAAGAAGAAGAAAGCCTGTGTAATCAGCAGGTGACAAAATGCAGACAGAGAAGAGACACTCTTAGATGAAGGGCTCAGTCTGTGTAAAATGACAGAACATAAGGGTATGTGTACTGTAAAGTGACAGGTCCTAACATAAGTCACTGCTAAATATTATCAGGCATTATATATTAATATAGTGGCTTTTATAAAGACTATCATCCCAAATTGGTTTATAACATAATAAGAAACAAAGTGTTTCTAAGAATGTTCAGTTTTTGTTATCCTGAGCCTTTGCTGCACCAAATAGCCTTTATGTCCAGTCACTATTCATGAAGTGGATTTAGAGTACTTGGAGGTCCACATCAATGACAGATTGGACTGGTCTCATAACATGGAACAAACGATATAAGTAAGGCCCTTTTAATCAGGACATTGTCTTTTTAATGTGGGCATTGACATCTTTTAAATCTTTTACAACTCTGTGATGGCCGTTTCAATTTTCTAAGCTGTGGTGTGCTAGACCGGTAACAACACTTCAAGAAAGGCCAGGCAAATCAACAAGCTAATTAAAAGGGCAGGCTCAGTTATGGGATGCCCTCTGTACCCCCTGGAAGTTGCAGCAGAGGGCAGAATTAAAATAAAACTGAGTGCCATTGTGAACAATGCTTCACATCCACTCTCTGACATACTCACACTGAAGACTTTCAGCCAACAAATCATTCAGCAGAAGTGTGTCAAAAAATTCAACTGGGGCTTCTTTACACTAACAGCAATAGGCCTACATAATACCTTAGTGTGACTGCCAAGTCATAAGTCTTTCTTTCTTTTTCTTTTTTTCATAACTCTGGTTTGTTTTCATACTATACTGTGTTAAAATCTATCTATCTATCTATCTATCTATCTATCTATCTATCTATCTATCTATCTATCTATCTATCTATCTATCTATCTATCTATCTATCTATCTATCTATCTATCTATCTATCTATCTATCTATCTATCTATCTATCTATCTATCTATCTATCTATCTATCTATCTATCTACCTTGATTAATGAATAAAATAGGAAGCAAGGAAATAATCTGAGAAGAAAATTACATTTGGAATATTCCATTCTTAAATTGAATAGATAGGGCCAGAGATGAACCAAACAGAAACCATGGGCTAATTACTAATGAAAATTACCTACATGAATATAGCTTAAAGAATGGCTAGAGTGTCGTGATGAAACAGAGCTACTTCGATACACCACTGGGACACTGAAGACGTACAGCATTGCTCATTGCTGGAACCATCAAATTGATAACATCTGTTAGAAATGGCCTGTAATGATCCCTAACCCAGATTTAAACTGAAAGAAGTAGCAATTCAAGGTCTAATGTGAGCAAAATTGGCCCAAAAAGAGGAATGTTTATGGTGAAGAGATGTTTCCCAGAAATATATGATGTTTAAAGTGGTGCTCCTCAGGGATGAGTGCTGGGGCACTTGCTCTTTTTAACATACATAAACCAGCTACAAAAGAATGTAATCAATAAGCTGGCTAATTTTGCAGATGATACCAAACTAAGAGAAAGGGACATCACTTAAAGAGTGACTTAAACAGCACAGAGGCATTTGGTAGATTTATGGCAGATGAATTTTAAAGTAAGTGAATGTAAAATGTTACATGTAGCAAGTAGAAATACTAGATTTGAATACACAGTGAGAGGTCTGAAACTTGAAAGTACCACTTATTAGTAGGACCTAGGAGTCATAGTTGACTCACCACTATCTACATCCAGACAGTATACAGAAGCAATCAAGAAGGCTAACAGAATGACAGATTATATGCCCTAGTGTGTGGAGTAAAAGTTAAAGTAAGTTATACGCTATATGGACAACAGTATTGGGACACACCTCTAAATTATTGAATTCAGGTGTTTCAATCAGACCCATTGTTACAAGTGTATAAAATCAAGCACCTAGTTTTCCAGTCTCCATTTACAAACATTTGTGAAACAAAATGGGTAATTCTGGAGAGCTCAGTGGCTTCAAGCATGGTACTGTGATAGGATGCCACATTTGCAATATGACAGTTTGTGAAATTTCATCCCTGCTGGATATTCCACAGTCAGCTGTAAGTGGTATTATTGGAAAGTAGAAGCTTTTAGGAACAACAGTAACTCAGCCATGAGGCGAAAGACCATGTAAAGTCACACAAAGAGATCAATGACTGCTAAGGTGTATGGTGTGTAAAAGTCACCAACGCTCTGCTGATTCCATAGCTAAAAAGTTTGAAACTTCCACTTGGATTAGTGTAAGCGCAAAAACTGGTTTCCAACTGTGGGCTTCCATGGCCAAGTGGCTGGATGCAAGCCTCGCATCAATAAGTCCAATGCCAAGTGTTGGATGGAGTGGTATAAAGCACACCACCACTAGACTATGAAGCAGTGCAAATGTGTTCTGTGAAGTGACAAATCACACTTCTTTGTTTGGTAGTTAGATGGGCAAGTTTGGGAGAACGTTACCTGCCCTGAGTGCATTGTGCCAACTGTAAAGTTTGGTGGAGGAGAGATAATACTGTGGGGCTGTTTTTCAGGGTTTGGGCTATGCCCCTTACTTTCAGTGAAGGGCATTCTTAATGCTTCAGCATACCAAGACCTTTTGGACAAAACCATGCTTCCAATTTTGTAGAAACAGTTTGGGGAAGGCCATTCCAGCATTACTGTGCCCCAGTGTACAAACCAAGATCCATAAAGACATGGTTGGATGAGTTCAGTATGGAAGAACTTGACTGACCCGCACAAAGCCCTGATCTCAACCATAACAAACGCCTTTGGGATGAACTGGAGTGGAGATTGTAAGTCAAGTCATCTCATCCAGCATCAGTGTCTGACCTAATAAATGCTCTACAGAATGAATGGGCACAAATTCCCACAGAAACACTCCAAAATCTTGTGGAAAGCCTTTCAAGAAGAGAGGAAGCTATTATAGTTGCAAAGGGGGACCAAGTCCATATTAAAGTCTATGTACTTGAATGCAATGTTTTTACCAGTTGGTGTAATGGCCAGACATCCCTAGACTTTTGTCCATATAATGTGTATTGTTCTGGAGAATCCTCACCTGAAGTATTGTGTGCAGTTTTGGTCTCATAATGTATAAAAGACATAGCAACACTAGAAACAGTCTACAGAAAGAGTGACTAGGCGGATTTCAGGAATAAGAGGTATGAACTATAAGAAGTTGAACTTTTTACGTTTAAGCAAACAATGACATGACCAAACTGTTTCAAATTATGAAAGGAATTAGTACAGTGGATCCCAGGTTTTACTTTCAAATAATTGCATGGGATGATGGTTGAAACTTGTTGAGGGCAGATTCTGCACAAATATTAGCATGTTCTTCTTTATGCATGGAATAATTAAGTAGTGTGGTGGAGAGTAGAACTTTAAGAACCTTGAATCTTGGTCTGATGATATGTTGAACAGGTGAATCGAATGGATGAGCTAGTTCAAAAATTTGTTTTTAAGGAATGTGAAGCAATAAAGAAGGGGCAAAACAAAATGAAAATAAACATAAAGTGTGATCACTCTTTGCTTCCCTAATATAAAAGCTCAGTCTGTGTCTGCCAGTGGAATAAGTGATCCACTTTCCCTTATCATCAAACAATAGCCCAAGTTTAAAACATTCTCATTTTGTTTAATCTCTCTTAGTTTTCCTCCCACCAGTTGAGTGCATGCCACCAGTTCTTCTTGTCTCAAAAAAGTTGCCCTCACTAAGAATAAACCACTTTCGAGCTCACTATCAGTTTGTATTAGCTACTGCTAATTCCAGGATTGTGGCCAGCTCTATATACTGTATGCTCAAGGGAAGCAAGTTCAGAAGACCCTCTGAAGACCATCATTTAGCATTACAGGACTGAGTCTGCATGCCAGCATTCTCAGATGAACTGTTTCTCACTTGTTCCCACTTCTAACATCCTGATTTTCTCCCTTAAATGTTGGTGCCCTTGCTCACAGGCCTTCCAGGACTCTCTGCACACTTAAAGTGCAGGTCATGACATAGTGATGTCCATGGTGTCTTCCTGGATTGACCACAGAAATGTTCGACTCACCTTATTTTCAGTGCCCTGTAAGGGCACTCTTGTCCTGCCAGCAATTCCCAGCCCTGAGCGACCTCTCACTCTACCGACTGAAATGATTTCACATCACACAGAAAATGCTATGAGACTGGATGGAATTAGCCCTCAAGTTCTTAAGGCCTGTGCTACCAACTTTGTGCTATCTTCTGCTACCTGCTGAGTTTGTCACTAGGGCTCACAGATCAGGCATCATGATTGTTTGATTCCCATGCCTGAATGTTATCTGTTCAGTGTTTTCATATTCTCTTCATGTCTGAGTGAGTTTTCTTTTCTCATCCCAAAAGACATGCAGATTAAGTTAATTGGCTATTCCAAACTGTCACTGTGGGTTTAAGTGTGAGTGGATCCTATAGATGAGTGACACCATCTCCTGGGCTGTTTCCTACCTTCTGCCCAGTCTTCCCAACATAGGCTCTAGCATCTACAGCCCTGAACTGCATTAAATAAATCTGAGTATACACTACAATATTGGATCTAATACGAGATGACCTGGGAGCCTGTTCCCTGGGAGTAAAATTATCTTTATCAAATTTATTTTATTCCATATAAGTAGATTGAATAAATACAGAAGCGATGAATATGGAGGGGCAGCATGGTGGCTGAGTGGTAGCGCTGCTGCCTCGCAGTTAGGAGACCCGGGTTCGCTTCCCGGGTCCTCCCTGCGTGGAGTTTGCATGTTCTCCCCGTGTCTGTGTGGGTTTCCTCTGAGTACTCCGGTTTGCTCCCACAGTCCAAAGACATGCAGGTTAGGTGCATTGGCGATTCTAAATTGTCTCTAGTGTGTACTTGGTGTGTGGCTGGTGCCCTGCCCAGGATTTGTTCCTGCCTTGCACCCTGTGTTGGCTGGGATTGGCTCCAGCAGACCCCCGTGACCAGGTGTTAGGATGTAGCGGGTTGGACAATGACTGACTAAATATGAAGTAGCAATGTGGAGTACCATTTCATCTGCATAAAGAGACACTTTCAAGAACTTCCTTTATAGTCCTCTAAAATTCTGGTTGTTTGTAAGGGAAATAACTAGAAGTTCAAAAGCAATAGCAAATAGTATTGGAGATAATGGACATTTCTGTCTGGTTCTGCATTCTAAAATGAAACACTGTTGAGGGTCGCAATGTAATAGTTTAATCCATGCACATATGGTTCAAACCCAAATCTGCATAGCACAATGAACAGATATCTCTGTTTGACCCTATTAAAAATGAGTTCTGTGCCTGGTGGTACAGTGGTGAACACTATATTAAACAATAAAAACAATGTTCCAAGTACTGATGAACATCGCCTACAAAAAGTATTTACCCCCTTTGGAAGTTTGCAAATTGTATTGATATACAACACTGAATTCCAACGGATTTAATTTGGCTTTTTTGATACTTAACAGCAACAGCAAAAAAAAAAAAAAACAAGAAAATAAAACTTGTTGATGTCAAAGTGAAAACAAATACCTGCAAAGTTTTAAATTAAAATGAGTTTTCAAAATTTAACTACAGATTTAATTCTAAGTTAATTACAAATGAAGAACATAAAATAATAGGTTTCATAAGTGTCAGTGTCAGGTGCCCCTTCAGTGTAATAGTAACCACAGCACAGAGAGAAGTGTGTACATTGCAACAGGTACACATGTCGTAAACGTAGAAAGGATGATCCTTGGGTGTGTGTGAACTGTTAACATTTGAATTTGATGATTGCATATAGCGTGGAACTGACCTCTCTGTACTATTCTTTCGTCTGGATGTCCTGGAGTACAAAAGAAACAGTACCGTGGACCAAAATGTGGAGATTGGGCAAGATCAGAAAAAAAAAATGCAGTCACTGATTACAAGCGCAAGAAGGCGTGTAAATGAATATGAATAATATGAATAATGTTACTTTTCCGAAATGTACTATACAGGTCATAAAATGAATTATTCCAAATATCATATATACCTATGTCTCTGTTATTTTGTCAGTGCAGCTTTGACATCATGGGCCATAAGGTGCATACTAATTCAGTGTGAGCAGGAACACTCAATAAAGCTAAATAAAAAAAATTCAAGTGATGGTGAAATACGAAGAAGGCAGATTTATCAGCGTTTGTGTGTCAGCGTTTATCCCTCCAGATCAGAGAATTTCCAGTTCCATTGTCTCAAAACATCACTCACATCTACAGTTATTAACCAGTTTCAAATAAAAACTAACAGCGTCATATCTGGGGTGATGGGGGAAGTGGGGGATTGGAGCGTGAACATGACTGAGAGAATAAAAGTGAAAAAAAAGCTAACTTTTACAAGTACCACACATTTACATCGGCTGTTACAGATTCAGATCAAATGTATGTTTTTATTATATACTGTAATACTAATAAAAATAGCAGTTCACTGCTCAAAAAGGTAACTGATGGACCCAGGAACTGAACCAGCAACCTCTTGATGCTGAGTCAGCAACTCTTACTGCTGCACCAACCAAGCAGTCATGTCATTGACTTACCCTAAGCAACTTCTTTTTCTTTGGTTATATTCTGGAATAAAAGCGCACTTGCTTTGTTATACTGTACTATACCTTTTGTGAAAGTGTTTATTTGATATTTGGCCTTCAGACTTCACACATTACACACTTCATGTCTACATTTTGTCAACTATTACTAAAACATGAAAAATGTTTCTGTTTTAGTCATGTGTTTACATAGATTGTTGTAGACACGGAACACACATGAAATAAATTTATTCCAAATGACGATATATTATTTACCCTCTACAATTCTAGGCACCTCACTCTCAGAGAAACCACTGGGGCACTGAGAACCTCCTTTGCGACTTAAGCTGCAGTGGTGGGGTGAGGGATGGGATAGCAGGCTGCTTGCTGCTTGTGCTGATCGACACATATTACAACACAAAAGACGCTGATGGAGAGGTGCGAAGGAATTTAAGGAGGCCCAGGATTACTAGTATTTTTGTAGGCTTCAGAAATTCTAGTGTTAATATGCCCTAAGTCACCAGTGGGACAGCCATTGCTTTTAGAAGTGAATTAGTTAGTTCAATAGAGATCACCTGTCTGAAATCAAGGGTCTTCTGTTGATTCTAGTATAAATGCACCTGTTTGTGGAAGGTCGAACTTGTGCTGAGTGTGTATGGTGGTGTAACCTAAACAATGAAGACAAAAAGAACACTCCTGAAACTTCATGAAAAGATGGTTAACACAAGAAAATATCCAAGCCACTAAATATCTCTTGCAGTTTAGTTAATTCAATTAGTATTAAATGAAACGTGCATGGCACAAGTGTAAATCTGCCAAGAGAAGACCAATCACAAAAATGGAGTGATTGTGCAAGGAATAGACTATAACAGAAGGTCACCAATAGACATATGATAACGCTGAAGGAGTTACAAGCTACAGTCGATAAACTTGGAAAGACTATGCAAACAATAACTGTTGCCTGAGAGATTCACCAGCCTCAGGTTTATAGGAGATCGGAAAAGAGAAAGTCACTGTTAAAAAAACGCACATGACATCTCAGCAGACAGCACATGGGAGATGGTCCTATGGTCTGATGAGACCAAAACTGACCATTTTAACCATTGGAGTAAACACCATGTTTAAACACTACCCATTATCCAAAACACACCATCCCCACTGTGAAGCATGGTGCTGGTATCATCATGCTGATTGCATGCTTCTCTGTAACAGGCCCGGAAAGGCTTTTGAGGGTGAAGGGTAAAATGAATATAGCAAAACAAAGGGAAATCTTTTTAAAATCTATATGACACCTTTACTTTGGGAGAAAATGTGTTTTCCAGCAAGACAGCAACTCCAACTGTGAAGCCACAGCTACACAGGAATGGCTCATAAACAACAATGTGAAAGTCCTGGAGTGTCAGAGTCAGTGTCTTGACTGTAATCCCACTGAGAATTTGTGGATGGGCTTGAAAAAGGCTGTTCACTCCTGATCTCCATGAGACCTGACAGAGCTTAAGCCATTTGACAAAGACAAATGGTGGGAAAACTGCAATGTTCGAAGGGGCAAAGCAGATAGAGAGAGCTAAAGTGCGCACACAAACTGACGGCTATCATGGCTGCCAACAGCTCATTTACTAAATACTGACTTGAAGAGGGTGAACACTTATTTAATTTTTTATTTGTAATTAATTTGCAGAGATCTGTTTTCATTTTGACTTTAAAGAGGCTTTTTCTGTTCATCAATTTAAAAAAAGCAAAATTAAACCCACTGTGACTCATTTTCTTTATAAAATAAAACATGAAAATGTGCAAGTTTGAACACTGCATAAAAGTAACCTACATTAGGTCAGACTCAAAACATAACACCATATCTCCTACCCAGTTCAGAATGCTTTGTACACAAAGAGGTCATTATGATTGAGTTCTTCATGTACCATATGTTGAAAAGAGTGGATACATTTAAATAGCTAGGAACAGTGGTAGCCTGAGATGGAAAGCTAGATGAAGAGATGACTCTCAGAGTGTAATGTGGGTGGAAGATGGAAACATTGTAGGAAGGTATCAGGAGTATTATGTGATCAAAGAATTAAGGTGAAGCTTAAAGGAAAGGTTTTTAAGACAGTGGTAAGACCATCAATGATGGATGGAGCTGAGGCATGGGCAGTAAAGGGAGCACAGGAGAAGTAGTTAGATGTGGCAGAAATGAGAATGTTGAGATGGATGTGGAGTTACAAAAAAGACAGAATAAGAAATGAGACAATCAGAGTTGCAACAAAGGTAGGAGAGATAGCTATGAAAGTATAGGAAAGAAGGTTGAAGTGATACGCATATATGACGAGAACAGACATTGAATATGTGGGCAAAAGAGTGATGGGAATGGAAGTACAGGGAAAGAGAAAGCAAGGGAGTCCAAAATGGAGGTGGATGGATAAAGTAAAAGAAGATCTGAAGGAAAAGGGCTTCACTGGGAAGGAGTTGCAGGACCGAGCTGTTTGGAGAAGGTTGATCCAGCACATAGAAGTGGAAAAAGATGAAGACGAAGAAGAAGATATTGTAACAATGAAGAACCTTAACATACTGCTGCTGGGTGAGTGGTGGTCTTAAGCACTCATTCGTGACAAAAGAAAAAAATCAGATCTAATTAGCTCCTCCATGTGTTACAATTTGAAATACTGTATACTGTATGTACACTCTGTTCCTTCCATATATTACATTACACTAGCAGCTGAAGTGTTGTGAACAATAGTTGTTGGTAAATTAAAGTATGCTTGCTGCCCCAAAAGGTCTTATGTACCAAAATTAGATGGGCAATTTCAGTTTGCAGTCAAAGGGCCAGGTTTTGGTGAACACACTTCCATAACTTGACTTTTTTTTCTTCCTTGTACACTAACACTATCCATCCATCCATTTTCCAACCCGCTGAATCCGAACACAGGGTCACGGGGGTCTGCTGGAGCCAATCCCAGCCAACACAGGGCACAAGGCAGGAAAAAATCCCGGGCAGGGTGCCAACCCACTGCAGGACACACACAAAAAACACACCCACACACCAAGCACACACTAGGGCCAATTTAGAATTGCCAATTGACTGTGGGAGGACACTGGAGCGCCCGGAGGAAACCCACGCAGACACGGGGAGAACATGCAAACTCCACGCAGGGAGGACCCGGGAAGCGAACCCAGGTCTCCTAACTACGAGGCAGCAGTGCTACCACTGCGGCCACCGTGCCACCCACACTAACACTAATTGATTGCAAATACTACGTTTGTTCATGGTGACATACAGTAAACAGATTTTTTCTTTTACTTAAGTTTCTTATCTGGGACTATTTTCACAAACAGTGCGGTCTACTTTGTGGCTCATTTTTTGATGTGTTGTTTGCGGAGAGTGGTTTTATGTAAACTATACATAAATGTGCAGTGCCACATTGCTTATGATCTGGTGACTTCTGCTAGCGTACAATCATATTTAAGGTGTCCTGTCAGAAGATAAATCAAATTTTAAATAAGCTCAAATTTGTGGTATTGGCCCCAATCATTTTGTAAACTGGAACCTAAAAGAAGGAAACTGTGGAAAATGTTGGTTAGCCAACTTGCCTTTATGGGTTGCATCAAAATAAGCTGATGTGGTAAAATGGTTGATTGAGGGGCACTGAAACCAGTGCATGTATGCAATTCACAGTCAGTACTTGATTTTTTTAAATTCTTTTCCAAACTGCAAAAATGTACATTTTAAATTAATTAGCACCTCCAAGTTGGCCTGGTATGAGTGCATATACTTGTATATACAATCCTGTGACATCATATATAGGGATAGTGGTCCCCACCTTGTAGCTAATGTTGTTAGAGCAAGCTGTGGCTCTCAAAAACACTGCGATGGATAAAACAGATCACAAAATGGATGGATACTTTTTAAAGCTGTTTATGTTCATCCCCTCTCCTAAGAACAGATGAACACAACTTGTTTTAGACACCCTGACTTGACTTTGAACCCCTTAATTACACCATACCTGTTAATATGCAACATCCATTTTATTTCAAAAATATAACAGTAAAGCCTTTAGCCGGTTAGGTATGAATGCAAGAAATAAACTGTAGCATCCCAGGAATCAAGTGTGATGCCCGTTCCACATGAACACTCTGTCCTGAAGGAAATTGAAATGAAAATTCTAGAGAACATGTAAGAGGAAATCTTGGGTGATTTCAGATAGGCTGTTTGGTATTGTTTTGCTATAATAAATCTCTCCCTTAAGACAGTTAATAATGCTTTAGTATATGCTGCAGTTAATACAGTTATATATCTGACATAATTTACAGCAGGGAATATTACAGTTGCATTTTTATAGCACACAGTGTAGTGTTTCAAAAATGGGCCACAGCAGGTCTCTTGCAAAGAAAAAATCTGAAAGCATGAAAAGTTCCATCTTTCTGTAAAAATGAATTTAACAGAAGAAATGGGAAGTTTGCTGTTGCTTGCAAAAAAGGAGCATTTTTTTTGAGCCCTTCTTCATAGTTGAGGAAGATACTACTTAAGAGTTGTGAGTTTTATGTATTCCATACTTTGTGAAACTTGAATGATGTGCTGCTTATTCAAATATAGTATACATGGTTCCAAACAATATAAAAATGTAAGTAGATATTACACTAGTTATTGCTTCTCCATGAGCTTGGACTCTAGTCACGGTATGATTGCTGTCTGTGGGAAGGTCACAGATTGTTTTGCTATGTCATGTATTGTTCTCCAAGTATCTCAGTTTTGTTATTATAACACCAAGAGGCACAGGTTAGGCTGACTGCAAACTCTAAAATGGTTTCACATGAGTCAATAGGGGTGTGTGAGTGAGTGTGAACCATGTATGCACTAACTACCTAAAAAAAGGAAGAAATCTTGGGAAAGGCAATTCAGAAAGAGACTCTCTTCCAGGTTGGTTGTACGTCCAATAAGTGTCAATAAATACATTACACGAAATCCTCTTCACAGAGCTAGATGGACAATCTATCATGGCCACCTCAGAAATACATTAGTGGCAAAATATTTTGTACTTGCACAACACTCCTCATCAAGTGCGGACGCAAGTGCAGCACTCTCAAGGCAAAATGCAAGTGTAGACTATTCTACTGTATAAGGATGCAGATTTGTTCAAATACATCAAAAAGAAAGTGAAAAACAACAATATCTGTCCGTCAGTTAATTGTAGGACCACAGTCAGATTGCATAAAAGAAGTCAGACAAGCCAGACACAGTCACAGTCCTGGAGACCTCAGCCCCTATTGGACATTCTACAGCTGAGTCTGAGCTGGGCCAGCCAATCTGATGAAAGGACCCTCCTACCCCATGATTCCACTGCTCCTTTTATTACTACAAATGTTTGTGATGCACCTTCTGTTGGAATGTAAAATGTAATGTATTTTATTACTATGTGCGTTACCAAAATACATTCCAATAGATGGTTCATTGCATGTTGTAATGCTGAGGTCTACATTCTGTGACGGGCGGCCGGATCCTATACCCGGCCGGGACACCCATGCTGTATATGATCTGGTGGAGCAACCATGGGCAGCTCAATACCTCCCCCGGGACGCTTGTTGGCAGCCTCCCTGGCCGACGGTGATTCCCCAAACTCCCGCAGGGGTCCATGAGAGATGGAGTCCTCCACAGCCTGGTTGGGAGCTGAGACATGGGGCATGGGACCCGGTCCCCCTTCACAGTTCATTACTTAGATTCAACTCGTCTTAGACAGGTAGCACAGATATTATTTTTTTTTCTGTTACAGCATATTTTTATATAAATATTATTGAAAGAGAAAATGGAAAAGAAGCATATTGTTAATCAAACCTTAATTATCACCAATAAAAGGGAATAGATTCTTTTGGCATATCACTTGTCAGCCAAAATATTTAGTGTATGCTTCACTAAAGCTTAAAGGAATAAATTCTTTACTAACAGGTGTAGCATGAAGATATAATGATTTTTTGAGAGGACAGAATGAATGCTAACTTAATTTAGTTATTTGAATCATAGTATCAGTTAAGAAATAAAGTAGTTAAAAGATAATTAATTGATGCTGTTTATTTACCTTGTCTTAACGTTATCTTTTAAAAATAACATTTTTCAAATGAGTTTCGCTACTTTCACAAATTGTTCAGCACATCCCTGTTTTTACTTAACAATTCAATAAACTGAGTAAAATGTTTGAATTGCATAAGTAAATTATTCCTGAAAAATGTATGTACTGTTTATAGTTTGTATAGGATAAATCTTGAAGTATTTAACAAACAGCCTAGTTTGAAATATTTAATGCTACTGACTGACATTGTACTGAATGCCGGAGGTTCCCCTCTGCAGCCTGTTTCACACATTTGATATTTTCTGATGTTCTTACAGTCCTCAGTGGTCTGGCAAACAAGCCCTTCACACTACCAGTAGACTGAAATGTATCAAACCACTTTAAAATAGTGCTATAAGAAGAAATTTTTACTTGCCGAGGCACGTTAAACTTAATACAAAACCTTCTCTTCTTTTATAGATTCAATGTATGTGAACACGCAATCAGGCACACACCAGTTGTCCACAGCCACTGAAACTTCATTTCACAGTTGTGGCCACTAGGGAGCATTGTAGCACCCTAAACCCCAGACACAAGTCCCAGGTGCAAGCAAATAACTTATTGTACAAGTACTTTTCAGTACAGGCTTCTCTTTTGAATACACTGTACAATACATTTTTACTTGTCCCTTCCTCTCCCTCTCTTCCGTCCTTCTCTCTACTGCTACTTGGGGAGCTTTGTCCTCTTTTACCTGATCCTGAGCTTACCCCGGGGGTGAAGAGGAGTGACCACTTTTCTACCAAATGAAGAAGACCTTCCGGTGATCCCACATTGCATCCAAGAAGCACTTCTGGGTCAGGAGAGTAGAACCTCCCTAAAACAGGGAAACCTTCTTCCTACAGCTCCCTCTGGTGGCTTCCATGAAACCCAGCAGATGTGCCCATCGGGACTACAATTCCCATGGACCATAAAGGTGTGTATATGAAGAACCCATCAGAGTGCTGCTGCCACCTGTCATACTGTGGGAGTGCATAGCCCCAGGAGGTGGTCTCCTTCCTCCCTTCCATTATCTTTTATTATTTATTCATTTTTTGAAGAAAATAACATTCCATACAATCATGTCAAAGACAGCCAACAACAAGAGTAAATCTATCAAAAAAAAAACAAAACAGTAAGGAAACCATTCATCCCAGCCAGTATACCAGTCAACCCTTGTCTTCTATGACACAGTATACGAGGTGAGACACAAAAATAACCAGACTGGGCTTGGGGCTTTTCTGAAAAAATGTCTGGAGGTCAGCCGAATGTGAATCATAGAACTATATCCCCTCCTACACGCCCTCTCAAATCGCTGACCGGCTAGTTATATCCTGTGAATAGCCCAGTCAGTGTTTACACAACAATCGTTACAAGAGTTGCCACTATAATGTCGGGAGAAAAAAATCGAACAGCGAATCAACATCAAATTTCTTGTGATATTGAACAAAATGGCCACAGAAACTTATGAAATGATAAAAACAGTGTACGGCGATAACAGTTTGTCTCGCACACAAGTTTTTGAGTGGCACAAATGTTTTAAGGAAGGACAAGAAAATGTGGAAGACGTTCAACGCCCAGGTCAAGAAGGGGGTAGGTGCCACACCAAGACAACTCTCCCACACACAATGCTTTTTCTGTAAAGCAGTTTTTGACTGACAGAAACATTCCTGTCCTCGATCATCCTCCCTATTTGCCCGATTTACCTCCCTTTGATTTTTACTTGTTTCCAAAAATCAAAAGTGACCTGAAGGGAACACATTTTTCTTCAATGGATGAAGTGAAGACAGAAACGGCAAGCCTGTTGAAGAGCCTCAAGCAAGAAGATTTCCAGCACTGTTTCAGTCAATGGAAGATATGTATGGAGCAGTGTAGAAATCAGGAGGGGGAGTATATAGAAGGTGACAATGTTTAGAATGCTGCAATTCATCAATAAATATATATTTTTTTACCAAACCGGTTATTTTTGTGTGTCACCTCGTATATCTTCACCTTCCCTGCCGACCCAACCTCCATAACACCCTGAAAATGGTCACATCCAGGAGCCACACCCATTATTTTCATTTCAACATTTCAAGCTAGTGTAGCAGTCTCTTCACCTCACCAACTTGTTGGCGTCACTCCCTTTGCCTCCCCTTTTCTTGTACGTGTCCTTGCTTATCAGTCATCTCAGGCTGATTGTTTTGCAGGGAGAGGGGAGGTGGTGGTAGTGTTATGGGGAATATTTATTATATTTTTTTAATATAGAAATGAAAGCTCTCTGTGATCCGTCAATGACGTTCTTTATGGGCCACGTCTCAGATCACATACTACAGCAATAAATAGTACGCTAAATACAGGGCGGTATATCACTCACCACAGAATTCGCACTTGGATGAACTTGACTAATTTTACCACACAATCATGTGGCAACCCATCACAAACATGTCCGCGATCCAGTTTGGGTCATGACCCACAGTGTAAGAAACACTATTCTACAGGAAGGCGTGTAGTCTGTTTCTTTTCCCTCGGCTGAAAGTCTCTTTAATTCAGAAGAAGGTCATACTCATTAATTGAGTATTTCTGCATGTTTGTTACCAACTTCTTGTTTTTACAACTGTTTTTTATTTTTATAATCTATTTGTATTGGGCTATGTAGAGCCATACTTGGGGAAAAGCCAGTGGGGTGATTTAATAATATTTGGCAAATGTGTGCATTCAGAAAACAAACATAAACCAAAATACATCCAGCTTTTATTATTATAATACCATGTTGTAATATGTAAAAAAGACTTTGTACAGAGTAGGCTGTCTGGACATTGTTAGCTGAAGATTTGCCTTTTCCAGCACAGAGTCATGGGGACACAGTTCATCACAGGACACGCATCATACAGACATCCACACTCACTCCTCCAGGTCACCAACCCTCCTAAACGGCACACCTTTGGGATGAGGGAAGAAACCGGAGTATCCAAAGAAAACTGAGGCAGGCAAGAGAAGAACACCAAACAAACACTGACCAGGCCAAGACATGAACCCAAGATGCTGGAACTAAATGGCAGCACTGTTAAGCACATTGGGAAAATATACAAAAAGTCATCTTTCATTAACATTTCAAACCTTCTGACAGGTTCGTTTTTTACTTTTGGTTTAACAAGTCTGTTTAATATTCATGTTTATTTAACATTCATTTGTGTCAAACTCAGAAATAATTTGTTTATTGGAATTTTTTTTATTCTTTAAATGAAATAAAAAAAGAAAACCTCGGTTTGGTTGCAGGTGAAGATCCACTCTAGCTGATTAATTTTTTTAGTGTAAAACAGGCACTTGTGCCTTTTCTTTTAACACTGCATTCTGGAAATAATGCTACACCAGCTTTCTTTATAAATATCATTCTTTTATATAATATATACTAACAGAAAAAGACACACAGATTTTTATGAAATGACATAATAGTGGTTATTGTTTCTGTACTTTGACAAATAGTTGTCGATTTGTTTTACCCCCCAAACCAGTAATCTAGTTTGTGCAGTGAGGTGTTGCAACACACGAAACCTTGTTAGGTGAATTTTTAACCAATGAGGTGGAGCAATGACTGATCAGGTCATCTTTAAAAGACCTTGTTTCAAAACTTTGAACAAAAGCTACACTTTGTTAGGTTCTTAATGCCTTAAATGTCACCAGAAAGAAGGGAGAGGACCATTGCCATGCTGCAGGCAGTGATGTCACGTGCCAGTATTGACAGGTACTATGGATTAATCTGCTCCACTGTGTTGACCGGCAGGGCAACTTTAGTCCCCTTGTGTGACCACACCAGAACAGGGCCAACACGCCAGGCTGGTCCATTTGAGATCTGCCACACACACTGCTTCTGAAAATGCCAGTGAAAGTACAATGAGGGTCAGACTCACTGTTCTGGGCCTTAGAACAAGGTGACCTGTCAGAGTCCCTTTGCTTGCTCCCTACCGCAGGACAATGCCAGGCCACACAAAGGCTTTGTGGTTACAGCTGCCTTCAGGAATGAATGCTGGGGGGCAAGTGCTGCCTTGGCCTGTCTTCTCTCCTGACTTTAACCTCACAGCCCTCGAGGTTAAGGTCAGGATTTCCACATCCAGAGAATTAACCCTCTGCCAGTCAATGGCTACTAACTTTGTCAGGCCTATCTATTAAGGACGAGATAACACCACACAACCACAGATTCAGAGGCCCATTCCCCTGTGTACCAGAGGTGTTAGCTGAAAAAGTCACTCACAGATACGGGACTGTAAAACAACTGTTGTTAAACTTCACAATTGGTATTGTTTTCCTGATGTTTTTGTTGTTGTACTATTTTGGGTTCTTGTCATTCTCAATTGTTTATGGTTATTTCAGCAATGAAGGCTGAATTTTTTAAATTTATTTATTTATTAATTTTTATTGTAATCATTCCATACAAATAGATCAATTTATAACCAAACAAAATTGAAGACAAATCAAACCCCACCCCTGAGAAGGAAAGCTAAGCCAAAGGAGAATTGCTTAGGGCTTTTTAATAAGGCAACAACAAATAAAAGAAAGGGAGAAATAAATATATAGGTAAATAAGAGATGGAGAAGGGAATTAAATGTGGTAATAGTTATTTCTCTTATTCTAAAATAATATTGATTAGATCCTGCCAGGTTTTGAAAAACTTTTGTACAGATCCTCTAACTGAGAATTAGATTTTTTCCAATTTCAAATAATATAAAAACATCAGTTTCCCACTGACTTATCAGAGGAGAGTTAGGATTCTTCCAATTTAACAGAATAAGTCTGCGTGCCAAAAGTGTAGTGAATGCAATCACCGTTTGCTTGTCCTTCTCCTCTTCAAGTTCATCTGGAAGAACACCGAACACAGCTGTTAATGGGTTAGGAGGGATTGTGATACCAAGGCTGTCTGAAAGGCACTTAAAAATTTTTGTCCAAAATGATGTTAGTTTGGTGCAGACCCAGAACATGTGACCCAGTGAGGCAGGAGCTTGGTTGCAGCGTTCGCAGGTTGGAACTTGCCCTGGAAACATTTTGGACAGAATTCTCTGCTTTGCTACCTTCCACTCCTTTTCTGATATATTGATTAAGAGATCTTCTTCCCAATGTCCTCTTGGATCTTTGAAAGGTAGGGACTCTAATAGGATTTTATATAATGCGGAAATGGTGTTTAATTCCTCGAAATTGAGCAGTATTTTTTCCAGCATTGTGGAGGGTGCGAGGTGGGGGAAATCGGGCAATTTCTGTTTAACGAAATTTCTAATTTGAAGATAGTGAAAGAAATGTGTAGCTGGGAGGTTGAATTTTGAACGAAATTGTTCAAAAGATGCAAATATGTTGTCTATATAAAGATCTCTGAGCATTTTAATCCCAAAACTTTTCCAGGTATTAAAAACTGGATATGTTTGCGAGGGTTGAAAGAGGTGGTTCTCTTGCAGAGGTGCCACCGATAAAAGATTTTCCATCTTAAAATGCTTTCTAAGTTGGTTCCATATTCTGAGTGAGTAAAGCACAATTGGGTTACAGTGATCCCTCGCTATATCGCGCTTCGCCTTTCGCGGCTTCACTCTATCGCGGATTTTATATGTAAGCATATTTAAATATATATTGCGGATTTCTGAGGACAATGGGTCTTTTAATTTCTGGTACATGCTTCCTCAGTTGGTTTGCCCAGTTGATTTCATACAAGGGACGCTACTGGCAGATGGCTGAGAAGCTACCCAACTTACTTTTCTCTGTGTCTCTTGCGCTGACTTTCTCTGATCCTGACGTAGGGGGTGTGAGCAGGGGGGCTGTTCGCACACCTAGACGATACGGACGCTCGTCTAAAAATGCTGAAAGATTATCTTCACGTTGCTACCTTCTGTGTGCAGCTGCTTAGTGAAGCGACATGCTGCACGGAGCTTCAGGTACTTAAAAGCTCAAAGGGCACGTATTGATTTTTCACTCTTTGTTTTTATCTGTCTCTCTCTCTCTCTCTCTCTCTCTCTCTCTCTCTCCCTGCTCCTGACGGAGGGGGTGTGAGCTGCCGCCTTCAACAGCTTTGTGCCGCGGTGCTTCGCATACTTAAGCCAAACAGCCCTATTGATTTGTTTGCTTTGCTCTCTGTTTCTGACAGCCTGTGCTCCTGACACGCACTCATTTGAAGAGGAAGATATGTTTGCATTCTTTTAATTGTGAGACAGAACTGTCATCTCTGTCTTGTCATGGAGCACAGTTTAAACTTTTGAAAAAGAGACAAATGTTTGTTTGCAGTGTTTGAATAACGTTCCTGTCTCTCTACAACCTCCTGTGTTTCTGCGCAAATCTGTGACCCAAGCATGACAATATAAAAATAACCATATAAACATATGGTTTCTACTTCGCGGATTTTCTTATTTCGCGGGTGGCTCTGGAACGCAACCCCCGCGATGGAGGAGGGATTACTGTATTAGTATATTTGCGATAACTTGCATTTTTTGGAGAGCAGAGCAGGGAGTATAAAGAAGTACTACAGGATTTTAATTCTATTGCGGACCAAGCCTGTGTATGTTCATTTATTTGTGTCCAGGTTTTTACGGCTTGTATGTTTGCTGCCCAGTAATAAAACTGAAAATTAGGTAAAGCCATGCCATCTTCTACCTGAGGTCTTTGTAGGGTCGCTCTTCGGATACGTGGGTGTTTTGCGTCCAATCTAACTGTTTAAAAAACGATTTATTGATATACAGTATATTGGAATATTTTGAAATAAAAAAAGAAGTTTAGGAAGGATATTCATCTTAACAATGTTAATTCTTCCGGCTAGAGTGAGATGAAGGGTTGACCATCTATGCAAGTCTTGCTTAATTTTTTCAATACAGACGGCAAAATTTTGTTGATAAAGAGCTTTATGTTTACTTGTGATATTTACCCCTAGGTATTTAAACTGATCTGCTATGGTAAAAGGTAGGGTGTCCAATCTAATATTATATGCTTGTGAATTCACTGGAAGGAGTATACTTTTATTCAGATTGATTTTAAGACCAGATATCTTTTGAAATTCTGTTAGTGCTGTTAAAACTGCAGGGACAGTGTTTCCTGGGTCTGATATATATAAAACCATATCATCTGCATATAGAGAAATTTTCTGTTCCAGTCCTTCTCTGATAATCCCCTTTATCTGATAAGAATTTTGACAGTGAACCGCCAGTGGTTCAATGACGATTGCAAACAGCAGTGGCGACAAGGGACATCCTTGTCTGGTACCACGTTCTAGCTTAAAGTAGTCTGAGCAAATTTTATTAATACAAACTGAGGCTTCTGGATTGGTATACAGTAGTTTGATCCATGTGCAAATATTCGGGCCAAACCCAAATTTCTCCAATGCAGTGAAAAGGTACAGTAATCCCTCCTCCATCGCGGGGGTTGCGTTCCAGAGCCACCCGCGAAATAAGAAAATCCGCGAAGTAGAAACCATATGTTTATTATGGTTATTTTTATATTGTCATGCTTGGGTCACAGATTTGCGCAGAAACAAAGGAGGTTGTAGAGAGACAGGAACGTTATTCAAACACTGCAAACAAACATTTGTCTCTTTTTCAAAAGTTTAAACTGTGCTCCATGACAAGACAGAAATGACAGTTCCATCTCACAATTAAAAGAATGCAAACATATCTTCCTCTTCAAAGGAGTGCGTGTCAGGAGCACAGAATGTCACATAGATAGAGAAAACAATCTCTAGCAAACAAATCAATAGGGCTGTTTGGCTTTTAAGTATGCGAAGCACCGTGGCACAAAGCTGTTGAAGGTGGCAGCTCACACCCCCTCCGTCAGGAGCAGGGAGAGAGAGAGAGAGAGAGATAGAGATAGAGAGAGACAGAGTTTGTTTTTCAGTCAAAAATCAATACGTGCCCTTCGAGCTTTTAAGTATGCGAAGCACTGTGCAGCATGTCGTTTCAGGAAGCAGCTGCACAAAAGATAGCAACGTGAAGATAATCTTTCAGCATATTTAGACGAGAGTCCGTATCGTCTAGGTGTGTGAACAGCCCCCCTGCTCAATCCCCATACATCAGGATCAGAGAGTCAGCGCAAGAGAGAGAGAAAAGTAAGCAATCTAGCTTCTCAGCCATCTGCCAATAGCGTCCCTTGTATGAAATCAACTGGGCAAACCAACTGAGGAAGCATGTACCAGAAATTAAAAGACCCATTGTCCGCAGAAATCCGCGAACCAGCAAAAAATCCGCGATATATATTTAAATATGCTTACATATAAAATCTGTGATGGAGTGAAGCCGCGAAAAGCGAAGCGCGATATAGCGAGGGATCACTGTAGTTCCATTCAATCATATCAAATGCTTTTTCTGCGTCTATTGATAATAATATCTCTGGGGTGTTTGATTTTGCTGGTGAATATATAACATTAAACAAGCGTCGGAGATTGGAAGATAGATGTCGGCCTTTAATAAATCCAGTTTGATCCTGTGATATTACCAAGGGCAGCACTTTCTCCATCCTTCTGGCTAGAATTTTTGAGAGTATCTTAACATCATTATTCAGGAGTGAAATTGGTCTGTATGATGCACATTGTAACAAGTCCTTATTTTGTTTAGGAAAGACGGTGATTAATGCTTGACAATGAAGGCTGAAATTTAATTCAGGTGGAATTTGTGGAATTTTACTGGTAGTTCTGCACTTTTATCACTTCAAGCTGTACTTATAAAGAACAAATTCCACCTGAAGGCTGAAATTTAATTCAGGTGGAATTTGTTCTTTATAAGTATAGCTTGAAGTGATAAAAGTGCAGAACTACCAAGTAAAATTTTGCATATGGCGTATTCTTTGACTATTACCATCAAAATGTTGATAGAAAGAAAGCACAAGATTAATCAAAGACATCACAGTACATAGTTTATTGAATTTTAAACAAGTGCTAATTGTCCTACTGTTATTAGTATCTCTGAGATGTTCAAAATACAATACTTAAAACTCCATCTACTGTATATTAACAGTTTTACAGCTGGTTCCTGTGTTGTACAGGATGGCAACAGGGCACAGACAGTGAACTTGATGCAATTTGCAGAAAAGACAGAGGCGGAAATTTTTTTTTTATCTTGTAATAAATTAAGCTGGCGCCCTGCCTGGAATTTGTTCCTGCCTTGTTTCCTGTGCTGGCTGGGATTGGCTCCAGCAGACCCCCGTGACCCTGTGTTAGGATATAGCGAGTTGGATAATGACTGACTGACTGACTAAATGAAGTGACAAGCTCAATTTAATGTCTTAGGTTATTCTACCTAGTAATTGGAATTTGGAAGTATTCTTTCAGGTTATTGATATAATAGATGGGTGACATAAACATGGTAAAAAGCATGTCAGGGTTGGTAAAAGTCCCACAAAACAGACAAGGTCCTACATTAGCCTGCCCAGATATGGCCTCGCCCTAGGCAGCCAGCCATCAACCACCACAGGCAGATTTTGAATTACTAGATGCAGAAAAGGGGAGCTGGCTTATAAAGTTCAAAATATCTCAAAAGTTCAAAAAATATTCAAAAATGTCCTACAAGAGAGATGAACTGTTGAATGTCTGGTTTGAAAAAACAATTCTTAAATAATTTAGGATTTATATAAATATAAAATTTATTACAGAATATCAAAAAGGAAGCTCAAAATGACAAAAACAGGGCAAAGAAGTGCAAAAAGAATTCACATTAAAAGGCATTCCAAGATGAAGTAATCCAATTTTGAAATTGAGAAGCAGTAATTCCAGAATAGAAGTAAAATAAAAATCAAAGGGAAAACAAAACTTCTGCAACAGTCAGTGAACCACTGCTAGGACCATCCTTATCACCTCAATATAAAGACTGATGGTGGTCCCAGCAGCTGTGACATCAGGGTGGTCCTGCCTTCTGGGGTTCCATCCACAAAGTACAAAGAATGTCAGGACATTTAAAGACACAGTACACAAATACCAAATAATAAACAAACATATCAGGAATTAATTATAGAAGCATGAAAAAAAACTTCAACAATTACTAAGACAATAAACAGGAAAATACACAAAGACTCTGACTATAACACAATAGTTGATATTTTGATGGACACATTTTTATGATTAAGGTAAATATGACCTATTTTATATGAAAAATAATGTAGACTGGAAATAAATTAGTACATTTGCCCAAATATGATAATGTGTTTCCATTAACTGATAATCACACTCAGCAATGAACCTAAGAAATCAGCAAATTATTTTAACTTGTAAATTCTTCCTTTCATATTAAAGGAATACTCAACCCTATTTTTTTTTTATGTTTCTTACCCCATGTTTTGTGGTGATGACTGAGAAAAAATTTTAATCTCATAATTTCTTGGAGAACAAACATTAAAAAAGTTTAACGTATAATACAAACCATTGGGGACAAATGCTCTACGACAGCAAATGATGTGAAAAAGTTCATGGAACAAAGAAAAAGATAAAGTTCTGGTAGGTTGTACAGACTGCTGTCTTTCTTAGTAAAAGACCCAGTTTTGTGTATTTTGCACACAGTCCAGGTCTTCAATAATTGAGCAAAGCTAAGATCTATTTTTATTCAAAAATACATGAAACACAATAATGGAATCATTGCAAGCAAATGATTCGACATGTTTTGCAAGTAGAAAGAACTATTACTTCTGTTGTAGTCCTAAGCTGGAACTTGTATCTTGTTTTATTTGCAGTGGAAACAGGCAGAATACCAAAACAATATTCATTGTAGAAAAACCTGAGTCATTAGTGGCACAAAGGAAGTGTGCACCCTAACACTGTTTCAAATTACCACTGCTTGCCTTTTCTGTTGTTCTCTGACAATGCACTTCAAGTGGACATACAGTGCCTATAAAAAGTATTAATTCCGCCTTGAGGTTTTCCACATTTTATTGTTATATAACATTGAATCACAGTGGATTTAATTTGACTTTTTTGGCATGGATCAACCAAAAAATACTGTTTCATGTCAAAGTCAAAGCAGATTTTTGCTAAGTGCATTAATTTCATAAAAAATACAAAATCATTCAAGTATTCACCACCTTTATTATGATACAGTACATCTAAATTACTACTGGTGCAGTCAAATGGCTTTTGAAGACACAAAAATAGTTCAATGGAGATCACCAGCCTGGGGTTTCAGTTGGTTTTACTCTAAATGTACCTTATCTGGAACGTTCAACTGGTGGTGAGTCAGAATGGTGGCCACATCCACACAATGAAGAGAAAGGAAAACTCCCAACAACTTTGTGAAAAGGAGATTGAAAAGCACTAGTTAGGAGATGGAGACAAGAAAATACCCGTGTTACTGAATGTCCCTTGGAGTTTAGTTAAATCAGTCATGAAAAAACGGAAAGAGTATGGCACAGTGTCAGTCCACCTAGGGCAGGCTATCCAGTAAAGGTGAGTGATCATGTAAGGAGAACATTAGTGAGGAAGGCCACCAAGTGATCTATGATAACTCTGAAGGAGTTACAATCTACAGTGATTGGGATTAGTGAGACTGAACAAACCACAACTGTTACCCAGGTGTTTCACCAGGCACAGCTTTAGGGGTGAGTAGAAAAGAGAAAGCCACTGTAAACAAATGCACAGAGGGTTTGACAGAAGGTACAGCGGGCAGAACTCTCAAAAGTCTGATGAGACCAAAATGGAGCTTTTTGGCCATCAAACTAATCCCATGTTTGGTAGAAGTCCAGTACATCACATTATTAAAAAACACACCATCCCCATTGTGAAGCACAGCTCATGGCAGCATAAGGCTGTGATGATGCTTCTCTGCAGCAGGCCCCTGGAAGACTTGTGAGTAGTTTGTCAAAGGAAAATGGCTAAAACTTGCAGTGTCCAGATGTGCAAAGCTAACAGAGACCAGTCCACACTGGCACAAGACTGTTACGGCTGTCAAAGGTGCATCAAGTAAATACTGACATGACAGGAATGAATAATTTTACAATATATTATTTTGTGTTTTATGTTTGTAATTAGTTAGACCATTATGCAGAGATCTGTTTTCACTTTGACATTAAAGAGTCTTTTTCTATTGATGATTGTCAAAAAAGGTAAATTAAATCCACTGTGATTCAATGTTGTATTACAATAAAAACGGAAAACTTACAAGTGTGTGTGTTGGGTGAATACTTTTAATAGGCACTGCACAGTTTCATTTTTATCGCATTACTTGAAGATTTTCTATCAGTATTCTTTAACTATATAAACAGGGTGGCAGTACTGATTCTACGTACATTAAAAAATCCTTCACAGAAGTCAGTGTAATGAGAAAGTCCAGTTTTGAAAATGTTAATGCTACATGGCTGTTGATTTTTATAATCTGGAAGCACACAGTTAGTAAGACTACATAAAGGACTACTACTTAAGAAAGTTTACACAATTTGCTTTGGAAAGTACTTTAGAAACATCAAAGGCACCATATGAAATAAAAATTGTTGGATTAGTCGTATAGTGAGTGAAGTAGGATAGAATCTATCTGCTGGATAAAGTTTCTTTCTTTCTTTCTTTCTTTCTTTCTTTCTTTCTTTCTTTCTTTCTTTCTTTCTTTCTTTCTTTCTTTCTTTCTTTCTTTCTTTCTTTCTTAAATCACTTTGGTATTGATCAAATCAAAGTCATAAAATCCCTCATGTTCCTTACATTACAGCCAATTGAAATTCCAATAGAAAGGTCCATCAGCTCACACAAAATTCAGCCAAAAATAATAATCATAATCAATGTAATGGCCACTGTGTTTTCCTCCTTCAATCAATACTGGATTGGTATCCCTCTCTGGTAACAGCTTTATTGAAGCCAAGTAGAGTTTCAATTGAATGATTGCAAAAGTCTCTTATTGAGAGAATCATGTTTAAAAATATATTGCAGATAAATTCGGAGCTCCTTTATGTAGGGCCCTGGCATAACCTAACACAGAGAGGACACCCTGAGGAGATTAGTATAGATTTAGGATTTTAGGGGCATACTGTAGCACTGGATGAATACCTTCACACTTTCTCCTGGCTCATAAATCTGCTCTTTATCAGCCACAGAATAAAGCTCAGAATTGGTGTTTATTGTTTGTATCTGGAACAAAGTGAAGAGACAGATTACTTGAAGGTTGAAATGCATAAATGATCTGGTGCCAATGAGATTAAATCACCCAGACACCCAATATTATTTTGGGCCAAAAGTTAAGCAGATTTCTTGAAACAAATAAAAATATAAAGGCACCCTAACCAAACATTTATGAGGATGTGCCAAGTAATATCATGTCACTTCCTCCATTTTGCAAGTTGTTTTTGGATTTTTAGTGATTATAGTTGAAGGCTTCAACACCTTCAGAAGAAGGTGATTAGAATCACATTTTTCTGGTGGTGAGGTATTCATTCTTATTGTAACTGAGTACACGGCAGGATACAGCCCGGGACACCTGGAAAGGGTGGCAGTTGTTGACACACAGGATCAATTTGGAATCAACAATTAAATGAATCTGGGACTACACTTAGACAATCTCTGGGTACTACCCACTGTGCCACCATACCACTGTTTCTTTTCATATCAGATATAATTATCTAAACAACAAGCTCAGTTACAATGAACACCAGAAGCCTGTCATGACTCATTTTACTCAGAAATAATTTCAGAAACAAAATTTAAAAACAGTAGCAAGGAGAAAGAAATATGTTATAAACTTCCTTAGTTTTGAAGAGGAACTTGAACCAAAACACCCTTTAACTCTTAGTGACCTCCTTTCTTATACTTTCCTTCCACATTTTTATTTTTGTACAGGTTATATTTAAATATCATCCCTATTGTGTGCTAGGTTTTATATTCATATACCGTCTACACTGTAGTTCCTACATTTTTTGAAGGGCTTTATTTGAAATACAATGTTTATCAAAGATACATACATTTTAAAGGCAGAGGAATCAATCGTCTACTCTACTAATCACAAAACACTACAACAGAAACATTATTTTGTGCACTTCTCAATCTGTCAGCACCTTCACCATTTTCTTTTCCGTCTAACTGTAAAGGTGCTAAGTAGCGGACCCCATCATGAAGTATGCCAGATTAACCCAAAGCGTCAGAATATGAATAAATACACTGCTTTATCAGAAATGATTAAATTAGAGACAATCTGTGACGAAACCTCAATGTAGTGCTACTAGGACAGAATGTAAAAGCATATTATAAAGAGTTGAACAAAATAAACAAAATGTTTCTTTATGCACTTTATGTAAAACTCCCAAGTTAATTTTATATGAATTTTTGACTCTATGACTTTGTAAATGTAGATGTGTCAGTGAATGGGCCTAGTATGGTATAATGCTCTGTATGCCCTATCCTGCCTTGCACCCAGTGTGTCCCATGGATTAAATGAGTCTGAGAATGCCACACTAACATTGCACTGTGCAATTCTGACACAGACATTATGTTCATCTTGTTCAAACCAAAGCACTTGAGTCCCACCGTGGAGCCAGCTGAGCTAGAGAAGAATGATGGCTTGTGTTAGAAATTTAAGTTTGAAACATTAGAAACATTTCGACAAGATCAGGCCATTTAGCCCAACAAACCTTGACAATCCAAACCATCTAATTTCTCCAAAATAACATTAACTTAAGTTTTCAAGGTCTCTAAAGTCCTACTTGGTACCTTAATCCTTATGTTTATGCAAAATTTACCCCTAAACAAGTTTCCAACTGTGTCCCCATGTTCTTGTCCACCACACTACTTGGCAACTTATCCCACATGTCTATACTTCTCTTTGTGAACAAAAACTTTCCAAGGTTTGTGTGAAGTTTACCCTTAAAAAGGTTCAATCTGTGCCCCCATGTTCTTGTTGAACTCATTTTAAAGTAAACAGCCTCCATCCACCGTATTCATTTCCTTCATAATTAAAAAAAAAATCAATCATGTCACATCTTCATCTCCATTGTCCTAAACTGAATTGGTCTGACTCCTTTAGTCTATCAATCTTGTCCAATATCAATAAATAACAGTATCATTGGCAGCACTGAGGTGTAGTAGTTAAGATCCTGGTCCATACACTGTCTGGAGTTTACACATTCTGTCTGTTTCAGCTTTGTTTTTTTTTTTTTCTCTGGGTGCTCTGGCTTCCTTCCATATCTTGATAAAGAGAATGAAAGTGACTGATGACTCTAAATCATCCATGTGTTAGTGAGTGCGGATATGTGTGTAAATGTGACCTGTGATAACTTCTACATATTCCTAGGGCTGGTTTCTACTCTGCACCTGATATGCTCTTAACTCTGAATTGGGTTAAGAGGGTTCAAAAGTAATGATGACTCCTTGTCCATCTAAATCTGTTCTTTAGTACAATGGCTGAAGTCACCCTGAGCACTCGATGTCAGATTCCGCTGCCATAGTTTCATTATGCTGAGCTACTTTATGAAAATGTGAATGTTGCAGAATTCAGAATCTTTTGGTAATATTCTTTTGGTATTATTAAGAAACAATTGTTATTTCTATTGGTATATAAAAGATTGTGAAATATTATACATTAATCATAATTTGTTTGCAGTACCATTACCTAATCCACCAGTTTGTTGTATTCTTTTAATCCCATAGAAGGTTGCAGGATCAGACATTATTCGTGCTGCATAAGACATGAGGTATGAACTAACCCTGGGCAGGGCATCCTATACTAGGAAATTGTGCATTTACTTGCCAATCCACACAGTCCTAAAACAGAAACGTGAGCTTAATTCAGTTTACAATAATTTAGTTCTCATACGCTTCACTCTAAAACTAAACCCTGGGCATATTCATTCCAGGCAAGGCAGATTTTACTTGTTGACTCATCTGTTTCACTTCACGAACTCATTTCTCCCTGACATTTATTGTAAGATACGTATATTTTGACCTACCCAGCTTGTTCATTGCACTGGTCTAGCATCTAATCCAGCATTTTTTCTTGCCTTGCACCCATTGTGCCCATGAAAGGCAGTGGCCAGTGGAATCTTAATTGTGTTCCATAATGAACTGATGAACAATAAAGGAGAAGGACAACATAGGGTATAAAGTAAAGCACTGCAGAGATTCATAATAATCAAACTCCTTCAATTTTCTGGCTTTGTCTTTGGGCTACCAAAACAGGACCTGGAAGTATTCACTGTTCTAAGGAGGTAGCCAGCATTTTTGTTTTCGGAATCCCCTCTTCAGCTGTTGCACAGTCCTTCTTATCACTCTTCCTCTGATACTTGTGATCTTCCACCCCTACCACAGAGCACACCTCCTTTCTACCCCCAGGCTTATCTAATTGCACTAGAAGGTGCTATTTAAAAATAACTTAGGATTTAGTTACAGGTTTACATTTAAGGACCAAGGCCATCCTACAAAATATTGGGGCTGACAGCCTATTTTGTCCAACTTATGGCTACTGTCAAGGAGAGTCAAGACAGAATGTGCCTATGAGCAGCTTCAGGGATGTAGTTTTGTGATATAATTTTCATTTCTCTTTGCGTTTTGACACCCACACTGTTCATTGTTCATCAGTGACTGTCATAATGCAATTTCCAATAAATAATTTTCAGAAGAGGTGACATATTTAGAGCTGTATGCATGTAAGTACTGTTTGCCCAATATAAAATGCTTAAGCTTACCCGGAAATTCAATTTGAACCATGCTGAAAAAGTCTAAATAGTCATATATCTAGCTTTTAAACTTGTAGGTATGTATTTTTTTCATTTCAAAGCAATTGAATTTACTTGGACCTGTCTGACATGAAATAACCAAAAGAAATTTCCAGTCCATTCAGACAGTAGTAGTAGCTAAATGTATAGTTCTTACAGGAAAACCTGTTGCCATTTTGGTGCCTTTGGAAGCTACTCTGAACTCACGTGAGGATGCCAAAGTCTCATGGACTGTGATATGAACACAAATTATGCGACTATTGCTCGCTACAGATATTCTACTCAGATCAGGTGCTAATGACTGCGGGTTGTGGTGTGGCATCATGAGGTGGACCTCCTTGTGGCGCACTTCTGTTCTGACCGGTTACTGGTGTGGTTTCTTTTTTTGTCATTTGATCTTTCTCTCTCCACTTGAGAGGCCAGAGCCTTTCTTTGCCTCCTGACAGGAATCTCCCATTTTTGTTTTAAACTAGCAAAAGTTCAGTATCATTTAGATACATAAAATTTATATAAAAATACCAACCAAACTTTTGTCCTTATTTATTGAATTTTATTACACACAAAATAATTGACCAAATAGGAGCATGGTGAGGGGAAAAGATGGTTCATTATAAACAATAATCAGGGATTAACAACATATTCTTATCTCTCTATATATAAAGCAATAAGATGTCCGTCGTCCATTACCTTGCCTGGTATAATGTCATCTGGCGTCCACAAAAGGGCAAGAATGTCTGATGAACAAATGCAAGTAGGCAGCATAAGAAAGTAAACCGTGTAGCATGCTTTCGTATATCTGGGCATCACACCATCCACAACAGGGCTGAAATGCTCGACAAAAAAAAATCAATAATAAGCACAAAGAAAAAAGGATGTAAAGGTTGGCAAATGACTATTTTGTACCATTAAGTCAGTTTTGAGAAATTTCAGTATGCCTTTGGAATAAACATATTGTTAATATTGGTAACATAAGTAGACTTAATCAGGGTTTTGTGGCCTTCTATGTGGTTGGGTAGAAATGTTAACTTTGGGAAAGTTGACTTCCAATAGTGCACTAAAATATTTGCAAAAAATATTAATAGCAAACCGCAACAAAATCCTTTGTCAGTTAACACAAAAGAAATGGACTGTCCATCAGTATTGCTGAGAAATGTATTTTTCAATAGACGGCAAGAGGATAAAAAAAAATTTCTTGCAGAGCTTTATAAGTGGAAAAATGAAGAATTCAGTAGATAGCAACATTATGCCTAACCTTTTTTTTCTGTGAACCTATTTAAAGTTAAGAAGAGCTGAAGAAAAAAAATCCCTTGAATTTCAGCTAGGTGATGTATTTTTGCTTTCATGAAGCTTGATTTTATATTCTCTTTTGAATATAGGAGAGAAACAGTGAATATCTAGTGAGAAATAGTTTTGGCAAAGCTACAGTATTTAGTATTCTATTTTCACCACAGTCCTAAAAGTTATTATTTGTTTGAAAAAATGCATTAAACAAAAGTCACAACTATTTAAACCAGATTTACTTTTCCAGTTCCAGAGTCATCGTGAGACTCCCAAATGGGAGTTACTTTGGAAATCTATGTGGAGTGACAAGGGACCTGATCAGAGTGACACTAAGCACTACCATTTGAACTGGGTGTAGAATGGGGACCTGATTAGGGACACACAAGAGGATATCTAAGCTGGGAGAAGGAAAAAGCTGACCAGGCTTATATGAAAACTTCTATATTTGATCCAGAGGGAATGAGGAACTGAGGATATGATATGAATCACACAGGAAAATATTCAAACTGGGGAACAGAACTACACAACAGAACAGGGTTTGGAGCTGACTAGATTTATATAAGGCTTCTTTGTTTGAAAGGAGTTGAGGGTAATCAGGATCACACAGGGGAATAATTGAACTGGGGAACAAATCAGAACCATTTTGGGAGAGGGGGTTCTGATCAGACTTAGCTGAGGCTTCTGTGTTTGAACTGGAAGGACTGGTGAAATGACCAGATTTACACTGGAGAATGTTGAAACTAGGGAACTGATCAGAGCCACACAAGACATTAGCATCACGTGTCCAAATTGAGGAAAAGGGGACATGATCAGAGACACACAAGGCAATGACATTTTAACTTGGTGTAAAGTGGGATCTGATTAGAGTCACATAAGTGGAGGTCAAAACTGAGTGAAGGAGTGAGCTGACCAGACTTATGTTCTTCTTATGTTCTTTCGTGTTCAAACTGGAAGGAGTGGGGACATGATAAGAATCACACAGGAGAATGTTCACACTAGGCAACTGATCAGAGCCACTCAAGAGGAAGTCCAAACTGGGAAACGGGATATTTACCAGACATATATAAGGTTTCTGTGTTTGAAACAGAAGGAGTGGTGAAGTTATCAGACTTACACAGGAGAATGTTGAAACTGGAGAAATGATCAGTACCTCACAAGGGATTAGTATCTTATCATTGTCACACATGGGAATGCCTAAACTGGGGAACAGGAGACCTGATCAGAGTCACTTTGGGGATTAAGGTCTCATCTGAACTGACAGAGGCCTGTATCAGAGTCACAGAACAGAATGACCAAACCAGAAGGAATAGAGTGATTAGAAGCATACAGAAGAATGTACAAAATGGGCAACTAATCACAATTACACAGAGCAGTAACATTAGAATTAGGTATGGAGTGGGCCTGAAGCACATAAAGTCAGCACAGAAACTGGATGGAGAATGTTCTGCTAAGAAATATCAGATGTCATTATCTATTCTGGGTGGAGAGAATGCCTGTTATACTCAGAGCCACACAGTAAAGTGTGTACAGTTGATGTAGGAGTGACATACTTATCACATAAAACATCAGTGTGTGTAACAGGAGGGCAGATAGTCTGGCTAGAGTAACAATGGAAGTTAGTGTTCAGTCTGGGGATAGAGAAAGTCCAGAGTTTCATAAGGAGTTAGTATATGAAATGGCAGGAGAAAAATCTAATGAAGGTCACTTAAAGTATCAGAGTCTGAAATGAGTAGAGGAGTGACCTGCTTAAAGTCACATACATAGGAGCATGTCTGAAATGGGTGGAGATCACACTGGAATTCAGCATCTTATCAAGGAAAAGGAGGCCCTTCTTAGAATCATATGGGTAATCAATGTTCCAACTATGAAAACAGGAAACATGCAGAATGAGACACAATCATTGCACACACAAGGAGTAACACAGAGTCACATAAGATGTCAGTGTCTAAACTGAAAGGGCACGTAAAGATCTGAGTTATTGGTAACCAGTGATTGAAAAGGGAAGGGGACCTTCTCAGAAACACATAAAATAGATTCCAAACTGGGAGGGGAGGTGATCTCATTGAAGTCAATATGTGACCTGGGAGGGCAAGGATGAAAAGGAGGGGCCTACTCAGAGTCACAGTAGAAGTTCAGTGGTCAGTCTGTGGGGTGAGTAGACTCAGTGTAATGCAAGGAGTGGTTGAAGTCAGAAAATTTGTTGTAAGCCACCTTAAGCTTCAGCGTCCACAACAGATAGGGAGAGACCTGATCTTAGTCACATGAAACTCAGAGAAGAGGTCACTCAGAGTTACATCTGTCAGGCATATTGGTTTTTGATCTCTGGACTGGTCAGAGCAACTGCAGAGAGTAACATAAGATATCAGAGTCAAAACTGGTATGGGACCAGCTATCGGATGTCAGTGGTTGAACTGGAAAGTGGGGGTGCCCATGAAGAGGCATGTTGGACACTAATTCCCACACTGTGAGGAAAGAGGGGAGGGGCCCCGATCAGGGTCACACTGGAGTTTAGTGTCCCAAATGGGACTGCTTACAATCACAGTGGAAGTCTGTGTTGAAAAGAGCATAAGCACAGAAAGATTTAAGGAATCATTATTATGACACGTTATTACTATTTTAGCATACTTGCTCCCAATATATAAACTTTTCAATAAATACATATTTTACCATTGTTTAATGTTAACCTAAAATAAGCTGTTTAAAAAATATTTTTTGATTTGTTATTATTTAAAGACATAGTCTGGTCAGTCTTCTGCTGTACCATGGCACAATGCACCAATGCTGTGCAGTAAGCTACAGACTGAGCTATGTTATGTGAAGTCCCTTGGTGGGCATTCCTGCTTTTCAAGTCTTTTACATTGTCACCCCTCTGACTCTGTGCATTCTAATAAATCGTTGATGCTGATATTGGTTGTCACCCATGGTGCATTTCTGCAAAGAGTGCAGGAAATCTAAAGCTAGATTACAGATAGCAAGCCCATGCTCAAGTTTAAGTGAGTAAATGTCAGAGCAGAAGAGTTAAAGGTGCCCAGGCTCCTCCTACAACTACAGCAAACCTAACCTGGGCTCATGTCAGCAAGGGGCAACCTCCCTTATATAGAAACTATGGACTTCATCTAGCCAGAGATTCTGTGACTTCACTTTATTTAACAGAATTTTGGATCTTCTCCAGCATTTGAGCCAGTTTTATTGGAAACAGGAAAAGAAAATGCTAGATGCAGCCAATCCAAAGTTCCCTGTACAATATGGGAGCTGTTATATTGCCCTTAAGTTAGCATGGTAAGTATGCCACTGCATTTGATCAAGATTTGCCCTGAAGTATGAAGGAGGGAAAAAAAGTTAAGTTCAAAACAAAATAATCTTGAACTCAGCACAATTTTAAAAGGAAACACAGTTAGATTTTGATATGTTGCTTTTCGGAAGTAGCTTAAGGCTTGTAAAAGAGAAAAACGAAAGGTCTATCTTGAAGATCTGTCTCTTTTTTCAACCCCCAACCACCCCCACCCCCCACTTTCATTTAAACTTCAAGGCAACAGTAAAGGAAAACATGTCCTCTGCTGGGAGCAGAGTCTTGGGAGGCCTGCGCCTGACAGAGATGAGGCCGTGCATAATGATCGTAGATCAGTATAACACACTTGAGGTTTTTCTATCAGGCACTTGTGCAGCCACCCACATTTTCTCCTGCCTGCTTAGCTTAACTGTCGCCTGGGGGCCTCACCTGATTCTAGCCAACTGAGATGATGGCTGACAGCTGCCTGCATAATAAATATCCATCACACCTCTGTGTGGGAAATCCATTTCTTAGAAATGGTTAGTGAATTCCAAAGTTTGAATGCACAAAATAACTTTTCAAGGTAGGATGGTCTTTTTATTATCATAAGACAGCTGAACAGCAATGGACGTGAAATCTCAATAAAATGTATAATAAAATGTGACATATCCATGATAGTTGAATAGTTGTTACATCTTTCCTTTCCATTTTCCTTTATGCTCTTCTGCGTACTGCAAGTTAGAGACCCCAGAAAAGATAATACCGAGGTACTTTTGATTGGGAAGAGCATTTTATTAACTCATATTTGCATCTTCTTTGCTAGATTGAGGTCATTGCTGCCTACGGCTTAGAGGCATGAGCATGGTGGACTTCATGGTCTGATTTCTTTATGTTTTATAAAAATTAAGTTGGAATGGTGAAGAAGCCCAGGGTTGCTGACCTGTTCAGGGAAGACAGCCAAAGTATATGTCTCTCGGAGACTTTGCTGGAAAAGTTCACATTGGAGGCAACTGACTTGTGAGGACATTTGAACCTGAGGGTTGCTTAAAATGTAGGAATTTAAAATGTGCATTAGCTGAAGAAAAACATAAACAGAATATCCGAGAAAGCAATTACTGAACACACATATCTTTTTAAAAATAATTGTTTTATTGTGTTTCAAGTTTCATTACAGATTAGTAAGATATACACCACAGTGTTTAACTCAACTTAAAAAACCCTTTTCCTACCCAATTGGGGTACAATGTAAGAGAAACATTTAACACAAAGTTATCACTCAAATATACTAAAATAAGCAAAAGTTCTGCAATGGTTCGATAAGTTAATTGACAACAACAATGATACGTGCCAGCCAGATTCTTAAAAAGTCCTTTCCTTTTAAGGTTAATGTGATTATTTTTAATTTTAAGTAAAATAGGGCATCTTTTACACTTTGTTATATGGTAATTAACTTAGGATTGCTGAGCAAGGTAAGACAGAAGCAAGGAGTTGTTATAGATTGTTAATCAAGCTGCCTTGCTCCATTAGAAAATCTCCAAACATGTTTACTTTTCAAGTTATTGAATTAAATATAGTATCCTGAAATTATACCGATCCTTTTGATGATTGTCCATTTTCCCTTAATAATAGGAACAACCAGGAACCAGATCTACACTAATGCCTTGGCACCAGGTGTTTATTTTTTCCATAAAGGCAGCATTAGTTAAACATTAATTACATAAAGTATAAGAAACAGAAATCATATACTTGTCAAGAAATTACCATCTGTCCATCCATCCATTCATCCATCCTGAATCTGCGTATTGATTAAGACGCTTCGGGGAGTCTGAGCCTATGATCCTGGGATACTGATTTTCTATTTAGCTGATTTTAATACTCCTGTTTTGCTTTTATGTTTTTTTTTCCTTGACACTTTTTTAAAGGTGTACATTATTCCCATTTCTTTAAGCATCCGCATACTTTAATCAGGCTCAGCTGCAGCTGCAACTTATATGTGGAACTTTGTCAGCGATACAGTACTCTTGTCATTCCACTTCATTCAAGAAGTGACAAAAAATGACCCTAAGAACCAAAGTGAGTGTTTCAAACAGATTCCAGACCAACAATAGTATAACTTCTGTCTGGCAACCTGCATGATGCAACCCGTATGTAGCTATGATGGCACCTCAGTAGGTCATTAGAAAAATGTAGACAACAACAGGTTATTCAAGAGAACAAAGTTTGCCAGTCCAATTCACTTAATTCCTCCAAAATCACATAAAGTCTGTTTTTTTGCACACACACACTATTGTCACTATTTGAAAATGCTATGCCATTTGAACATGAGTTGTCATTTGAACATGTTTTTTTTTTCCACCTTGCCTATACTCCACATTATGTTGCATGCTACTGAAAAAGCAGACAGACTTCTTCTTTTTGGGTGCATACACCATCAGCATGGCACTGTCAGATCTAAACACTAGCATGGTGAATTGCTCGCGTACTGAAGTGACTTTAGCTGCAGATGGAAGTCCCATTTTATTTTATGGTGCCAAGCAGAGTTATGCTGTGGTGCAGCAGTCTATTAGCCAGCTCTGAAGAAGCTGTCTGTTGTTACGGTCCTGCCTTTGTTCAGTCTGATAGCGGTCACGGGACATTGTATCTTGGATTGCCAGTATAACAAACAGTTCTGAGCAGAATCAAGCCCAGTACCAACTGTGGTCATCGCTGCTCTTGTGAAAAGAATGGAGATAAATGCCATCAACTCAGAGAGGGAGAGGCAAGTTCATTGTACCACGTGAACGTCACTGACAAAATAAAACTGAGTAATAAAAAAAGAAGCGCTAACTTTTACAAGTAGTCAAAATTTACACTCGGTGTTACAGACTCAAATCAATTGTATGTTATTTTTATTTTATAATAATAGTAATAATAATAATAATAATAGCAGCTCACTACTCAAAACGCATAGCGCAGAGACTTGAACTGACAACCTTTTGGTTATAAGGCACCAGTTCTTACCTTTGCACCAGCCAAGAATACGCATTAGCTTTCTGTTGATTGACATTTGAGCTTGGGTTTGTAACTCATTGACAATAACATGTAAATTGAATGTTTTTTTTTTTCAACTTTCATTGTATATTTGAATAAAAGTGCACGTGTTTATTTGATATTTGGACTAAAGTCTTTACACATTATACACTTCATGCCATTATTAGTATAACATGGAAGAATTTTCTGCTTTAGGTATGTGTTCAGCATTTCTTGAATTTCTCACATTTCCTTTCATCCTACACTTACCCAGATCTTTGTAGCACAGAACACACATGAAATGCATGTATTCCAAATAATGATATACTGTATTATTTACCCTGTACAACTGTAGGCACCTCACTTCACACACAGATAAGGAGCCTTGGCTTGAGCTGGAAGAATTTTTTTGCCCAAATTGTGCTCTGTCAAGGTGGGGAATGGGATAGCAGGCTGCTTGGTGCTTGTACTGATCAACACATTTGCAAAACAAAAGACGCTGATGGAGAGGTGCGAAGGGATTTAAGTTAGGCTGGGATTACAAGTTTTTTCGTAGGCTTCAGGGATTCTAGTGTTAAAATTGTTTTTAAAAAAAGTCTTCTTATGTATACTGAAGGGCTGGTTCAAATGGCCCCATTGTAAAGATTTTATATCTCGTTTGAAGTAGGAAATTTCACTACTGTACAAATCTGCTTTCCCTTGTCTGTTTAGTTTCACATGAGGCTGACAGCCACAATGCTACTCTAGCTAGAACAGCAGTACTTGAACCACTTATGCCAATAGAGTAACGTGTGCTTTCCACTTTAACCACTCTAGATAAACCAGGTTATCAATTTGGTGTTCACTGAATCCTACCATCTTAATGCACACAAAACTACAATAGCAATACTGTATACTGAAACTAATGAGGAAATTGTGTTACTTTTGCATAAAAAAAAAATCTGAGATATAACATTTTCACACCTGCTTAATCCAATTCACGGCCACAGGACTGTCAGAAGAACAGCACCTATTACCTTCCTCTCAGACCCCTGTGCATTATGGAGAATTATCGGGAATTAGGTCTCTCCCAAATAGCCTAAACGTCCTGTATTTGGGATGTGCTTGGAGGAAAAGCCATGCATGCACAGGGATAACATGCAAAATCCAAACAGACATCTATGCATGGGATTCAAACCCAAAATGATGGATCAGTGAAGTGACAGTGCTGTCATATGGCACCTTTTACCACACAAGTATCCTAAACTAAAATTGTTTAGTATTAGATTGTAAAAAATAACGAACTCTCTCTTGTTACCCTAACTATTGATGCTTTCTATTTACAACTACTACAAGGTAATTACTCTTTTTTGAACTTCAGCTGTTTAACAACACCTCAGTTAAAAAGAAATCTCTAAAAACAGCATTTTATTAATTTTGACATAACATAACATTCTCAAAGCTACTTAATCCAGTTCTGCATAAGGGTGACAGGAGTCAATAGCCCATTCTAGCACATGTCAAAAAATAGAATGGAATAGAACAGGGCACATTCATGCACACTACCACACTCACATGGAACAATTTGGCATCATCGACCTGTGTAGTCTAAGGATGCTGGGGGAAAAAATCAGTATCTAGAAAAAGGAAAAAAAAAGAACACTTAGGGGTAAAAAGCAAACTCCATACAGATAATTTTGAAATTTGAACCTATAGTACGTGAGACTGCAGTTTAACCACTATGGCAATGTTTTTTTTTGGTGTTAAACACTGGTTTAGTTAGGTCAGGTAACAGATGCTGTAAATTGCTCTTTTAATTCAGAATTAAAGATATTGGCAATGAAAGTAACATACCTGTAACTGGAAACTCCCTCTGAGGATGTGTGGTGTGTCACTTGGCTTAAACTAAAAACTGACATGAGACTATGAGAAGCCAGACACTGTCTAGTACATTCGGACTTTGCAGTACAGTTTGAAGCCCCTCTCCATCCTTAAGTCTCCTGAGGACAAGTAATGGCTTCCTCTAAACTCGTGCATGGAGTGCATGTTATAGCCTGCCAGGGTGTTTTTAGAGAAAGAGCACACACAAGAGAGAGACAGTGAGAGCATTAGGCCAGAGTGCCAAAACATGGTGGAGAGGATGCTGATTAATGAGCTAGACTTCAACACTAGAGTGTGAGAGCCTGTGGTTGAATCTGGAGGCTGGGTCTCAGATTCCCCTGTCAGGTGAATGGCGGGTCATCCACCTCCTGGATGACCCCTACTATTTGAATGTATGGGGCGGAGGTCGGCTTTTGAGAGGGAATGGAAATCTCCACAGTTTCTCTGCCAGCCCCTTTCTCGCTCTCGCTCTCACCTTCACTTCCCAGCTGTCAAATCACAGCCCAATGTTTACTTTGCCTCTGATCCAGTTAATTGTTATTCTTTGCAAATTGGAGCAGTGTGTGACTCCTCGGTAAGAAGTGGGAGGACAGCAGCCCTTGCAGGACTGGGAGTGAGGCAGGTTTGAGTACTTATTAAGACACAACGTAGTGCTTGGCAAGCAGCGATTTAGCACTTATTATTATTGTGCCGATTTTCAGATGCTGAGGGTGCAGAGTTTGATTCTCAGTACAGAATGGAGATGTGCTAAGTGGTAACTGGGTAGTTGTATGTAGACTGGTGGATAAGGCGTTATCATTATTAGTAGTATTCTTCATTTGGCAGAGGTATCTTTCAGGGTGACTAAAAAAAATAAAACTAATTTATATACTTGGAGAGTGATTGGAAATTATAAAGTTAACTAGCAATAGGAGCAGATATCTAAGGATATCTAAGATACCTTGGAATCAACAGATGGAAAGATTTAGTCATCATATTAGAAGACCCAGCATAGACTTTACTGTAGAATGCCCAGGAGTGGGTATTTGGCCTAGGTCCACAGGACTGTGACTGTTTTTGACTTTGTCTGTTATAACTGATAGTGGACTGTCCAGAGGTTCAGGCTACAAAACAAAGTTTGCTTAGAATGATGACTATATTGCATCTATCCATTTAATAATTAACTTTTTCAGTTTATTGGAAGCAATAGTCTATACTTACAGTGTTAGGGACAATGCAATAAGCCACAATGAACACACTTTCAACACAATTACTCTCACTGCAATATGATACTGGACCAGAAGTCACTTGGACATTAGTGAAATCAGCACCAGACTAGGAGTCAAACTCAAGTCTCATTGCACCGTCTCCTACTCATAAATAAGGACCAAGTGAGCAGATTTACAGTTCATCTGTCTTATTTCACATGAATGCCCCATATTTAGAAAAGTAATTTTCAAACATCCTTGCTGAAAATTCTGAAAAACAATTAAGCAGTACTGTATTATTCATATGCTGTATTAATTTAAAGATATATGGTCATGTGAAAAAGTAAGTACACCCCAAGAAAAGTTTTGACTTTTACAATATATTTGAACAGACAAACAATAGATCAATCTTGTTGAAAACAGTGCCAAACAGTTAAAGGTGATATACTTGAATAAAAACACAAGAAAAATTTGTCTTTTTAATCATTTATTCAAAACAAGTTGCAGGGTACATCGGGAAAAGAATGTTGAGAATGGAACCACTAGGCAAGAGGAAAAGAGAAAGGTCAAAGAGCACGTTTATGGATGTGGTGAGAGAGGACATGAAGGCAGAAAATGATGTAAAAGACAGGGATAGATGGAGACAGATGATCTACTGTGGTGACCCCTAAATGGGAGAAGCCAAGAGAAGCAGAAATTACTTCTTGTAGGGGTTTTGCACACTGGCCCACCAGTCTCTGACAACTGTACCATACAAAATTCCTTCAGTTGCAAGATGTTTGATGGTTTGCTTGCATGTTTCAAATCCTCCCACAACATTTCAATGGGATTAAAATCATGACTTTGACTAGGCCACTCCATAACCCTCCATTTCTTCTTTTTGAGCCATTCCTTGGACGATTTTCTAGTGTGCTTCAGATCATTATCATGTTAAAAGGTTCATTTTCGGTTCAATTTCAGCTTTAGGACGTGCCTTCGATTCTCCACAAGCACACTTTCATGTGATGGAGAGTTCCCAGTTGACTGCAAGCTACCCAGGCCTTGGTCCAGCATGAGGTTCTTCTCCTGAACCGCTGTCTTCTCTTTGCACCTGCCCACTGTTACTGTGGCCAAACAACTCTATCTTCTATATGTTCAATGGCAAAATGTAGTCTTGCTCTAATGTTCTTTTTGGATAGACACACTCTGCATGCATGTCACATTTGTGCAGTCACTATGTGATTCTAGATGCATGCACCTGGACAGCAGCATTTGTAAGCGTTACCTACAGATCCCGTGATGAAATGTACAAGTTCTTGGAGACTTCCCATAATATCAAATGGCCAGCTCTTTGGCTTCATTTGCTGAGCCAGACAGTCTTGGACAAATTAACAATCATTGACACCTACACCACTTGGAGATGATTTTCCTAACAGTGAAATGATTGATTTCAAATAGTGTGGTGATCTTTTTAAATCCCTTGCCAGACTTAAAGTATCCCTAAGAAGTTTTCCTATTTTAGGACATCCTTCTCACTTTACCTACCGTCTCTTTATAGTTTACTCCCCTCCACTGGTTGAGTGGCCCGAAGTTGTTGCTTAGCTTGTTAAGTGTGCGTCAGGCACCTGGGCACTGTGTGAGGTTAGCATTTTGTCCCTGTCTTTGTGCAGTTTACTCCCATTTCCTGAAAAAGTGTGTATTATAGGTTACTGGAAGTTCATAAATGTGTAGGAGTGATCCCTGTGTTGCAATGGTACCGGACTTTGCACCTAAATCTGTTGGGATAGGCTGTGCCCCCAGTGACACTGGAATGGATTAAAGTAGTTTGAGAAAGTGCTTTCACATGTAGAGGTTTTAGGTACTTTATTAGGTACAGATGGTTGTTAACACAATTAGCCTGTTCCTCCAAACAGTCAATCATGGCATTGCAGCTCAGTATTTATCAAATGTAGGCATGCTCAAGTGGTTTAGTTGTTGTTGAAAAGGAATTAGAGTGGGATCTAATAGATTTTGACAGTGATATGAAGTTGTTGGTGGGCACACTGGACATGTGATCATCAAAACTAGATGACTGAAGTTTGTAAAAATAATGCCTGTTTAACTATTTTGATTTCTGCTGCAGCTTGCAGATAGCAAGGCTAGAATTAGGCAAAACCAACATGAATCGATGGATCCTTCCTGCCTTGTGTCATGGACACCAAGCATGGACTGGAGTCCCAGCTGGAATGGTTCATTGCTGTTTACCTGGCCAGTTTAATGGGAGGATAGAAGGAAACCACCACCTGGAACCATTTGCTCCTCCAGTCCAACAGGTGGCAGCAGCTCTCCGGTGGGTCTTCCATATACACTCCTGCAGGGCTTTATGGGAACTGGAGTTTCAGTGGCAGCCCTGCAGGGTCTTGTGAGAACCACCAGAGGGATCTGTGGGGAGGAGCTTTCCTCTTTTTTGGGAGGTTTCACCTGACCTGGAAGTGATTCCTGGATGCAATGTGGCAGCACAGGGAGTACTCCCATGTGCGGTATAAAGATAGCAACTGCTCCTCACTCAAAGAGTCAGAGTGGTATGGAAGAGAACAAAGCTCACTTGGAGGAGAGAAAGGGGAGGAAGGAGATGGAAGACAAAGAGAGGGAAGGTTATTGTTTAGATTTTGTTGAGAGATACCTGTGAGAGGTATTTATGGGAAATAAAATCTTTATTTGAACCCGTGGCCTGTATTTGTATTAGTGTGTTTGGTTGCTTGGGGTTTAGTGGTACCCCCTACTGGTCACACTGGGCTAGTGGTGCTAGTATAATGGTGTGAAGGCTGTTGTCTATTCATACATGGGATTTTTTTTATCAACTAAACATTATTGCTGACCATGTGCTTCTCTCTCTGGCTACACTGCACCCTTTTTCAAAATGACACTTCAAGCAGGGTAGTGTGTCTGATCACATCATCTCAATCTGGCTTCACTAAACATGGTGGTGACTGCTGTTTACTTCAATGTCCTGCACAGATCCGAAGATCTCAAACAGAGCACCATTGGGAGAAGGTGGAACTGAAGAAATCTGTGGCCAAAAAACCTGCGGGAACCAAATGACGCTTTCAGGCCGCAATCATTAAGAAATGTTTGTTTCACCTTGTTGATTCCACACCTTGAAGAATTCTGAAGGCAAAATTGGGGTCTACCAATATTTGTGGCAAACTCACAAATATTCAGTTAACGTTAGGAAGATTACTTCAACACTGATAAAGTGAAAAACAATGCCTTGTTAGTGAAGGATTCTCAATGAAGAGCTCTCATTTGACTAAAGCACTTGTGTAGTTCACCTCAAAATCTATGATAATTTCATTGGAAATAATGGGAATGAAATGATGTTTGAAAGATTGAAGATTGTCCTGCGGTGGGTTGGCACCCTGCCCGGGATTGGTTCCTGCCTTGTGCCCTGTGTTGGCTGGGATTGGCTCCAGCAGACCCCTGTGACCCTGTGTTTGGATTCAGCGGGTTGGAAAATGGATGGATGGATGGATCGAAGATTGAAGATGGTGCAGTATATTGTATAGTAACAATGTTAACGTACTGTACTGGTCAAACCTTTAGGGGTTTGAACTTATGGAATCCTGCAGTGGGCTGGTGCCCTGCCCAGGGTTTGTTTCCTGCCTTGCGCCCTGTGTTGGCTGGGCTTGGCTCCAGCAGACCCCCGTGACCCTGTAGTTAGGATATAGCAGGTTGGATAATGGATGGATCTTATGGAATCCCTGGATTCAGAAGCACTCTGGCTTTAAAGCTGTTCTCTCCAGATCTTTCAAGTCTGATTGAGTGATATACATGAGCCGCCGAGCACAAAGACAGACTCACATACCCGTTTTTATTAATCTGTCAATTTTTATTTCATTTGTTGTCTTATACAGTAAGTGCTTCTGTAAAGCATACGTAACCATATTATGGTTCAAGAAGATCAAAACAAAATAAAAAAGAAACTTCTCAACAGTTAAAGGAAATGAAGAGCAATAATACATTAATAAAGAAAGAAGCTTCAGAAACTAGAAAAATAGATGCAAATAAAGGAAGACTGACACTTGAATTGATTTGTAGACAGTCTTCTATATGGTTGTGAAGGAAGAAGAAAGAAACCTGACCACGATCCATGAACGATTTTCCGAGATAAGGTGCCACAGCTTAGAAAGCCAAAGCTCCCGAGTAGCTAACAAGTCTGTCTTTGGTCAAGTAGAATAGTGGCAGAGATTTTATGGTGTAAGCAGGATAAACGTGTTCTCATGATTGTTAGATTTTTATAAGTGAATTTGAAGGCGCTGAAGACAGATCTGTAGTGGACACAGAAAACTTCCTCAATGTCAGCCTGCATGGGGATCTACAGTATACAATTGAGATTTTTGGTGTCAGAACTTTGGCAGAACCATTTAGGATGGCAAAGTCTCATTCAGCAACTGTCTCCATGTGGTATAGCAGTTGGAAGCTAATTATCTTAAAAGCTAGAAGCCTTTGTTTAAACGACTTTTAGTTTATATAAAGCCATATTTCTAGTAATAGGAAGCAGAAGGCTAGTTTCTTTTGGCAAAATGCCCCAAAACCCATCCAGCATTTAAGACGTGTCCTCTGCAAATTCAGATTAGGTCCATTCTACTGTATGCAAGCATTAACGGTACATTTGTGCTTTCCGCACGTCATAAAAGGTGCTGATCTTAAAACCCTGGCTACAGTTCAAAAATCTAGCAACATCTGGAACATGGAATGCATAAGCCATTTGCCAGCAGCAGCAGTCAAGCGGCTTTAAATGTTTTTGAGGTATTGATGAGTGAGAAAAAGTCCCTATAAAATTATAAAACTGCTTCCTGAAAGACTAACAGTAAAAATCCATGAATTCAGGATTGCAGTAGTAAATAAAAGATCTGTCACCGAGTCCAAGGTGCTCCATTTAAGAGATGATTTATCTACATATACACTGCGCGTTGTCAGATTTCAAAGGGTGTGGAGCTGTGCGGCTCCAATTCCTACTAGTCAGGTGCATATCCACAATTAGTCCTTAATATTTCAGGGTCATCCAGTGGAAAAAAAATCAAGCCAGTTGTAATGTGCATGGCATGGTGGTGCTGCAGATGATGCTGATACCTCACAGCTCTAACATCCTGATTTTAATATCAACCTAGGCACTGCCTTGGTGGCATTTTCATGTTCTTGCCAAGTCAGTGGTGGCTGTTCTCCAGGAACTCTGGGTTTACTCCAACATCTCAAAGATATTTGTTCGCTGAAATGGATGGGGTACCCGATGTAGGATTGAAGCTGTTGTGCACCCTTATGACCAGGAATTGGATTAAGTGGGTTTGATAAGGTACTGATGGCTACTTCCAATTTGAGTTAAGGTGCCCTCAAATAGGACACAAACATTATGTTCTGTATAGGAAACTGTCATAGACATATTCACCTCCTTTGCTTAAGGACAGTCAAATGACTTTCTGATCTTACTATTTCCAATGCAGGATCATGAGGAGATGACGTCTATATTAACATCATTGGGCAAAAGGAAGCAATCTGTCCAGGGTGGGACATCAGTTACTCGCAAGGTGCAATTCTACACTAAATATGTACAGAACAATTTCCATCCATCCATCCATCCATTTTCCAACCCGCTGAATCCGAACACAGGGTCACGGGGGTCTGCTGGAGCCAATCCCAGCCAACACAGGGCACAAGGCAGGGAACCAATTCTGGGCAGGGTGCCAACCCACCGCAGACAGAACAATTTAAGTGTGGTAATTTTGCAGATATTTGGGATACGGACAGGAGGCAAAATTCCTGAATAAAACCCAAGCGAGCACAAGGAGACTTTGAAATCTCCACACAAACGGTGACCAGGTCCGGAATGACCTTAAGGTGCTCCATGCTTTGAAGCATCAGTGCCAGACAGTGTGCCGGTGTGCCACTCTATAATTTCCTTGGTGAGTGAATTTTTAGATTCTATCAGAAATGTCTAGCACCTTAAATGGGATGAGATGACAGAAATGCTTGATCTGGCAAAGAACATAAACAAACAGCCTAAATTTGTACCAAGACTCATTTTCTAAACACCTGAACTGCACCAGGGCACCAGACAGTAAATATTTACCTGGTGATCTCATTGCTTGTGCTAGGTGCAGGGCTGACTGTGAGTGAAATTCTCAGTGAAGCTGGAAAATGGGCGAAAAGGAGTATTAAATGGAGGGACTAAGGGTAATACAGGCCAGTCAAATGAATATGCTCTTTGTGGCCATTTAAATTAGATGCTGCCTAAACAGTGTTACCTTCTGAAGGTTCAACTTTGGTGGTCTTTTGACTCTGTTGTTAGAGGCCAAAGCAGAGTTGATCCAATTGACTAGAGGTAAATGAATACTGCACTTCACCATTCTTGAAAGACACACAAAATGAGCCAAAATATGCTAACATAAAACTTAGAAGTAAAGTAACCTACATCATTGATAATTACACCTAGAGAATAATAATAAAAACTTTAAATTACTTTATTTTTTAACAACCTTTGCACTCACCACAGTCTTTTGTGTGACATTAAATATACAGGTATAATATAAACAGTGTAATGCATTTACAGAGAAATATTTACTATAATGTAAATTAGTAAAAAAACAAAGGCCATAGAAGAGGGGAAATCATATTCTGTAGTGCAGCCTAATTAATAAATGAGATAAATAAAAGTTCTTCTTCCTTAAACCTGCCTTGTCCTGTTTAGGGTCATAAGGGATGGGTACCTATCTCGGCTGTACTTGGCACAAGGCAGCAAAGAAAGTATTACAAGTATTACACTTATACACAAACCCACACTAACTAGTTTAATGTTACCAGGTAGCCTAAACTTTATGTTTCTTCAAGAAAACAGAAAGGCAAGGTGAGGATGTGCAGACTCTGCACAGGCATCGACCAGGCCTGGAGTTTAAACCCAATCACCTAGAGCTGTGAGGCAGCACTACTAACCACCACATCACCCAGTACAAAAACAGTATAAACGATTATATTGTCTGTGGTGGGCTGGCGCCCTGCCCAGGGATTTGTTCCTGTCTTGCGCCCTGTGATGGCTGGGATTGGCTCCAGCAGACCCCCGTGATCCTGTGTTAGAATATAGCGGGTTGGATAATGGATGGATGGATGGATGATTATATTGTAGTTGTAGTGAACAAAAGCCAGTAGAAAAGTGAAATGTATTATTTAGAGTACTTATTGTCAGTGCATTTCAGCTAATTTAAATAGTGAAAATTACTCTAAAATAAATAATCGTATTTCAGGTGACCTATTTACTGCGATTTTTTTTCTTTCGAGAGGAAACCGCACCTCAGGGTGGTGAAAGGTTATTGTTGAGGATAGACAGGTTCTGATGGAGAGTGCACAGTTGGACTTCTTTTAAAATGGCCGAATCTCATAATATTGTTTTTTTTTATATTTGAAAATAACATGTAAGAGATATTTTACATTTATGTGCAATCTCAAGATGCACGTCAATGTTTATATCTCTTATATGAAATTAATCGGCAGATTTTTAAGCTTTTATTTTCCAGTGGTTTCCATTGCAAAAACGCCTGGACAGGATAAGTATTTTTTAAAATTTATATAAAATGCTTAACTTTAGAAAACAATTTAGTTTGGCAAATACATTTATAGCAAACTTGAAAAGAAACAGCTTCAACTTAAAAAAATAACAGACTTATCCTTTAACATAGAACAGTTAGGGAATATGCTAATTTCTTGAGTATGTGTAAGAGGAAGAGAAACTAACAAATCACTTAGCACAAGTGATGATCGAAACTGTAACCCTAACTCACTAGGGACAGCACAAAGCAGGACATTACCTATTCAGTCATTGGAATTGTTTACATTTGCCTTTGTTTTCTGATAAAATGGTGCATTACAAATGAGAATATGCAAATAAATTTATGCAATACAATGTACTCTTTGGCAAGCTGTGCATACAACAATTTCATTGTATAACAATCGTGTTGTATTTGAACCTACCAACTGTATTTTATTTTTCACAGTAGGTTTTTAGTTTAAAATTTAGTTGAAAGCAGTTTATACATATACTTATTATTTTAAACTGTTAAAGTATAATACAATGCACAATTTGTTTGTTTTTACTCCCCACAGGCAAGCATTGCCCATCTCCAACTCCCTGAGTGAGAATATATGGCTCCCTTTATGCCAGACCTGAGAGCACTTCTGATGCCACAGCATTGTATGGAGGAAGTATGTCTGGATCAGGCAAAAGTCATCTATAGTATGGGTACTTGCTCTCAGCAGCACCCTCTAATGGAACCCATGGCACACTGCAGGGCTGTCTAATGGAACTACAACTCCCCAGGTTCCCCTGTAGGTATCAGCATGGGAAATCCAAGAAAGCGAGGCTGACAACTAGTGCATTGTGGGAGTATAGTGCCCTTAGTTGTGGGGAACATACAGTATCTATCTATCTATCTATCTATCTATCTATCTATCTATCTATCTATCTATCTATCTATCTATCTATCTATCTATCTATCTATCTATCTATCTATCTATCTATCTATCTATCTATCTATCTATCTATCTACATCTTAATATATAAAGCAGAGTCTATGTTTGTTTGTCCGCCATACAAATCTGCACTGGGCGTCTGATCACCACCAAACTGGGCATGGGGCTGCTTTGTGACCAGGAGGAGGTCATGGGGTATGTTTGGTTGGGAAAAATGTCCTTGGTCAAGCGCAGGACACCTTTTGACCGACACAACGTTCACAAAAAGTCCCCATACTTATCATCGACAAGATGGTCGCACGTTGCAACAGACGTTAGCGGCGGCACTATCTAGCAGCACATTTGGCCTCTGTGCATCCCTCTTTACCAATGTTTCTTTAAATTGCCAAGACATTGCAGAAGTGTACAAGTATGAGAAAGCTGACTGCTTTCATCGCGTGAAAGGGAACTGCCGTACGGATGTAAAACATGAACGACCCAGTGCACGTGACTGGCTTTCCATATTTGTGGTGCTATTTGCTCACTTTCAACTCAAAGTAAGATTTCAGTCTTGGTCTTTCTGACTGACTGGTGCTATTTGTTCGCTTTCCGACGGATTGTAAATAACGTTCATTCATCTTACTCTGGTGCTTATTCTGAACGTAATACCATGTGACGCATTATAATTGTCCTGCTTTTCGCTAATATATCCATGCCACCAAAAAAAACACATGGCATTAGAAAGTCCACTTCCGATGCCACAAAAATGTCTATTTCAAGGCCGTCTCAAACATTGCGCGAGACGTCAAGATGTTTCCATACCAAGAATTCCGTTGATTCCGAATGGTTTACCCTTTGATTTCAAACGTCTACAATTTCCTGTTCAAAAAAGTCTATTTCAAGGCCGTCTCAAACCTTGCGCAAGATGTCAACATGTTTTCATACAAAGAACTCCGGTGATTCAGAATGATTTACCCTTTGATTTCAAAAGCCTACAATTTCCTATTCATTTGGATTTTGCTATGTGAATTACTAAGGCTGAAGGGCAATCACTCCAAGTTAAAGGCATCAATTTGGAAAATCCATGCTTTTCACACGGACAACTCTACGTGGCATGTTCTACAGTGGGCAATCCTCACAGTTTGTTCATTTTTGGAACCCCAAAACAACACAAAAAATATACTGTATCCAAAGCCTCTAAAATAACCACTTATATTACCTCTTACAATAAAATGTTTGTTCAATTTCTATGTTCTGATTCTTTCATTTGGGAAATTCACCAGTTATAGATTCACGGGCAACGCCGGGTACTCCTGCTAGTACAACATATAGAAGAGGCCGCAGGTGAAGCAGATAGATATATGAGTTTACTGGCATGTACTACAAGTCCTGTAATTTCCTGTGCTCAGTCCTACAAGATTTGTGTGAAGAATTCCACATACGTAACACACACACACATTCACACAGGACACACAAATATGTATATAAATAAATAGTAAAATAACAGAAACAGATAAAGGGTTAGGGCCACACCAGCTACTCTACTTAATATTTGGTAAAGAACCCAATTAATAGAAATAGCAAAAAGTGATTATAAATGCTTCTAGTGATGTTTAGGCTTCTCATAGCCTTCTAAACAAGATGTCTTTCCAGGAGGAGATCTTTTCCTTTTAATGTGTCTAGTCAAGAGTGATCTTGGACTTCCTGTGGTGGTGGAACTTGTAGCAGAGAAGCAGGAGGGGGCTGGTGGGCTAAAGATTTGAGACACAAAGTGATATCAGCAGCCTTCTGGGGAGATTTTTCCCCATTCTAGAGCAAACAGAAATTATTTCAAAACATGTGTCACACTTAAATCCTTCCTTGTAAATATTTCAGTTGGACTCAAAACCATGCAACACACCCAATGCTCATGTGCTTGACTATAGTAAATATACAGTATGTACATTGCGACCACTAGGGGGCATTGCGGCACCCCAAACCCCAGACAACTGCAGTACTCAGTGTAACCCCTATCCCAAAGTGTCACTGGTACTTAAGGCCAAATAAGGAATCTGTTAAGACCTTATAATATAGTAATAACTAATTAATATGTGACTAGGTAGCCCCAATATTAAGGAGTTACCATTAATTATAATATTGTGTATGATAAAAGTAATGAATTGGCAACTACTTCGTACAACCATTGACTATTTTTAATAGATCTAATAGATCTGTTGTATAATTACATATGCTTGCTACAGTAAAGGCCCATCCATTCATCTGCTCCAATACTAAATTTAATTAATCCATTTAATGAGTAGCAGGGACCACAACCTATCCCAGCAGCATTGGCATAAAGCAGGCATCAATCCTGGGTTGGCATCCAGGGCGAAAGATCCTATCTGTCTCACAGGTGTCTTATCAGCTGCCAAAATCTTAATGAATAAGATTGTCATCCACAGAAATTCCAGAATTCACCATCATATCATTAACAGAAAATTCAGAAATTATCTCAAGTACATACATTACAGTTTGTGAGAAGGAATTTCATTTGATGTACATCATCTAAGAATATATAACCCCTGATGAGAGGTTTGGACCAAAGTTGGCAGCTCACAACCATTTTTTTGGTCCTTTTTTACACCGAGTAATACACAAGCATGGTGGTGCTCCTCAACTGTCCTCCTTCTGCCATTTTAACATCTGTCCAGATCAGACCAACACAATTGAGAGCCAGGAGTCTGAGAAGTCACATGCAAAAGCTGACACAGGAATACTTCAGTGTGGTGATTTATTCTAAACTAAAAGTGAACTCCATTTACTCAAGGGCATAAAAGGGATTTAGAGGAATGCAATAATGGCAATTTAAAATAGTACTCACGAAAAAATAAATACATGCAAACTTGTGAAGTGTAAGCCAAGATAAAGTAAGCCCTCAGAAACCTACAGAAGAAATGCCTGGAACGCTTAGCAAACCACTGAATGTGTTAAAGTAGCTCGCATTTATCTGACGGAGGGGGACAATATTACAACCTATGGACACACTTGACACACGGCTGGCATTAATAATCTGGCTCCATCTGATTAAGTGACTTTGACCTGCTGTTATTTGGTGTATATTAATGAAGTACTGTGGTGAAAGTCTCTCAACTGCTCAAAGTCCACCCTCTATCAACAGCTTTATTCCTACTCTACACAGGACGTTAAATTAAATGAGGCCTTGTTCTTATTTTCTTAAAATAGCAAAATGTGTATTAGAGTCTGCTTGTATTCATAAGACTTAAATAGCTGATGAGAAACACTCCTAAATCAAACATTTAATATAAAGCTAAACTTCCTTCTGTATTTCACACAACATTTGATGCTTAGTAAGAACTTTTCATTCCGCTTCATTTATTAAATGTTCACAGATATACTTGCAGACCTTCTTATGAGGCACTGAATTCAGATTCACCAAAGCGGTCTGTGAATGAAACTTGATTGCATCTGTGTGCATACAAGTATATGTTAATATTGCACAAAACCTGTCCATATGTTTTGCAATTAAATAACAAACTTTAAATGCCATATAAGAATAGGTTTAGTAATCATTGAAATAAGAATTAAAATAGAAATTTGAAAAGGAGAAAAGAAAGAGAAAAAACCATGTGCTCTTCCACAGAATCAATTTGATTATGTCAGACTCTATTAAATTGTAGTTATGAAAAGGATTAAATTGCCTAGTAAATTTGTGTGTCATCTGTTAAAATTAATATCCTTAAAGAAAAGGACAACTCCATCTGTTTATCAGTCTTCCGAACTTGGGGTGCAGGAACCAACAACCCAAAATGAATGCCGATTTGTTGTAGTTTTGTGAATCAACCTAACAACACATCTTCAGGCTGTCAGACAAAGATGGTGTATACAGAGATGACTCAAGTGAGCACAGGCGAGAAGTCCGTAAGTAGGGAACGAAACAAGTGATAAGCAGGGAAGCAGTAGATCTGCACAGTGCCAACCAAAAAAGACTGATTTAACTCAACAATATATGGAGTATTCTAGTTCCAGTTTACAGTGGATTCAAGAAGTATTCAGACTCAGGACTGGATCTACTATGAAACTAATGAAGCTTAAGCTTCAGGGCCCCTATTCCTGAAGAGTCCCTAGAAATGACTACCTACGTTGCTTTAAAGGTGGGTGTCAACTGTATGCGAAAAAGTTTTTAAATAATAATGATAGTAATAATATAGTGTAATTCAATACAAAATAATATCCATCCATCCAGTTTCCAACCTGCTGAATCCGAACACAGGGTCACGGGGGTCTGCTGGAGCCAATCCCAGCCAACACAGGGCAGGAACCAATCCCGGGCAGGGTGCCAACCCACTGCAGGACACACACAAACACACCAAGCACACACTAGGGCCAATTCAGAATCGCCAATCCACCTAACCTGCATGTCTTTGGACTGTGGGAGGAAACCCATGCAGACACGGGGAGAACACGCAAACTCCACGCAGGGAGGACCTGGGAAGTGAACCCAGGTCCCCAGGTCTCCCAACTGCGAGGCAGCACCGCTACCCACTGCGCCACTGTGCCGCCCTCAAAATAATATTTAAAATAAAAATGAAAAGGTCATTAAAGTACTGAGTAGGCTAGCCGTAAATGAAAACATGTTCAAATTAAGGCTGTTTCATTCTAAACATATTCTAAATGTATGAGGATAAAGGTGCCCCCATAATAGATTCAAAAATGTTAGTCACCCACTGTTCAGACTCCTTGATTTTCTGAACACTTTACTGTGTTGTAGATTTATTATTAAATGGATACATTTTCAATTTTTAGTCATCAAGAACTTGGTTGAAGTCCACTTGTAGCAAACTGACTTGATTGGACACCTGTGTATATTAGGTCCCACAATTCACACTGCAGGTCAGAACAAAAACCAGGCCGTGAAGTCCAAGGAACTCTCAATAACTGAAAAACTTCTGCGATATGACTGTGGTGAAGCATAAACCAACACAAGGGTATAAAACCATTTTTAATGCTTTAAATGTCTCCATGAGTACGTTGAACTCAATTATTGAAAAATGGAAGATGTTTGGAACTTCCTACAGCTGGCCATTTGGCCAAACTGAGTAAACTGTCAAGAAAGGCCTTGCTCTGGGAGGTGACCAAGAATCTGAAGGTTAGAATTTAAGAAGACTTTCTGACAGGTTCTGCCATCTCAGCAGTGCTCTATCCATCAGGTGTTTATGGTAGCTAGATAGAAGATACTCTTGAGTAAATGGCTTAATAGAGACCACTTGGAGTTTGATTCTGGTCTGATGAGACAAAAACTGAACTGTCCAGGGAGAGCCCCAAGCACTATGTCTGGCAAAAACCAGGGACTGCTCATTACGTGCCTAATACCATCTATACAGTGAAGCATGGTTGTGGCAGCATCATGCTATCGGGATGCTTCTCAGTGGTACGGACAGGGGGACTTGTTAGAATTAAGGGAAGGATTAATTCAGCCAAATACAAACAGGTCATAGAAGAAAACCTGCACAAGAGTGTATGTGATTTCAGATTGGGGTGATGGTTCACCTTTTAGCACGACAATCACCAAAGCATACAGTCAAGACAACACTGGAGTGGATCCTGGACAAGTCTCTGACTGTTCCTGCCAAAGTCCAGAATTAAACCCCTGATAACATCTGAGGAGAGACCTGAAGATGGCAGTTTACATATTCTTACCATCCATTCTAATGGAGCTTAAAAGGATCTGCCAGGAAGAATGGGATAAACTGCTGAAATCCAGTTGTGTGGATTTACCCTAGATGACTCAAAGCTGTACTTGCTGCCAAAGGGGCTTATGCATTCTAATGAACTTAGGGCCTCAATACTTATATGACTGAGTGATTTCAGTTTTTGACTTTAAAAAAATGTCCAAAGCTTTCTGAAAACATATTCATTTTGTCATTATGGCATAAGTGGCAAATGGATCCATTTATAATTAAATCTACATCATGATAAATTATGCAGGAAGGGAAGGGGTCTAAATACTTTCTGAATCCACTGTAAAAAATAACATAGTAAGCAGCCGTGTCTAACTACCACATTCATTAAATGACAACCAAAAGAACCTGACTAGGAGAAAAAACATGTTTAATAGCTGGCGTCACAAATAAGTTGTTCATTCATTGACATCTGAAACATTATGTTCTTTTGAGGCCATGTAATTAATTGCATCAATGATATTTCAGTACAGTCACAATGCCATAGACACCATGGTTTTTTTGATTTTCTGTGCACTATAGAATACAGTGAATGAGAAATACTTTACTTTAGAGTAAGCAGTTGTTAAAATTCTTAATGTTAAAAACATTAAAACTATAAAAAGAAATGCAAAATGACAGTAACAAATTTCAAGAATTTCAAGAATTTCAGAAACAGAAGTCGCACCTTGTTTCTGAAATTTAAAGTGCCACAACGTAAAATCCATGGTTGTACATTTTCACCCTGTAATTCACTCAGATGGACCATAACCGTATTTATTTGTGTTTCTGCGTCTTGTGTTTTCTTCCGCATATGACTGTTTCTCCTGATGTCAAACTGCAGCTTTCCTTTCTTTCCTATTCTTTTACTGTGTTTTCTATCACAAGTATTGTAAATAGTGTTACGAGATTTTAACGGTAAGGAAGAGTGCACATATAAGTAGGAATTTCACAGTATTCTGTACATGTGACCATGGTGACCCTATAAACCTCCATCTAGGATGGCCAGCAATGGAGCATGTCCTAGCATAACATATGACCTATTATTGGCTCTTTTTGTGATGGACTGCAAAGCAATACAGAAACTCAAAAGACCATCATCACGCAGTCATTAACTGATCACTCACCACATTCTCTAACAGATCATGACCTGCCATTGCTATTACTCTTTGGTATTTGATGAGTACTCATATATTTATTCAAACTAACTGGCCATAATTTTCAACAACTACCATAGGTCTATTCATTTTCAAGCAAGTTTAGTGGTTTAATTTAAATTTGCAAATTGGAGGAAATTATTAGGAACAATACTAATACTGGCTAGGGCATACTGTTGGTTTCAAAATTGACTCAGTTCTTCATGACATGGGTTCCACAAGATGTTGGAAGCATTCGTTTGAGATTCTGGTAGATGCCTGCATGACTGCATTACCATATCCCTGGGAAGGCCACTGAAGAACACTGCACTAAGTGAGATGACTTTTATTTTGTGACATGGTGCATTATAATAGTGGGAATGGCCATCAGCTGCGGTGGGTTGGCACCCTGCCCAGGATTGGTTCCTGCCTTGTGCCCTGTGTTGGCTGGGATTGGCTCCAGCAGACCCCCGTGACCCTGTGTTCGGATTCAGCGGGTTGGAAAATGGATGGATGGATGGATGGCCATCAGAAGAAGATAGATAAATTGGCCAGGAAGGGATGCATGTGGTCAGCAACAATACTGAAATAGGCTATGACATTCAAGAGGTGATTAATTGGTTTTAATGGGCCCAAAATGTGCAAAGAAAACATTCCCCATTCCATTACACCACCACCACCAGCCTGGATGGTCGACACAAGGCAGGTTGGGTACATGGATTCATGCTGTTGGCAAAAATTTCTGAATCTACCATCAATGTGGCTCAGCAAAAATCAACATTCATCAGACCAGGCTACATTTTTGCAGTCATCAACTGTCTAGTTTTGGTGAGACTGTGCCCACTGCAGCCTCACCTTTCTATTCTTGGCAGTCAGGAGTGGAACCCAAAATGGTCTTCTGCTGTTGTAGTTTATCCACTTCAAGGTTCTGAGATGCTTTTCTGCTCAACACAGTTGAATGGAGTAGTTATCTAAGATACCGTAGCCTTTCTGTCAGCTCTGAACAGTGTGGCCATTCTTCTCTGACTTCAAGGTATTTCTGTTAGAAGAAGTGCTGCTCATTGGATGTTATTTGCTTTCGCACATTCTGAGTAAACTCTACAGACTGTTGGGTGTAAAAATCACAGGAGATCACTTAGTTACAGAAATACTCAAACCAACCAGTCTGGCACCTGCAATCATGCCACGGTGTAAATCACTGAAATCACATTTTTCACCCATTCTGGTGTTTGATGTGAACATTAACTGGAATTTCCGACTTGAATCTTCCTAAGTGTATTCATTGCATTGCTGCCACATGACTGGCTGATTAGAAAATCACATGGATGAGGAGGTGAATGGGTGTTTCTAAAAATTTACTCAGTGAATGTAGTACCCTAGAATTAAAATAGTATTATTAAAATTCCTTGTTATATACTATTAAATAATTGTAAATGATGCTACATCAGTATTACGCATTCATTCCAGATTTGCACAGATAAATGGACACACATAGCAATGCTATAACTCCACATGACCGAAAAATCTTTAAAAGAAATCGATTGGATTGTTATCAGTATGGAAAGTGAAGTCAGTATGCATGACTTCCCATTACTTTACCAAAAAAAAAAATAAAATAAAATAAAATTCTGAAACAAATTTGTTTTTACCACTATGTTTAACCCTTTCTTAATAAACTCAATGTTATATTTTTAACTGACACAAAAATCAACGTACAAGATCAAGATACAGTACGATTAATCTGCACATGCAGATTATGCATGTAGTTTTCACACCTGAGGTTAAGATTCATGCTAAGGGTCACATTGTAAGACAGAGCCTGACCTTACAACAATGTGGTGTGCTGTCCAGTGCCTTGGCCACCTCATCAAACTACCTGCCAATGTGTCCATCTCTTCATTTCAGCTTCAAAAGACCAATAGTTTTTAATCCTGAAAGAGTTAAATTAGGAAAGAACTGAGAATCTCCCCCACTGCTCAGAAGCAGACATGTATATGCTATAACTAGCTCATTTGCTAAAAAATTTGGAAACTCTCTTTTATATGACACATACAGGTTAACAGCAAATAGGCCTTTGGATAGTGCAGATCGAAAACAAATGATGAGTGTGTCAGTTTTATCTACATGGCAGGATCAGTGAGTAACATGGTTTTAATTAGAGTTTAATAAGATGCATGTGTAAGAAGACATTGTAACTATTTAATTGCTGGTGTAAGTGCTCAATTAAAATATGGTGAGTGTCATTTTCAAATTAGATTAATTATAATGATGGCTAGATTGGTAAAAGGTCAACATTTACTTAGCACCAGACTTAATAATAGGGATTGGTCACATAAGTAAAGTGCACTGTAATTGAGGTCACAAGATGAATAATGGTGACGCAGCTGCACGTTTAACATTTTGCATTCTGGTTGTGATGGTGGCATGGTGGCACAGTGGTCAATGTGTTTGCCTCATAGGTTCAGAGACCTGATGTAGGTTTAGTTTTTGATATGATTAAAGATTGTTATAAGTTTGAATCTGCTCTCTGTTTCCATGTATGTTTTTTAAGTACATTAAGCTTGACTGGCATTCATGAGTGAGTATGCGTACCTGTTAGGGACTGATATACTATTCATGCTGTATGATGTTCCAAAGATATGTTCTAGCTACAGTACATTCAAACTTAAACTGGACAAAACAGGTCCAAAATGGAAACAACGTTGGTTATGTGTGCATTTTATTGTTTTTGGCTTTGGTATTACTGTTTTTAATTTCACTGGGCAAGATTTTGTTTCCTAAACACTTCTGGGTATGTCTTAGGCACTTTGGCCTGCTAATCAGATAAATCACTTTTAAAATTTCCTATCACATACTGTTTTATTGCATTTGCTTATTTTTGTGATTTTCACACATTTTATAAGTATATTATGAAGTTTGGGTCACAAAGGTTCACAGGAGACTGGAAAGGGAGCATATTTCCAAGGAACAAAATCTTTAATGCTTAACTGGCAGGTACAAACACAAAACCTTATTCAGAAGGAGTTTGTCAGAAAAAGCACACAGGGTGTAGATGTCAAATGTGGCTGTCCAGCTCCTGTCTCCAGGTCAAAAGAACACCATGTCCTCCTCATCAAGCAGGTTCAACGGTTCGGAAGCAGCAACTGGAGCAGAGGCAGTGTGGGGGAGAGAGGACAGGAGAGTGAGCTGTTAGATTGACCGGGGCTCGCCCTTTTAAATGTTCTAAGCCTCACGCGAGAAGCATGTTGCCCGGTAAGCCTATAAGTATGCAGCTGATCCCACAAAGGGGACGGGTAAGAGTGTGCTTAAGAAGGAGTTTCTGAATGGCAGTTGTATTTCTTTGCCATAGGTTCACCATTTAACAGAAAGACAGCTCATAGTTAAGAGCATAAGAGCGTGCCACTGGCCAAGAAATGCAGGTGGAAATATGGAGCAGGGGAACTACTGAACTGCACATGAGTGATGATCGCCACCGTTAAGGGCAACCATTATGGGCTACTAACCAGTGAGACTGGTCACAATATATACAGTACAACAACTACAGCTGGAACATCTGTGGAGATCTAAAAGTAATGGCACTGCTACAGTACATGCAGTGCAGTACAAATATACCAAGTATTGCTGTTTCATTTACAAATAGGACAGTCATGCTAAAGTGTCTCATTACATTAAAAAGAACTGGCCTCTCCTTAAACATTTGGGTTCAGGGCAGAAATGTATGCCACATAAACCACTTTTCAAATCCAGAACAGTTTTTCCTTTAAGACAAAACCAATGAAGGTGAAAGTTTTTGATATTGGTTGAATAACTGTTACCAATATTCAGGAAAGCATTTTTATTGGTCCACAAATTAGACACGCTTTCAATAACAAGTGATTCAACTAGTGAGGCTGGAGGACACCACATGGAAGCAATTCAAAGATGTTGCTGAAAATTTTCTTGGCAACTACAGAGCACCATGGTGTAGCAGTCTGGTGCTGCTAAGATTCATACCATCGAAGGGACGGTGATTTATTTATTTATTTTTTTAGTGGAGATTCCCGGGACGCACCCAGCCTTGGCTCGACCCTCACACACTCATAAACAGATACAAAAAGCTACCGGAAATAAAACAGCAAATAAATAATGGATTAACAATAACAAATGAAAACAACGATCCCACCCTAGTTCTCCTTACAGCGATTATACATTAGATACAACAAACCACAAATAAAAACCACACACAGTAAAGTCCATGAAAAAACAGCAACAGATGTAATGTAAAGACGAAGGTAAATAGTCCAGAGATCCACACATTGAAGGGGAATTTAAAAATAGTCCTACTGGTAGTTCCTGAAATGGTGAAGACGGGTTCAGGAGCGCTCCTTTCTTCACAGGATGGCCATGAATCCACTTACAGTCCTCATGTACACAGGCAGACAGCAGACAATCCAGACCCTGACCAAAAAACGATCCAGGACAAAAACGAGACAGCACGGCTATCAGACAAGAACTTTACACACGAACCACAAAAATACTTTTTTTCCTTGGTCTCACCGGCCTCCTTTTAACTGCCGCGCTGACCTCCTTGAACCCAACAGCCCCTGCACCCTCAGAAGAAGACCAATCAGAGTCACTGCAGGGACTGCTGGGAGGTGCAGTTTCAAGCCCCAGTAGCACTGCTACAACGGTACATCCACCTGCAAAACCATGAAGTACAACATGTCGCTAAAGATTCACTTTCTGCATTCGCACTTGGAATTCATCCCTGATCATCTTGGTGTAACTATTGACGAACATGGTGCAACAATTGTAAAGTGATATCAGAGCATGTGGAATCTATTGATGCTGGATGACTATTGTTGGACCCTGAAACAAGAAGTTTAGATGCTGAGTTCAAATGAAAATCAGCATTTTTAGTTTAGTGGAACTAATGGGATTTGTCTACATAACTACAGTAAACACACTGTATATAAATCAATAAATCTGAAAATATATATTGTGTTTAGCTTGAAGCTGCCTATCATCATCACCAAAAATTTTTTCAGGAAACAAAACATTTGGAAATGTATGTTGTCCATAATTTTTCTTTATCAGTATTATTATTCTGTTCAAACTTATTTCGATCGCCAAAGTTTCTCACACAGAAGGACTCAATGGCTGTCTTCTCCACTCCACAATAACTGACCCTTCAAATTTCCTCTGCTGCCGAAGTGCTCTCATAGCAGTCGTTTTCCCGTGACGTTCTCCTCAGACTGTGTCATAAATTGAAGAGAATTTCTACAATTAAGCTAGAAAAAATGGTTGGTCATGCCACCTGACTAAAATAATGACAACATCAGCCTCTTGTAATATAGGCCTAGGTAGGCACATAAAATGAAAACATTAAATAATCAGCATCATGATGTACCCGATTTCCGTAGTGATAACAGATTATGACTTTGACTTTGTAATAATAGGAAATTCATAATGTTCAGCTGGAGAGATACGGGATTTTTGTGTGTGAGTCCTGGTGCTAATCTTTATCAAAATGCATGACATCTGCTTTCGGAGAGCTGATGAGATCTAAATCATAAAATGCCCTTCCGTTTCCTTTTGCTTTCTCCCAATTAAGTTTGACACACTTTTTAACACTTTCAAAATCCATTTCTATACCAATCAAAATCTTTCCACTGATTGCGAAAAGCTTTCTCAGTGCTTCTCATTTGCTCCCACTGTTCTTTGGGTTTGGTGTACACCTAGTTTTCTGTTCTTGCCATTGGTCGATCCGTAGTATGATCATAAATGTTAGCATTTTAACATTAAAGCTCTCTAGTTTAATCCTGTGCAAGGATTTTTTCTTTGTTTCTAGTATTTAGTATTCCTTCTTTTATTAAGCACACATTTATATGGCAGAAGCTAAAAAGAAACCAACACCGACAAATGTGTATAAACATGACAGTTTAACTGGTTCGAGACGAAAGGACTTTCTGATTGCTAATGGCTTCAAATATTCTGTCAAACATGACACACATCAGATGTCACAATCTTTAGGTGAAAAATTACAAAAAACACACATTCACTCTTCTATCCTTCCATTTTTTCAATTGGGTACATTTTCAGTAAGCTCCCAAATCTCTGCAAAACAGTAAATGTTCAAATTTTCTCTTAAACATTATAAATCTAATTGACCAAGGGATTGGTGCGATGTGGCATCTCAATATATTTTTTGCAGAATATGACACATGTCCATTCTGTACATTACCCCCCTGTCAGATTTTTTATAGATCTTTTTAAGTGTGTTTTCTATCTAGTGCATTTCATGAAGTCTCCCTCAATTACAGAATACAAATCGTCTATCTTTACGGTGGTGCAAGCTGTCAGATTTCTAACAGGCTGTTTAAAAGCTTGTGCTCTGGTCATCTGAGGATGGTATCCTCTTGGTCCTCTGGTCCTAAGCCGAACAATCAATAAACAGGCAGGTTTTCTTTTTCTCAAAGTGGTCAGAAAAGAACTTCCCTTCTTGCTTTCTGTCCCCCTCGTTTTATAGCTAATTGTGTTATGTGACTGAAAAAGGCAGACTTTAAATTGCTAGAGGTAGCCTCACTGGGCCAAGCAGATTCAGGAGGACTTCTGGTTGCCTTCTGGGGTGTGTCCTTCCTGAGAAACTTCCGGTCCTCATCTGAGAAAAGAGAACAACACATTTTGAGTGCCCATGATTTTCTCTGTGCTCATGTCTCATTTCTCATTGTGATAAGAATTACTGGAATAAATCAGTACTTGAAAAATGTCCAGATGTCACTAGAAATTAGGCCACTTCACTGACTTATATTATCAAAACAATAAAAAGTAATGTTTTGCTTATTAAATCATTTGAGGTAAATGCTATGCTATCCGTCAGTCCGTTACCTAAACCTGCTTACTTCAAACAAGACCATTGGAGCTGAGAGCCATTCTTGACAGATTCCAGTACACGACAGGGTCCAACCCTGGAAGGAGTGCCAGTAAATATCAAGTCAGGAAGTTCATATTCCTTACAGTCAATGGAAAGATTTTGAAAGTTTTTGAAGGTAAGGATATATGTTTTATCATAACACTGCCATAGAGTTATTTGCCCCATATACTTAATTTGTTCATCAAAGCTGTATTTAGGATTTTTATCAACCGCCACTTCTCTCTGAGCAGCTTAAAAAAGGCACACCAATGGGACACATGTCCAAATGTGAAACAGCAGGCTTAAAACTTAAATAATATGTTCACTTTGAAGCTGAGATGTTCCTGCAAATTTATTCACATATTTGAAAACTGCTTGCACAAAGCATTTTCTGAAGGATATATTCCATTTTTGTGTGATTCTATCATTATTATAAGAAGTCTGGTTTTACACATCACTTCTCTCTTTTTTTTAACTGTACAGTTGCTTTTTTGTCCTGGACTCTCAAGTTACAAATTTGCTTTAATAATGAACCTAAGTCTATACATCATGTGATTTTTATTTTTCATATTTCGTACAACATTTCAAAAGTGTTATTCTTGCATTCAGAATGATGCACTGCATTTTCACAACTACTATGCGGTAAATCCATTTTTTGATTGTAAGTCATCTTAAAACATTGCCACTGAGAAGAAACCTTATTAAATAATCTATCCATCTGTTGTCTATTGCCTCCTTCTCCAATTCAAGGCACCAGAGGGCACGAGCAGAATTGGGTGCTGATAAGAACCAACTGATTCACACATTGTGAAGCATGCGATTTGCTTGTCAGAGCTCCTGTGATCTACAGAGAGCCTGTGTGGAGTTTGCTAGTTCTTCTTTTGTCATTATTGGTTTTCTCTAAGTGCTTCAGCTTCATCCAAGCACATGTATATTGGAGTAACTGGCGAGACTTTGTTGTCACAGTACTGATGCCTAAATGCATTATGTTATGGGATGCTTAACCACTACACCAAATTGCTTTCCTAATGTCTTCTGCTACCTGAGTGGCCTGCATCTATTCCAAAAACTTACAATATAGGAGTTGCACAAAATTAACATTTCACAGATAGCACTTAATAAAATAACAGACAACTGATTCATTTTTATGTCAATTTTTAATGTAACATTCAGTGGCTCCGGCCCCTAAAATGATTTAAGCAGGTTTGAGAGTGTTATGTCATGTTGTAATTACTGGGTGACTATGAGGTATGCATTATGTAATAGGCAAAATGACTTGTTTATATATATATATATATACAGTATATATTATATATTATATATATATGATTTACAGGTTCTGTTCTGATCATTATGAAGCATTCGTAATAATTAGCAGAGGAAGATGCTATTCAGTTTCCATTTAACTGCAAGACTTAAAAAGATGCAGATCTCAGCCCAGTCAGTTAGCGCTAGAGTCCATGTGGCAATCAGACAGAGTGGATTGAGATAGTGAAGCGGCATTTGTCAGGAACCCAGCCAAATGAGGTCATAAAGATGGAGAGTTAGATGTCACGTTGCCAGAGACAACCCAGTGAGTCACAGTGCATTCAAACAGCAAGTAAGAAAGTTTTTAATTTGTTTTCTTAAAGGGACAGGCCTTCTGTAAAGGAAACCATATGGAATTTTGATGTAAGGGCTCAGGGTGGTGCAGTGGTAGCGCTGCTGCCTCACAGTAAGGAGACCTGGATTCACTTCCCAGGTCCTCCCTGCGTGGAGTTTGCATGTTCTCCCTGTGTCAGCATGGGTTTCCTCCCACAGTCCAAAGACATGCAGGTCAGGTGCATTGGCGATCCTAAATTGTCCCTAGTGTGTGTGTGTGTGTGTGTGTGTGTGTGTGTGTGTGTGCCCTCCGGTGGGCTGGCTCCCTGCCCGGGCTTTGTTCCTGCCTTGCGTCCTGTGCTGGCTGGGATTGGCTCCAGCAAACCCTTGTGACCCTGTGTTAGGATATAGCAGGTAGTATAATGAATGGATGGATGGGCTCAGGGGTACAGAGTCATGTTACTTCACGTGGCACTATAAACCATTATGTTTGGTATTAGAATTAAGATACACCTTATCAAATGATTTGCTTGGTTAACATTAACATATATGGTGTAGACTTCAACTGGGCTCTTGAGTTATTCTAAAATAAAATAAACATATTTGACCCTTTAAATCAGAGGTCCTGAAACTCAGCCATACACCTTTAAAGTGGTTGCAGGTTTTTCAAATTTATTAATTAGAAGTCAATCATTGCTGCTGAAGATATTATTTCTCAAGCAATGTTTTAATGCTTCATTTTAGCAAACTGACTTGCAAAGATTCCCAACCCTTGTTTCTTTCACTCTTAAGCGGTGGCATTCACTAGTTTCAATTTTTCTTATCTTCTTAACTATTGTGGAATATGGCCGGCCATTCATCCCGGCCAATACCCCCAGGCCGCTAGATGGAGCTCTCCTTGCAATGTGGAGATGCCCCGAATTCCAGCAGGGCATCATGGACTATAGAGTTTTAATACACAGCCCTGCTGGATAATGTCGGGGTCACCAGGTGACGCTGCAGGGAGACACAGAGATGTTTATTTTCCGTAATCCCAGTCACATGGTTGGAAGAAATAAAGTGCTTCCGGGCTGATGAAGAAAAGAAGTTTTTACCTGACCCGGAAGTGATAGAAGCCACATGGACTGAGGAACAGAAACACTTCCGGGTCAGGGACTATAAAAGGACCATGGGAAATCCCAGACGGCGAGCTGAGTTGGGAGGCAGGGTGGCTAAGCGTCTGGGAGAGTGGAGGATTGGTTATTGTTATTTGATTATTGATTTGTTATTGAGTACAGTGGAGTGGTGGTGCTTTGTGCACTTTATTATTATAATAAATATTCATCTTTGGACTTTTACCTGGTGTGTGACGTCTGGTCTGAGGGTTCAAGGGGTTGACAGTGCCTCTATCTGTTACACTATCTATCTGCACCTATCTATCTATCTGCAAGGACACTGTTGTTTATCCCCGACTTGGGTCCCCAGTAGACATGACTGAACGGCCAGGGGATAGAGAGAGTGCCATATTTAAATTTAGAGAAGCAGGTCAAAAGGATAGAGAGCTCAGTTTCAGAGTAGCCAGCAAAGAGAATTTACACGTGTAGTAGAGAATAGAAATAAAGTACACACCACTCACTTACCAGAGGCTGAACAAGGAGCCATCATGTCACCAAGACAGATGGGTATGGATGCGTGAGTGTGGGAAGGTTTAAATAGGGTGGACTGCACCTGAGCAGGTGTTGATGTTCAGTGCACGTCAAGACCACGAGTAACGTAAATGAGGAGTGGATGGACAAAAGGGTTCGCAGTATAAAACCATGGGGGTCGTCATTTGACCAGGTCTTTGGGCTTATGTATAAATCTGCGATACTGATTTGCTTAGTTTAGTAGTAAAGATCAGATTCACTTCCCTGATGAGTTTGGGTGGAAGGATTCTGTGTTTATGCTTATTCAATGTTTTTTTTTTTGCCCTTCTGCCTAATTGTTGTCTTTTTTTGATTTTTGATATTTTCAGCCTGTCCTTCATGAACTGTCTTGTAGCAGGACGAAAGAGGAGAAAAAAATATTTTTTTTGTTGTTGTTTTTCTTCACTTTTGATTTGGAGCCACTGTAAATATTATAAATAGCACCTGAAGTAATTTTCTTTTGTTTTGAAAGTGTCTTTGCATTGAACTTCGTAAATATTTTTGCAAGGCAATTGTTTTGTGTATAGTTTAGACACCTATTTTTGAATAGTCTTTTTTCAGTCTGTCTCACTTTCTCCATCCCCTGGTTGCTCGGTCTAGTCTACTGGCACCTCAAGTCAGGAAATGTACAACAGTGTCCTTGGCTGGGGCGTCACAGCTACCACTTAACAATAATGCACAAATGACAAAAGAGCCAGGTGTTCATCGTCTAACTTGGACCCAATTACTTACGTGTAAAAACTGAACGAGTGAGATTAGTAATCCACCCTGGTCCATAATTCATTTGGATAAGAATTACATTTGAATACACAATTAGAGGTCTGAAAATTGAAAGTACACCTTATGAGAAGGATTTAGGAGTCATAGTGAACTTGACACTATCAACTTCTAGATAGAGTTCAGAAGCCATTAAGAAGGCTAACAGAATGTTAGGTTATGTAGCGCCCTGATGTGGGGAGTACAAGTCCAAGGAGGTTCTGCTCTGGCTTTATAACGCACTGGTGAGTCCTCATCTGGAGTACTGTGTGCAGTTTTGGTCTCCAGGCTACAAAAAGGACATAGCAGTGCTAGAAAAGGTCCAGAGAAGAGAAACTATGCTCATTCCAGGGCTACAGGGGATGAATTATGAAGAAAAATTAAAAGACCTGAGCCTTTTTAGTTTAAGAAAAAGAAGATTACGGGGATGTGATTGAAGTGTTTAAAATTATGAAAGGAATTAATACAGCGGATCGAGACTGTTATTTTAAAATGAGTTCATCAAGAACATGCAGGCACAGTTGGAAATTTGTTAAGGGTAAATTTCGTACAAACATTAGGATGTTTTTCTTCACACAGAGAACAATGGACACATAGAAAAATTAGTATAGTAGACAGTAGGACTTTAGGGACTTTCAAAACTAGACGATGATATTTTAGAAGAACTGAGTGGATAGGATTATTGAGCTTTATTGGGTTGAATGGCCTGTTCTTGTCTAGATTGTTTTAATGTTCTAATGATATTCTCTTAAAAATAACAATCTGCATCTTAAAAATTACTTGACTTAATAATATGAAAGCATTAAAGAGTCATACAATTAAATTACAAGCTCTTTTGACACCAAAAACTGTTTTCTAATTAGGCTATTGGAATGGAACAAAAACCTACATCCACTGAAGGAACTTGAGAACCCCAAATATTAAATGATCAGTAATCTACTATATAATAAAACAATGACGTCTGTGTGTCCAATTCCTCTACGCAATCTGATTCATTAGTTTGACTTTAGTGTGATTGGTCAGTTTAGCTTTGGTTATGTGATCAAGTGTAAAATGCACACCAAGGAGAAAAGGTGTTCGAGGCACACTGAGAGCATCATCTTTAAAGACGGCAAGTATCAAATTGAACTTGGAGTGAGAAAGGTGCCTTGAAAATAATGGCAATGTATGAGAAGTAGGCTTTATGGGAACACGTTCGAGAGGAGTGCCAGTGAAGAGACATTAGTAAAGGTGTAAGAAAATAACAGTCTGAGAAGCAGCACTGAGAGAAAGAGCACCAGTGAAGAGACATTCACACACTCAGGAATACAGAGGAAAGGAACTGAAGGTACAAGTGGAGCAAGAGATCACACATATTTTTAATTGTTCTACTGCCTGTCTTTGACTGGCACCATGGCTAGTCACAAAAGAAGTAACAAATAAGGTATGGGATAGACATTTCAGGAGTCTGAAACTTCTGTTTAAAGGAGGGAATGATTAAATTAACTCAATCCAATTATATTCAGTTCCAAAAGGGGGGTTGACTTGCAGGCTATTAACTGCCCTATCTTATATATGCAATCTCTCATTTTTTTATCCTTCCAAATTTAAAATAGAATTGACTGACTGATGCTCCACAGACTTTCAGGTCTCACTTTGAACACCAGAACATTCAAGGCTTTGTGAAAAGCCCATTGCTTCAAACTAACTCTATGAACTTTTTAAAACTTTCAGCGTTCCTCTATCCACTGGTGTGTTTTTGTCTTATAGTTTGCTTGAAATAAATTTTTGAAATCTGCTCTTTCATTTTGAATAGCCCTGTATATAGTGTGTGTGTGTGTGTATAAACAGTACAGTGCAGTATATAAAGGTACTGTATTTATATTAGCAGATCAATAAAGTAATATCTATCTATCTATCTATCTATCTATCTATCTATCTATCTATCTATCTATCTATCTATCTATCTATCTATCTAACATGTGTTTAACTTGTAGAGTATGAAAAAATGCAGAGAAATCACAATTTATTAAATTAACAAAGAATATCAACTCTTCTGCTGCTCTTGACTATACCCAGTCTTTTTCTCTGACATTTGGAGATCATAGGAAAAGATCCCAGCAATTATCACTCATACCCCTTCCCTTTAAAATGCTGGCTAACATACCTCTACCACTGATTGTTTACCCAAGCTGACCTCTCACAAGGGGTGGATATTTAAACACTGTTTGGTGTTTACTTGTTTTGAAACCTCATAGTCACTTCTAGAGTCAGGGAGTAACTAGTCAAGCCTTCATAGTGGCTTACTGAACACAGTGACCTCTGGTGGCCCCTGGCTACATTGCCCCTGTGTGTTTTGTCTTAAATTTACTTACAAACATTCATACTTTGTGTCCTCTCTATCTGTTCCTGAGACTTGAAGCTGCCATCTGGCCATAAATGAGAGTGTGCTGTTGTCTGAAATTAATCTGACACACAAAACATCTGTTTGTCGAGTGCACTTTCAATATCAATATGTTTTATGAAGAGTTAGGGGTTAAAGCTGAATTATGACTGTTAACCAGTTTTGAGGTATTATGCATGAAGAATGCAAGTGAAAAGACCTATTTTAAAATATTCTTTTAAAATAACATAATGACACCAAGGTTATGTAATTTTCTCTCTTCACATCTGATCAGATGATGCAGAATTTTCAACTTATTTATTGTCTTATGAGAACACAAAATACTCTACTTAAATTCTGGTGGACATAGAATAACTTTATTCACAGATAGTGATTTTGGAAGACCAGAGTGCAGGTTAATTTCTGTCCAGTTTATTTTGTTACAATGCATTTCTCTCCTCCTTCCGTGCTGCAGGCATGCTCTCCTTTCACATGGCTGACTGAGGAGAACTCCGGCCTTTTTATATGATGCTAAACGTTTTCTCCATTGCAGCCCTGAGGGGGCTCTTGCAACTCCGTCGTCAGAGTCTGGCATGTACAAGCTGAAATGCTCACGGCTACAGCCTGCGCTTGCACAAATCAGAGCACGAAATGTGTAAAGCGATCTGACAAGCCCTTCACCAAGACATCAGTGCAGCTCATCTGAGAAGTAGACACGGTGTGGCACTTCCTCAGACATAAAGCTCCACATTTCGAATCACAAATTTGTTTCAAATTCACATAGAATATTACAAAAGATTATTCTTTTGTGAAGTGCCTTCACAAAAAGAGAGATATATTTTTTTAATTATATTCTATATCTATGTTAAATATATATATATATATATATATATATATATATATATATATATATATATATATATATATATATATATATATATATATATATATATATATATATTTAAGAAGAACCCCTTAAACTTCAATAGATCTTTAGAATTATTAGCTAAAGATTTGTCAGACATTAAAACTCTATTAGTTCTGCAAAACAAGACATAAACAGTGCACAGTTCTGAAAGACTTGACTTTTGGGATTCAACAGGCAGGCAAAAATGACAAATGGTTTTACTTTCCATAATCTTCAAACATATACTGGATAACAAAACAAACAATGATTAAACCCAATACATTTAAGGGCTTGTTAATGACAGTAGACAAGATCACCAGACACAGTCTGAGCATGTAATATGCCTCAAATGGCTGATATCAGTTAGAAACTGTTAATGTATTCAAACTGAACTCTTCTAATGATCAAACCAATTACTCTGAAATGGCAAAAATTAAAAAAATTGAAATTATGAAAATGTTTGTTTTCATTCTACATGCACAGAAAATAAAGTCCCTTAAGGAGGTGTAAGGTTCAGTAGCCATTAGAATAGAGGAGGAGTGCTGTCTTTTAGTTTTTTCCCCAGTTACAACACCTAGACCTGGTAGACCTACAATGCTTCCCTACTCCTCAGCCCCACAGAAGTAAGCCAGCAGAAATAAATCAAAAAGCTCCTCAATAGAATAAAGAACCTAATATGTAAATATACAGGGGATTCAGGAAGTCTTCAGATCCATACACTTTCTATATAGTAGTTTTTTAAATAGATGAATTTGCCATTTTTGCCCATCGGTATACACTCGACAACTCATAATGACAAATTGAAAACTTCTTTTCAGAAAGGTTTGCAAATTTATTAAAAATTAAAAACTTAAATCTCTCATTCATATAAATATTCAGATCTTTAATTCAGTACATTATAGAAGCCCCTTTAGCAGCAATTTCGGGTTTGAATCTTCTTCGGTAAGTCTCTACAAGCATTGAACACCTGGATTTAGGAAGTTTATCCCATTCTTCTAGCACATCCTCTCAAGGTCAGCTAGACTGGATGGGAAGTGTGTGTAAACTGTCATCTTCAGGTCCCTTCACAGACGTTCTACGAGGTTTAAGTCTGGGCTTTGGCTGGGCCACTGAAAGGCAGAAAGAGACTTGTCCCGAAGGCAATGCAGCGCTGTCTTGGCTATATGGCTCAGACTGTTGCCCCAGTATGAGGTTATGTGTACTTTGGTGTGGGTTTTCTTCAAGGATCTCTCTTTATTTGGCTACATTCTATGACGATGCGAGTTCGCTCCAGGCTCCCATCCGACTGCTAGGAGCTCTTGAACCCGACACCTTCGGTAATGTCACCAGGATGAGCTGACAATTATCTAATGAAGCCAGGGGATAATTCAAAAAGTGCCAAGGTGCTTTTATTTCAAAACAACAAACAAAACAGTGTCAAAATAAATAAATCCATAACAACAGTGCAAAGTGGGGATAAAAACAATAAATAAATCCTTAAAAATCCAAGGTTAAAAATGCAGTCTCACTGTTCACAATCTTAGCACATCTCCTTCACTCATTCTCCCCAGCTCACCCATAACTCATGTAGCCGGCAGAGACCTAACAGCAACAAACTCCTTTCAGCCGACCTCTGCCTTAAGGATATCACTGCCAGACCGTCACGCTCACATAGTCGCTCCTCAGATCCCTCCGGAGGACAGTTGCCTAGCTCGCCCCACTCACCCGAACATTCAATGGAGTAGACTAGCCCTTAGAGCGCCACAACCAAGCGCTCCTTCACTGGGCCCCAGCTCGTGCTGTCTCCTCATTACAGGTGGCCAAATCCTCCTGCAGGACTGCTCTTTCCTATCCTTTAACCTCCATTATCTTCCTCTTTTCCTCGATCCATCTATCCCCTGATTTCATGATCCATCTTTATCCCTGATTTCTCGATCCATCTATATATCCCCCTCTTTCCTGGTGCCGACCCGTATATATACACACATCCACCCACACACCCCTCCGTGGACGCAGCGCCTTAATCACACAACCACAGGAAGCCAATGAAGCAATTGAGAATGATCGCACCCACACATGCAGGTGCGACTCGCTCCAACTACATCATTAACTCCCCACGGTCGTGCAATCGCGCCCACAGAGAACAACACGACTATACGGATTTAAAACCTGGCCCCCTTTTTTTTTTTGAAGCCGCGGACCCGCTATACCACACATTCATCCTTCTCTTAATTCATTTTATTTTTTTTTGTCCCTGCCACTGAGAAGCACCCCTTAATATGATGTTACCATCACCATGCTTCACCATAGGGATAGTATTAGGCAGGTGAAGAGCAGTGTCTACTCTTCACCAGACATAGTTCTGCTTAAACAGTTCAACTTTTGTCTCATCAAACTAGAAAAATCTTCTTAAATGTTATCATGTGCCTTTCACTCAAGAGGGACTTCTGACTAACCACTCTACCTTAAACCTTGATGGAGTATTACTGAGATGGTCATCCTTCTGACAGTCTCACCAATCTTAGCAGAGGACTTCTGAAGATTTGTTAGAGGGTCTGTTATTGGGTCAACTTCCTGATCAAGGCCCTTGTTGCCTGGTTCCTCAGTTTGGCCAGACGGCCAGTTCTAGAAAGAGTCCTGGTGGTTCCAAATCTTCTTCCAGTTTACAATTATTGAGGACACAATGCTCCTGGCAACACTAAAAGATTTAGAAATGGTTTCATACCCTTACTCGTATCTATGCTGCACCGCAATTTTACCACAGAGAGACTTTATGGCTTGGTTTTTGTCCTGCCATGCAATGTGAATTGTAGGGCCTTATTTAGACATATGTGTGCCTTTCCAAATGATGTCCAAACAATTTAGCTTGCCAGAAGTGGTCTCCAATCAAGCTCTGTCTCAAGTATAATTAAAGAAAACAGGATGGCCTGACCACAACTTATAGTTCAACAGCCACCAAGGGCCTGAATACTTATATGAAGGAGATATTTCTGCCTTTGATTTTTAATAAATTTGCAAACCTTTCTGATTACATGTTTTCACTTTATCCTTATAGATTATTAAGTGCACACCTATAAGCAAAAGTGTCAAATTTATCAATTTAAATATTAAATATGCAACATAATAAAATGTGCAGATAGTAAAAGGGTCTGAATATATATGTACATAAAGTGAACTTAGTTATAGTCTAGGTTACAGCTTACTTGATAAGATGCCCTGACTGGAATGCCAGCTAAATAAATAATTATCCATTATTCCTGTAAATAAACATTTTTTATATAATCTCTAACCCTAAAAAATAATGGAAGGACAACGGGGACTATAGATAATAGCATATTAGTCCCTACCCTGGCAGATGCAAGATTGCCAGTAGGTAGTTAACAATCAGATTGGTTTTCAGGAATACCAGGGGCAGCCCTGGCAGGCTGGGCACAGAGATTTTACAAAGGTAGTTCTGGGCCACAAGTGTTTCAAAGAGGACTGGAAGTATCCTTGGAAATACTCCAAGAGTGAGACCTAAACAAGGCAATTGGCCATAAATCTAGTGAGTGAAGTGGGTTGAAGGACTCACCTGGCATAGGAGAAGTGGTTGGAGGGAAATGTGGAGAAGGTAAGTAAGACAAATTAATTTCATAATTGAAAGTGTGGGAAGGTGGAGCAGACACCCTCATAAGGTAGATCTAAGGTAGGCCTAATAAGCCCATGATTTTTGTTTTTTAATTTTATTATTGTTACATTCTTCTGTGATGTCTTCCCTATTATTAATTTTTTTTGCTGGGTTTCACTCAGTATACTGGAAAGAGAGGAGAATTTTGAGTAGTAATATTATGCTTGACCTTCAGAACAGCTTCAAAAGTTCTTGTAATGTTGCCATCCTGAGCTGTTTGTTGTGGGAGATTGCAGTATTCAAGATGAAATGGCTCAAGTATTTTGAGGGGTGAAGGCAGTCAAGATTCAGTTTCACACTCTGTGCTGCAGGGCTTCCCATAAAATTTCAATGGTGTTTAATTCTGGTGTTTGGGGAAGCCTTGGACACCATCTAAGAGGAGTGAATCCACTCTTAAATTAGTTTGGTAATGTGTATCAATATTATCCGTGAATGGGGGACAGCACGAAGGAACAATGTTTGCACCATGTAGTTCATCGTCCTATAAAGTAGACACTTTTTCTTGACTGTTGTATGTCCATACATAGGAATCAATTGACCTATAGACTTTCACAAGATGGCTGCACATATGATTACAGATACTCCAACATGTTGAGAACAGTGAGCAACAGACACCATGAGTTGAAGCCATGGTTTGACTTTCTTCAGATTAAACCCATCTGGACATTGGAAATAGGGAGGCAGATGACTCATTAGACCATATTACTTTTATTTCCATAATCCAGGATTATGCACTTTACACCAGGTTATGTGTCTCTGTTTGATGGTCTTAGGTGCAAGAGGTTTTCAAATGGCAATCCTGAATTAAACTCAGCTTTGTGAAGTTTACAGACAGTTTGTGTTGAAAATTGGGGTCAGAGGCACCGATTCTATTCTGTTGTTATATTTGAGAATGTAACTTTGTGGCATTTTACAACTATTCTATGAAGTGTCTGTCTATAATGTTTGGTGAACTTTGACATGCGATTCATGCTTCTCTTTTGCAGTTAACATGTACTGTTATTATTTTTAAGACTGTTCTCCTTGGCGTATGACATAATTCTGCTGTTTATATGAACTGATGCACCTGAAATTCAGAACTCTGTGAATGGCCTCATAGTTCTTTAAAGCCTTGCGTATCAAAGTGCTAATTGTTAGACCTCTTTTATTGCAGAAACATCCCAGACTTCTAATTTCCAGTCACACAGATAGTAGACTAGAACAGCTTTTTTGATGGCATGTGACAAAGTAAAAGTCCAATAGTTGCCTCCCAAAGAAAAAGGAACGTCGGCTAATGGAGAGTCCCTCTGTATGCCAGTGTGAAAATGAAAGGGAACTTCTGCTTGCTTCGTGGCAAAGATGGAAAAGTGCAGAATAAGACCATACTATACTATAAAGTCTAGGAACCGTAAAGCATTTAGAGGTTACAAAAAATAAGGGAAGTGAAATAAATAAACTTGAAAAAGTTGTTCCCACAGACAGTGCCACAGCCCCTGTCACTTGGCTTCAATAACTTGCTTGTTAGACCTGCATGTTGTTGCTGAGGACCTCACTTCTGATAAATTGAGAATAAAATGAATGTAACTGTTTGGTTGTAAATCCTATAAAAAAGGCCCTGAGTCTTTTATGGTCAAGCACCACCTAGCCATCACAATATGTTCTACATTAATTTAATTAATTTACGACAAAATTAACATAATGTCCTGTCATGTCCAAGTCAAAGATTTAACACCAACAGTTTGGCAAAATAATAATAAATAAAAGATGAGAATCACTGAGATGGTTAAAGGATCATCCCCCTCCCAAACAATCCTTGTGTGTGTTTTCATTTTAGGGTGTAAAGTGACAAAAATGAGAATATTTTGAAAGGGGTGATTCAGTTCTATATCCACTGTAGACAGACGGACGGACAGACAAACAGACAGAGAGACAGACAGACAGATAGATAGATAGATAGATAGATAGATAGATAGATAGATAGATAGATAGATAGATAGATAGATAGATAGATAGATAGATAGATAGATAGATAGATAGATAGATATTATTTGTCCTCAAGGGGAAATTAAAAGTTCACAGAAGCTCAAGAAAAAATAAGTATAATAATATATCAAAACACTGGATAAAATAGTACTAGCTGGGTGTGCTGCTGTCCTAGTTAAGCATATACTCTCTCCCCAAACAGAATGAGAAGGAAGCTGGTCTTCTTACCTCTGCTGCTCCCAGTATCCTCATTTTTCTGATGTTTATCCCTCACTCGTTTCATACACCTCTCACTCCTGGCTACCTTGCCTTGTTGTCATACAGGTATCATCTTCTTTCTCCTGTCTCTGACTTCCGTTGGTGTTTACTTGCAGGCTTCTCCTCAAAATCAATTCTTCTGGTCAAGAGTGTCGTTTCAAAGGTTAACCAAAACAAGGCCATATTCCATAGTCTTCCCATAACTCTAAACCCAGATATCCTGTTAAATGATCAAACACATAGGTTTGATTTTATGATATGTAGCCCTGTCAGAACTGTAGTTCTTCCAAGAACTACTCCTATTTTCTTAGAAGATATGATTGGGCCTCCTTCAAGTCTTTTAGCCCCATGTTGCCCAATCTGCATAACAGCCCCCAACAAAAGCATGGGGGTTCAAGGCACAGATTGTTTTACTGTCTCCAATGACAATCTTAACAGACCAGATACTTTGGAAATATCTTTCACTGATCTGAGGCACACCAATAGGAATTGTCAGGTACCAGGAATTGCGTATCCTTTTCCTGATTTACCTTTCTCATCCAGGGTTAGGTATTCTCCTTATTTTTGGTCAGCAGACACTCTCGTAGCTTCTGACCACATCCCTTGGACTTGTTAACCCCTGCCTATATATATCTTTATACTGAGCTGTACAATAATAGTTCACAGAGTGGATATTTTTGAAAGGAAGTTTTTCTGTCCTTATTTCCTGAGTGCAATTAAACCTTAAAGTCTTTCAATAAAATACTTGTTTAACTAATTTTAACCTTGTGTTTAAAGGTACAGCACCCTGCAACCTTGAAAAAAAATGTTTCTTTTGTTGCAAGTACCAGAAAATATCCTTTGAGGCTACAAGGATCTAATTGATGTAAATTAAAGACAATAGGTAAATATTTATTATATATGCCCTTTTCAATCACAATGATAACCTTTAAGAGGCATTGATTTAATTAAAATCACTTTAAATGTGTAGCTAGAGTAAAAAAAAATAACAAAAAATTAGCTACTGAAATTGCTTTAGTCAACTTATCAATATAAAAGACAGACTGCTGCCCATTCCACTGGATTGTAAGTAATTTGTTCTTCTACATCTTTCTACAACAGTCATCCCTTCCAGGCTATATTAACCCTCCAAATAATGACAGACAATCAGATTTAGATTTCTCTCAAGATTTAATAATTTTTTTACTGTAATTCCTACTTGGAATTCCTCAGACCTTTTATAGCATAGTGGGCATAACAGGCCTCTCCTTCAAGTATCCGTTGTCTTATTTATAGCATAATATTCTCAAACCAGTCTCACAGGGCACAACAACAACAACAACACTTATTTCTATAGCACATTTTCATACAAACAATGTAGCTCAACGTTCTTTTACAAGCTGTCAAAGAGAATGTTACAAGAAAAGAAAAACCAATAAGATTACTGTATGCAATAATATTAAAGAACAAGTAACAGAAAATACGATTTTAAAAAGCAGATAAATATCAAGTAAAAGTAGAGTGCTTATATACAATTTCACGAAAGACGAGTTTGATGAAAGGTCAGATGGCCAGGGGACAGAAAAAAAACCCAACAACAACAGCAAAATCCAGTTAAGCTGGAGAAAAAAAGAAAATCTGCAGGGGCTCCGAGGCCAAAAAGACTTCCACTTAACATAAATGTTCTTAATTCATTTCTCTTTGTTTCATATAAGAGGATTTGATGAAGTTGGTCTCATGGACAGCTGGGTAACCGGCCTTCATTCTATCATCACAGGTAGCATTGTTCCTTGAGCATTGGGAACAAATCACCACCACAGAACCAAAAAAGACAGCAGAGAATAGTAGAGATTAGTAAAGATTGAAAATCCCTGAAGAATATAATAATTCTATGCCTATATAGTCTATTAGGAGTACAACTAAAATGTGGCTACGAAAAAGACAAATTGAAATAAATGGTTTTTAGCAGTTTAAAATGTTTTACAGTACTAGCCTGGTGAATTTCCATCCATCCATCCATTATCCAACCCACTATATCCTAACTACAGGGTCACGGGGGTCTGCTGGAGCCAATCCCAGCCAACACAGGGCGCAAGGCAGGAAACAAACCCCGGGCAGGGCGCCAGCCCACCGCAGCGGGCAAATTTCTATTAGTAAAATATTACAGATTTTGGGTGCATAACAACTAAAGGCCACCTCACCACTTATTTTAAGCTTGGCCCTTGGAATTATAAACAGACAACCGTTAGAAGATCTAAAGTTATGACTTGGATTGTAGTGGCACAGGCATTCCAAAATATAGGAAGGGGCAATATTATTTAAGACTTTATATACCATTAGTAGTATTTTAAAGTCACTTCTAAATGACACATGTAACCAATGTAACAATGCTAAAACATGTGCTCAATGCTAACATGACATGTGCTCAGATTTTCTTTTTTTATTTAAGATTCTGGCTGCTGTATTCTGCACTTATTGCAACTGATTGATGTCCTTCTTAGGTAGTCCTGAAAGAAGTGCATTGCAGTAATCTAGTTGACTGAAAACAAAAGGGTGAACTAATTCTGCCGCATCTTGTAAAGTTATGAGGTATGACTTTTGCTATATTCCTTAAGTGAAAAAATGGTTAATATGCGGTTTAAAGTTAGGTCATACTCAATGATTATCCCTAAATTCTCTACCTCTGCCTTGACTTTAAAACTTAAGGAATTTATTTCTAATACCTTCTCTATTTGCATATTTGTCAATCAATGAGATTTCTGTTTTCTGTATATAATTATCTGGATTATAGAACAAAGAAACCTGACAACTTTAATATAAAAGACCTCATTGTTATTACACAAGACAAAGAAATGTAAGGCTGGAAGGAAAGTGTTTCAACCAACGTGTAGCCCTTTTGATTGCCACCCCATGCAGTGCTGGTTCCTGCCCCATACTTAATGCTGTTGGAACTGACTTAAGTTATCTGTGGTAAGAAACTGGACTCAGCAGGATCAGAGAAAGAATGATTACACTTGGAGAAAGACCATATGTCCTTCCATCTAGCCACCAGTCTGTTTTTCTTCACCATTTAATCCAATTGAATGGCAGTAAGGGGTACAAAAACAAACAAAAATAAACACACACACACACACACAAAATTTACAAACCACTTAGTTCTTCCTGTGCAACAGATTTAAAATTGCATGTAAAAATTGACTTTGCTGATGAATTTCATAATTGTAAGTTTCATCATGTATATACACTAAAAAAAAGATGGGCCAGAAGTCAAGGTCATGATACTTTTGTGCTGTCCAGTTGAAGTAACCACACAGATTATAATTAATCTCTTTTAAATTACACAAATGAGATTATTTACACTCCCTTTATGCAACATTTCTGCCCAAGGAGGCTCTTAGCCTTTTGTTATATTTACTTTGGCACGGCCCCTTTGTCTTTTGTTTTTTTTAAATAAATGCCTTGAATTCTCTGTGGCTTTGAATTGTTTAATTCTCTGCTGTCTTTTTCTTGTGGCTTCCTCTACTCATCCTAACAGATAATTTAAGCACACTTCTCGAGCACACTTACATTTATTCTCCATCAGGTGAAAAGCCTGGTACTGCTCCTTTAACAGCTCTCAGTTAAATAAGTTCAATTAAATAAGTGTTCTACCACCACCGTCAAGCACCGGTTAAAAGCTACCTTAGCTATGAACTCATACTGCTGTCCTCTCAGGGGATGGTTTAAAATCTACCAAGGATGTCTAAAGAGGTTTAGAAGGATGGAGTTTATTTTTATTTTTTTCATAGTAATAGAGTTGTTTTTATTTTTTTGATAGAAAAGTTGAAAATTTCTTCATCTAGTGGTATTTTTCTAGTACTTCTATCTTCAATACCCTAGGCTAAGGGAGGAAGGCAAGGAAAAAGATGGATAACTGGAGTTATGTCAAAGACATCATATGTAAAGACTCTTTCTCCTGTTGTTTATTCTTGTCTTCTTGTTTGTATTTTCTGAATGACTTCAGGAGTCAGGGGTGTCTCTTCAAAGCTATTTGACCACCAAGTCCTAGGTGTTGACCTAAGTTTTCCTGCATCTGTAAGCTAAGAGATATTCTGAAAAGGCTGTGTCACATTTAACAACTTATGCATTGGTCTTCAGTCGTAGCTTTCATTTACAGAATCTTAGTGAGTCAGAGGCAGTCAATGCTGAAGGTAGTCACCCAGAGACTTAATCCAAATAGTCCATCACTCGCTCCAACAAAATCAACCAGTTGTAAGAGAACAGACAGTACATGATAAAGAGTTGGGGCACCACCCTGGTGACCCCTTAGAATTGAAAAGAATAATCATGCAATAAATGTGGAAACATCTTTCCAGATGTATGTTCCCAATTGAACGTCCTTCCGGCAGGAAGAGGCAGATCCAGGTGGATGGACATTGGAAGTGACGTCAGTGGTGTAAGAGTTGTCAATCTTTCAGTCTTCAAATGGAGAAAGAGGAAAGGCATTTGGACATAGTGCCAACCCCTGGAGCAGCAGGGAATTACAATCACCAGAGCCCTTAAGCTATCCCCTTTGCACACATATGTGACACAGGTTTGATATTTCTTTAGTTAGAACATCCTGAAAAACAAGGCATAGAACACAGCAATGATGAATAAAGGATGTGGGTGTTTTGGAGCTTACAAGTAGAGGAGAAGATGGTCTATCTGATGTTTCGTAATTTATGTACCATGACAGAATAGAAGAGTCTACAGCTGAACAGTACTGTTAGTGGCTGTCACAAAAAGAGCCAGGCATGACTGTGCTGAAAGGTCAGTACGTTCCTGCTAAAAGTGACATGCCCAGCATTTTTTTGGAGTGCAAATTAACATGGTCCAGCCAAAAGCATATTTCATGGGCAACCACCTAAAATGTTCATGTCCATGGGAATGAATTCTAGTAGTTCAATGTATCTCTTGAAGTTGGTTAAATCTAAATCTGAACAATAGTTGAGATGTCATTCATTTAAACCTCGACAATAATGATCTCTTAAGTTTCTTCAAAACATCTTGTTCTGTTCAAGTTCTTATCAAGAAAACAATATTTAATAAAACATCTTAGCTGCAGCAACTATTCTGAAAAAAAATCTGTGCAGCCAGACTCAATGAATTCAAGTAGCTTAGGGGTTGCCATGATTAATATGAATTACATATAATTATTTTTTTCTCATGAATTTAAACATGTTCACTAAGTGCCAACTTTGTAATTACATAATAATTATGCAAGGCTGGACTGTGGTGCATAACTGGAACATTGCTATTTAAAATTAACCAGAGGAGCCAGCCCTAGCACAAACTTCCATTCTTTAGCCTTGTTAAAATAAAGGTGTTGGACTAAGTGACAAACAAAATGTTTCCTTATTTTTATTTTGTGTGTCACGAAAAACAAGGCAACATGTTCTGAAAAAGTACAGAATATTATTATTAGCTGGTGCAGCTCATTAGTTTTAACAGAATTTTAATACACAGTCTTGTATTTTCTCAAGCAAAAGCTTTCTGGGTTACAGCTACAATGCAAGGTTAAATCAAGTAAAATATTTACACTGCATAAAAGTCGTCTTCTCCAGTTCCTTTAACTATAAGTGCACTATGAGAAAACACCTCATGCTACAACGCCCTTCACTCTGTTCTTTTCTGTACTGTTTGTCACAAACATGGACTCCACACAAACACTCAATGCGAATATCTCTTTCTTATCTTTTTCTGTGCAAAGGTTGTCTGCACAAACTGTGATCTGAGGTGCAGAGTTTCTTTTTAAAGACTCTGCTCTATTTCATAAGCTGCTATAGGTTACCTGGCATGCAACACAATATATCTGAAATTCTCCTGCTGACCACTGCCATTTTTTACTTGACTGGTAGGTTCAGCACCTCTTGTTCTTGAGTGAGAATTGGACTACATTCATGCATAACTATCAAAAAAAAAAGAAAAAACAAAAACACTTTATTATAATAGATGTGAAATATTTTTGGGATAGTTATTTCGGCAAGTTAAATCAAGTCTTGCACTTATTTCTGGTACAGATGCAACTGCAGCCTCTCTGTCTGAGACTTTATATGAAATGGTGGATGCAGTTAATCAGCAATGCTGTCTCCTTGGTTGCAGTCTCTGCCCTTCACTTTACTGCACTGTTTTTGCTCCTATTTCTTTTTGAGGTTCTGTGACATGGGAATTACAAAAAAAAAAAGATGGCAACACTTTAGTATGGGAACTACATTGGTACAGCTACTGCATTAGTCAGATCTTGCTATGTAGCTAGACATTAGCAAGTATTTTATTTAAGACAAAGCAACAATGAAAATACAGTATCAGGGCCAGCTGGTATGCATTTACCAGAGGTTTGTGTGTTACATAGCAATAACTATATTTTCCAAACCCTTAAATCTATTCTAAACTGTTAACAAAATAATTTTCTCTTTGAAAATTAAGCCTGGTTACCAGCTATCTGTAGATTTAGAAACTGACATGAGAAGTTTCAGTCACACTAAAAATTATACTATATAATAAAACACTGATGTTTGTGTGTTAGTCCCTCAGAGCAATCTGATCAGTCAGTTTGGCTTTGGTGATGTGATTTAACGAGAAAGTGTAAGTGCAAAATGGCATAGATGACAAGAGGTGACAGAGGAGCCTCAAAATAATGGCAGAGTCTGAGAAGCAGACTTTATGGGAACATACTCAAAAGAGGCAGCGCCAGTGAAGAGACATTCAGACACACACACAAATACGGAGGGAAAGGCGCCGGAGGTATACACTTAGGGTAAAGGATAGCAAAAATTAAAAAATTTTTCTATTACCCGTTTTCGATAGCTACTGAGACTAGTTCATTATAAATCAGTTATTTGCAATATATAAATACTAGGGGGTTCACACCCTGCTCGCTTCGCTCGCCAACCCACCGAGCCTATGATACGCACCAGCCACTTCGCGTCACTGCTGCTTGTGTTGTGAAGAGGAGGGCTGATCACACCCCAAGGAAACGTGGCCGCTCCTTCGAAACCCGCTCTTAAACGGTGATACAATGGGAAACAAATACAGTTTTTTTTTTTTACCTCCTCTTTGCTCGATCAGCTGCTGGCTTGCTGCTGCTGCCGTACTGCATGATCTGCATCTCTCGTGGCGCTTCGAACATTTAAAAGCCTGTACAGCAGCTGTCCTACTCTTTGTCTCTGGGTGTGGTTAAATCTCTTGGCACAAAGTCTTGTCTCGCAGAACGCGAGTTCTTGATATTTTTTAGTTTATAATTTAAAAACAGAATAAGAATCTGAAAATATAACAACATCACATTAAAGTTCAATAAATTCTGGAAAGAATGATACCAAACATATATATGTAGGTTTTAAAATAAGCCCGATATAAAGCGTGACAAAAAACGTGACATAAAATTGTTTCACAAAATCGTTGCACTTTTAGGTTTAGTATTTTATATATAAAAAGTAGATGTTATTATCTATTCTATTAGCAATAATTAATTGTTGTTGAAATAATAAGACTCCTGAAATGCAGTGCCTATAAAAAGTATTTTCCCCTTGGAAGCTGTCACATTTTATTGTTATATAGCACTGAAGCATAGTGGATTTAGTTTTTATATCTTTTTTGAAATGAATCAACAGAAAAAGACTCTTTAACAGTAAAGTGAAAACAAATCTCTGCAAAGTGGTCTAAATGAATGACATATTGTATAAAACATAAACTGCTTGATTGAATAGGTATTCAAATGAAAGCTACCTTCAGTTTTGCATATCTGAACAATGCAGTTTTTCCCCATTCTTCTACTTTGCCAAACTGCTCCAGCTCTATTACATTGCACGGGGATCATGAATGAACAGCCTTTTACAAGTCCAGCCACAAATTCTCAAAAGGATTGAGATACGGACACTGTCTTAGCCACTCCAGGGGTTTCCTGCATGGATGTGAGCATGAAAAAACGTGTCTGCCAAAAAAAAAAAGTGATTTATAAAACCTGGCATAAACACATTTCTATGCAATTTACCCTTTTTAATTCACAATACTCTTGTAAATGTTTGTACATAAACATTTCTCAGATCCCACCCTTAAACAAACATATTATATATTGACTATTATAATCAACCGCATACATATACCAACACGATGCTGCAGACCTTCACTGGCTGGTAGAGCAGCCTCCCAGCATCTGCATTTGAAGAGTTCCACACTGCACTCCACAACTGAACACAGTAGGGTACTACCTCTCCTCTACATGCTGGAGGTCTGGGAAAGGTATAAGGCACCAGCGTCTGAATGGGTGACCACTATCGACTTCACTCTCACTAGGTGCCCTTATTGCAATATGAGTGAAATTAAATGCCCCAATTACATTAGGAAAATTGGCCACTGCTGCAGATTGCCTTTCATGTTCACAATTTTTTATGTTGGCAAAAACATGTTATGTTTTATGTATGTACACCCATATACAGAAACTCAGTGTAGTGTCTCATCAGTCAGTTAATGGCTTCCAGTACAGCAGGATGGAGCAGAAGTTGAGATATTCCTGACCTGTCAGCCAAATTCCTGAGAACAGACAACAGGTTTAAACTGACTCAAAAAAAATGTTTTCAGTGCAAATACGCAGCATTGGCCCTCTTAAGCAATGGAACTAAAATATATCTGTAGATCATATTCACCACTTTTGAGAAGTAATACATTTTTATGTCAATGTACATTATAATAACAGCTTGAGGATATGAACAATAAGGCATGTGAGTTGTTATTTAGCTGGTTTGCCTGCGTTTCCCTACTTGATGAAGGGTGTTGTCATTTCCCAATTTCTCTGAAATGTTGTGTACGGATGGTTCAAAGTTGCTGTAAATATATGCAAGTTCTCTCATCACTCTCTCATCATATCTCTTTTTTTTTTTAATAAATCCTGACTTTTACATGGAAAGTTACGTACACACATTTTGGGCCTCTTTTTTGTGCATATGCATGTTTTATATATCGTACCCCAGCATATTCTTGTTTTAAGCCATTCCTGTGTTGCTTTAACTTTATGCTAGGGTTTGTTGTTTCTGTAAGGATTTCTGAGTCTTGTAGCAGCATTTATTTTACCCTCTATCCCAAATAAGCCTTCTAGGGTCTGCAGAGAAGCATCCCCACAGCATAATACACTCTTCACTATGCTTCATTGTGTGATTTTTTTTTTATATAGTATGCAGTGTTTAGTCTGATAGCCAAAAAACTCAATTTTGGTGTCATCCGACTGGAGAACATTTTTCCAGCTGACTTCAGATTCTCTCATGTGTCTTCTGGGAAATTTTAGCTGCAATTTCATGTGCATTTTTTCTTTTTGCACTTTTCCATAAATCTGTGACTGAAGCACACAGTTATTATCTGCAAAATCTCTCCAGTTTTAGCCATCGTACCTCCTTTTGAGACCCTATTGCAGGTCTTTTGGTGGCCTCCCTTACTAGTCTTCTTCTGGCATGATCATTCAGTTTTTGTGGATGATGTTCTCTAGACAGATGCTCTTTCCATTTATTTAAGTGTGATTTCCCTGGATATTGAGTGACTTTGATGTTTTCTTGTCTCCATCCCCTGACTTGTGCCTTTCAGTCCCTTTGTCACAGATTTGCTTGGAGTGTTCTTTTGTCTTTATTGTGTAGGTTAGACCACCAAAATGACTGTCTACAAGTTGGACGTTCCAGATAAGGTGCATTTAGACGACAATCAACTGAAACCCCAGCCAGGTGATCTCTATTTAATTAATGAAGTGATTTCTAAAACCAATTGGCTGTGCCAGTGATGATTTAGGTGTGCCATAGTCAAATTTGGAAGCTTTTGTGCAAGTTTATCATTTTGTTTTGACCTTGTTATCCCATGATAAATTCCTAATACACGTTAGTGTACCTGGCCAATAAAGTGAATAATGATTCTGATGATCAATGTCAAAAAAGGGCTAATTAAATCCACAGTTATTCAATGATATATAACAAAAAATGTGAACATTTCCAAAGAGTGAAAACTTTTTATAGGCACTGTACGTTATTGCCATTTTTCATTATTTTATATTATTTTTAAACCATACTGTATGTTTTGTAACATTCATACTAATAATAGCCACAGATAATAAGCTAACAGTTTCTTTCAGAAATCTTCATCAGTCTACTTACTGTATCTCTGCTGCCTTGCATTAAAAAGATGAATGCCATTTATACTGTTATTATTCACTTGAAAATTGCTCCAAGGTGTGAGACACCATTGTCACACACGTGTGAGTAGGAGGCAGCTAAAAAGCCTGAGTAATTATAATACCACCGCCGAACGGGGGTGGCGGAGTGTGCTGACTGTGTTTCTCAGTTACTTGCAGACCATTCCAGGGAAATCCCGCCAGGTTCTGGCACCCTTGATGACATCACTTCCGGGTCCAGCCCCAGAGAAGATGTCACTTCCGATCCTGACAACATCACTTCCGGTTCCAGTCCTAAAGATGACATCACTTCCTGACTGGGCCTTTAAAGCTGCCATCTTTCTTGTCTTTGATCAGTTCTGTTTTGGACTCAGTCTTGTGAATATCTCTGTTCAATCATTTCAATTTTAGCAGCCAGGACACAATACACGGGAGGCTGCCCAAAACCTTTATCATGTCTTTTGGCATTATTTGTCACACCATCAAAAAAGTTAAAGTAGGGTGCAGCTGTTGTGCAATAAAAAGAGGAAAAAGCTGGAGAATAAACTGCTTGTTTTGTAACAGTTCTAAGGAGATGATATACTGTACTTAATTTTCATATTTCAAACTAGGGGGCTTTGCCCCCTACTTGCTTCACTTGCCAACCCCCGTTTTTTGTTTTTCTGGAAACACACTTTTAAGATTTTTTTTTCTTTGAATTGTTGCTATTTCATTAGTTTCACTTTTATTTCTGAACTTCTGTAAAAATAATATTTGGAATCTTTCGAGTCCCAGTGTGCTGAATCTTTTAAATGAGGTCCGTGAGACATGTGTTTAATGACTTTGTACCATAATTCAGGATAGGTTTCTCTGTTTGGAATTTCAGCACAGACAAAACGATCCACATCATCAGCAGTTAATAATTTTTTTAACCAATAAATGCATGTGAGGTAAACTCCGTTTTTGAAATTCTCTTGACTTAAACTTCAAAGCCTTACAATATTTACATACTTCTAACATATCACCTGTGTCCATATATTCGATCTCTATTCGCCTTTTCGTTATTTCTCCAAGTAATAATTTCTCTTTCTTTGAGCTAATGCGATGTTTACTTTCTTTGTTTTGACACTGTCGTTTTTTTCTGCTTTCATATTCTGTATCTTGCTCTGCATGTGTTTCTCGCCTACGTTTTTTTGAGGCTTTAGAATTCCAGTTTTCATTATCTTTAACCTGCTCTGCATATGTTTGGCCCCCTTGTTTTTTAACCTCTTTATGACGTTTTACTTCGTTTTCTACTGTCTTTTGTTTCTGACCTCGCTTTATCCTGCTTTTGTTTCAATGACACCTGGTCCGTGGTGATTATTTTCCCTTTTTCGAGTAATAATTTCCGTTTGTTTGTGCTACTGCGATCTTTACTTTCTTTTTTTTAATACTTTCTAATTTTCCTTCTTTCATGTTCTTTAACTTTCTCCACATGTGTATCGCACCTGCTCTGCATGTGTATAGCGCAATGTCCGGATTGGACGTGCTTTTTTTTTCAATTCCACTTGTTCCGGGCTGATAATTACTTTGCTTATTTTCTGAATTAGCACCTAGATTATTCTTTTTCTTTTTTGTCTCTCCAACACTTTTGAGTCTCTTTTCTCGGTGCTGTTTTCTTCTTCGCTTAGTCGTCTACATTTCATCTGTAACGTATTGTCCTTATACACTTTATATGCGCTGAGAGCCCTGGATCTGTGCATACTCAAAGCTAAAACACGACTGAGTGTGTCGCTGCCCGTGTTCTTATTTGGTTGTGAGTAGGGCGTGTCTTGCAAGAATCTTATGTTCTACGTCATCACGAGATGGTCCTGGGATCTCTTGGCACAAAGTCTCATGTTTAAGGTCCCCGCAAGACACTCCGTGATCAATATCTTTAGTCTTGCATGTCTTCTAAGTGTCTTCCGTGATCTTAACGTGAAGATCACGTCTTGACTCCCTACTGTTTCTCTGCAGGATTTTTTATTTGTAAAAGAGAGAAATTATGACGTGTGCATTAAGGTGCCTTTGCCAGCATGCCTTTTTCTCTGGGTGTTCCATTTTTCCTCCCACATCCCAGACTTGTTTGTTTTGCTTAGATGAAATTTTAACTTGTAAAGAGGAGTGTGGAGGTACCTGACTGTGGTATATGTGTGTAGTAGTTAGATTCTAACTTACCATCTATATTTTGGCCTCACTCAGTCTCCAACAACTTTTCAAGACTTTTATAACATAGCTTCTTGCAAACTGAAATGAAAAAACTTATAATCTGATAATAATACCAATATTTTCTTTCAAATTGCATGGACAGAGAGTGTTAAAAAATATAAAAAAGCTCTCTTTAAAGCTTGCTCAGAATACTATTCTACAATAATAGATAGCAATAATAAAAATCCTCGGGTACTATTTAGAACAGTTGCTAAATTAACAAATGGGAATTCAGATCTACAGTGCAAAATACCAACAGATATTAGCAGTACAGACTTTATAAACTTCTTCAATGAGAAAATTAAAAATATAAGACAGCAGATCTCAGCATCACAGTACAAACCGCATACTAGGTTAGCAGACCCTGCCTCACATTGCATTCAGAACTTTAGTACTTTTAATCCTATAACTGAGCAGGAAGTCTTAACTTTCATTTCTAAAATGAAACCCACTACTGATCCCTAGATCCAGTGCCTACAAAACCAGTAAAAAGTGCAATGGATGTTCTTGCAGTGCCTATTCTAAACATTATCAATAGTTCATTATTGCATGGCACAGTACCTGATGCACTAAAAGTGTCAGTCATTAAACCATTACTTAAAAAGTCAGACCTAGACCCACACATACTAAATAATTATAGTCCTATTTCAAATTTACCCTTTCTCTCTAAAATACTAGAAAAGTAGTCGCCAGTCAGCTTCAGTCACACCTTATGCATTACAATTTATTTGAGAAATTCCAGTCTGGTTTCCGCACTGGTCATAGTATAGAAACAGCACTAACGCGGGTTGTAAATGATATTCTGATATCCTCTGATGAAGGAAACTTCACTGTAATTATGTTGTTAGACTTAAGCACAGCATTTGACACCATTGACCATTCTGTTTTACTGCACAGGCTAGAAAATGATGTTGGGCTTACAGGCATTGGGCTCGCTTAGTTTAGTCATTATCAAATCGATTCCAATATGTACAGAAATGTGCTGACAGTACTCCATCAGTATACACAGAAGTGAGATATGGTGTCCTGCAGGGCTCAGTACTGGGACTTTTACTGTTTTCAGTTTACATGCTTGCACTGGAATCTATCATTGGGAAACAATGTTAATTTTCACTCGTACGTAGATGACACCCAGTTATACATTTCATTTAGATCAAATGAAGTTTCTCCAATGTTGTCTTTAATTAGTTGTGTTAGTGAATTAAAGGAGTGGATGGATGAGAACTACTTGTCTTTAAACACAGATTAAAGAGAGATGTTAATTATTGGAGGGAATGATACTGATCACAATATTTTGTCATCATTTAACTCAGCTGGAATCACCATTAATTTTACTGAATCAGCCCGCAATCTAGGAGTTGTCTTTGACTCTAGCATGTCATTTAAAGCGGATATTACAAAGTTGTCCAAATCATGTTTCTTCCATCTTAAAAATGTTGGGAAATTAAGGTGCTTTCTAAATAAACAGGATTCTGAGAAATTTATTCATACATTTATTTCTAGTAGGATTGACTACTGCAATGTGGTGTTCAAACTGTTCTTTATGCAGCCTCCAGTTAATCCAAAATGCTGCTGCAAGAATTATTACAAGAACAAGAAAATATGAACACATAACTGCAGTGCTTAAATCCTTACACTGGCTCCCGGTTAAGTTTAGGGCAGATTTCAAAATCCTCCTTTTAACATGTAAAGCATTAAATGGCCAAGGTCCGGCTTACTTGTCTGAACTTATCATGGCTTACAAACCATTAAGATCTCAAGATGCTGGTCTGCTTATGATTCCTAGGGTTAATAAAATAACAGTGGGAGGTCGAGCTTTTAGTTACAGGGCCCCTAAACTGTGGAATGGTCTGCCTGCTACTATAAGTGATGCCCCTTCGGTCTCAGCTTTTAAATCCCGGCTGAAGACTCACTATTTCAGTTTAGCATATCCTGAATAGAGCTGCAGATTAACTGTACAGACTGCATCTCTGTTGTTAGTCATTAGCACTAAAACATAAGTAACATGATCGTTATAATTTGTTGCTAACTCTCACCTATTTTGCTTCTCTTCTCGGTACTCAAATGTGGCACTTGGTGCCACAGCCCACCTGCCAAGTTGTTTTGCCTGCCTAAGGTAAAGTCATCCCTGATGGAGGATCACAGTAATCATGGGGTAGAGGGGTTCTTTCATTGGATTGGCTGGCCCAGCACTGTTTCAGCTGTGGAATGGCCAAATGGGGGAGGCAGCTTGATGGCTGAGGACTCCAGGACTCTAAACAAATCCAAATCATATTATGTGATATCATCTACTGTTAAATTCTGATCCGTTCTTGTAAAATGTTTATTTTTATACTGTATTGAGGATTTGTTCTGTTCTGTGTATTGTATTGTATTGTATTGACCCCCTTCTTTTTGACACCCACTGCACGCCCAACCTACCTGGAAAGGGGTCTCTTTTTGAACTGCCTTTCCCAAGGTTTCTTCCATCTTTTCCCTACAAGGGAAGTTTTTTGGGAGTTTTTCCTTGTCTTCTTAGAGATTCAAGGCTGGGGGGCTGTCAAGAGGCAGGGCATGTTAAAGCCCATTGCGGCACTTCTTGTGTGATTTTGGGCTATACAAAAATAAATTGTATTGTATTGTATTGTATTCCTCTTGGTCAATCATTCTGCTGATTTTAGATACCATATCCACCCATTTTAATCCCCCAAGTCTCATATGTACATTAATAAATTCTAAATGTATGTTTTCACTTGGTCTGGCCACCCCATCATTAACATTGTAATACTTAATGGACTAATACAGTGAGAAGTGCTGTTGAAAAGAGAAATGTCTGGAGAAATTTGTAAAAGTGAGGGATAGAGTTGAAGATTTAAAGCTGAGCAATAGTAATGATAAATTTGTGAGTTTTCTATTACATGATTGTAGACTCTCTCCATCACCAAGTTAGAAAGGCAACATTGCCAGTATAAAATATCTTCAATTGAATTAACTTTATTTTTCACCATATCTTTGAATTAAGTTATTCAAGATTAAATGAGCATGTGAAAGAAAGTGAGACTATTTCTATCTAGATTCATAATTTTAAATTATATTTCTGTCAAACACTTCTAAGTAAAAAAAAAGGCCGCTTTATGTCATCATTTTTACAGGAATAGCGAACGCTTACTCATGCAACTAACCACAGGCAAGACAACGCTCACGTGAATTAGGATAAGAATGAGAGAGAAACCTAATGATTCATCATGTAAGATCATTCACTGTCAGTTTTTGCAATTTGTTTAAGTGTATTTCTTATTCATCATAACAATTGCATGGTTTTCCATTGTGAAAATTATATGAGTGCGATTGAATTATGCCAGACAGCTATATAAAGCTTGCTATAAAGTTTATTGTTATTTCAATGTTTATTACTAACTTTTATAACACTTCTAAAAAACAGTGCAACTGAAAGTGACCAAAGAATGTTTATGGTGGTGGGAGGGTAAGCTAAACTTCACACGGGGAATATAAAAGTCATCAATTAAAACGTGAACCTGGATACTGGGTGAGGTAAACTGATAAATAAGGATAGGCATTGGGCAGAAAATATGCATTTAGGACTTAAAAATATAACAGAAATCAAAAAAGCATGGACAAAGTATTGCTATCAATGGATCAGAGGTAACAAAAAGGAAATAAATAATACATATAATGTGAGAAATACTTATGTACATTTAACACCAGAATCACTGAAGCCCACAATACAATTCTGCTTGGCACCATAAAATAAAATGGGACTTCCACCTGCAGCTATAGTCACTTTAGTACACAAACAATTTGCTAGGGTTTAGATCTGGCAGTGCCATGATGACATTGTCTGTATGCGCCCAAAAAGAAGAAGCCTTTGATATCAGTCTGTAACAGCCGGTGTAAAGTTTTGCTACCTGTAAAAGAAACCTTCACTTTTTTCAAGAGCAGAATTAATTTCAGATTAAATGTTACTTGCCCAAGCAAAGAAAAATAAAGCATTTGTGTGAGCAGTTAAAGAATATGGCCACACTATAGCCACAAGCACAGGCACAAACAAGTGAAACTGCTGAATACATCATTTAGATAAATATTTGTGATCCTGTCAGCCAAAACAGGGAAGTGTATACTTTGAAACTTAGAATTGAACAAGATTAATAAACTAAACTTTTCATCTAGTGACCATTAAATAGACTATCCCCTACTATATACCGCTCTGCTGTTTAGATTGATGTTTCCTTACGCTTTTAGGGTTGCAGCTTATAACAAAAACGGCAATACCCTAAAAGCTTGCCCATTTTGCAAGCTAAGCATAAGGCTATTATGGAATTTTTAGCTAAAATAGAATAATCTTTTATATATATATTTATGTGAAGCTATAACAGAATGTAACTCAAGGGTTAACTAAATGTAACTTAAAGCTTAAGCACTTGAGGTCTCTGCTTCATCTTAGGGAAGCTACCAACATTTTCCAACGTCAGAATGAGGTAATTGACTAACAAACACCCCTCCAGAAAGTGGGGATAAACTAATGGGAAAGCCCATACACACCTCCTGTGAAGCAGTGCTAGGGTCAGTAGGACAATCTGCAAAACACCCCTCTTAAAGAAGCAGTATTCAGAAGAATGGCAGAATCAACATGAGTCAGAAATTACTGGTGACATTACTTGATTGGAGGAGGTAATGAAGTTCTGCATATTAAGAGTCAGATGATGTGATGTATTAGTCAAGGTGATATAATCATAATAAAAGTATATAAGCAGATGAATTGATTAATTGATTGCTCACTCCATGGACTGAGACATTTGTGAATAACTCTGTGCAAATAAAGAAATGTTCTCTCTTCTCATCTGGGCCCTGTGACTGCCTTCTTTGAAGTTGGAGGAAAGTTTTTTTTCCATGACACTACCTGAGCCTGTGTGCTTTTGAAAATGGCAAGTTACAGATCCTTTTTTGTGAAATAACCCGCCAACAGAGTCACTGCTTGTTACACACACCTAACCAATGGAGACATTATTGGGATATTATAGCAATAATGCTTTGATTACTGCAAAATGCAGAAAGGTAAAACTGTGCAGTTAAAATATCTCCTTTGCTGTAAAACATTAGAGATTCAGGAATTTCTATGCAGCAAATATTTCTGAATGCATTCTTTCATAAAATGTCAATTTTCTTGAGTATTTATAAATGAAATTATGTAATTTATTTATGAAATTATCCACCCATCCATTATCCAACCTGCTATATCCTAACTACAGGGTCACAGGGGTCTGCTGGAGCCAATCCCAGCCAACACAGAGCACAAGCCAGGAAACAAACCCCGGGTAGGGCGCCAGCCCACCTCAGATGAAATTATTACATTTATCATTATTTTATTTATCATATTTTCTGTGCAAAACAGAAAATGTGCAAGAAAAAAGTGGGGATTCGGCTGTTGCAAGATAATGCAGTGTGATGGCAAGCCGCATCACAGCTCCAACAGGATCAATGTGTGTACTTCAATGGTTGATGAATGACCCGATGCGGTGAAACAAATCATCAAATTTAAATTCTGACATGCAAATGTTTTCATGGTGCTCTTCTTCATCATTTTCTCAAATAGGCAATATAAGCGTCTCATATTCCCTATCATAATGACATGATACATTAAACAGTCACACATACCATCTTCTGTGTGTTGGTTGCCATCTTTTATTTTTTGCACCTTTGCAACAGTATCAGAATGTTAAGAATTTTTATCTTTAACATCTTTCTTTTCTGAGCTCACAACACAGAGAAACCAAACATTGTTTTCTCACAGTGATGATTTCGCGCAGTGCCACCTGATAGAATTCTCCAAATTTACTTAAAGTACACACACAAGTATAGTCAGCGCACTACTTGCATGGCAGCAGTGTCCTCAAGTGCACATGTCACAGAGCGTCAAGTATATCCCTGGCCTTACTCATATTACTCAGATAAAAATCAAAAAATCAAAGAGTGGGGTGGAGTTCCCTGTAGAAGTTTTGTGATCAACTACTGTATAAAATCGAGGAGGATTGTCACCTTGGGGTTTTAGATGACTACACTGTGTAATTTAAATAAACTGTTCACCATTAATCAGGGGCTATGTTGTATATCATGGGCATGAAGATCAGGGGCTTGCTGATATCGATTTTGAATACCTGGGACTTAAAGATCAGGGGCTGGCTACCAGAGATCAGGGCTAAAGCAGCTGATACCCCCCTCTTCTGACGCCACTGATCTAGAACCCTACTGAACATAAAGTTGGACAGTTAGAGGAAGGCACTTGTTTGATGGGAAATGTGGGAACACAGTATGAAGAAACAGAGTAATGGGAGGTGAGAAAAGTATGTGTTTGGAGTAGTATGGAAGTAGGAAAGTAGTCAACCCACACCATCTAGCAGATAGGCAGAATGGGGCAGCAAATTGTAATTGTATTTATCTCTGTCTACTTAGTACTGTTGTTCTTCTTGAGTTCATACCTCCTTGTTTGCTTTATTTAAAATAATAAGCATATTTATTTTCCCTTGTTTATTTTGGTGTTTTTGCCATTATTCTTGATTTGTGAATGTTATCAGAGAACCTGTTATCTTCAACTGCCTCCTCAAGCAAGATTTTGGGCAAAAGCTGACCAATGAAAGGGGGGATGTGCTTGCATGTGACACTTTGGATGTAGGAGAATGTGTGAGCTGTCCCACCACTCAGGCAGCGACAGCTACTGGGGTAAGAAGCCCTGGTGGGACAGAATGGCTTATTTTGTTTTTCTTCCTTCTTACATAATTTGTGTTAATGCTTTATCTTTTCTGTGTTTTAAATAAATAATAAACACACCTTTTATGAAAATTTTGACTCTCTGTTATTGTTTCTGGTGTGTCAGTCAGCCTACCTGGTATAACAAAACCATTTCTGACCCTCTAGCCATAGCCATTATTCAAAATTTGCAAACTAGCAGCTTCTTCCATCGACTGTGCTTGAAGGGAGATATTGGACAATAGTAAGATTCATGGCATGATAGTGTGGGATGAATCACTGCTCACAATTAACGTAAGTGGTCACCTCAAGGTTGCCTAACACACGAAGATGAAACTCTAAGGTTCCATACAGGCAGATAAGTGAAAAGATAAAACATTGTCATATCTAACATTGCAATCCACATTATGGGGTCTAACATTGTGGTGGCAATATCACTGGTTTACTGCATCAAAAATACCACAACTTTACTTATTATTTTTCAGGCAATCTATCCATGAGATGATGCTCAAACAAGTTTAGTCATTCACCAAGGCCATGATCATATTGGAGTGGTTGAAGAAAATGTTCAGGTCACCGGATTGGCTTCCTGTAGCAGCAAATATTCAAGGAGACATCAAGGTATATGGAGAGGACCTGTGCTTTTTGGACCCACTCAGGTCTGCTGATGTGTGGCATCTGATAATGTCAGCTCTGCATGATCTCAAATCTCAATCACTTTTGATGATCAATTTTGTAACCTTGTCTTGTAACACTTGTTCCCAAACGGTCACACAGGCTGATGTTCACATAATTATGGCGACCTCTTTTGTAAGTCACTTTGGATAAAAGCATCTGGTAAGCAAATACATGTAAATGTAAGATTGAGAGTTTCAGAAAGGCTTTGTTAAAGGTAATGTCCAAAACCAATTGTGATGTTGTTGCATGGCATAAAAAGAGCAATTTATACTTGAAAAGCCATTAAGGTTACTAAGCTGAGGTGGGGCAAAAATTGGACCACATGACTATGAATGGCTAATCAAAGACTAGAGAAAACACTTGGTTGCACGTATTTCTGATAAGGCTTGCTTAAGTAGTTAACAAATTTAAGGGAACAAGTGGGGATTTACTAATCTACTGTTTTTAAATTACATAAATGTTATCAGTTCATTCTGAGTTTCTTTAATTTTCTTTATAAATCTTTCAGGATTCACTGTGAAGGGTATAAAATAACAGGGTTCAATATGTTTTCATATCAATCTGTGATCTGTGTGTGTAATATCATACTCAGATTCATGGTCATTGGCACTGTTGCTTAATCATCCAGATTGGATTTTCAGCCCCATCCCAAAGAGAGCTGAGTTAGGTTAAATTGTGACTCTGAGCTGACTCCTTGTGACTTTTTGCAAAAGTTTTAGCAGTAGATGAGCAGCCCATTCAGAGTGGATTCCTGCCCTGTGCTTGATGTTCCAACTGACTCCAACTCCCCAGACCCTGAATTGAATTACACAGGTTAACAAAAAAGGGAGGGTGGGATGAAATTACCAGGCTGTGGTGTCTTGCTGAAAGTCTAAATTACGTACAGAGCAAATTATAGGTTTATAACCAGCTACTCACTTTGATTTTACATACATAAGCACACATGAATCCCAAGCACCCATAAACTGGGGTTGATGCTCAGCATGAAGGAGTTAAGTGCATTGGACTGAAGAAGTGTACTGCCTGGCAGCCTCCAGTTTACACAGATGGAGCCTCTCACTGGATAAACCACAAAAAATTCCTCCCACTGTCCAAGTTAGCACTTCTCAGGGAGAGAATGTGACCCAACCCTCGGCTCGCCTCCCCCAACCCTCCCCCCATACTGTCTTCCTGCTCTGAAAACTTCAGCAAGCCCGGAGCAATTGAGCACATATTAAACAGTGAAGCCTGAAGCATTTGATTCGAGCAGAAACGCGGCAAACATGACCAGAGCAGCACTCTGTGTCCTTAGCCGAGAGATGGCATGCTATGTGTGGAAGTGTACAAGTTGGTTCTTGTGAGACCCCATTGTGGTAGAGGGTCTCAAAGAAAGGGCAATGAAATACAAGTCCTATGGCTTTGAATAAACTGCAGTATTTCCCTTTAGGGGCTACAAATATTTTGTTATCTTTGAAAATGAGCTATCAGTAAATGCAATATATTTAAAACTATTCTGTCTTGTATGGCTTCATAAACAGGTATGTCTACATCTAAAAGCACACAAACTTAGAAAGCTTGTTTGCTCCCCTAGCGAGCTCGTCAGTTTCCTTTTCAGCATCACTGTTTCCAGCAAAGGCCCCTCCAGTCTCTCTGTTCTCCCTCCGAAGGTCTTGGCCTGGATTGCTTTATAGAGCTAGAGCGTGAAGGGGTTAAAGCTGACTAGCAATTGACTACTCTGGCCTGACGGTGCACGCTTTTGGAAAATGAATCACTGCCACAGGCCATAAAAACTGCTATTTCAGAGGAAAAGCCAGAGTTAACCTCTGTGTCCCATTTCTACTGTACGCTAATGAACTGCTGTCATCATTAGAGAAAGCAAAGGAGGTCTGCCAAGCAGTTTAAGAGAGTGAGAGAGAGAGGGAGAGCGAGAGAGAGAGGGTGAGATAAATATTATAAGGACATTAAAAAGATGGGTGAGCAGTCGTGGGGAGGGAGAAGAGCAAAAAAGGAGAGAAAGAAAGGGTAGTTTATTAGAAAAAGGTGAGCAGGCAAAAATGAATAATGGGGACAATGCAAGAGCCACAGGAGATACATAGATAATAAAGAACATGTTACGTTTCTAATTTTCAAAACCTACTATCGAGCAGTTCAAAAACTTTTACATGATTCATATATCTTGGTCAGATGGTACTGTATCAGAGAAGTCATTTTTATGCTACAGTCTGATCTGCAATGACTCACGGCATGTATGTGAACTTGAATTTGTAGAGATTATCAACTCTGAGCAGGATAAAGCTTGCTGAGCACATTTTGCAAAATCTATGGAGGCAATGAGTCTTGATATTGTTTTCTCACTTTAATGGATACATCTCATTGAGGCCTGACAGGAGTGTATTTTACTGCAGAGGGTAGTGCTTTTGTTAAAATGCTGTTTTTCCTGTTAAGGATTCTAGGGATTCTGGGTATGTACACTAATTATTTTTCAATTACTTTGGTGACTATTACATATTTGTATTCATTTTTTTTTCTTTAAATAGCAAAGTTGTCTTGCATTTTAATAAAAGGAATTATTATCTCACAATGTTTAAAAAAGAGTGAAAGACTACAACTTCGAGATCAACCTAGATCAATCAAAAGAAATTTTGTAATGGTCTGATGGAATCCAAAATTCCACTTAATAAGGAAGTAAATACATTTAGGAAGGCAAAGCCCACTCTCACCCATCCACAATCCATATTTTTGTCCTATTTGGAAGTAGAGTGTGCAGTAAATTCAGTGCATTGAGAAAGGATTCAAACTCCTTTACTTTTTTCACATTGTATTATGTTGCAGCTTTATACAAAAGTTGTTTTAATTCATTTTTGTCACTCATCAAACTACACTCAATACCCCAGAACGACAAAGCGAAAACAGGATTTTAGAAATCTGTGCAAAATTATTAAAAAAAAATACACACACTGAAATATCACATTGATAAAATTATTCAAACTCTTTGATACTTGAAATCTGGCTCAGGTGTCTACCATTCTATTAATGTTTCTACACCTTTTTTGAGTCTACCTGTGAGCAATTTAACTGACTGCACACAACTGTCTAAGGACGGTCCCACAGTTGAGCAAAAATTAAGCATGAGGTTCAAGAAATTGCTAGCAGAGTGTAGAGACAGGATTTTGTTGAAGCACAGTATTGGGGAAGGCTACAAGAAAATCCTTCAGCACTGAAGGTTCCAAAGAGCACAGTGACCTCCATAATTCTTAAATAAAAGAGGTTTGAAACAACGCTGACTTTTTCTAGAGCTGGTCTCCAAGCCAAACTGAGCAATAGGGGGCAGAAGGGCCTCAGTAAAACAGGTGACAAAGAACCCTTAGGTCACTCTGGCTGAGGCTCCAGAGATCCTGTTGTGAGAAGGGAAAAACTTCTAGATGGATATCCACTGATTGACGTGGGCTTTATGACAGAGTAACCAGATGGAGACCATTCCTCAGTAAATGACACATGAAAACCCACTTGGACACCTAAAGAACTCCCAGAATGTGAGAAACAAGATTAATCCTTATATCCTTAATGAAAACCTACTCCAGTTATTTTGGGTACATACATAATCCAAGAATCAAAACTTTCTACTGTTTAACTCCAAACTGCACAGAAACAAACTTATTGTATGCATGTACAAGATTCTACTATAATAACAATAATTTTTTGCATTTATATAGCGCATTTCTCACTACTCAAAGTGCTCAGCAATTGCAGGTTAAGGGCCTTGCTCAAGGGCCCAACAGAGCAGAGTCCCTACTGGCATTTACGGGATTGGAACCAGCAACCTTCCGATTGCCAGTGCAGATCTCTAGCCTCAGAGCCACCACTCTGCCCATGTTCAGCTCTTGTGAGCATCACAAAACAAACAAGAACTTCACTCATGGTGTAGCTCTGAAATGGGAGACCACCTCAGTTGATAAGTCTCCCAAGCCGATGTTGTGTGCATAACATAACATAACATAACATTCGCAAAGCATTTAATATAATTCAGGTTCGAGAGATTAGAAGAACCTATTCAGTAACAGCAGGAGCAATGCAAGAGACAGCCCTGGACAGGAAACAGTCCACTGCAGAATCCAATCATGCATAACCCCACTTATATTGTCAATTAACCTAATGGTACACATTTGTGGAAATCTGTGAGGAAACCTAAAGCATTCAGGATAAGAATCACACAGACCTGGAGAAAACATACATACTCCTAATGGATAAAGATGCTGGATCCTTCAGGTTGCAGTGCTACTGTACCACTCATTTTGAGTTGAAGTGTCTTTAGTTACATCTTAGTCAGTTGTTTTCTAACATCTGCAAAGCCTCTAGCTTAAGAGAAAAGTGATAACCAGATGACTTAGTTGTTAAGATCTAAGGGTATACTTGTACTTTTTGTTTTTTCATTACTCTTTATTAAATTTGCCAAAAGATGACCCTTCTAAGAGTACAAGATTCCTGATAACATAATCACTCCACCACACATGATTCATTATCCAAGAAGACCATAAACTGTATTTAAGAACAACAGACAGCCAATCTAAGATCACATTCTCACTCCTGGTTTAGGCTGATCACTGATTCATAGATTCTGATTAAGCCTATTATATAAAGTATATTAATACTAAACTGGACCAAAACACAAAGCATACTGTACATTTGATAATGTCTAAAACATGCATTTATCAGAAAAAAACATGTCATTCAGTCTGTCAGAAAGTATTCCAGAAACAGAAAGTACTTAAATAAAAAAATGTTTGTACTGAGAGCCCCTCGATGTGGATCTCTTAGGGAGATGGTGCTCTTCAGACAGAGCTCATGTCTTTAATCACTGCAGCTGGTATGGCAGATGCGGCTTTCTCCCACTCAAGTGATCAACAATAATTTTCCAGTGTATGCTGAAATCAGGGAATAATTAGGATGTTTAAAACTGTATAATGGAAAGTAGCAAAATGTTCAGTTTTCATGTATTGTCATAATACATAGAGTAGTTTATATAGTGCAGTAATGCATGTCTCCTCAGAACAACTGACAACAGTTATATAAATAGTATTCAAAATGAATGGCCTCAGTACAAACAGTTGGGGTGCCAGCAGGGTAACCCCATTAAATAGACAGAAAAAGACTGAAAATAAATAGCACATGTGGGTGCAAAAAATATAAGACTACATATATAATACATATTATATACACAATATGTATGCGAATAGTTTCTGTCACAAAATTTGTTCTTATAATTAGCTGTTCAATAATTTTTTATTCTGGGGATAGAAACTATCCCTTAATCTTCTGTTGTGATTGCCAATGGTATGCTACTATTTGCCAGAAGGCAGCAAATGTTTTCTATGTACTATACAGAAGGAAGCTGGATGCCAGTAATATTCTGCGCCACCCTCACCACCATCTGCTGTGCTTTACAATCTTGAGCCGAGCAGGTGCCATACCAGTACATGATACAGCTGGTGAGGATGTACTCCACTGTGCCTCTGTAGATGACTGTGGGAATAGATGATGAAATGCAAGCTACCTCAGATATCTGAGGAAGTAGAGGCACAGGTAAGGCAGGAAATGAGCTAAAATGTGTTGTGTCCACTTCAGTTCTCAACAATACCCACCTCAGATTATAGATCGAAGTGTGGCCTGCCTTCTACTTCCTGAAGGATATGATCAACAACTTGCTGTTGCTTACATAGAAGGTAAGATTGTTGTCCCACCAAAACTGACTCAGCAGGCAGAAGACCACTTCTCTATAAGCAGTCTTATCATCATTGGTGATCAGGCCTGTAATGGTGGTGTCATTACCCAATTTATGATGACGTTTGATATGTGTTTGGTCACACAGTCAGGGTGGACAATGAGTACAGAAGTAGCCTCAGCGCACTAACCCTGTGGACTGCCTGTTGAGGGTCAGTGTGTGGAGGATGTGATGCTGCCAATCCAGACATGCTGGAGGTGATCATGACTATCTGGAATGTTACGTTTACTGTATCCCAACAGCAGTCTCTCAAAGCACTTCATCACAATTGAAGAGAGTGCCACCAGTCTGTAGTTATTCAGACAGGAAAGGGTGGTTGATACATTTATTTTCTTAGACACAGTGATAATTGTCCTTTTGAAGCAGATGAAGAAAACGGTAAAATATTGAAGGTGTTACAGAAGATGTTAACTAATTGGTTGCTACTGGTTTTAAAAAACACCCTGAATTTCAATCCCAATTGGATGCAATATGGATATTAACTAATTTAAAAGCCTTCCTTATATCAGGTACAGAAAAAAAGAAGGATGAATCATGGAGAAACAACTGAATGGTACTTTCTTTGTTATCTCAATGAAAGCTGGCTAAGAAAGTTTTACGCTTATCATAGTGAAAATGTGGATGAGATTGGATAAGCTTTTGCTAGTCTTTAATTTGTAGTCAGTAACTATCTCTGATTCATGCTGAAGTTTGAACAAATCATTACAGATGCTATTCTTGGTCTCTAGGTTATTCTTGTACTGCCACTTAGCCACTTTGATTGCGGATTGTATCTGCTATACTTTTTTGTTTCCATTTCACTAACTTCCTGATGTTACCAGTGACCCATGATTTCTTATTATGTAAAATGTGAATAGGTACATAGTCATCCACACATTTTTTGATGAATCCAGTCCTGACATTTGCATATTTAAAGAAATCTGAACAGGAGTCTCTAAGTATGCTACAGTTTACACACTCAAAGCAATCTTGCAGTTTTTCCTCTGTTTCTTTAGTCCAACACTGTACTACATTTTCTTGCCTACGCCTCATGTTTCAGTCTCTTCCTGTAAGCTGGCTGCAGGAGTACTGACACGTCACTGGACCATTCAAGGAGGGACACAGTGTCGGGCAGTAAGTGTGTTTCATGAAGATGTAGAAGTGATTCAGAGTATTAGCACCCCTTGTGGGGCAAGTGATGTGCTAGTGGTATTTTTTAGTAAGCTTTCTTTAAATTTGTTTTGTTGAATGAAGTCCACAGGAACAATAAATAATCCCTAATGATATGAACATTCATATTCCATAAGAATTGCTGAGAATTTGTGATGAGTGAAACGAATTGCATGAAATTTAATTTGCCGTAAGACTCAATGTTTTGCTTTGCAAAAAAATAGTGAAATAAATGGCATTTCGCTTCCAACAAAATTTTTGCCAATGTCACAAATTGACACAAAGAAAGGTGTTTCTTTCCTTCCTGAAAGCACTTTTGTGCATTATTTCTGAATGCTTTGGCCTATTGTTCAGTATTTAAATAAAGATCTCATGTGTTGTGTTTGTTTTGGTAGTACAATCCCCATTTTGCCAATTTTTTTAGTAATCTTAGTGATCAAAATCCTAAAGATACAAAAGATACTGTAATGAAACTTGAATCTCCATGACATTTTGACTCTGTCACTCTTCAGGTTATCAAGAATCAGGAAAAGGTGGTTGCTTTTTAGTGAGTTTTGCATTTAATTAATGTCAGTTTGGCGAAACTGTATATAAATCAAAACTACCCTGTTTTGTTCATCACTAGAGGGGATCAAGGTGACATTTTGTCAGCAAGGACTGACCCAGCTAACCTGTTCATGTAATTTTTCCTGCTGCTTTCAGGAAGACTTACAATGTTTCCAGTGAAAAACAGCAGTTAGTACAAAAGTGTAATATAAGACCATAATGGTCTGCCCTCGGTTATTTCTATATTGCATTGTTACTCACAGTGAAGTAAATTAAAAATTGCATCATTTAAGAATATTTTCAAGACAGGTGCACCAGTGTTCCCCCCAAGTAGACATTTTCTTACCTCAAACCTCTCTGAAACAACCTGAATACCTTTGTATTTTTCATAAAAGAGCAAACAGAAAATTTAAAATGTTCTTGTTTAAATTAAGAAAGGGAAGCTCCTACCTTAGTTCTAGGTATTTTGAAGCATCACTGGCACATATGGTGTGAAATGGCATGAGATATCTCTTGAAAACTCCAAAGTCTTCATCCCTGACATAGATCAAATTTCTGGGTGAAATGTCCACAGCTCCTTTTAGAAGAACAAAGATAGTCAATTGGCTTTAGAATGGGCTTTCTATCTTGCAATCTGCTTCCACCAACCAATCTTTAACTTACTTATTGATATTTTAGATATTGTCACAAGGGATTACACATTAAGCAGAATTACAAAAGAAAATCAATGATAGTAATATCAGTAATAGTAACATTAATAGTAATTGAACGATGGGACAAGTCAATACACTGGGTGGAGCTTTCAAAACTAAAGGTTCACATTAGCATGGAATAAGGTATGGTACGTAGTGTCATTACTATGGCAGTGAACAAGATGAAATTATTGTAACTTGCAAATTTAGGAACAGCAGTTAAAACAGCCAGGGAGAGAGCTGAGATGAATTTTCAGTTTAGATTTAAACATTAACCATAGAAGAACAGTTACAGAACTGATAAATGGTATGTAACAATGTTTTGAAACAGTAAAAAGGCAAGCAACAGAGCTTCTTACTGGACTACCATGTACATTCAGGATGTTAGTGTAGAGTGATATTCCAGAGTTTTGAGACAGTGTCACACACATGCACATGGGAGGCAGCTAAATGGACCAAAAGAAGATAATTCCACGCCAGGCCAGACACAGGAAATTCTGCCTGATCCTGCTGATGTCACTTCTAGTTCCGGCCACCCCGATGACCTCACTTCCACTGACCTGCTTTAAAAGCAAAACAACTTCCTCTTTGAATTCAGTTCTGTTTTGGACTCAACCTGTACACTTCTGTGCTGCCAAACCTCAGTTTTTGCAGCCTTATTCCAGTATATGGGTGGCTGTCCCAAACCTCTTTTCGTGTCAAGGTCTTTCATTTCACATTTACTTATTTAGCTGACACCTTTATCCAAGGCAACTTACAACGTTTATGATACAATTGGTTACATTCTTTTTTGGTTTTCCAACTGGAGCACAGGCAGGTCAAGGAATTGCTCATGGTCACGCAGTGTCAATAGGAGGATTTGAACCCATAACCTCAGGGTCTGAAGTCCAAAACCTTAACTACTATACCACACTGCCTAGCTCTGCAAGTGAGTCAATATTTGGCAAAAAAACAATATAGCTGAGCCCACTGAGGGAAAATGTAGTTACAGCTTCAAGACTCTGATGTCATCTCAGCGTTGTCCTATTGCAAATGGTTAATGCTTTGCACAAGAAGGTGATTAAAAGGAGAAGTTCAGTTGGCCAGATGAAAAGTAAGCAAACAAAAGACAAAGCAACTCTACATGCAATGTACAAAGGCACGATTCCATTCTGGAGATTTTTTCTTTTTTTCGATGGGGCAGAAATATAGGGTCCAAAGGAAGGGCAATGGTTAGATGCAACTTTAGCAGAATATTAACAAAAAGAAGTTATGGTTCTTAATTTGGTTCCATCAGTTGTCATATAGCCAATCTTATTGGGACAGGTTTCGGTCACAAAAGTTCTAAACTGGATTAAACTGGGTTTAAACATTAATATATGGATAGAATTACTAGGATTTTGTAGACATTCAGTTTCTTAATAGCGGATGTTCATCCAGGAATGATTTGTATGTAGCCTCGCAGGGACCTGAACTTTAATCCAGCTGCTTAGACCACTCCGCTGATGGCTATGAGAAGTAAACACTGGAGTACTTAACTTTATTTGTGAAGACTAACACAAACCTAATGAAGGTCACCTGGAAAAGACAAAAATAATAAAATATCCATTTTGTTTTCATTAACCTGCTTACAAGAGTTTGTAACATTTATGAGGAGTAAATTGTAACTGCAATAGTGTAGCCTATTAGTATATTGTGGCATTGTAATTCCGCCACCATTTAGTGTATAAAATAATGATCCTTTTAGAATGTACAGTAAGTGAACAAATCAGAAAGAAATTCAGTAAACATGAAGACAAAATAAAAGAAGAAAAACAAGGGGGAGCACACAGTGGCAGAGTGGGTGTCTTGGGCCAGCAAGCTGCCCCCATTCTGCCAGCTTAGTAACTAATGATGTACCTTCTCAGTTTGTGTTATCAATACCTCAATGACTTGAGACCCAGCATCTCAGCATCAGGGAGTTTATCAGAAACAGATTGGCCAATTACCCTCTTGACCTCCCTGCGAGTTCTCATTACATCTCATTTGTTTTTTAGTCCTGTCGTCACTAAATACCACTGGGTGATGTATGAGTCCCGTGGAGTGGACCTGATTGATTTATGTCACGAAATCGTTGTTCGAGGCTTTAATAACCATGGTACAAAAGCTTCTTCTCAATGATGCAAACCTTTAGTAAATTAGCCTCTAACCTTAATATAGAACAAATACTGTATGTCGAATATTCACATATGTTGTAGGAAAAAGGATTCTACAAGACACATATTGCACTCTGTTTCACATTTTATAAATCATTTCAAATTCAGTTACTGAAGAAGTAATTTATTGTATTTAAAATATCTACATTTTGAAAGGAAAAGTCTGATGAACATCCATAGACAATTGATTGTACCACGGTTCAGCACTTCATAAATGTAATTAACCTTGACTACAGTCTAGGACAGATGTTTTAAGACCGATCCTGTGTGTTATCATAATTTTTATGCTTGAGCTGAATCATTTCTCAATTTAATAAAAAATGTATGTACATGCTCACCGTTCTAATTTTTCTTATTCTCTTTCTATAATCATTGCATTGATAAAGCATATCGTTGCATCTAGAGCAGAGGCACAGCAGGTAACTCAGGTCTTGATGTGCAGCAGTGGCTGAGGGGTTTCTTTAAAATCAGTTCATTCAGTTGACATCAATCCATGCTATTAATTGAACTTCTCACTTAAGAAGATAGCTTGCCTCTGCCTCCGGTCTTCAATCTCATAAAATACCAATAGTGTGGGTTTTACTTCTCTGTGAAATTCAGAAAAATGATTATTACTTTCACCCCTCTTAACGTTAGTTCTCCATATTTTTTATTTAATTTTCCTTTATTGTACTGTTATTTTTTCTTCCTTTATCCAGATGTAAATGAAAATATAGCCAGCTGCTAGCCATGTTAACCAGCACTCTTACATGTATTAGCCTTTTTCGTGGAAACTGTTTAAATAAAGCATTTAGAAAGAAATGAGAAAATAAAGTAAGAAACTCAGGGTTTGAAGGCTAGTCCACTTTTATAGATTTTTTTCAGAAAAGCAAAATACGTACACATTCTGTAGGAATTTGTGACATGGTAGAATGAATGCAGGATGCAGACATCTAATTAAATGACATGCTCCATTAACAGCAGGGGCTGACCTCAAATGAAGAAACTGGTGAAAATAAAAACCGTCTGCCACTGTGATACTCCAGAAGCCGTAGACTAGTGTGGCTAGAGTAATTATGATTTGGATGTTATGGCTAAAGAGTAATGAGCAAGGGTACTTCACAGTTTCTGAGATCTGGGTTTGGATTCTGGCCTGGTCACTGTCTGTGTGACATCTGCACATCGTCCCCAGTTACTTTTAAAATTCCAAAGATATGCTTTACTTGTTACTTGCCTACACTAAATTTGCATTTTCTGTTGGTGTATGCTGTGATGGTCTGGCTTCCTTTTCAGTGTAGTGTCTAATGTTCTGTATTGTACTTCTTCATTTACAGAAATAGAAAAAGTGGGTTCTAGAAATGCAGTATATAGATGATGAATGGAGTTTCCAGTTATATGCATATTTTATTCTATTGTCCTGTTCAGAAATGTTTCTTTCATTGCTGTCAGGACAGGTTTCAACCTTTATGGAAGTAGAAGATTGTTTGTTGATTTGATTAATTTGCCTATTTCACTTCTGAGAATGGGAAAACCTATTGCCCACCGTATTGAAAGACATGCTAGGGCTTCTTTACCTAAGACCACCACAGAAAGAACAATCCAGACTACAGTATGTGGTGGCTGGAGCAATCTGGCTGAAACTTTTCCTATAGAATTTTAGATTAGGTAATAAACTGTACATAAAAAGGATACAATACTTTCAGTTTGTTTTAGTATAACTTAAATTTCATCATTTTCAGCATTTTCTGAACTTGGCAAAACTTTATTTCCTGTAGTTAGTGCTGTGATTTCTTTCCAGATTCTTAAGATATGCTTTTGGTTTGATTGGCATTACTAAATTGTCCCAGAGTGGATACATTTTTGAGACAGAAGGTATATTTGTATTATGATCTTATTGGGATGAAATGCTGCTGGTAATGTTCAGTATGTTTAGCATTATCTTACAGACGTGTAATCTGGATTAGGTAATACAAACTCAGATGTGTCTGAAATGTTTCAGATGACTTTAAGTTGTCTATATATACAATAGCGCATGTAAAGGTTCAGGAATGTTACTTTGAAAGACAGAAGCACTTGAGCTGGTGAATGACTTGTACAATATTAGAAAAATAGGCACTTATAATTCCTTTTATTACTTTGAAATAGGAAACTTGCGTATTAACAGATTTAATCCTACAGGTTTATGAGTTAAGTTTTGTAAGAGGGTGTGTTTTCATTGCAACCAACACATCCCTATAAAGTGAAGCCACATCTTCCCAAGTCTTAATTGTCAATATGCCCATTGCCAGTCATGTGGTGTACTGAGTCATAACTCCTCACCTATATAAGATGGTGGAACTCATCTTCTAGTATGCAAGTATTAGATTTAAAATAAAAATCTTTCAGAATTTTAGTTAGGAGAAGGAAATCCTAGTCTGGTTTTAAACTTCTTTTTATTAACAAAGATTTTTATATTTTGTGTTGGGTTATACAGACTTTCTAGTTTATTTCTTCTGACTGCTTCCCATTGTCCATTTCCTGGTCACTGATATCTGTTCATCCTCATGGAAATGTTGTTCTTAAAAACTTAATTGAATTTTGGAGAATGTGGAAGCCATTTGAGTAAGCTAAACTTACGGCCACATTCATGGCATCAACTAGAGGTAATATTTGTTTTGTAACATGCCATATTAAAGTCTCTAATTGAAAAACATATCAGTTTAAATTCACTAATTGAAAAATGGTGGACAGTCGCCAAAACGAGATATGCATTGTCAGTAAAATTGCTTAAATACAATGTTCCATTGATATGCAGTAAATATCTGTTATAATCCTAAAGGAAGCAGCCTCTCAAAGAATATGTGTGTTTATGTTGACCCAGCATTTTCAACATTTAAGCAAGTTGCAGAAGCTACTAAAAAGTCAAATCAAACATTACTTTATATTGTAAAAACTGTTGTATATAAATCAAGTTATTCTCAGACTGTATAACGCACTAGTGAGGCCACATCTGGAGTGTTGTGTTTGAAGTTTTGGTCACCACGCTACAAGAAATACATAGCAGCACTTGAAGCTGTGCAGAGGAGAGCAACAAAGTTCATCCAAGAATTTAAGGACATGTCCTGCTGAGACAGACTCAGACAAAAATACCTGTTTAATCTCACCGCATGAGAGCCTAATCCAGGTCTTCAGAATTCTCAAGGAGGTTTGGGTTATGCATTGGCTGACATAAATTTTAATATGTAACAAGTTAAAGGTTGGCTCTGGTAGCTTTTTCATATCTGAGTTTTCCTAAAAAGATATTCTGTTACTTTATCTTAGTTCCTTCTCTCAGGTTTACACATTTTTGGCAATGTTTTTTGAGTTTTTTTTTTGGTTTGACAAAAGAACAGTCTGAATTTTGGTTTTATTTTCTTCTTAGATTTTCACTGTGTCTCATCTTCTGATCCATCTCTCTCAAAATTCTATCTTCCTCTTTTAAGGGATAAAAATATCCATATAGCTAAAAAAACTCTGCAGCAGAAATACATGCTAATACGTTTGCTAAGAGACCTCACTAATTGATAATTTAATGCAGGGCCTCCACTACTGTTTCAGTAGACTATCCTGATGTTAAATAGTCTACATCTATTTTATGGCTTTTTTGCCATAAGACTATCACAGCTGAGCCACAAGCATTTGAGGTTTGAATGAATAAAACTAGATTAAAAGAAAAGGTTATCTGCTTCCATCACCAATTTTTGTCCCAGGAACCTTCACTCAGATAGGACAAACAACTTGATTACTGGATTACTGGAATGCCAGTGCTGCAGTTTGAAATATGGATGCACAAATGCAAAGATGTAGGCGGCTAGACACAGTGGTGAGGTTTTTTAACTCATGTTCAATTTGAAGTGATCTGGCTCTTGTCAAATCAGTATTTGCCAAATGATTATAAAGGGTTTTGAATTGTGCAGTAAATACATATCAATTTATCTGCAAAGCCATTAGGGTTTTTCAGTGTGGGCCTTATCAGGTTGTGATGCATTCATTAGCATTTGATCCAGATTCAACATAGTGCATAGCCTGCCATGTGCATAGCCTGCTAAGGGAAATAAATTATTCCTTCACAAAAGAAAGTTTCTTTGTTGTCTTTCAACATGGATAGTCTTTTGGTGTGTAGAAAGACAATAGTGAGTTGATATGGAGGAGCTGACAGAACCAATAGAATGCAACCATGAAGCCAACCAAACTGAACACCATCGTACCTGCCCCACTTGAACACCGAGACCCGAGGCTGGAGCCAGAGACTTGGAGACAAACCCAAGAGAAAGGAGCACCCCCCACAATCTTTCAGGTGCTATTGAAGAGGCATATGGTGTCCCATTGTCCCCAAGGAGAGGACCCGATGGACTGTGGGTGGACACGTGGAGAGAGGTAATGTTTTGCGGTTTTGTCTAACCCACTCATAATCCCTTTTTCAGGTATGGTCAGACTGAATGGATACTCTGTCCTCATCCTTTATGATTCTGGCAGCAACAACAACTCTTATTTGTTGTAAGCCAATACATCCCAATGGAACAGTATGATGAATCTACTCCACTGCGGTCTCTTGGTTACTGGCACAGGTGCATTTAAAGAGACTGTGAATAGTGGTGCTCCTGAAACCGCTATACTCCATGATCTTAGGGAGAGATTGGCCCAACAGAAAATCCAGTGTTGATCCGCCGTACCTGTCTCCTAGCTAAGGGCAAGGAAGCCCCGCCCAGCAGGAAGTTCTAGCCATGCAAGAGAACAGGTAAACAGGTGTTTACACAGTTTGATCTGGTGGACCTGGGGATGGCTGGTGAAGATGACACTGGACACCCGACCTCATCCAGCCTGCCCCTTGATTCTCCGAGATCTTCTGCCACATCATCTGACCTAGTTACCTCTCTACAGCTTCCTTTTGCTCCCTGCCCTTATCCTTTAAAAGACAGCAGTGGAATGATGATTCTTTCAACCATGCAAGGAATGACATTACCCCACTAGACAGACAACCAACCTGGTGGGAATAGTCATCGCTGCCTTGCTTTGTGTTAGAAAACAATCTGTTATATCAGGTGGTGAAACACCAGAGTGAGTGGCATATTTAGGCATTGAAAAACCCTGGAAAGAATTATTGGCCTGGTGTACATGAGGAGGTGTGCCACGTTTGCAAGTCCTGTCCTGAATGTCAGCTTACCCTGATATCCTGACAGTACCTTGCTCCTCTCATACCATTGCTCCTAATTGACATTCCCTTTGAGCAGATTGGCACGGATAATGTTGGCCTGCTTGAAACTTCAGCCTGGGGCAATAAATACATCGTCATCCTGGTGGATTTTTTAATCTATCACCCAGGGACTTGTTTTGAGGCTTCTCACGAGTTGACATTCCCAAGGAGGTCCTTACCGTCCAGGGGATGCTCTTTAGGTTGCACACCTTCAGGGAAGTCACCAGGCTGCTACGCTTTAAACATCTCAAACTGTCCATATATGGTCTGGTTGAGCGCTTTAACTAAACACTTAAACAGATACTGAGGAAGGTGGTTAGAGCAGATGGGAGAGACTGGGACCAACTCCTACCTATAGTCTTGTTTGTCTTCCGTGAGGTCCCCCAGGCCTCTACGGGGTTTCCCCTTTTTGTGCTCCTGTGCGGTACATATCCGAGTAGATGTTCAACCTGATTAAGGAAGATTGGGAGGGAGAAAAGCCTCCATGCTTACATAATATTTTGGAATGTGTTGCCAAGCTGTGTGACAGCTTCACAAGGCTCTGAGGGAGCATCACAAGAGCGTTCGGACTGCTTAGGCCCATGTCTACAACAGAGGATCCCACCTTTACAAATTTAGCCCTGGCCACATGTATATTTGCCACTAGTATCACAGGAAGTGAAGGTATGTCAAGTCATCCATTGCAGGAGTGAAATTGCATTTAGCCATTGAAAAGTAATTTCAGCCAGGTATGGGCATAAGCAAAATCTCTCACATTTCAAATACTCCCTAAGGTTTTCTTGTCATCTGTTAGGAAAAATCCCAGTTTGTATAATGGTTAACCAAATAATTTACATTTATTTATTTGGCCATCGCTTGTATCCAAAGCAGCTTACAAGATTTGAGATACAATTGGTTACATTTCTTTTTTTTTTTTTTTTCCAATTATAGCACAGATGAATGAAGTGACTTACTCAGAGTCACACAATGTCAGTGGTGGGATCTGGTAGCCTTAACCACTGCACCGCACTGCCTGCCTAATAATAGTTATGTTATAGGTACGATTCCCAAAAAGAAGAGGAAAAAGAACAACCCTTAATGGGTTTGATTTCATAGTTATGTAGACCAATTTTGGAATGATAACTCACTCCTATTGCACTCCACCTCAGTCCAGTTCTATTTACTGAGCTGCCCCTAGACATTTATAAAATTTGATTTTCACTCTGAGCCTCTGTACAGTGCATGCAGATGGAGGTCCTTTGCCTCCTGTATTGCTTTTCCTGCCTGTGGCACTTCTGTACTCTTCTTCTTTGCAAAAAAACACTCAAAAATGCTCAAAGATGGAATCAACCTGCCAAATCCTGCAAATGAAGTCATTATCAGGTTGATGATTGCTAGGGTGTAATTATTCCATACTGTATAATTGAATAGGAAGTCATTGATCTGCAGTTACGGGGAAATGTCTGTTTTCATTGCCTTAATACGACTCTTCACACATTAATCTCCATCTACAACTGTGCACCATCCCCCATTCTCACTTTTGCAAGGGCAGGCACCGTGCTGCTGAACTCATGGCAGTGCCATTAACAGCCCAATGCAAATATTTTTTCATGGACAATCAATAGTCATTTGAGTGGAGTGACCAAAAGTCATGTTTGTCATGTTAATCTTTCTTGCTGCTTTAGCTAAGTGAAATGTCCTCTGCAGAGTGCTGGTAAACAGGGAAGAATTGTCGTGAAAAAATGTCATTCTAGCTCACGTGCCTGCATGACAACAGTCTCACTGCATCACTGTGATGATTACTAGTGTCATCTAAGAAAATATTTCAGAAAAAAATTGGCAAACATTTCATCAATGTATAAATCTCTAGTTTACATGATTCTCTTTATTTAATATGGCACCAATAATATCATAAATTATTACAGGGAAATTTACAAATCTAACATAATATTAATACTTTATGCAGTTAAAGCACTGAACAGTACAATGTTGGGAATGCACACACATAAATCACATATACAGTAAGCAATATACTACAGCTAGGCAACAGAAGAACAGTGTACCTAAGAGGTTTCTACAACGGCCCATAGCGAACTAAGTGAACCTGATGGACTGGATGGCCTACACTTGTTTACCAAGTGCCTTATGCTATCATGTTTTATATTAATTCAGTACAACTGTGGTCTAAAATTGCAAAACAGCATCCACAGAAATAGTGATAGACAAGGTTACATGATGTGCTGCACAGATGAAGCACAGGCACAGAAGAGGTACCAATTAAAAGAACAATGTGGATTAAACAATACATCATCGCTTACATGCATTTGCTTACATACTGGACATGTTAACAGCAAACCCCACCTCTGATGTGGAGAAAACAGTCCAAAGTAGCTAAAGCCAAGAAAAGAAAGAGAAAACACAGTCCATGTAGAAGACATCAACATACCATTGTTCCAAATGTCTTCTCAGGTTTTACTGGAAGGGCTGTATGTTTTTTCATTATTATGATGATATGTTTTTTTTTTCTTGATTAATGAATATACTTTTGATACTTATTCTGAAGTTGATCAACACTGTCAGGTCACTGAGTTCCGACATCACCCACTGACAGTTTGGGCACATTTTCCTTCATTTAAACATCTAGGCTTGGCAAAGAGCTTGTGCCAGTCAATGAAAACAAGGCTTTCTAGTGATCTTACCTAATAAAGATTTTGAAAAATTGAAACATGCAGGTGAAGAATACACAGACATTGTCAGCTGACAAATATCTCTAAATGAATGAATCAAATTATCATAATAACAGAGTGATATCTGACCAAAAGGATCTGTTTAAACACCATAGCAATGATAATTGAAGTTTCCTCAGTTAATAGCTAAGTGATTGGATTGTGATTGTGATTGTCAAACAGCACCAAGCAGAAGGCATGGCTAAGGTTACTGTCATGTCAGCAAGCACAACATCACAGAAACTCACATATTCAATTGAACACACAGAAAACCAACATACACTAAAGAATGGTAGCATGCTGTTGTTCATTTCTCATTTACACATTCAGTTCGAAATGTAAAGCTCTTGTGAAAAAGAAATATGTGGACTAAGTAATTTGGAATAAAGAAGAACAGGAGATTAAATACTAACATAGCAGGCAGAATAATTGTCCGCGTACAAGCTAAGTTGACAAAAAAGCAGAGACGCAAAGTGTCTCAAAGTAAAATGTAAAATTGAAAGTAATGGTACAGAAAATTTAGAAATGTTTTTAAGAACCTAAATCACGAGTTTCTATCCATAAATTTTGATGCTGCTAGAACTGTGCCATCATCTTATATAGGTGGTAATGTAATACATTGCATGATTTGAGGGTCATGTGGCTGGCAATAGACAAGAGTAGCCATAAACAGTGGTGGCTGCAGTCATTCAAATAGTGTATGCAGCTTAAAAACAAATAAAATAATGTCACAATTACATCAAAATGTAATGATAAAATTTAATTTCCACCACAAATACACAATAAAAAATAAACCAGAATAATTGAGAAACAAATACTATGTATCAAAAATGAGAATCATGACAGTAAATAGCATTTGATATTATAATGAAGAAAATCATAGTTCATAGTTGAGTATGTCTACAAACCCTATGATGTGCTGGCACCACAGCCATTGATGGTCCCTACTTTGGCCCTAATGCTTCTAGGGCTGGCTTAGATATTGCAGCCCTTATAAAGGATTAATGGAGCTCATAAAATGGATGAGCGATGGAAATACAGTATATTTTTGTCCCAAATACCTTAGTAGCTAGGCTAAAGATGTTATAAAGTTTAAAGTTTTGTCATCTATAGATATTTTAGTTCCGTCATTCTACTTCAAAAATTATTTAATGATATTATTTTAACTATTGATTTGAAATTATTTAATACATTTGATTTTAAATAAGTTATTTGACTCTTAGGTGGCACAGTGTTTGTGGCTACTGAGTTATGGTTTGAATCCACAGCCTGGCTATGGCCTTTTGGAGTTGTACATTTGCTGCTGTAAATTGATCCCACGGGAGTGTGCGTTAGTAGGCCCTATAATATGCCAATACCATATCCTCGTTTTAACAGCTAGAATGTTGAACATTTTTATAATGTGATGAAAAACTTCCACTATGCATGCAGTAGTATACTGTAAGTGACACTAAATACCACTCAGCAGCATTATGCTGCCCTTTAGTGACCATCAGCACTTAAAAAAATCTTCTGCGACTCAGACAGATGCAGTTTTGTAACAGATTCAGTTTATGTTTAAAATAAAGAAAATAGTGTGTGTCTTAGTAATAAATTGATTGAGGTAGGAAAGTTTGACAGTTATTTCATTTTTCTGTAAATTTTCCAAATTGATGAAAATAATTGTATGGAAATCGCTGCTAAGTGGAAATGACTGGTGTGGAAATAGCAAGAATATATTTATTATTCTTTGCAGATGTCAGCAATGGGATATGTTAGGCATATAACCACTAACTCATATTAAGGTATCAAATTTAAACAATTTAAGATGTGGATGTCTGAGGTGGCAGTACTAAATAACTTAAAAAGTGTTTATTGCTCAATTGAACAAAACAGTGAAAAACTGCCTTCATAAATACATTGTAAGAGCAAGGGCACTGTTATTGAAGTGTTAAAAGCAAAGAAACAAAAAAAAAAATGTGATTTATATAGAAAAATGATATATATATATAGAAATGATATATATAGAAATTATTTATATATATAGTGGCGAGCAGCTGGGGACATCCGGAAGGACTGGAGGAGGGATTGCGCCTCCTCCAGACCACGAGGGGGCGACCGCCCTGGTGGCTTTGGGGACCACAGGAAAGGAACATGGAAGGCTCAACCCTATAGGGGCCCATGGTCCTGAGGACCCTGGCCCTCAGCACTTCTGCCACACCCGGAAGTACTGGGGGGAAGAAGACCGGGGATACCCGGAGTGCTTCTGGGTGCACAGCTGGCACTTCCGCCACATCAGGGAGTGTTGGCAGGCGCTCATTGGGAGGCACCTGGAGCATGTCTGGGTGGATATAAAACGGGCCACCTCCCTCCATTCGATGGCTGGAGTTGGGAGGAAGAAAGACAGAGCTCGGGAGGAGAGGAGTGGAGGCGGACCTGAAGAAAGAGAGAGAGGCATTGTTGTGAGGCCTGGACTTTGGGAGAGTACTGGGTTGTGTGCGGTTTCACTGTAAATATGGTTAATAAATATGTGTTGGGTTTTATACCTTCGGTGTCCGGGTCGTATCCAACTAAATATATATATATATATATATATATATATATATATATATATATATATATATATATATATATATATATATATATATATTTATATGGAATAGGAGATGACTCCAGCCAGGATAGAGGGTGTCCCTTTACCCAAACAAAGCTATAGAATGGATGGATTTGAGGAAAATGTCATAGATTATGCAGTCCTCTGATATACTAGATGGCAGCACTCCTGTGCTGGTATGCATATGCATACACCACTCAGATTATACTGGAAATGGTAGTTCCATTGGGAAACCCTGCTGGGTGCCATGATTACCAACTGGGTGAGCTGTAAGGGAGCGCTGTCCCCACTTTGGAGGTCTTCCACCTGTCACATAAGTGCTTCCACAAATCAGTCTTGTAACACCGGAAGTGCTACTGGGTGCAGCATAGAAAATGGCCACCTCACCTTCACTTGGGAGTTGGGAAAAGTTGGAGCATGCTTGCTGGGAAGTGTAGAAGGGGTGTAAAAGAACAATCATTGGTTCTGTTTAACCTGAGTTGTAATATTTGCAGAGAAACCTTTAAAAGGTATATGAGAGCATTAAAACAATTGTTATTAAAAATCTGTGACTGTGTCGGTGAAGTTGTGTCTTGGTTTTGGGAAGCTGTTACACCCCCTAGTGGTCACTTGATCATATGTAAATACTGCAGAATATCCCAACGGGGCTGGCCAGTCATCTGGCCTTAAAACTCTTCGTGTTTTCACCAGCATACGTGACAGCTGTGGTTATAAATGGAACAAGATTTACCCTGGTTCTGCCTGGGTTGTGGTGCCAGTGAAAAAGAGGTAATAAAGTAGACAGTAAGTTTATGGAATATTTTACATTTCTTAATGAATAATGGTGAAACTGAGCAGACGCCTGAAGGTTTTCTTTGAATATGTAACTCTGGCAGATTAAATCTATTCATAACCCCACACATAAAATACTTTGCCAGTTATGGGAAACAGTGGCATGAAGTCAATTTTGAAGTATTTGAAGTCATACAAAGTATTTTGTTGATTTATTAGTAACAAATGATGATTTTAAACAAATGTCATGCATTTTTGATGTCTTCATATTGGTATACATTTAATATAAGTAGATAAAATGCATCTCTACATGTGATCCATCCATTTTTTCATCAATTCATTTTATCATTTTCAATACCTGCTTGTTCCTTCTTATGTCATTAGGTTCCTGAACCTTTGACCAAAGACTGTACCACTGTAACTGGCACTCTCAGCATCAAACTCAAGACCTAAAAATATTGTTTTGAATGACCTTTTTTATATTTACAGGTAGCACTTATCATCTTATAGTAGCAAGGGTCCCCAGTTCTGTGGAATCTGAATGTTAGCTCAATGGTTGTATATTTACTAGAGGGGCTACAGTTTTCTTAATCTCACAAAAACATACATTACAGTATGTTAGTTTGTCTTTCAGTATATGATGAATGTTTGCCCTGCACTTGTGGCCAGTGTGCGTGAGTAGGTTAAGGCTATTCTGGAACCTTCTAATGACTTGGCAAGGGCTGGCAGCTTATTTGACAGGCTGTTCTCAACAAACCTGGGAAAATATTGACATATACTGAGTATATCATCATGACCATACTGAGGATGTATATACACAATCATTGAAAATGATGTCAGTTGAGATTGTGTTCATTATTGTGGCAGAGGTCATTATGGAGGCTAAAAATACTCTGTAGTTTCAAGATAAAAAGTATGGATGAAATCCATCTAGAAATAATAAAAGTGCTGGATACTGAACATGTCTCTCCAGTGTTGCAAGTGCTGGATACTGAACATGTCTCTCCAGTGTTGCATAAAAGGTGTTGGTGATGTCTGACATTCAGAGATGAGGGAGATAATGCAGTTTTAAAAAGGAGGACAGGATTGTTCTATTTGCACATTTGGTTGATGGAACAAAGATTTCAGTTGATAATCCAACATTAGGATTCTTCCATGGCCAAGGAACAGTGAGTCAACTCTTAGTCTTCAAAGAAATATCCCATGGGTCTTAAAAGGTTTCCTGTTATGACTTTATATGCTTTACAGAGTTGAATAAGGCTGTTAATTCTCTACCCCTTGGTATCTTATGGGTGGTGTTGAAACAGTATTGGTTCTGGGCTTGCCATGGGAGTATGCATATGCAGGAAGTCCATTTAAAACAATCATATGACTCAGACATAGGTGCATCCTGTCTACATTCTTTTTCGTGATTTTCAAAAACAGCCTATCAATGTGCAGCCAATGCATTTTCCTAATTTTTCCAAGACCTTTAGGATGCCTTAGCCACAAAATAATTTCTGCATGATTTAACACCATTCTACAGAATATGCATTTGTCAGTTTGTTATCCTGGAAAGAAGGGTAGGTCTTATTGAACCATCATCTATTGGCAGTGGCACCTTATACATGAACAGGAGTCGTCAGTCGATTAACCATAGTGAACATAATCTGAAATCACCATTTACCGAAAGTACCCAAGAAGGCCAGTGGCGAGCATTGTCCTGACATTACAGGTGACTGGCCATTTGAAAATGAGCTGTTCAGTAAAAAGTAAACATTTCTTAGGGAACATAGGGGTCAGTAAAAAAAGTCACAAGGAGCTGTTGACCATAGCAGATGCAGAACAGTTAAATTGATCTCAAGATTTTGAATTAAAGGTTGGCAAAGGTAGCGTCAGAAATAATCTGCTATTGTAAGTCACCATCCAGATTGAAAAAAGCCTTCATATTCTTTGGTGGGGACTGGCTCCACAGTTACTCTCATTTGGAGGAATTCACTCCATCAGGACTTGGGCTAGGAGCCCACAGGTTTATTTGAGGACAGTGATTGGGAAGCAGAAAGCAATGATTGATAGGCAGAAAGTTAGTGTGCAATCGTTTGGTAGAGCTGGAGAGTGGGACATCTTTGTGTATAATATATATATATATATATATTGTGGTGGATGGCCTGGGTCGATGCCCGGCCCGGACGCCCCTTCTGTATATGTTCAGGGGGAGCAGACATGGACTTTTCAATACCTCCCCCTGGACGCTAGATGGCAAGCCCTCTGGTGCCTTGGTTTTCCACAGGGCTCCATGGGAATTGGAGTTGGGTGCAGCCCTGTTGGGTCCTGCAGGTGCTGACAGGGGGTGCTGCAGCTGGGGGTCCTGAGCTCTTATGGGCCGTGTATTTGCCACACCCAGAAGTGCAGCCGGAATTCGGCAGTCAACCACCTTCCGGGTGGACTATAAAAGGGGCCAGCAGCCACCATTCGAGGAGCCTGAGTCGGGAGGAGGAGGACTACACTTGCCAGGAAGAGTGGTGGTGAAAGAAAGTAAGAGTCTTTGTGCTTGTGTGTTTGAGTTTGCCCCACAGGTGAAGAAAAATAAAAGTTTATATGTTTTTATACGTGCCTCCGGTGTGAGTCTGTGTCGGGTCAGGTGCCAATATAATGCCTTTCTTACAATATATATATATATACCCAGCTGGAACGCCTATATGGCGCATCTGCCATGAGAGGACAGCCGCCCTGGTTTCTATGGGTGTCGCGGGAACCAAGCTGGGAAGCTCAACCCTATAGGGGGTGGGTTCTGGATCCTAAAGCCCTGGGAGCCAGCACTTCCGCCACACCAGGAAGGTATTCCAGGGACAGGGCTTGGGAGAGTGGAGAGAAGGAGGCCCGAAGAGGAGCATTGTGAGGCTCAGAAGGAAGGGTGATTGGTGCTGGAGCACTGTGTGTGGTGCAGGACTGTTTATGGACATTTGTAAATAGTTTAAATTAACATGTGGTGGACTTAAGAAGGTGTCTGTCTGTCTGTGGTCGGGCTGGCTATCACAATATATATAGTAAATTATCTCTCTCCTTTTATATTTATATATTGTAAAATAAGACGACTTGACACAAGACAGAGGTTTGGGGCAGCCACCTGTGTACTTGACCTTGGCTGCAAAATAAGTAAAATATTCAACACAATAGTGTACAGAACGGAGTCCAAAACAGAACTGATCAACAGAGGAAGGGAGTGGATTTTTATAGGGAGGTTGGCTGAAGTGATGTGGTTCTCAGGGCCGGGACAGAAAGTGATGTGGTCCTCGGGGCTGGGACAGGAAGTGACGTCTTCAGTGTTGAGGCGGAAATGACGTCTTTGTATTCAGGTGAAATTTCCCGTGTCTGGTCTGCGGAGACAAACGAAGAGGGTTGAATGCACCCCACCACCCTCCGGCTGGGCATGGAATTCCTTTCTTTTGGTCCCTGTAGCTGGCTCCCATGTGCACATGTGTGACAATATAAAGAATATAAGTGGTTTTCCATCCATGTTCTCAATCTACTCCTCCTAAGTCCACATAGTCTGTTTTTATTGATTATTTTTCTCAAATATTATCATGTCTCTTGTACTCATTTACAGCTGAGTAGACAATTAGGATGGTTATCAGACAAGGTCCAAAGGTAGGATCAAAGCAGTGTTTTTGATATTTGAGTAACACTCTTTCTATCAGCCATCTTGCTAATACTCCATACCAGATAAAATCCTCTTCAAGAACGTCAAACTAAACCAGACAAAATCGACAGTAGTCTGGTGGTTTTGCTCTTTGCCACACTTTCGTGTTTGAATCATCTCAGAAAGGAATGAGTCAGAAATTACATTTCTGCAAAAGGTTTTGTAAAGGCCTTGCCTCATACTGCTCCTAACATGAAAAAGTCAAGGAGAAAGTCACTGATGATTTGCACTTTAAGAATTATACCTCAGCAGCCTGTTAGTGTCATTTGCTAGAAACTATCATCAGGGCTTGACTAAAATGATGGTCACATGAGTGGATATAGTTTACTTCTTCATGATTTAAATAACAGCTTTACAGGGAATGTTATATATATATATAATAGGAGTACACTAGAAGCTGTTGTATGTTCTTGTAACAGTGGAAAGCCTTTTGTATTATCTGAGGGAATATCCCTCCAGGTCAGGTCAGGTCAGGTTGAGGATCATGCACGTTGCCACACCCACCACACAACTGAACATCCTCCATCTTCCAGAAATGTCCCTCTATCAGCCGCAGTCAGGTGTTATGTGGGCGTCCCCATGGTGTGGTCTAACCAATCAGGTCCTCAACAATGAGGATATTGAGAACCGGATCACCCTCAGGGAATCGCGCCACATGGCGGCAGTTCCATAAATGATGCTCACTTACAATGCAGGTAATGTTCTTCATTTGGGACCGCTCATTCAATTTAAAGTCAAACCAGTGGTATCCAAGGGTTCTCCAAAGAGACACACTACCGAAGGTATCCAGGCTTCATCTCAGGTCTCTGGATAAGCATCAATGTCTTACAACCACATAGCAAAACAGGAACTCTAAGGCAAAAGGACTCTAAAGACTTGGACTCATCCTTTGCAGAGATATCGGGACTGCCACACACACTTTTCAGTGGCCTCATGACCCCCTCATGCTCTCCCAATTTGTCTACTGACTTCATAGGAAGAGTCACCAGAGAAATGATTTTTTTATTCAATATTCCTCCAATCAAAATGAAAGAAAAATAATAAGGTTGTATGAAAGAAATTTGACATGGAGGAAAAAAAAATAGCATTTAATGAAGAAAAGAACGGAAGACATCTTCATGGAAGATTTATGTGTTTATATGTTGACTTCTCTTCTGAAAGACATGAAGCAGCGGAGAGCCTGCTCATTGTTGGGGGACCAACACAGCTCCCACCGGAGAGTGGTAACACTTTCACTATGTTTCATGTTGAACAGTTTCATCATTTGATCAGAATTTGATGAGAACTGGAGGGCATTAAGAATGAAGAAACTAAAATGTTTATAGTAAAAAAAAAAAGAAAAATGATACAGGTTAGAAGTGAATGAAGTAGAAATAACACTTTACATGTTATTACCACAACTAAACCTATTTAGGTAGAAGTGACCCAAAATGAACAATTAAAGCCTGCCAAGTTGATCCAAAAAAAATCAGCCTCCTTTACTGTCTGGTCATTTTAAAATATTTGTTATGCTCAGAATGCAATGCTGTTTTTCATTTTACCATAAGTTACTTTAGTTGTAACTGCTTTCCAGGCTCATATTTAATGTGTGTACAGCTCAAGTTGCATGTGCTTAGGATTATACAGTGTAGTTACTGTTTCTTTTTTTTTGTTCTTTTGTTTTATTTGCATTTTTTCCTTTATGATGGTATTATTATGGTTGCTTCCATTTTTTATATTCATTTTTCATGGGCACCACCATTTTTGGAAGCCATTGTTCTCCATGATGTTACGTGTCACAAAAGTCCAGGTGCATGTGTAACATGATGCATAATGTAATAATGGCTGTGTTAAGATCACATAGTTTTAAGGAAACCTAAACTTTGTATGAAATAATGGGAAGATTTCATTAGATGCCTATCGTTCTTGAAAAAGTTGATTTAGTTTTGAATCTGGTTTTGAGTTAGTGACTTCAAGTTTAATGTTGCCCCGTGAAGTTTGATTACCGAATTCCATTAATAGTGTACTGACCTCTGTTGTGCCCAGTGATCCTTCTGAAATGCACTTAAAGACAAACAATTAGATCAATGCTATTCTCTTTCAAAACCTGTCTGAGGGGGCTTGTAGCGAAGTTCTCTTTGGTCGTGACATGCTAACATCCATCCATCCATTATCCAACCCGCTGAATCCGAACACAGGGTCACGGGGGTCTGCCGGAGCCAATCCCAGCCAACACAGGGCACAAGGCAGGAACCAATCCTGGGCAGGGTGCCAACCCACCGCATAACACACACAAACACCAAGCACACACTAGGGCCAATTTAGAATCGCCAATCCACCTAACCTGCATGTCTTTGGACTGTGGGAGGAAACCGGAGCGCCCGGAGGAAACCCACGCAGACACGGGGAGAACATGCAAACTCCACGCAGGGAGGACCCGGGAATCGAACCCAGGTCCCCAGGTCTCCTAACTGCGAGGCAGCAGTGCTACCCACTGCGCCACCGTGCCGCCCACATGCTAACATGGTTTTTGTAATTCTTATATTATTAATTACTAGCCATGGTTCCTGTCGAAGACAGGTAATAAATATTTTTTATAATTCCATGTCTTCTGCTATGTGTACATTTAGTGCCTTTCCTCTGTATTTGCGTGTGTGTGAATGTCTCTTCATTGGCACACATTTTCTCAAGCCTGCTTCTCTGACTGTTATTTTCGAGGCTCCTTTCTCGCCTCCTTTACGGTTTTATACTTTCGGAAGGCGACTCTGTCAGCATGCATCCAATGCCTTTATTAATGTCTCTTTACTGGTGCTACTTCTCTTGAGCGTGTTCCAATAAAGCCTGCTTCTCAGACACTGTCATTATTTTTGAGGTGCCTTTCTTACCCCCTGACCAGTTTTATACTTGCCATCTCTGAAGGTGCCATCTCACACTTCCTTTTTCAATCACACCACCAAAGGCAAACTGACCAATCACACCATAGCCAGATTGATCTTGTGTTTTATTAGATAGTAGACTGTGCTTGGTAGATGATCACTATTTTTCTATATTGCTTAGAAAGGATATTTTAGTTTTCTAGCCTTTCACTGGCAACATTTTCATACTGTACAGGATTAATATAAATCCATAGTGTAGTTATCCTACAGTTTTTACTGTCGCAGATCAAATGCCAATGCTCATCCAGTTAGTTTAGTAAAGTCATTTCAATGTGAGAACGTGTGAGGAAAAAGCATATTAGTTGGATTTTTTAATGGGTGGTAATCGTGAAAGTCTCTTAATTAGATCAGAATTTGTCTACATTTGTAATTCATAATCAGATATAAAATAAAGAAAAAACTGTAGGTCAAAGCAAACATATTAAAAACACTACTTTGAATTTTTGTGCAACTAAATCAGTTATTAGCAGACCATACCAGCGGATATTGGAAGTCATTAAGCACATACCTTTTGCTTTTAGAATGATGGTTTAATAAGTGGATTATATTAAAAGGTATCACCAAGATGCAAAATGCAAACAGACATGAAAAATAAATACATATATTTTTAGGTGTTTATACACTTGCCTATTGGTACCTGAGACTCAACCAACTGCATTTAATCATAAGACCACACACTTGTGACCAGCATCTTCCCCTTGTTTAAAAGGTATACAATATCTCTGAAATTACAGTATTTGGTGCTGCCTCATATAATTTCACCTCTGCAAAAAAATGTTTGGGTTCCATTTAGATTTTTCCTATCAAGTACAGTACTTTGGTTCTAAGGCACATTGAAAAGTCTCAAGGCTTATAATTCAATGATTGATTTGTCAATCTTTTGGAATTTTACGAGTCTATAGTTTCAAATGCATGAAATGCATTGCATATTTACATAACTTCACTCTTCACTCAGAAGTAAAATTTGTGTGTGTTCTGCTTTCTTATGTTTCGGCTCTCTCATGCATTACACATGCAGTGCCTTTTATGAAGGTCAAGGAGGAGCTCTTGGGGTACCAGACCCTTGCAGGCCACACACATGCAAACACATTCAGTCACTCCTGCCAATCTGAAGTCATCAATCAACATGGGAGGAGGACACCCACACAGACACAGGGAAAACATGTAAAAATCCACAAAGAAAGCAATTGCGTCAACATTCGATCCAATCCTCTTTGAGTTCTAAAGCAGCGATGCTAACTACTAATCCTCTGTGTTCCCATAGCCATTTTGTATTTAAGTATTATTAGATACCAAGCTAAGGACAGTTGATAAAACCCAAACAGGTAGTAATTGGTAGATTCACCATGTGATTTGTCACCTGTCACATTTACAGATTTTCCTCCCTTTAACCTCTACATGTTCTAGTGATGGTAATCCAACTCTCCTCCCCCCCATCCTCCTCACCTCCCTGAAAAGAGAAATCAGCAGGAAAGAACGAGACCTGCTGGCGTCTGATCACATACCAAAGAATAATAACTTGGCTAGGTGAGCCACAGGGGGCCTAGCTGAAAAATATTTTTTAATTAATATGTTCTTATTGCATCTACTTAAAAAAATGCATACATTAATAGAAGTGGATGAGTATGCCACAGCTCTCTTTGATGTACACCAGGAGTTTTAGTGCGCTATTTTATACAGCCACATAAAAATACTAAATTAAGATCCAAAGTGTGAGGCTTTAATTGCATTGTATCTGCCCCTTGTGGTGTATTATTTAGAGCATGATGGCTTAACTGAGGTAATATAGCAGCCTGAAGATTCAAAATTAAATAGCTTTGCCTCTTCTGTAAAGCACATTAATGGTTCAAATATACAAACTTAGCTGTTCCGACTTATACCATTTTTACAACTATGAAGGCTTAATTGTAATTTATCTGCCACTTCCTGTGAGTCAGAACTTCTATTATGATGGCTTTTATATTGTATGAACGGAGGGATAAATCAAAGGAAAATGTGTCTTTGTCCCAAACTTTATGGAGGGCACTGTATGTGTAGTTCACTTTATACTCAATGCCAGCAACTTGCAAATTATACTTAAAACTATAAGTGCTTTCTATCTATCTGCTATTTCCTTTTAATATTTAAATTAGGAGATAGCATGGTGGTGCAGAGTTTAGCGCCGATACCTAAGTGATCCAACATCCTCGTTTTGAATTTTATGGCTGGTCATTGTTTGTGTTGAGTTTTTGACATTCTCCTTTGTTCTCTGTGATTTTCCTCTGGGTTCCCTAATTTCTGCAGCCATGTTCCCAGAAACGTGAGTTTTAGGTTAATTGGTGATTCTATAGGGTCCTCTGTGTGTGTCCTGTGATGGGCTATGATTCTTTTTGCCTGTGCCCCATACTCCTGGCATAAACTCAGGTATCTCATGACCCTGAACTGGAATAGGTAAGTTTGAGTATATTGTTATTTAAAAAGGCTTACCCACACTACATCTTAAGGTATGTGCTATTAATATTCTGACTGTAAAACCTTACAGTTATGAGGCTTATGCAATTTAAAGAAAACCTGCCTTACTCTAGTTCAGGGTCACAGGGTCAGGGAGCCTATCCTGACAGAACTGTGTGCAAAGCAATAACCAGCCATGGACAGGGTGTCGGTTAAAGTAAAGCCGTACACCTTAATTAAACTGTTCTGTGTTTAACCTGTTTCATGTTAATCATTATTGAATATGTAGGTTCACAACTATGCAGGGTTTATGCCCTGTTTTGGGTATTAGCAATTAAATTGGGCACACTCAACATTTATTTGGTCAAACTGATTCTTTTCTGTATTTAATGTGCATAAGCTTAACTGATGAATAGTGTTATTATTCAAACTGTGTTTCGTTAAGGCCGTTTAGCTTATTTACATTTGATACATGAGAGCTTAGCAAGATATTGACAATTAATAGTAATCTATACTGGATTACACTGGAATAACTGAATTGTAATGTGTTAAACTGCATTCATTTTTACAAATGTGCAGTTTTAGCTGTTCCATTTTTGTACTAAAATTTGAACTGGACATTGCCATCTTACCACATGTGTCCCTTTACATAGGTTAACACTTGGCTATACTTTATTAACTAATTTCTTCATTCCACTTTGTTATTTTCACTTTATTTTTCTTTCCTTACACCCTTTTTACTTGGTCTATCTCATCAAAGACATTTTGATTATGATAAGACCAAAGGATAAAAAAAGAAAGATGACATCAGTGCTATTTCCACAATAAATTCTTGTACCTACTTAAAATTCGACTGGAAATTCCTCCATTCATGGTGGCATCGATTTTGGACCAATTCATAACAGAGTATGGTACAGTTTTCCTTTATTTTTATCATTAACTGCTGGATGATGAATAGATATTATAGCATTAAAATAACCCAGGGACAGAACCCATTTGAAAACAATCACACAGGCTGGAAAAGGTTAATAACTGTTGAGCAAAAATGAGAAAATTTAACAACTGTTATCCTCAAAGGGACTATGCTGGATATAAGGGTTGTGATTATTCTGTTTAATTTCTGAAACAAAATAATAAAACAATTATATCTCTTTTTGAGAAAAAAAACCAGCACCTGTAAAATCACACTAATACAAGTACAAGCAAGACTTGCAGCTTATTCCTCTTGAGAGGAGTTTATCCCATGTCTTTGATATGAATTAGCTTAATTGGCACCACAGCCGAGCAGAAGCTGTGATTATGCAATAGACGTGACACACAGCACCAACACCTATTCACTCGGATAATGCCGGCCTTTCTGTAAATTGCAACTCACGGTCTGCACCACAAACACAGGAAGTCAGGGTTCTTGAGGCCAGACGGAGAGACTCTGGCACTGCCACTTTCAGGAATTCTTCTCACCTCCATCTCTTTATGAGGTTTAATGACCATTGTAGTATCACAGCCTGGTATTTAGATGATTGGAGGTGAGATGAATAGGTCTTACCTGCCAGAGGAAGAAAATGGGAACACTAGTCAGCAAAATCTGAGGTCTTGTCTAGACTCTTTAATGAAAAAGTGGTTTACAGGTTGGCCTACGTTCATGCTATAGCAAGGAGGAAATCTGAATTTTGAAATAGTGCCTGCGTATTCCAAGCGTCTGCTCCACGTATCCTGCTAGCTAATGTGTCACTTAAACTGTGAATGAGTGACCCATAGCCTTGTAAAACATTGTAGCAAATTGGGTTAACAAGTGCATTTCTGTTACTGTAGATGTAATACATGTAACTGTTTAATTTAAAATGCGGACATCACTGCCTACAGTTCAGCACTTGAAAGTCTTGTGACCACAGTTTTCCGTCACACATTACTTCAGGAAGCTAGCTGCTCACTGCTTTTTGTTTAGAACAGCATAAAATCCACATGTCAAGGGTTTCTTTTTTGATATGAGCTGACTAAACTAACTGGGTCAAAAGTCAGGGTTTATTTTCATGCACTATATTTAGATATTTTTGGTTTTACCGTGTATTGTTTTAATGATGATATAATTTTAGATTGCTTTGTGAGAGTCTTTTAAGCTATGTCTCACTTTTATTATCACTGGAATAAACAATTAGGTTAAAATGGCCACTTGCTATATTTTACTATAAAACTAAACACAGCTTTTCTCTCAAGCATTTATTTTCTACAAACACTGCAAGCAACCTTGACATATGCAGTGCAAAACTTTGCTGCCTCACAGTTTCAGACGAATCGGTTCAAATCACGGCCAGCTCAGTGTGGGGCTTGCATTAAAACTCCAAAGACGTGCATGTTATCTGTATTAGACACTCAAAACTTGCTTGAAGTGGATAAGTGTGGGTTTTTATGAATGTACTCTGCAATGGCATTGGCATCCTGTCCAGGTCTGGCATCTGCCCACGGCTGCTGGGATAGGTTCCAGGGCCAGTAACCCTAAAATGCTTGGAATAAAAAAGTGAGGTAGCATCATTTCCATAATCAATTATATCACTGGCTAGAGAGAGAGGGAGAGAGGTTAGGAGCACGCACTGATACAGCGCATTGCCGTACCCACCACATGACAAACCAACTCAAGATCCCAGATTAGGACCTGAGTGCAGCTATGCAATTGGTGACACCTCAGCACCACACTAGTTCAGATGGAGTGGAACAGTGTGAGGTTTTTTATGGTGGCTGGACTGCCAATTCTGCCACCAACCCCCAGGATTTCCCTACAGGTTGGAGGGCCCACATGCAGAGCTGGATGCAGATTAACGTCATACCCAGGATGGAGCAATTGCAGGTTAAGGGCCTTGTTCAAGGGGCCAATGAAGTATAGTCACTTTTGGCGTTTGGATTCAAACCGGCAACCTTCCGATTATATCACTGGCGAGGGTCAACAAAAATTACACAGTAATATTTTTTATCGCTGTCGGTTTTCGAAGCTCCCTGTAATTTACAAAAGTATCACTGATACAAAAAGTTTATTTTGTATTTCTAAAGCTACATGTGCCTATAGAAACCATGTGTAATTAATATATGAAATCAAAACCGCCGAACCTTCTATGTAGTGTCCCGCAAGACACAGTATGAATGGCTCCTTACCCATTTTCCTAGAGCAAGGAACACCAGGTGGAGCTGCAGAGAGAGGTCATCTGCTGTTTAAGGAGATCACGCCAGGCATGAAAGTGCTTTCCAGATGTGACGATGCAGCACCAGAAGTACCAACATTGAAGAAGCCATCCTGCATTTCCCGGGGGTCATTGGATTCAGAAGGATGTGGTCAAGGTTGCTGGGAGGCTTTGAGGAGAAGGGAGAAGAGAGACAAAGAAGAGAATTGTATTGTGCTTGGGTGAACTCTGTAAAGAAGCCTGTTTAGATGTACTTCATTATAAACAAATTCTTATTTGAATCCAGGATAATTGTGACTGAGGTTTGGAATGCTGTTGCACCACCTACAGATATAGTTTAAGGGGTTGATTTATCAATATAGTCGAATGATCATGTGATTTTTGATGACTTTTACCATTCCAAAACATTGTGTACGCTACAACAATTATTTTTTTACCCATCCATTCACTCAATGCTTCATCTAGATTTAGGCCAGGATGTGATGATGTGTAAACAGGCCTAAACAGCATCAGACACAAGGCAGATTAATTATTAAGCTTCAGTTATCTTGTGTTACTGAGCTCCTGACTAGATAACTGCAATTTTAGCTTTTTCTTTTCTCTCAGCGATAAGTCTTTTGTTCAGCATCTTTTGATGTCTCCCTAAAAACCTGGTGGCAGTTTAAAATGCATGGACTGGAGGAATTAGAAGTGACAGTTTTAGGAAGAAGCCCTGTGGATGTGACCTTTGTAGTGCAGGATTTTGCTGCTATTCAATACACACATTTTGATGGGTTATCCCCAGACAGTCATGTTTGGCACTGAAAAAATGTCATACCCCCAATGTCCCAATCTAAGGCTTTAGCAGGAAGTTGGGAACATGAAGTATAGGGACTGAGAGACAGTGGGACAATAAGGGAGGCAGACACAGCTGATATAACAAATAATTAAAACTATTTAAAAAAATGTTCCATTGAAAAAATATCAAAAAAGGCACACAAATACTGCAATAATGAATTAAGATGAAAAACAAAAACAAACATAAAAAAAAAATAGATTCAGTAAAAATCTTTCAAAAAAAAAAGATGAACCCCCTTTTTAATGAGCTCCAAAGAGTCAGCCCTTCAGTTAAGAGAATGCTTAGCCTGCTTTCTCCCTTTATCTGAAAAACTTGGGGGTAAAACTGGCTTGCCCTGGCCAATCAAAATAATGGTCTACTCCCTACCTGTAAACCACCCTGAAGCTGCCTTAATTCTTTGTGTATTGACGTTCTTCTGGTCTGAACTGAACTAATCCTGGCTGGTGAAAAGACTGGCTCTTATTCTGGGTTAAAAGTCACCTGACCCAAGTCTAACAACCCTCACTCTCCCTGGTCAGATGCCTAGCCTAAGTGATATCTCCACAGATTGCGCCTCACGCATGCCTACACTCCGCAGCACCCTACACCACATCTGCCCTGTACACCTGCAACTGTTGTATTCCACATGCCTGTTACTCTGCAGCATCCCAAATTCCAAACACCATAGTCGCACCAGAAGAAAACCAGGATGAAGCATGGAGGATAACAAGCATGTATTTCCTCCTGAGGGCTCTTCAAATGGGAACATGCGCCACCCCTTTCACTCCAAGGCAGACAACACACAGCTAGCTGCTCCACATGTAAACCTGGGGAACAAGTAAATGAGTACCTTTTTTCTTTTATTATAAGGACAATACATGCAAAGAAATAAAAAATGTGGTGCTTTTAAATTACCACATCGGTGTGGGGTAGTTCCTCACAGAGACTAGCTGTATCATGACAGTTCACCTGCACACACTGCATTGTCAAAGAGTTTTTGACCAAAAATAATGTGGCTGTTGCTTCACACCACTTGTATTCAACAGATCAAACACCATGAGACTTCTTTTCATTCCCAAAATTAAAACTGAGAATGGAGGTACAAAGATTTGCTACATTGTTTGAAGTCCAGGACAAACGCACAAGGCTCTAGACCAGTGATTCCCAATGTGGGGTGCACACCCCACTGGGGGGCAATTTGATTTTTTAGGGGGGCAATTTGAGAATGTAGGTACGTTAAATAATTTATAAAATGAAAAAACAGAAATTTACTGTTAAAAATTATATTTTTATTTTTTACAGAGACATTTATAATCTTATATAAACATAGAAGGAATGGTGAAGAACCCTTTAATTTATGATTTTACAACCGGCTTGGGTTTTTCTACTTAGAAATCATTTTTACCATTAAAATAATATGATTTGTAACAATATGATTTGGTGGGCTCAGGATTGGGTCACTGCTTTTTGCAGATGATGTTGTCCTGTTTGCTTCATCAGGCCGTGATCTTCAGCTCTCTCTGGATCGGTTCGCAGCCGAGTGTGAAGCGGCTGGGATGAGGATCAGCACCTCCAAATCCGAGACCATGGTCCTCAGCCGGAAAAGGGTGGAGTGCCCTCTCAGGGTTGGTAGCGAGATCCTGCCCCAAGTGGAGGAGTTCAAGTATCTCGGGGTCTTGTTCACGAGTGAGGGAAGAATGGAGCGTGAGATCGACAGGCGGATCGGTGCGGCATCCGCAGTAATGCGGGCGCTGCATCGGTCTGTCGTGGTGAAAAAGGAGTTGAGCCGCAAGGCGAAGCTCTCAATTTACCAGTCGATCTATGTTCCTACCCTCATCTATGGTCATGAACTATGGGTAGTGACCGAAAGAACGAGATCGCGAATACAAGCGGCTAAAATGATTTACCTCCGCAGGGTGTCTGGGCTTTCCCTTAAAGATAGGGTGAGAAGCTCAGTCATCCGGGAGGGGCTCAGAGTAGAGCCGCTGCTCCTCCGCATCGAGAGGAGTCAGATGAGGTGGCTCGGGCATCTGATCAGGATGCCTCCTGGATGCCTCCCTGGTGAGGTGTTCCGGGCACGTCTAACCGGGAGGAGGCCCCGGGGAAGACCCAGGACACGCTGGAGGGACTATGTCTCTCGACTGGCCTGGGAACGCCTTGGGATTCTCCCGGAAGAGCCAGAAGAAGTGGCCGGGGAGAGGGAAGTCTGGGCATCTCTGCTCAAGCTGCTGCCCCCGCGACCCGACCTCGGATAAGCGGGAGACAATGGATGGATGGATGGATGGATGGATTTGTAACAATGATTATAAAATTTTGCAATATAACAAAAATATTACATTTATTTTACATTATAACATCAAAATATTACAGAAAAAGCTGTCATTAAAGATATTTTATATTTATGAGTATTACGTCTCTTATTATATGTTTTCAAAACTGTATTTGCTGTATTTTCATATTACTTCATATTATGTTATTTTTTTTAACAATTTCTTAGTGATTTCTTTGTCAGTACTTCAACTATCCTTTACCTCTTTTGTTTCCATGTTCTTTGGAAGCTTGTTCAGACCAAATTAATGACATTATGGGCTTCCTCCACATGAGTAGGAGTTCATTTTTTGAATAGGTAATAATAAGAATAAGGTATATATTACAGTGGGGGACATCATGATTTTAGAAAGGCCTAGGTGGGGCATGGCCAAAAAATGGTTGGGAGTCACTGCTCTAGACACAGTAACAAAAGATGCGTTCCAGGAGTGGGAGAAATGGCAAGACAAGTGTATAACCTCTCAAGAGGAGAGATTTGAATGAGACTCAAAGGGAATTGGTATAAGTTTTATAATAGTTATTTTTTTAACAGATTTGGGAATTTTTGGTTCTCCACTCATATCTATGTAATATAAATGAGAAGGCAAGCAAAATGACACCTTTTATTGGCAACACCCTAGTACTATGTACTATAAAGTAACTTCTGTCTATCTGGCATCACCGTCCATAGGGTGTATTTAGCATTAACATTTTATGTGGCATTTCTATTCTGTAATGTGTGTAGTAATATATTGCAATGCATTTTACATTCCAACAGATGGTATCACAAACATTAGCACTGGTGTTGAGAGCATATGCCAAGTGCCATATGACTGAGGCAAAAGGCAAACTTACACTATAACTTAAGAATGAAAAATTGAAATAAAAAAATCTATAGGAAATTAAAAAAGGGACTGCAATTCATTCTGGTGATCTGCCCTCATTAATTTGTCAAGATGACAACAAGAATAAATCTTGAAAATAAATAAATACAGATGGCATTGCCAGCTATAAAACAGGCATGCTGGCCTCTCAGGTCCTGAGTTTGGGACCCTCGTGCTCATATCACAAGAAATTGTCCTCTGTGTGACAGTCAATGGGCTCCAATGGGATTAATACTTCCTGTATCAGTCTTTTTTATTTTCTGTCATTTTTTCTAATAAAAAATCTCCTTCTTAGGTTTTAGTGATGATTGTATACGCTATTTATTGGAATTAAAAATGCAATATGTTTTATTTGTGTATTAATTTAAAGTCATGGCAAACAAATGTTAAAACCTCAAAAAAAAATGGGGAACAGGCTTTTAAAGTTCAGAATATACACAAATGCCCCAAAAGAGAGGGGATAACCATAAACTCTGGCTTTTAAAGAACAAGGAAACAATGCATCTTTATTAAAGGAACATTTTGATCAGTGTCCCCGCCATTTAGCTGCCCATAATGGCAGCGGCTGTCGTTCATGCGCAGTTCAGTTGTTCCCCTGCTCTGTTTCTCCTCCCGCATAACACCGCCAGCAGCACACTCTTACGTTCTTAACTGCGAGCTGTCTCTCTGTTAATCAGTAAACCTATGGCAAAAAAACACAGCTGCCCTTCAGACAAACACACTCTTACCCGTGCACTTTGTGGGATCATCTGCAGGTTTACCGCGTGACAAGCTTCTTGCACAAGGTTCAGAACATTTAAAAGATGGCTCACTCTCCTGTCCTCTCTCCCTTAGACTGCATCTGCTCCAGTCACTGTTCCAAGCCGTTGAGCCCACTTGATGACGAGGACTTTGTGTTCTTTTGTCCTAGAGAGAGGAGCTGGGTGCCTTTCTGTTGTTGATAAATCCCTTCTGAATAAGGCCATGTGTTTGTACTTGCCAGTTTAGCAATAAAGATTCTGTACCTTGGAAACCTGATCTATTTTCCAGTCTCCTGTGCAACTCTGTGGCCCAAGCTTGACAACATTTATTAGCAAAAAATGCAAACAAATCAAAATATTCAATAGGCAATCCACAGCAGCAAATTGAAAAACCATAGACATAAGCAAAATTCAGAAATCCACCAAAGCAATTAAAGGCGATACTTACAAAGCAGAGCTCTGAAAGGTCCTCCACAGGGCATTCAATGAACTCCAAGGAACTCACTTTCCCAGCCTGCCTTTTAAAGGCTGGGGACAGTTCCTTAGTGGTACAGTAAGGGTGTTCCTGCCACTTGGGGGGGGATCCATGCAAAGAATACAAGAAACATAGTAGAATATAATTACACACATAGAAACTCGATAATAAATAAACAGAATGAAATTAACAGAAAATGCATAATTTGACAAATAATAAATGGATAGAACAATATTAACAAAATTGATTGAAACCAATAAGCAATGTTGAATAAATAAACAAAAAAGACTTTAAAAACAAATTCAAATATAGGCTAGGGAAGGAACAAACTGTTAAAACATAACAGTTAGATGACACTTCTGCACCTAAATTTAAGTGCTAGACTAATAGTTCACCATTTACTATATTGTGGACTGGGCCTTCTACCATGTATATTTCACAGTGGATTTAATTTACCTTTTTTGATTTGGATAATCAGAAAAAGACCCCTTAATGTCAAAGCGAAAATGGGCTTCTGCCAAATTATCTAAACTAGTGTCACACACGTGCGAGTAGGAGTCAGCTAGAGGGCCTGAATAATGGAAATTCCACATCCAACCAGGGGGCGGCAGGGTGCACTAACTGTCTTTCTTGATCCATGCAGACCATTCTCGGGAAATCCCACAGGGTTTGTCACTTCTGGTTCCGGCACCCTCAATGATGTCACTTCCTGTTCTGGCACCTCAGATGACGTCACTGCCGGTGCCGACATATAAAGACGGCATCTTTGCTGCCATACTTCAGTTCAAATGTGGACTCCGATCTGTAAAGATCTGTGCTATTCATTAACCTTTTGCAGCCAGGACATAATATATGGATGGCTGCCCCAAACCTTCTTGATGTCTTTTGGTGTTTATTGTGACACTAGTTACAAATATAAAACACTAAATAATAGTATTCACCCACCTCTTGACAGCCCCCCAGCCTTGACTCTCTAAGAAGATGAGGAAAAACTCCCAAAAAAAAAAACCTTGTAGGGAAAAAATGGAAGAAACCTTGGGAAAGGCAGTTCAAAGAGAGACCCCTTTGCAGGTAGGTTGGGTATGCAGTGGGTGTCAAAAAGAAGGGGGTCAATACAATACAATACACAGAACAGAACAAATCCTCAATACAGTATAAAAATAAACATATTAGAACTATGGAGCAGAATTTAACAGTAGATGATATCACACAATATGATTTGGATTTGTTTAGACTCAGCTTTGCACATTTGGACACTATAATTTTCCTCCATTCTTCTTTGCCAGATGACTCAAGCTTTGCAAACATTGCGTGGGGATTGTGAGTGAATAGCCTTGTTCTTCAAGTCCAGCCACAAATTTTCAATTGGATTGAGGTCTGGACTATGACTTGGCCACTCCAGGACATTGTTGTTTTTAAGCTGCTCTTCTTGTGCAGCTTTGCCTTTATGTTTGAGGTTGTTGTTTTGGTTTAAAACTCGAGGTGCTGGTTTCTTGCAGACTGCATTAGGTTTTAAACCAGGATTTCCTTGTATTTTGCTGCATTTGTTTTACCCTCTATTGTCACATATCTTCCAGGTAGAGAAGCATCACCTCAGCATGATGCTGCCACCATCTTGCATCATGATGGGAGTGTTTTTGATAATGTGTTGTGTTTGGCTTACACCAAACATTGGGTTTGTCAGTTTTGTTCTCATCAGACCATGGAGCTTTCTCCCAGCTGACTTCAGATTCTCCCACATTCCTTCTGGCAAACTCCAGCCAGGATGTCATGGGCTTTTCTATTTTCTTCTCACTAGTGAAATTCTCTTTGTCACTCTCCCATTAAACTGTAACTGCTGAAGCACCCTACAAACAGTCTCTCCAGTCTTACTCACTGTCGCTTGTAACTCCTTCAGAATTCTCAGTAGACTCTTGGTGGCCTCCCTCAGTAGTCTTCTTCTTGCATGATCACTCACTTTTTGTGGACACTCTTTCCATTTTTTAATGACTGATTTAACTAGACTCCAAGGGATATTCAGTGACTTGGATATTTTCTTGTATCTTGCACTTTTCAATTACCTTTTCAAGGAGTTGCTTGAAGTGCTCTTTTGCCTTCATTGTGCAGGTTACGCCACCATATTGACTCACCACAACTTGGACTTTCCAGATAAGGTGCAGTTAGACTACAATCAACTGAAACCACAGATTGGTGATCTCCATTAAACTAATTACGTGACTTCTAGAACTAAATGGCTATACCAATGATGATTTAGGTGTTTCATAGGTAATCAATTGGGTGGCATGGTGGCGCAGTGGGTAGCGCTGCTGCCTCGCAGTTAGGAGACCCGGATTCATTTCCCGGGTCCTCCCTGTGTGGAGATTGAATGTTCTCCCCATTTCTGCGTGGGTTTCCTCCCACAGTCCAAAGACATGCAGGTTAGGTGGATTGGCGATTCAAAATTGGCCCTGGTGTGTGTGTGCCCTGCCTGGGGTTTGTTTACTGCCTTGTGCCCTTGGGATTTGCTCCAGCAGACCCCCGTGACCCTGTAGTTAGAATATAGCAGGTTGGATAATGGATGGATTGATAGGTAATCAATTATTTTGCATTTTATATTTGTTATTATGATTAACTGTTCAGTCATCTTGTGATTCAGAATGAAACTGTCCTTGAATCTATTGGTGCGAGTGCCAATGGTCCTGTGCTGTTTGTAAGAAGAAGGAGTGAGAAAAGCCACTGTGCAGAATTGGCGATTTCTTTAATAATAGTGTTTTCTTTTGTGAGACAGCATGTGTTATAAATGCCCTAAACAGAAGGCTGCTGGGTGCTGGAAATATTCTGTTCTACCATACCACCATCTGAATGGCTTTAAGATCTTGAACTGAGCAGGTGCCAAACCAGGATGTTATGTATTCAATGAGGATGGCCTCTACTGTGCACCTGTAGAAGTTAGTGAGAACAGATGGGCAAACTGCAAGCTCTCCTCAGATGTGTGAGGAAGTAGAAACACTGGAGAGATGGTAATGTTCTGTGCTGCCTTCACCAAGCATTTCAGGAAATCTGGCCCAGAAATTCCCCTTGTCAAAAGACTTGTATAATTCTAAGGAATATACTGGGGTTCAAATTGAAAGCAAACGTTAGGCACGTTAAATGTTTATAACAGCCTCCCCGAAGACATACTGTATATTCTTATTGATGCCAGCTCAGCATAAGAAAAACTAGCAATAGCAAAAAATGCTTATGCCTGCTTCAGAGGTTTTGTAAAAGTATGTTTGCCTATTTGGCAAAGTTACTTATTTATAAAGGTTATAAAAATTGGACAGGTTGTGAAAGAAACAAACCACTCTTCACGGCAACTGGGGCATTGTGAAGCCTGCTCATCACTGAGGAATTCCATGTGAATTGTGCTTCAAATTCACTGGTTTCAACCAGCAAAAGTTTGACACCTGTTTGTGAACAATGTAATCTGAAATTACAAACTGTGGGTACTCTTGGCAAAATTCATGTTTGTGTAAGATTGTCAAACTGATGGCTGGTTTAGCTCTGGAAGTGTAAAAAATGGTTTAGAAGCATAACTACCATTCTAGAGCTCTTCAGTGATACCCTTCAAGCGAGATGTGACTTGCCTCTAGAATGCATGAAATGATAAATCCACTGTGATGAAAGGCAAAGTTTGAACACAAAGGTTTTGCATACTGTATCTGGCAATGGAAATCCACATAGATGGATTGATTGTCCTGGGGAGACATCAGATGTGTGTCAATGATGCATCACATGTCAGGTGTCATTACAGCCTCCAGAAAGTCAAACTGTGGTGTCTGTTCATCCACATTTCAATGTAGCTGGAGGATTCACAAAACAGTACACTCATGTTTAATTTAAACCACAGGAAAAAGGAAAAATGAATACCTGGATAACGAATTTAAACCAGTCAATTTAGGACCAGCCCATCATGCAGTACATTACATCAATACAAGCAGCACACAATTTAATGTAAAGCAGCAGATTTGGAGAGATTCTGCTTCCTGATATAAGGGCAATGACTTCCATCATTCTGAAATGTTACTACAAGCCTTGCAGCAATTCAGGTCAAATAATACACTGCTTTTATACTGATGGCTAGATTGATGATTAATTTAAGATAGAGATTTGTAAAGCTGATGCCCAGAGATTTATGTTTTCCATATCTGAAATATTGTGAGGAGCCATACTGTCTAACAAGTCATGCTAAGCGATGCACTTCTGCCACACATTATTTTTAAGAGAGCAGCCAATAATGCAGAATGATTTAATTTAGGTTGGCAATTCATAATGTAGGTGAAGACTGTGCCCCATAAGCCTTTTGAAGTGAAGTGATTTGTGCCTGTTACACAAATTATTTGTTGGGCCGCCATGTGGACTTGTTTCATTCAGACTATAGATTTGCCTCCTTGATAGAGAGAGATTTGAGGCCAGTGTTTTGATATATTACTACTAGCCTGGTAACACATCAGGTTAAGGAAGGCAATTGTACTATACATTATGATCAGAGCAGCACATGGCAACAAAATATTTATCAGCAACAGAGGTTAGTTAAATGCCAAGCTTGTGTGAGAATAACAAAGTAATCCACTAGAATATTGCAGCTCATTAAATACAAGATTCAGTTTAATTAAACTGTTTTTGGTCTCGTCCATTACAGGAGATGGACGTCTGAGGCGGAACTCTGTTAGTAGCGATGTTATTTTCTGTCTTTTTTTTTTTAGCTATATATACATATATTGTCACACACGCGCGAATGGGAGTCAGCAGCAGGGTCTAGTTGTTGCAGGGTCTAGCACAGCATGGGACTGATTATGTGCACTAATGTCCTCTCTCATTCCTTGCAGGGGCTCTTAAGAGTTTCACTTCCTGTTTTCAGCATAAAGACTGCCCTACAATGACGTCAATTCCACTTGATGACCCACCTCTTCCTCCCTCTTCACTATATAATCCAGATGATCACGCTGGTCTGCAGTCTGATATATGACTTGGTTCGAAGAAGTTACTCTCGTTCCTAACTCAACGTATTTTTGCCTTGCAGCTAAACTGACAATATATGGGGTGGATCCCCCAAACCCTTTATCTTGTTCCCTTTATTTTCTTACAGCTGGCGTAGGCGGCAGGATTTTTTCTCACCATGTCCGACGAGCAAGACCTGAATGCGGTTCTCACTAACATGGCAGCAGAAATGCAAAGGTACAGCTTCAACTTGAAGAGTCCGAGGCTCGTATAGAGGCTCGCCTTACTTTACGCTTGGATCAAAGTAGCACGCCCTCCCAGGTATTGGTCCCTTTTACGGATGCATAGTTTACTGTCTTCGAGAGAACGGCGACCCAGTATACATGGCCAAGAGAAGAGTAGGGCAGCATACTAGGGCCTTTCCTCAAGGGCGAAGCTCGATAGGCCTGTTACAATCTCTTGGCGGAAGATGCCGCCAACTATGACCGTCTCAAGACGGAGATCCTCCAACGCTTCGGCATCACTGCGGATCAGCAGGCAAGGTTGTGGCGCACTTGGAGCTTCGACCCACAGAAACCCACTAGAGCACAAGCGTTCGAGATGTGGGGTATCAGCGACCGCTGGCTTAAGCCCGAATTAAATGATGCACGGCAAATTGTCGAGCAAGTCGCTTGCGATTGCCTGATCAACGCACTGCCAAACTTCCTTTCCCAGCCGGTCTGCAGGTTTCTGTATAAAAACATGGAGACGCTAATAGATCTCATAGAGCGGCATAGGGTGGCGTACCAAACCGAGAGATCGGAGAGACCTCCACAGCAGAGCCGACAAAGAAAAGTGTCCTCTGGAGAAGCGAGCCGCAGAGCGGATGGCTCCGACAACCGACAGAGGGAGAAAGGAGCTACGGTCCCATCACTGTTTCAAGTGTGGAGAACCAGGGCACACCGTACCCAGCTGTCCGCTTCTGAGTGAGCTAATAGACTGCGACTGGACCCAAGCAGAAAGGTATGGTGCACTGATTAATCCCCTGTCCCTATCACCCCTGGGAGTGGTAATAATAAATGGGCGGAAAGTCACAGCATTAATGGACTCTGGGAGAAACATTTCTATTGTCACTCGCCGGTTGGTTTTACCGCAACAGTGGCTTGATAAAAAGACCAGCATAATCTGCATTCACGGAGATGTGCGAGTCTACGGTACAGCCGTGTGTATGGTCTCTCATAAAGGCCAAATATTTCACTTACCATGGCTGTGCTGCCGGAACTGCCGCATCCCGTGATCCTGGGCAGGGACTGGTCTGACAACAATCGAGGTAAACTAGAATCCAATACTGTTACAAAATTAGACCTCCTGATGAACGGACAAAACCTGTCTGTTGCTGACTCCACGCCGTGTCCTTTCCCAGCATCTAGAAGTGACGCGACTGTTCAGATGGACAGGCGTGATGACGTAATATAGCCGGCCTTGTCTGATGATGTGGCTAGAGTGCCACGTCTGGATACCACGCCCCTTGAAGTCATACAAGATCCGCTTTTGTCCTTGCAGACGCACATTAAGCAAACGCCCAGTTCATTTAAACGGGAACAGTGGGATGATGACTCCCTTAAAAATGCAAAAAATGCAGTTGTCTCTGTTAATGGCCAACGCATAACACTTCCCATGCCACAAGGTCCCCACTTTGTTATTCTTAATGATTTATTATATCAGGTGGCCGAACATGATGGTGAGGTAAAGTCGCAGCCGCTTGTCCCACAAACCTTCCGGCAGCAGGTTTGTGATCTAGCTCACGTCCACCTCTTAGTTGCCCACCTGGGAGCTGAGAAGACACTGGAGCACATCAAGCACCGTTTCTTTTGGCCAGGAATAAATGAGGAGGTCCGACGCTTTTGCACCTCCTGCCCGGAGTGCCAACTGCGTCAGATACTGAGAAGGGACAGAGCTTCTCTAGTTCCTCTCCCCCTAATAGATTTCCCTTTTGAAATGATTGGGGTAGACATTGTGGGACCGCTTGAACCCTCCACAAGAGGACACAAATATATTCTGGTCCTCGTGGACTATGCCACCCGGTTTCCAGAAGCTGTTCCCCTGCGCTCAGCTAATTCAATAACCATCACACAACAATTAGTAGGGGTCTTTTCGCGAGTTGGCATCCCCAAGGAGATCCTTATGGATCAGAGGATGCCATTCACTTCGGAGATATTCAAGGAGGTGGACAAATTACTCAGAATAAAGCGTTTGAAGACCTCGGTATACCACCCACAGACTAACGGACTAGTTGAGAGATTTAACCAAACTCTCAAACAAATGCTTCGTAAGGTTGTCATTGAGGATGGAAGAAACTGGGATCAGTTGCTTCCCCTCATTTTATTTGCCTTCCAGGAAGTCCCCCAGGCCTCCACTGGGTTTTCCCCTTTTGAGTTATTATATGGACGACAACCCTGGGGCATATTGGATATCCTAAAGGAAGGTTGGGTAGAGGAGGCCCTCCCATCTGTCAACACTCTTGAATACATCGCTCAATTATGCGATAGATTGGACAAGATCAGGCCGATATTACAAGAACACATGTGTAAGTCTTATGCAGCACAGGCCCATTCTTATAACCGAGACACGACTCTTGGTTCTCGTCCCCACCTCTCATTCCAAACTCCTCGCGCATTGGCAAGGACCTTTTGAAATCAAAGAGCAGAAAGGACTTGTTGACTATCTGGTCAGCCAGCCTAACTGCCTCCCAAACAAGCGGGTATACCACGTTAACTTGCTGAAACCATGGAGAGAAAAGGAACACCATCCATGTCTGCCCACCTGCAAGCACTCTTTGCCCGCTTGTCCTCCCTTAATTTTGGACCAACCCTTTCTGCCAGGCAATGATGGGAGTTGGAAAAGGTGATCCATTCGATCCCGGAGCTGGTGAACGAGAACCCAGGGCAGACCTTTCTGATTGAGCAAGACATTGTCACAAGACACGTCAGGGAGAGAACTTATCGTCTTCCCGAGGCAAAACAGGCTGAGGTAGAGCTGGAAATCAGGCGCATGCTGGACCTCGGTATTATTGAGGAGAGTCATAGCCCCTGGTCCAGCCCTATTGTAGATGATTTACTCGAGCAGCTCGGTAAGGCACTATTTCTGACCACACTTGACATGACCAAGGGGTATTGGCAAATTCCTTTAACAGACACCGCTAAACTAAAGACCGTTTTTAGCACCCCTAGAGGGCACTGGCAGTATCGGGTCCTCCCATTTGGGTTACACGGGGCACCCGCAACCTTTCAACGTCTGGTGGACAGAGTGCTCCAGCCCCATAACTTCTATAGTGCTGCCTACTTAGATGATGTCATCATCTTTTCCAACACATGGGAGGAACAACTGCTGCACGTCCAGGCGGTACTTCAGACACTAGGCAGAGCTGGTCTCCGCATTAATCCAAAGAAATGTTTTTTTGGTCTAATGGAGGCCAAATATTTGGGCTACCTAGTAGATCAGGGTACCGTCCGGCCACAGCATTCTAAAGTCAGTTCAATCCTAAACTGGCCCCGTCCAAAAGTCAAGAAACCAGTGCAAGCTTTCCTAGGGTTAGTGGGATACTACTGCCGGTTTGTTCCTCATTTCTCTGAGAGGGCAGCACCTTTGACTGACTTAACAAAGAAGCGGGTACCTAACACTGTGGTATGGTCTGAAAAAATACAGGCTGCATTCCGTGACCTAAAACAGGCCCTAACATCAGCACTGGTATTGAGAACACCTGATTTCTCTTTACCATTCATTCTCCAGACGGATGCTTCAGACACCGGACTGGGAGCTGTGTTGAGCCAAAGCATCAATGGCGCTGAACAACCCATAATGTTTCTGATCCGGAAGCTGCTGGATCGGGAGGCTCTCGCAATTAAGTGGGCGGTAACTCAATTGAGGTACTACCTCCTGGGACATGAGTTTACTCTGGCCACTGACCACGTAGCCTTCCAATGGATGGCATTGCATAAGGAGTCAAACCCCCGTGTCACGAGGTGGTTCTTGGACCTTAAACCATACCGATTTTCCATCACTTATCGGACAGTTTCCCTCCAGGCGAATGCCGATGCTCTCTCTTGGGTACACGATCTCACGGCTGAGAACCCCCAACCCAGTGGGTCTGGGCTGAGGGGGGGGGGGGGCCGTGTCACACACACGTGCATGGGAGTTAGCAGCAGGGTCTAGTTGTTGTTGAAGAGCAGCATGGGACTGATTATGTGCACTAATGTGTTCGAAGAGGTTACTCTCGTTCCTAAGTCAACGTATTTTTGCCTTGCAGCTAAACTGACAATATACAGGGTGGATCCCCCAAACCCTTTATCTTATTCCCTTTGTTTTCTTACAATATATATATATATATATATATATATATATATATATATATATATATATATATATATATATATATAAGTGTGTGTGTGTGTGTGTGTGTGGACAAAAACTTCTATCTATCTATCTATCTATCTATCTATCTATCTATCTATCTATCTATCTATCTATCTATCTATCTATCTATCTATCTATCTATCTATCTATCTATCTATCAAATTAATGTTTCAAATTTACCTCAAACACATTCTATTAACAATTATTATTTTTGTGTCTTTTAGTAAAAGTTTATTTGAAACTAATTCACTTTGGACAGCACAATAGATATTCCAGAGACACTGTGCAGAATGTACTTTTATAATTACACCAGAGTGTAGCACAATTCAATTCAATTATAATTTTGTATAGTGCTGTGACAAGTTTTCAGGTAAATGGCAAGTATAGATTTTACAAATTACTCATTGCAGAATTAGTACACTGTCACAGGTGGCTGGGTGTAGTCGGCATTCAGCTGCCTATAAAAAGGTCCGCCTCCCGACAATCAAGGCTGGAGTCGGGTGAGGAGGTGGACGAGGTCGGAGAAGGAGGTGGGCGAAGAGAGGCCTGATGAGTGAGAAGGAAAGTGAGAGGCTTAGAAGAGAAGCCTGGACTGAAGAGAGACTGTGGGGGGTGTTTGGTGGCGGTGCACATAGTGACTTGTAAATATTAGTTGTAGAATAAACGTGTGGTGATGCCTTAGAACGTGTCCTCCTGTCTGTGTCCGGGCTGTACCCTTTCACAACACATAAAGACACAGATTTGTTAAATCACACAGAAAACAAGGTAGAACCTGATTGACATAAAAGGAAACTAACAATATCTGTCCATTAATCAATTGTTGGACAGAAGTATGCTAAATACTGTAAGTAAAGGAATTTAATGCTTAATCATTGGTAAAGCAATGCCATTTGCATGGTATTTGAGTTGGTGAAGTCGCAAGTAAAACATTTATAGAAAAATACAGTCTAAGAAGAACCACTACTAACATTCCTCAATGGCCCCCAGACTACTAGCACAATCAGACATATACGTAAGAAGAGTCAGTCATAGTCATGAAATTAGTGTAGAAGACTCCTAAAGTCATGATTTCAATATCATGTATCTCACAGCTTTCTCAATCAAAACTGGTACTTGTGGCCTTTTTGACTTCAGTAACTTAACAGACAGAAGGAGAGTGAACAGAGCACTGGCAGGGTGTAATTAGAACATTAGAAACATTGAAACAATCTAGATGAGCCCAGGCCATTCAGCCCAACAAAGCTCACCAGCCCTATCCACTTAATTCTTCTAAAGTAACATCACATCTATATTTGAAGGTCTGTAAAGTCCTCCTGTCTACCACACTACTCGGTAACTTATTCCATGTGTCTGTGGTTCTCTGTATAAACAAAAACTTTGTAATGTTTGTGCAAAATTTGCCCTTAACAAGTTTCCAACTGTGTCCCCGTGTTCTTGATGAACTCATTGAAAGTAACAGTCTCGATCCACTAGTCTAATTCCCTTCATTATTTCAGACACTTCAATTATGTCACCTCTTAATCTTCTTTTGCTTAAACTGAAAAGGTTCTTTAAATTTTTCCTCATAATTCATCACCTGTAGCCCTAGAATCAGCCTTTTTCTAGCGCTGCTATGTCCTTTTTGTAGCCAGGAGACCAAAACTGCACACAGTACTCCAGATGAGGCCTCATCAGTGCATTATAAAGCTTGAGCAGAACCTCCTGAGACTTGTACTCCACACTTCGTGCTATGTAACCTAACATTCTGCTTGCCTTCTTAATGGCTTCTGAATACAGTCGGAAAATTGATAGTGTGGAGATTGCTACAATTCCTTTATCCTTCTCATAAGATGAGCTTTCAATCTTCAGACCTCCCATTGTTTATTCAAACCTAACATTTTTTGCTTCCTTCTTGTAATACTTCATATTTATTTACTTTAAATTTCATCTGTCACAGATCTGTCCAAGCCTGCATGCTGTCCAAGTCCCTCTGTAACGATCCAATGGATTGTAGATTATCTGCCAAACCACCTAGCTTGGTATCATCTGCAAACTGAACCAGCTTATTACTTATATTCCTATTCAAATCATTTATATATGTAATGAGTCACAAAGATTCTTCAGTTTGCGTAAGAAGAAAGAATCCACAATTAGAAGGTGGTATCCAGTTCTTTTACAAACAGTGCACACCAGTCTCTCTATCTGTTTTGTGTAGGGAGAGACTGCCATACCAAACTAAGACTGTATGCTGTCATTATTTCAGAAAATATAGCCTCTGTGGAGCTTTACTTAATTATAACAGATATATTGAGGTCCCATGGTAGAATATCAGAAATAATGATATCAAGGAATCTAAAGTCTCCATTACCTTTACAAGCTGGCCAATGATGTATAAATGTGAGAGTAATCTTCTGCTTCACTTGAAGTCCACCACTGCCTGTCCTGTTTTCTTGAGACTGAGTTTTAGATTATTTGGACTACACCATAGGACCAGTTCTATTATCTCGTTCCCGTAAACAGACTTTTCACAATTTGTTAGGAGGCCCTCAAGAGTCAAAAGCAAACTTGGCCATACTTACAGAATCTGAATAGCAAATAATAGCATGCAGGTAGAACGGATAAAGTCATGTTGATAAGAAATAACACTGTCAGGCGCTCAAGGTGAGGGTCTTAGAAAGGTTTTCTTTCAGCTTTACTAGCTGCTTAGAAAAAAAATGATCCACACAGTAATTTATTTACACTGCAGGAGATCACTCAAAGGAACATTTTACAATATAATGTACAATAATAAACAATCAAGCATATTAAGTTATATTTATTATGTACATCAATAAATGTAGAGTAAAATGAACAAGAAACCACAACATTTCTTTCACTTCATCATACAGAATTTGCTCTGGTGGGCAAACAAGCTATCAGCTATCTTCACTTATAAATTCCTTTGAGTGTGTGTGTGTGTGCGTGTATGCACATTTGTGTGCACATGCATGTGCCTCTGTGTATGTGAGTGTGTGTGAACATATATATTGAAATGAATTATGTATCTTAAAAACTACTTGTGCTAAAATGTTGCAAATCAAAATGCCATTAGCTAATATCCTAAGGTTTGACTGATGCCCATATCTATGTCTGAGAGGATTTCAGATGTTAAAGGCACAGCTGTCTTCACTAAAGAAGGTTCTGAGATATGTGACAAGTGTTTCGAGATCTTGAATGGTTTTATGAAGCTCTAGAGATAATCCACCCTTCACTGATCTGTACGCTCTGTAGGCAAAGTGGTAAGGATCCACACCCACTGTGGACAGGTAGTTGTCCTGTTGACAGATATCAAGGCAACAGAAGTATAGTCATATGGGTAGCACACAGCTGATTTGAACCCAAGATCCTGATCAGCTGAACCTCTGGCTCTCTACTGTTTATATAAATGTCTGCTTCATTCAGTGATACAAATTATTTAATGAAGCTAATGCCTTATTATTTCAGGATTAGATGAGCCATGTTTCAATATGTAAACCATCCATGAAAATTCAGGTGAGACACATATTTTAAAAATAACAGACTAATTCAATAGTTAGATTTAGATGGTGATATAATAGATCTGCTTTACTAGACTCATTCTTATTTATTTGTCTGTACAAAAAAAATATTTTTTTTGTTATATCTACCCAGCTTGTCCACATTGTTACAGTATATAAGAGTCAACCAAGACAAAGTACTGATTCACTGTTAAACCCTGTGTTAATCTGATAACCTCAACTACATTTTTTAAAGAACATTAAATCTATTATATATAATTGGGCTTTATTATAATAAGGAAGTAAAAGTGTTCTTAAGAATGGCACAAACATTGCAAAGCTGGAATTATACAAACACTGAAAAGGCCACTTATTGTGGAACTATATAAATAATACTTAAAGCTATCAGAAGAAGTGCAGTATTAATGAATTAACAGTTGTATTGTCATGCATCACAGATTCTAAAAATTACTTCTAATTTTTCAGCATACCTCAACAACTGGAACAGCATTTCCACGGAATATGACCTAGTTTCTTTCTTGCAGATGTTTCATAACTTGATGTTGTATGTAAGTCAGAACGTCAACTGAAAGATGTTCTTTAATGGAAAGTCTGCAGAAATACATATGGTTTTATTGCTTTTTTTTTTACAGAAATATATTTTAAACTTATTAATAAAATGACAGTGAAAAATATCACTGTGTTTTAAATCACAAAAACCAAATAATTTAAGCTAGGAGTTTGGTCATGTACAGTATGTTAAACTTACCTCTAAATATTCTATAGATTTTGAGTGGTACCTTGCATTTCCTTTGATATGGTCTTTGTTCTTCAACATGGCAACAAATGTAGATTAACTATAGTCTTTATTATTTTGTTTTTTTGATAAGTGATGGTTTTTCTTCCCTTGATAATTTTAATGAAATTACATTTTTTCGTCACTGCCACCGCGCTCACTTCACCTAGAGTTATATTTCAGAGGCATACTAGTGGCATGAAAATCCACCACTAACTGAAGATATCAGATGTGTGTGAATGAAAGCACAAGATGATTGAAAAGGGTGACTAAGTAGATATTACGTGGAGTATGCATTAATAACATCTGCTAGGTACTTCATTTTAGTTGAAAATAAATTTACTTCCAGTTGAAAAGAAAATGTCTTGGATTTAATGCTTTCACTTGTATATATGGATTGGTATAATTTGAAACCCCTGTAACCTAAAACATATGTAATACTTAACTAATAATTCCATGATATAATTAATATAACTGTAGAAATACACTGCATGTTGCTTGCCTATCTAATTTTATAATAAGATAGAAGAGTGAGGGATGTCGCAGGGGTGCATCTAATATTTTTATTGACCAGGGAAGACAACACTCGGATGATGAGTCAGGCTTAACTTTTGAACATGACGGAACTTTCTCCCTGAAGTAATAAAGAGCAAGAAGTGGATATTTAGGTGAGTGAGGTGTTTCATTAAGTTTCTGGCATTTTTCCATATACTATATATATATATATATATATATATATATATATATATATATATTTAGGTTCATCTTCACTTTTGTCCAGTCCAAATAATTTTTATGTTTTGAGTTGACCAAGACACTACTGAATCAAACCATAGTAAGGAATGTAAAAATGTGCTGAAGTACAGCCCTATAAAACTGGACGAGCAGTGATTAAGATAAATGAAAGTCATTAACTGAGGAAAAACACTCATTGTTAACCTTACTTTGTAAATGAAAAGATACATTAATCACAGGGCAGACTGAAAGAAATAATAATGTCAAAGAATTTACATGATTCCATCATGTGAAGTGTAAAACCATTTATAACTAGGGGTCAGGGGATAGGCAATTGGAGTCACCATAAATCCACAGTCAGTATGACCTCTTTGAGTTTTTAAAACTACTATATCAAGTGACTAGAAATTCTGCCTCTCTCAGATATGGAACTTTTTCCATCAGAATATTAAACACATAAGGTAATAAATGCTGCTTAATCACTGGAAAAGTGTACAATATGTACAATACTTACTTAAAAAGCTTTAACATACTGTAAAAGAAAAACTTATAGAGAATAAAACAAAATATGATTGAATCAGCTATATTTATATAGTATATATGTAAATTTCTTAAGAATGTGGACAGCATTAAAACAAATTAACAAAAACATACAGTAACTAATAAAAATATTCACACCCTTGGGAGTTTTGACATTTATTGTTATACAACATTGAATCACAATGGATTTAATTTGGCTTTTATGACACTGATCCACAGAAACAGACTGTTTAATGTCAAAGTGAAAGCAAATCTTTGCAAAGTGGTCTAAATTAATTACAAATATAATACACAATATAACTGATCATATATATTATTTACTAGACGCTCTTTTGCTAGCCATGACAGAATTGAGTCTGTCTGTACATGTCTTTCTCTATCAGCTCTGCACATCTGGACATTACCAATTTTTTCCAATTGTTTTCTTCTTTTTGGAAAAACTGCTGAAGCGCTGTCAGGTTGCATGGGGATTGTGAGTGAACAGCCTTTTTCAAGCCCCGAGACCAATTCTTAATTGGATTGAGACCTAAACTCTGGCTCAGCCACTCCAGAACATTAACATTGTTGTTTTTAAGTCATTCCTGCCTGGCTTTAGCTTTATGCTAGGGGTCATTGTCTTGCAGAAGAGCAATTCTTCTCCCAAGATGCAGGATTATTGCAGATGGAATCAGGTTTTCCTCAAGGGTTCCCCTATATGTTGCTGTAATCATTTTACACAATACCCTCACAAGCCTATCAGGTCCTGCTGCAAACAAGCATCCCAACGTCATGGTGCAACCACCACCATGCTTCATGTCAATGGTCGCTTCTTATAATGTGCAGTGTTTGGCTTACATAAAATGTGGTGTTTAGTTTATTGCCACAAAGCTCAATTTTGGTCCAGTCAGATAACAGAACCTTCTTTTAGCTGGCTTCAGAGTCTCCTGTGTGCCTTATGGCATCCTCTTTGCCAGTTTCTCATAAGGCTGTGACTGGTGAAGCACCTGGGCAATAGTTGCTGTCTGCACAGTCTCTCCAATCACAGCCCCAGTAGTATGTAACTCCTTCAGAGATATCAGCACCAATTAGCGACTCGCATGGGACCCAGCAGGGCCAACACTACAGCACTACAATTCCCATAATACCTCGCTGTGTTCCACATGGCTACTGTGGTCCTGGAATGCTGCAAATAGGGGATAAAAATATCTAATTTTAGGAGCTTTCCCTCACTCTTCCCATATCTTGTCTTCCCACCTGGGAAAAGGTCTTCCACTCATCCTGGCCAGAATGCCAGCTAATCCTGATTGGCACTTACACTACATAAGCACAACCACTGTAGAATACAGCCTACTGCATCCGTTCTCCCCTATTTTTATGTCACTTTTGTTGCAGAAACCAGCAAGTTGCTTGCATTATTTTTGCCTAAATTTGCATTTTGTCATTATTATTTGGGTCTGTTTATTCACATGAGAATGTTTTGATTTTCTTTACTCTGCTGTTTTTAGTCACATTTACTACAATAATAATAATAAGTAATAGTGATGGGTTATTAGAAATTTTGAATGACTCTGTTCAGTGAGTTGAGGAAATCATATTCAACAGAGTGCAATACAAGTGCTATTGGTGCATGCGTGATCTCAAAAGGGTTTATCGTTTTTCAGGTAGACCATTAAAGCACATCTGCACATAATTCTGGTCTGGTTTACAGCTCCAATGATTGTCATTTACTTATGATTTTATTCAAATTTGAACTGAATCATTACTGGCGAATGAGGTCTTGATCACTTATGATTCTCTCATTCATCATACAAGTACAATACAGTAACAATACACCAACACTAAATATCCTTAATATCAAAGAGGTACAATTCATTATTGAAATGTTTTTAAACAGAATGTAGGAAAATCATACTAAACTAATTTATACTGAATAAATTAAATTACAGTCACACAAAACTGGAAATTATAAAATATTATTCTAATTTCTAAAAAAATGTGTGTTTTCAACTTTATAAGTTCCTATGAATCCTGACACAGACTTTTTATAGCTCACTGACTGCTCTTGTCAAAAAACAAGCCCTGACACTTTTAAGTTGGAAACTGAATCAAATCTGTTGAAGAATAACTTTAGGGTAACATAGCTTATATCTTTAAAAAATGGCATAAAGGGTTCATGAATGTCATAAACCTTTGTGGGCATGTCAGGAGGCCAGATAGGGGTCAAGTGAACAACAAAATGTACTGAAAGATGACTAAGAAATCAGCAGATGCCCCGTAAAAGAACCAGAATGGACATTTGTTATATGCACAGAAATTTCAAGGGTGGTGGCTCAACTCAAAGGTATATGAAGAACCAGAATATAGCAGACTTTTGTTTTATATAAATCATTTGGATTTAAACCAACAAACCAACCAGAGTGAAATGTATACATTGATTGACACTGTATGTAAATTCAACAGTTTATAAAATGAACCTCTATTCTTTGTTTCTCTGACCATTCTGATCACTCTGACCATGCTGTAACAGACTGCTTTTGAAGAATGCTCCCTCCTAAGGCATTTACCAAGGAGTAGTTAGAAAATACAATGAACAGCTTTTCTCCTGCCTACTGAATTGTCCTGTTACATGATGTTTTTTACTTTAATAAGATGTTACATTTCTACCACAAATCATTCACTTGATTTTGTTCACTTCTGATTCTTGAACTAAATCAAACCCATAACTCGTGGGTGGTTTGTAAACAACATGGCAAATCTTGAAACCACAGCTTTGCTATCAGTCAAGAGAGAAGGGTTCAGCACGGTGAGAGTAAATGCACAGCGCAACTACAAAGTTGACTCATTTTCTTATTTCAATTATACATTTGTCATGATGTTGCCAATGTCATGCACTCTTTGTTTAATGACTACTTTAACTTTAGCATTTGCAATAAATACTTTAATATTAATTATTTGATTTTGTAGTTGTGTGTGCTGCCCTGGATCTTGTTGAGAAATCAAAAGAATCAAACAAATACAATTACTTAGTGAACAAGACGAAATACCTTTCGCTATGAACTAAATGTCACAATCTAATTGTGTTTGAGACACAATATTAAAACAAAGAGTACAGAATACCAAAACCAACAGGTTAACAATGCGTAATGCTAGCAGGCAGGTGTTGTCTTTCCTGTGAGATGAACTGGAAGATTTTTTCAACTGAAAAACAACAAAGCCTTTGTAAAAGTCATGTTACAGAAGAACATGCATGACATATGTAGGCTGTGTGGTACTTTATATTTTTTCAGTTAGAATTATTGAGAGTGCTCAGCTCCAGATCATCCATAGAGATGGCACTTGTGATTGAGGGGATGTTCTTGTCTCACTTCAGAGTGTTTTTTAAACCCATTCCTACTGATACTCTGACTGCTCACGTCTTCTGCAATCAGCTCTGCCCAATTTCCAAGTAAAGAAATATCAAAAGTAATTTAAAATCTGATACCTGAGAATTTTTATTTTAATAAAATAGTCAAGGACATGCCAGCAGCTGAGATTGTCTAAGTTAAATTCTGCTCTAAGCTGCTTGGAAAACAAAACAAAACTAAAACAAAAAACACAAAAATAAAAAAAATAATAAAACAGAATGGTGATTGACTGTTTTAGAGTGTTTTTTTTTTGTAACAAGTGCCAGAATTGTGGCATTTTGGTATATGAGGACACATGGGTTATTTAGATTTTATTTGGGGTGAACTATTACAAAATTAAGATTTGCAATGTAGACATATGCTTTTGAGAAAGCTAGTTTAGCTGCCCATGACGAAGACACATTTATCAAAGATAGATAGATAGATAGATAGATAGATAGATAGATAGATAGATAGATAGATAGATAGATAGATAGATAGATAGATAGATAGATAGATAGATAGATAGATAGATAGATAGATAGATAGATAGATAGATAGATAGATAGATAGATAGATAGATAGATAGATAGATAGATAATCCCAAGGGGAAATTCACAAAGACTCGTTACAGTGACCTTTATATGGTAACATCTATACTTTGGATCTGCTCAGAATTAATTAATAAAAAAACAAGATATGTCTAGTTATATTCTGGCGTGCATTGCTTTTGGAAGTATTATTAAAAATGTGCATGAAGATATTTTGGTGTCTTGTTGATGCAGTATTGAGCAAACTGCATAATGCCATTACCAGGATCAAATCATAAGGACAGAGTTCTACATAATTTGCTATATCTTCTTTCTTAAATGCTAGCAGGAAGCAATTTTTTTCTACTCTTTGAAGCACGATCTGGTTTGGCCAGTGAGTATTAAAATGGCTTAGATAGCTCAAATACTTTCATCGGAAACTAAAACCAGTTAAGACCTGCTCCAGATATCTCACTTCCCTGTCATTTTTACTCTGAAATATTGGTTAGTTTTGATTGTCTTTTGTGTATCTGCCTGACCCACTTAGTATGCTTAGAATATCTAAAGTTCAGAAATAACATCATAAAAATAATAACTCCACACTCCACCAAATCACAAGGATGGCAATCTGCTAGACCTTGTTCTCTTACACAACTGCACTCCCACAAATGCAACTGTCACCCCTGCACATTCATTTCTCCCTGCTTCTTCTCTCTTCTCATTCACATACACCACCCCACTGTGTCTTCCTCCGTCACATCTGTTCCCTCTATCCCACCAGTTTCTCTTCCCTTGTCTCCTCTGCTCTCCCTCCTCCTAACCACTTCTCCTCTCTCAGTACCAATGTTACCACAGACACCCTGCCCTCCTGTCTTGATGATGTCTGTCCTCTCTCTTCGAGGCCTGCACACGAAAAACCCTCCTGCCCTGCCTTTCTGAAGCACTTCATATCCAATCGATTGAATTTCGGACAGCTGAAAGGAAATGGAGGAAGTCAAAGGCTCAGACTGACCTGGATAAGTATTAATCCCTTCTATCATCTTTCTTTTCTGCAGCTACCAAGTCTAAGGTAAATTTCTATCAGAACAGGATTAATAACACTACTGACACACACTCTGTTCTCTGCTTTCACCTCCATTCTTATCCCTCCACCACCTCCTCCTCCAACTTGACTGCTGACTTTGCTAACTTTTTCCAGGAAAGGAAAGCTGCTATCAGCAGTTAGTTCTCACCATCACTACCAGTCATTATGCTTCCATCCCAACATTTTCGACATTCTCAACACTTTCTTCCACTAATGTTTCCAACCTCCTCTACAATCAGCCTACTACTTGTCCACTTGACCCCATCCCCTCAGAACACCTTCAGACTATCTCTCCCTCACTCCTCTCTGCAATGACACACATCATTAACACCTCACTCAGATCAGATGCCTTTCCAACCATCATGCTCTGATAACCCCACTCCTCAAAAAACCAACACTTGCTCCACCCCAAGTTAACAACTACAGACCTGTCTCTCTCCTTTCATTTCTTTCCAAAACACTTAAATATGCTGTGTCTAACCAAGTCTCTTATTTTTATGTACAGAATGGATTTCGTGATTCCAATCAATCTGACTACTGAAACAGCTCTGATGACTGTCATTCACCAGCTATGTTCGAGCTAGAGCTACCTGGAAAATTGCAACTCACTTCTAGCAGATGGTCCTAAATGCAGCAGCCAGTCTTGTATTCAACCCGTTAAGACTGGCTCATGCCACTTCTCTGTTTCTGTTGCTTTATTAACTCCCTGTAGCAGTATGCGTTAACTTCAAATCCTTGGTGCTTGTCTATAGAGTATTCAATGGGTCAGCACCTGACTATATGGAGACACCTGTGAGATGCTATGGTCCTTGTCACCTACTCAAGTCTACCAGTGAATAGAGTCTGATGATGCCACCACTGTGTGGTATGAAATCTCAGTCCAGACTCTTTTCTTATGTGCTCCTAGTTGATGAAACAAGCTGCTCACCTCCATCCGAACTGATGATTCCCTCAATGTGTTTACAAACCAACTGAAAACTGTACTGTTCTATGAATATCTGTCAAATTGTTAATGAACATTTTTTGCTCTGTGGATATCTGTCATATTAATTAAACATTTTCTAATATGCTAGCTTTATAGCTCTTCAATTGTGGTGATCAATGTTTGTAACTTGTCTAGCTACACTTGTTTAAAATAGTCCCTAGACCCATGATACTCGATTACGTTAACCTCCTTTGTGCGACACTTTGGAAAAAAGTGCCTGCAAAGCAAATAAATGTAAATGTAACAGAGCTTTAATTGGATTTTTAACATGTAAACAAGAATTTCTACATTGTTCAAGTTCAAAGCAGTAACATTTCTCCTAGAGCTTTATTGCATATCCCTTGTAATGCTAACCACAAGTTCTTGCCGGCATGTGAGGAAAAAGTTCCTGCACCCATAAGTTCCTGTTGCACACCTTAAATGCACATTTTATTAGCTAGCACTCTCATTCACCCAAATTCTATAAGATGTGGGTGTGTATTGTGATTTACAGTACTGCAAATTAATCAATAACAACCAATTAGAATAATATCTCCTATAAAGCTATGGTAAGAAATTTCAGTATGTACAAAAGTTGGAGTTGAAGTCATATATATGTTATTGATTTTATTTGAACAACTTTCCATACAATCAAGTCAAACTTAACAAACCAGAATTCACCTCCCACCCAAGACAAATATAAGAGAGCCAACAGCAAAAGCAAATTTTTAAAAACAGCAAAGAAAAGAGAATGTCCTTTTCGCTGAAATAAATGCTTATTCTAAGATTTGATTAATTAGATCTTGCCATATTTTCAAAAAGTTTCAAACAGATCCTGTAAGTGAGAATTTAACTTTTATCCCAATTTCAAATAGTATAGAACATCAGTTACCCACTGACTTACAACAAGTGGGCTGGGATTCTGCCAATTGAGCAAGAGAAGTCTACATGCTATTAATGTGATAAAGGCAATTACAATCAATTTGTCCTTCTCCACTGTAAGCCCATCCGGGAGTCCACCAAAAACAGCAGTTTATGGCTTAGGAGTGATTGTGATGCAAAGGCTGTTGCATGCCCAAAACATGTGGCTCAGTGAGGCTGGAGCTCGATTGCAACATTCACAGGTTGAATCTTGCCCTGGATACATTTTGGGCAATTTTAAATGAGATAAATGTGCTTGATGTAAGATTTTAACTTGAATGATTGAATGGTTTGTGCATATGGAGCTAGTGTGTATTCTCTGCATGCACTGCCTTTCACTCCTTTTCTGAAATGTTAAGTGAAAGTTCTTTCCCCATCGTACCCGGTGATCTTCAAGACTGATCAGTATTGACTCTGGAACAGAAATGGGTGGGAGTCGAGGAAAATTAGGCAAGTTCCTTTTTACAAAGTTTCTGATTTGAAAGTAGAGGAAAAATTGTGTTCGTGGGAAGTTAAATTTGAAACGTAATTGTTCAAAGACATTATCGATATATAGTTGTTTAAGTGTTTTAATCCCGGACATTTTCCAAATATTAAATACTGTGTAGGTCTGAGAGGGAAGAAAAAGGAGATTATCATGTAGAAATAAACAGATAAAAGATCTTCTGTCTTAAAGTTATATTTTTTAAGCTTTCTGGAGTCAGATGCTTTTTTCAATGACTCCTCCACCCCAGTTTTAAGTCTGCTATTGTCCATTAGAGCAAATGCAAATGATGCTTGAAAGGTTAAAAAGTAAACTGAAAAAGCTGACATGATTAACATTTGATGGGATGATGGGATTCAGTGGAAGAAAAGAATGTCCAATAGTATTCATTATATTCCAGGCTTCTATATAAGAGGAGCCATAAGTTAAGGGCATGGGTAGGGTCCCCTAAAGTAGTAAAAGCAAGGCTATTTTCTTAGTAATATATCTGCAAAGAACATCCTAAAATGACATGAAATATTTTTTATTGCTGCATGTAAATATATACCCACTGTACAAATTATTAGGAAGAACACCTGTACACCTGGTCATCCATGCAATTATCTAATAATCCAATCATGTGACAGCAGTACAATGCATTAAATCATGCAAATACAGGTCAGAAACTTAATGTTCACATCAAATAACAGAATGAGGAACAAATGAAATCTCAGTGATTTCATCTGTGGAATAACTGCTGGTGTCAGACAGACTGGCTTGAGCATTTCTGCAACTGTTGGTCTCATAGGACTTTCATGCACGAGTCTGTAGATTTTACTCAGAATAGTTGAAAAACCAAAGAACATCCAGTGTAGTGGCAGTTCTTTGGATGGAAACATCTTGTTGATGAGACAGATCAGAGGACTATGGACAGACACAGACAAAAAGAGAGGCTAGTCAAATTATTACTATGTGCAACAAATGTGATCAGGAAAGCATCTCAGAATGCACAGTGAACCATGAGCTGCATGGGACACAGCAGCAAAAGACCACGTCTTGTTCCATACCTGAAAGCTGAGACTGCTTTGGGCACAGACTCACAAATAAAACCGGCCAGTTGAAGTTCAGAAAAACATATCCTGGTATGATGAATCTCAGTTTCTGTTGAGACACACAAATGGTAAGGTCAGAATTTGACATCAACAGCGTGAATCCATGTATCCAACTTGCCTTGTGCTAACAGTCCAGACTGGTGGTGGTGGTGTAGTGGTGTGAGGGATTCTTTCTTGGCACACTCTGGGCCCATTAATACCAATCAATGATCACTTGAGAGCCATGGCCTATCTGAGTATAGTTGCTGACCATGTGCATCCCTTCATGGCCACAATTTACCCATCTTCTGATGGCTAGTTCCAGTATGATAATGCACAATGTAACAAAACAAAAGTCATTTCAAACAGGTTTCATAAAATGACAGTGAGGTCAGTGTTCTTCAGTGGACATTCCAGTCACCGGAATTCAACAGAACATTTGGGAAATGCGGTAGGAGATTCAAAGCATGAATGTGTAGCTGTCAAACCCACAGAAATGATATGAGGTAGTTGTGTCATCATTGAACAAAGTCTCAAAAGAATGTTTCCAACATGTTGTGGAACCCATGCCATGAGGTATTGAGGCTATTTTGAGAGCAAAAGAGGCCATACCCACTATTAGTATAATGATCCTAAGAATTTGGTTAAAAAATGTATATCTACACTCATTTTGCTGCTGAAATATTAAGATGGGTTCGTCGTTGGTACAAAAAAAATCTCAGAAAGAAGACTGTTTACTATTCTATACAGTTGATTCCGCTTAATTGGGACACATTAGGACTAGGACATTTTGGCCCAATTAAGCGGCTGCCCCAATTAAACGAATTCCACATTAAATTAAACAATAAATAATTTTCTTTCAATATTTTAATAAATTATTGAACAGAAATATAAATTACAAGAAAATAATATAAACTGTGAAGAAAAAATAATAATAAATACTAAAATAAAATAATAAGTAGGTACGTATTTTAATAAATTATTGAACCAAAGTACTGTATAAACTTCTTGTTGTAAGAGACGTGCTATGGTAGATTTTGGTACACCAGTTATCTCAGCGAGCCTACGATGGCTTGTATTAAATGGCTGGCTTTTAATTTTATCCAGCAAAGCAATTTTACTTGAAAGTGTAAAATCATTTCTTGGCATCTTGGCAAGGGTTATACATTTTTTAATAAAATCGACAAAAAACAAGTTTTCTCATACGTTATACGTACATGCCAGGTGGTGTAGGGGTAACTGAACATGGTATGGTAGTGGTGACAGTAGACTATTAAGTAGACACGGGCTACTCCACTCTATGATTGTATTAGTTGAACTTACTCGTTCTTCTTCAACGGGCAATGATAGATGACTGACTGGTAGCATGTGTCTGCTACTGTCCCAATTAAACAAAATGTTGTCCCAATTAAGCATTTAAATTATGTATTAGTTTATTAGTTTGGTTTTCATTCATCCCAAATAAGCGGCTGCCCCAATTAATCGGTGGCCCAATTAAGCGAAATCGACTGTATTAGCATTAGGCAACTAGTGATGTGCACCTGCAGCTGTCAGTCAAACAGTTCAATACTAATTGAGGCTGTTTGGATAAACACAACATAAATGTTGTATTCTCTCATCAGACTGGATGGCCAGCACAGTCTCCACGACAGAAAACCCAGGAGCAGGTAGGTGGCCAGTTGGCCAAGGTCTCCAAGACTGTGAATTTATTTTTGACTTTCTCTTATATGATTTTAATCTCCTCTGTTGTCAACTGGCCATAGTTCATCAATTAATCAATGGACAAAAAATGTTGGTTTCCATTTATGTTTAATCAGTTCCTACCTTATTCAGTGGATTCTAACAAATCTGCATTTCCATGTGTACCAGTTCTGTTCATAGTAATTAGTATAGTTTAACCTTGTATTTTAGGTAAGAATTGTCCACAGCACTCTGTGCCTGCAATCAGTCATGACTGCTATACAAAAAATAAGAACATAAGAAATTTGACAAATGAGAGGAGACCATTCAGTCCATCAAGCCCATTTGCTAAGCTAATAGCTAAGCTTTTTCCAATATCTTATCCAGATTCATCTTAAAGGATAAGAACAAAATATTTATAATGTTAAATATCACAATAAAAGCATACTAAAAGAGCAACAGTATTTAATTTGCCATGCTTCATTTCATTTGATACCCCATTACTAATTCTACTAGATAAATAACTGCATTGAATTTGCAACACATTAATGAGGATTCTAATCACAGAGCTGGAGTATTTTTTTCCATTCCTTCTACTGCCATTCAGGCTGAGCTATCTGCTCACACAAGTTTAAAGCTGTGTTCCCAATAAAGTGCCTTTGAGGAAAGATTACTGCTCAGTTCTTTCTAAAGACATGTTGCCTATCATCAGTGAGATTTATTATAGAAGCTATCAAGTATACGGAATGATCAAAGATGTTATCAACTGTAATTCAGTTAATAACAGTAATCTTCTGTGGGCTGGATTGTGCTTGGATTTATGGTCACTTAACAATTATTTTATAAGATGTAACAGGTCACTAAGAAATTCACAGCAACTCTGCTATTCAGATCAAATGTCGGAAAGTGATTCAGCTTCTACCTGAAAGCATACTCTCACAAATTTCCGTAGGACCAGCAAATGTATGCTTTCTCACTTGCTGAAAAAAGGCTGCCAAGGAAAGTTGTTTACCACACTATCAAAAAGTCGTAAGAAAGAATAATTAAAAGAAAAAAGTAAATATGTACACTATATGGATTTTCTTTCTAAAATGTGTTACTGCTAACTGTCTCCAATACAAGTTATAAGGGTGTTGGAAGTTACTGCTGAGCTGAAAACAGGCCAGCAAATTAGCAAGATGCTCCTCAACATTAAACAATGTGTAGGGGGTCCTTATTGAATATCTGTGTGTTATTTTTGTAGGCATGTGAGCTAACAAGGGTTAATTAAAGGGTCAATAGAAACACTCTGTTCCTGCCTTAAATGTATTAATAGCCTCGAGTCAGAGATGACCATTCTGTGAGGGCAGGAGATCAATCTCAGAATGACCTTTGAACTTCCAACAGCGTGTCACAGACACTCCCTGAGCGTCAGCCTGGTTATTGGATTTTAATTTATGTTGCAGACCATTGACAACTATCAACATGCATGAAGGACATTAATTATACTTTCTGGAACTTAAGTATTGCATCAGTAAAAAGACTTCTTGGTTATTTTTGTATATTTTGAGCTTAGCAAATTGGTGCCATAGTTAAAAATGTTTTGGCAAATGAAATGAAATATGGCATGTAAAGCAGCAATGAACTGGCACAACAGGAAGGGAATACATTTTCTGTAGTGGCTTTGATAACATACTGTATAACAAGCTTTGAATCACAGCAGAGAAGTTAATGTATAACAGAAGCAGTAGCAGGGCGGAGGTGGATGTGAAGCTGGAAAGTGTTGATGCTCTATGAGCAGCGTTTACAGTATACAGTAGTTGGATCGGGATCAAAAGCAACCACAATTAATGGTACAGAATCAAAGCAGTTTTTACACTACGACTGATCCAGTCAACTAGAGCAAATGCAATGGCTTCTGAAGCACACAGATCCACATGTAGTGGTATTCTGTGGTCTCCTACAGAGCTGTAAAACAAGAGCACAGGTACTATAATGTCACAAAAATGAAACCAGACCTGTTCTGGCTCATCCAAAACATATTACAACTCAATTTGTACTCCTCATGTGCATAATGCATTCAAATAGCTAATTAATAAAAAGAGACATATATTTCAGCTGTCCCTAATTTGCTGTTCATCATGGGCTTGTGGTATAGTGGGTCCACAGCTCAGATCAAAAAAGTCAGTTTTTAAATAGTAATATTAGTATATAGTATTTAGTAATAATAGTAATCATCGCACTCGCAGTTTAAAGAGGTGGCATGGTAGTGTGGCCGGAGCGGTTCCCGGGCGCTTCGTGATGTGGGCGGTCCTCACTTATGTGCACAGGTGAGGAATCATCCGCATCCGTAATTGATGCCGGGAACTGCTAATCACCACACCTGAACCATTATATATAGTAGGAGCATGAGTGCGGAAAGGAGGAAAGGAAAAACAAAAAGAATGTGAACGAAGGTTAAGGGAGAAGAAGAAGGCGGCAGGAAGCAGGAAGAAGAAAGGAGAAAGCCAGTGCGAGAGCAGAATGTTTGGTGTTTGGCCGGCACCCAGGGCCAGTCAACAGTGGTTGCTCCCACTGAGCGTTAATGAGGAGCGGGAGTGACCGGAAGAAGGATGGCTCGCAGTATAAGGCCGAGAATGCAGTGGGAGTTGGAAACTTGGGAAGTGAAAGCCCCAGCGTGAGCGCCCTGGTCGCTGGGGAGCCCAAGTTACAGTCTGGTGAAGCCCACCGGAGCCAGGAATCGGAAAGGTGAACCGACCAGCAGAAGGTAGAGAAGGTCAGCTGCAGGTAGGGTGAATCCCCTGGTGCATAGTCTGGATGGGAGAAGCAGGGAAGTCGCCAGTAGAAGAAGGCACCAGGCTTTGTTTTAAAAGGACTGCTTCCAGCCATTGTTTTAATCCTGTTTTTAACTGGATTTATTTATGGGATTTTAACCTCCACGTTTTTCACTTGCTTTTAATGGATTATTTATTTATTGAACTTTATGCACTGCACTTGTTTCCGAACACTTTGTTTTGGTTTTGTTTTAAATAAAAGTACTTTGCACATTTTGCACCATTCCCTTGCTTCCTTGATGTCTTCATTGTTCAGCTCATCCGGTTACATTACTGACAGTGTTGAGTTCAAGAGCTCCCAAACTGGAGATGGGAGCCTGGAGTAGAACCCGCATCGTCACAGGGCTTGAGACATATTTTAACAATTATGAGAGACCCCAGCATTTCAACTCAGGCCCTACTATTCATATAAAGTAGACTGAACCAAAATCCATTGTTGGCATTCTCTCTTGTCCTCCTTCTGCACTAATATACTCACAGCTCCCGGGTAAGAAATGGAAGAAAGTATATGAGACCAAAATAAAGAAACCCTTTTTGTATGTCACCCTGTTTTAATAAATGTTCAACTGTTTATTAATTATCAAATTTGCTTAACTCAGTTGAGGATCACAGGGGAAAGAAAAGTGAAGCTTAACCTGGCATGAACAAGCACAAGAGGCGGCAAAATGTGAATGACACACTTGTCAATGGCGGTGCACGCTTATGAATGCTCTCACATTTAAGCAATTAAATTTAAAGTTGACAACCTGACTTTCATGTCTTTGGGGGGTGCGTGGGAAAACCAAAGATCTTAGAGAGTGAAACACGCTGACAAGGGGAGAACATGTAAAGTCCACCCAGGTGGCAGTTGAGCAAGACTTCAAATCCAGGATTATGGGGCTGTAATAGGTCTATTTTACTGTGACTCCATAACATTGACAGGTTGCTTGACCTTATCCAGCCTGAACCCTAGACATTTAACTGTGTTTTAGAAAACTAGAAATTTAAATTTAGAAATGATCAGGATTCAGGGTTCTCCTCTTGTGACAACTTACAATAATGTGCTTGTGTGCAGTTCTCTGGAGTGCTAATCAAAATGTAAAACAGTCTGATCAGGGAAACATGAGTGCACACAAGTCCAGTTAAAAAGGATGTGTACGGAATAATGTTTTGTGATAAATATGTAAGGAAGCTAATAATTTATATAGACAGTATATTTTAAAATATTAATTGTGTAAATATGTGACTCTAATTAAATTCAGGGTGCGGGTTCGCTTCCCGGGTCCTCGCTGCGTAGAGTTTGCATATTCTCCCTGTGTCTGCGTAGGTTTCTTCCCACAGTCCAAAGACATGCATGTTAGGTGCATTGGTGATCCTAAATTGTCCCTAGTGTGTGTGTGTGTGTGTGCCCTGCGGTGGGCTGGCGCCCTGCCCGGGGTTTGTTTCCTGCCTTGCAGCCTGTGTTGGCTGGGATTGGCTCCAGCAGACCCCCGTGACCCTGTAGTTAGGATATAGCGGGTTGGTTAATGGATGGATGGATGGATAATTAAATTCAGTCTCTTTCAAATTCTTATAACCATATTTCTTTTACAAAAATTAAATAGCACCTTGAAATAATATCCAGTCCCAACACTATTTTCATATTTAAGTCGGTCTAATTTTGAATTTGAAATAGACCACATTTGGATTTTTTTAATGTAGTTAATTATTCAATTAAAACTAGATTACAGTAGATAGGATATGTTAAGGAGCATTTCAGTTGACCATTTACAGTACCACCTGAGAAAGTGCAGACACCACTACATCAAAATGGTTTGGATCTGTGCTCCTTGGTGAAAAGGAACACGTGCTTCATATCACAAGAATGTACAATAAAATCCTATCTAAGTAAAATACAATTGGTGTAGATAAATGACAGAGCTTTTCCCACAAGCATTGGGTGTAAGAAGAGTGGTCATCCCACGCTTGAGTGCCTGTCCATCACCAGGCAAACTCCTTCTGAGTGAGGGAAAAGCCTGGAAAAGCCAGAGAAAATCTAGAAGGTCAGAACTTGCAAACTCGGAGACAACAGGCAGACCAGGAGCCGAGGACATATATTGAGTTTGCATATTCTCCTTGTGTCTTTGTGTGTTGGGGTGGGGGGATACAACTGTTATTTAATAGTCTGTGCCACATATCTATCCATTCGTGTCCTGTCCAGGGATTGTTCCTGCTTAGCTCCCCATGCTAGCTGAGGTAGGCTCCAGCATGGCACAACCAGGGAACCCTGTTGAGGACAAAGCAGGTTAGAAAATGACTGACTGACTGACTGACTGACATATTCACTCCTTGTTTGGAAAAAAGGATGTGTGGGATACATTATCATGGTGTCCGGTTGGATACATTTAGAGACAAGTCATATTTTTTAATAACTCCACCTATATCTCACTGTATATTCATTAAAGCTGCAAAGTATGTACTCATTTGTACTTATGGGATGAAATGATGATGAGATTGTTTTCAGGTAATACAGTTTGTTAAAGCCCATTAAATAATATGCTCCTGAAGGAATGATTAAGTAAAACGGTCTTACACCACAATACCTAGTAAATAGTGAACCCAAAAAATATAAACTGGCTCCACTAGGCATTATAATGCAAACAAACAATGCATAGGTATAAATCAGTTCCTGGAAGATATAAAGGATTCTGCAAAGTGACAACTTACTGTTAAGAAGAGTAAAGATAGAAGATGAAGAAAGATGTGTCTGATGTGGAAATACAAACAGTGGTATGCAATGGTTGGAAAGCACCTACAACTTAGAAAGTATCTGAGTTCCTCACCTACAGGGTAAAGTAGGAGCAATCAGATTTAGATGGAGAAGAGCACACCTGGAAAATAAAGAATAGCATATCTGGAATTATTTGATTGTCTTCTTTAAATGTCCAGGGATATTGTGGTGACTGGGACTGTTGTGTAGTATGGCTGCTGCAAAAATCATTTCCTTGAAATGTAATTTATGTCAAACATATTTTACACACAAATAAACAGACAAGGGAATGTAGAAAGTCTGCAAGTTGAAAGTATCTATTAAGTATGCACTTTGGCTTAACTTTGTACATAGTCGTGGAGCTAATATTTCCAACATTCTTATCAGTGAGCTGTAGCAAGCACGCAACTAGAGAATATTGTCCTTTGAAACCAAGAGGATTTGGGGGCAAGTGCACCCTACTGTTAATAATTTAAAGATCCTGTACAATGGTCAGAAACATGCAGGATGCCTGAAAAAAGCAAGAATGTAAGTACTGTATATCAGATAGAGATAACAGTAAAGATACTCCTAGGCAAACTTGGACTTCGGACTTTGAGAATGTAAACTCTTGAAACTGCACAGTAATGCAAAGGGTTTACTGTATTTAAAAAACAAGAACACATTAATTTATTATTTATTCTTTGAAGTGTGTGAGAAAGGTGTCATTAAAAGCACAATGCATTTAAATATGTTTTAAAAATTGACAAAGCATTGTGTTTTTCTGTAAATGAATGTGGATTAAAATCATAAATAAGAGAAACTATATAGTATAAATGAAAGTAAAATAAAAGCAAAATGCAAGCCAATTAAACAACGTTTTTATCTTATTCTTTTAAAGAATTTTATTACAATAAGTTAATCAATTATAACCCATCAAGACACACAACACTACAGATCAGTTGAGATACCATCTCCACTACTCACCTAGAAAGCAGAGAAACAAAAAGACTTAATAAAGCCTTCAATGAAACATGCTGAAAGATCCTAAAGTTTAGTATGCTCAGTTAATTAAACTCAATATTAGTAAACCTGCGGTGGGCTGGCGCCCTGCCCGGGGTTTGTTTCCTGCCTTGTGCCCTGTGTTGGCTGGGATTGGCTCCAGCAGACCCCCGCGATCCTGTAGTTAGGATATAGTTGGATAATGGATGGATGAATGAATATTAATAAACACCAGCCAGGTTTTCAAAACTTGTGATCCATCCTTTATTAACCAAATTAAATTTTTTCCTATTGTTATATTCTTACAGCTGAACAAGATAAGATATCATGGAAGTGTAAGGCCTTGTCCAGATTTTCATTTAAAAACACAAACTTCATTTTCGTCTTTCATACACACTACCCCAGCATTTTCAACTGCCAAAAACAAAGACTTTTAAAAGCTCACTCCAGAGTCATGTGCTTCTGAAAATGCAGCCTTAGCATTGTAATCTAGATAGGGAGAAACACAGTTTTTTTGAAAAGGAATACTCCAGTTGAGCCCCTATTTTCTTATGGTTGTTCTTTGATTAGTTTCTGTTCTTTACAATGTCTCATTTCCTGAATGGCAACCCTTCATGCAAAAAAAACACAGTCCAGCACAGTGGACATGAAAGTAGGGATGCCAACCGTCCTCATGTTCCCAGACATGTCCTCATTTTTAACGCCCCATGGACTGTCTGAGAGGAGTTTAGAAAATTTTGAATATCTCAGGAATTTTGGCTCCTAAAATTTGAAAATCTCCATATCTTATCATTAGTAAAATTTGAAAACAGTACACCAATAAGCATTTGCAGAAGTAGTGCACACACTTTTTTCCTGGAATCTTAATTTCCATTCTGGTAGTAAAGAGTGCAGATATTGACGAGAATAGTCAATATCTGTCCAACTTGGCTTTTTCACTTCATCTTCTGAATAAATCTTTATCTTCTTGGTAAGTAGACAGTTCATTATAAATGTTGTCCCTTTCCTTAATTATTTGTAATCCTAATTCGCTGTAACTAAGTGAATTTATTCAAAATCGACATTACAATTTCATGTTTTCTATGTGAGATCTTATTTTCGATTTTTCTTTCAGCAGCTTGATTAAACAAGAAATTTCATACATCCAGGTACAGTCCATTGCATTTAAGTGCAAGTAAGTACTGTTTTGTAATATTTTAATGCAAAATATTGTTAATACCCCAATTGTTCCAAAATGGATTTATAATTGTAAATGAATAAGTCAGCATTTAAAGTTTCAGTTAATTAAACAAAATGACACATTTATTCTGTCATATAAATGCAATATCTTTTTAGTTATCAGTTGATCAAGCAATAAGTCACTTCTTCAAGTAATTTAATTTTTTCATAATTCTTTCATTTACATAAATTCAGCCGAAACAACAAATATCCTTGCTTTATCATGTGTATCAGATTATATCAGATTAAATGAGAAAAATAGCTTCAGTGGAAAAATATTAAAGAATCAGACTATAAGAAGGTCAGCCAGTCATTCTCCAACCTGCTGTATTCTAACACTGTGTCACAGGGGTCTGCTGGAGCCAATCCCAGGGCGCAAGGCAGGAACAAATTCCAGGGCAGGGTGCCAGCCCACCGCAGGGCACACGCACATACTAAGCACACACTAGGGACAATTTAGGATCACCAATGCACCTAACCTGCATGTCTTTGAACTGTGGGAGGAAACCCACATAGACACGGGGAGAACATGCAGACTCCATGAGGACCCCGGAAACGAACCCAGGTCTCCTTACTGCGAGGCAGCAGCACTACCACTGCGCCACCGTGCCACCCCTATAAGAATGTAATTCTAAAATATAATTGTCATAACAACAAAACACAAAATTAATCAAAGTCAAAAATCACAGCAGGGATTCTCAACCTATCTAATAGCATTAAATTGCTAATCACAAATTTTTTTTCAAGATTTTCATTCCAATGCTTGGACACCAGGGAGAGTGCATTGATATCATAAATAATGTTGGCATGATGATATTATGTTTAGCAATGTTTGATCTTCACAAGACCTGCAGGAACTCTGTTGACCATAACCATACAACCCCGACCACTAAAACAAGCAAAAAAAATATATATATAATATATATAATTTAATAACAACAAGAATTTCATAGATATAAGTGAACAAAAATTATTCAATCTAATTCATTACACATGGCCACTTTACATTCTAAATGAATTTTGTCTTATTTTAGGCAAAATTTGTTAATATATGTTGGAATGTGCTGAAAACGATACAAATTTTGGGAGGATGCTCACTAATTAATTCTCCTAACTAATGTGAAACAAAGGCATGACACATTCCATTAGCTTGCCAAAGTTAATTTTCAATGTCTTTAAATTGTAGTGTAATTATGAATCTTTGATTATTGCTACAAGGATTTTGAAGAAAAGTGAACTTAAACTGACATGGAAAGCTATTCAAACATATTTTATTCAACTTCTTTCCTTAATGTTTCCTTAAATCTCTGGTTTTCCTAAGTAGACGGTGAGGAATTTGATGAGGAAGGCAAATAAAACAGTTGACAAAAAATATGCCTTTGTGGTTCATATTCTAAAGAAATTAAAAAATTCAGTTATAGAAACAAACTGAATCTTTAGACCTCGATCATAATATTTTAAATCATGCACATATATATAGTCCAAACCGCAATGTAAATTCAATGCAGTACAATACAATGTGGTACAATACAATTTAGTAAGGTGAATAAGTATTCCCAATCATCCATCTATCAAAGAAAGATTTTTTTGCCATTGGGGAGATATATTACTTTTAACATAAAGGGAAGATTTGATAGTAATTGTCTGACAAATTCAGTTTTGATGTTTTGAAACAGCGTTGGAGAAAACTTAGTCCTGAGTCTTAACATCTATGTTTAGTAGGAAAACTGGTCTGCACAATGCATATTCCAAAAATGCTTTTATTTTTCGTTGGAAAAACCTAAATTAACACCTTGCATAAGATTTTAAGTAGACAATTCCTTCTGGCTTCAATTGACATAAATTGTATAAACAAAGTGTTTTAATACAATTCTGCTATATTATCATTTGTGCCTGTAGCTTTTCTGGTTTGTTGAGATTTAACAGCATCCAAGATCTCGGAGTGCACATCTATATATCATGCACAAACTTAGGTCGTTCCAGTTTATTACAAAGAGTTTTATTTTTAAATGGTAGAATAGGCTAATAATTCAATATTATTGTAATCTTGCACAGTCCATATGATGATTACAAATTTGTACATAAGAGCAGTAAAATTATGAATATTTGAAATGATACATTTTAATATTGATCTATAACATAAGTAAATAACCGACCAGACTTTACCTTTAATATTACTATACATATAGCACTGTAATGTACTTTAATAACGTCCATAATGATAAATGAAATAGTGTCATACATATTCAGTTTTATTTTTACTTGTCTTACATGTAAAAACCACTTAGATAGAAGATGTCACAGCAAAATTCCTGGCTTACATGTGTAAGGTCAGTGTTAGATGTTATCATTTGATCTGATCTTTGCATTGTAATCAGGACAAGCACTAACCTGGTAGCCTCCATAGAGATGTATACCTTCCTCCTGGCACAGTGAAGCACATTTTATTTATCCTAAATTTTAGAGGTCATACCTTCCGTTCTTTGAGGTCTCCATATAATTCTTAGTTTCTTCTTGAGAACTCTGTTTTGAAATTATATACGTTTATCCCAAATAACTCAGTTAGTCATTTAAAATGTAGTGACCCTGCCACTTGTTTTAATTGCCTTTTTTTTCTTTTTTTAAACTAGGGGGCTTCCTGCTCGCTTTGCTCGCCAACCCCCGTATTTGGTTTTCCGGATACACACTTTTAAGATTGTTTTTTCTTTGAATTGTTGCTATTTCATTATTTTCACTTTTATTTCAGAACTTCTGTAAAAACAATATTTGTAATCTTGCGAGTCCCAATATGCTGAATCTTTTTAATGAGGTCAGGATAAGTTTCTCTGTTTGGAATTTCAACATAGACAAAACGATCTATATCATCAGCAGTTAATAATTTTTTTTTACAAAGTAAAAAAGTAAGTAGAGTTCTGCATTGGACTCCTGTCTGTCGTGCTATTTTCCTCTCACAGTTCCAAAAGTACATGGGGTTAACAAGGTGATACCCCAGCTTTTGTCTAGGTTTTTGTACAAGGGCTAGACAGAACGTTTTTGACTCCTGGGGTAAATTTAGGATTTTAAATAAGCAGACAGATAAATATATATACATTAACAAAGTAACCAATAAATGCATGTGCGGTAAACTCCGTTTTTGAAATTCTCAGGATTCTTTATTTGTCACATGCATAGTTATACAGGAAAACACACAGTGAAATGCATCCTGATCCGCTTATCAAATACTGTGCAAAGTTAGAAGAATATCAGTTAGATTAACAAAAAGTCATAGATCGAAAGATAACAGTATAGTAGAACATAATAAATAAGTAAACTTATGTGAATAAAGTAGAATTAAGTGTTAAGGTGCAATAGTATAGTAATTATTGTGCAAAACCAAAGTTAGACTGGTGCATAGTTAAATGAGGCAGTTCATTTGTTTGCGCTACTGCGATCGTTACTTTTTTATATTTTCTAATTTTCCTACTTTCATATCCTTTAACTTTCTCCACATGTGTATAGCGCCAACGTTTTTTTTTTTTTTGTTTTTTTTGAGCCTTTCTAATTTCCCTGGTTTCATAGTCTCTAACCTGCTCTGCATGTGTTTAGCGCCAACGTTTGTAAACGTCTTTATGAAGTTCTACTTTGTCTTTTACTCACTGTCATTTAATTCTGAGCCGAATTGGATGTGCTTTTTTTTTCAATTCCACTTGTTCCGGGCTGATAATTACTTTCCTTATTTTTTGAATTTGCACCTCGATTATTCTTTTTTGCTCTTTTTTCTGTCCAACGCATTTGAGTCTCTTTTCCCAGCGCTTTTCTTTCTTCTTCATTTAATCGTCGACGTTTCATTTCTACCCTATTCATTTCATTTCTACCGTATTGACCTTATACACTTTATATGCACTGAGAGCCCTGGAGCTGTGTGTGCTGCATGACTGCCTTTACACTAATGATTTGTTTTTTTTTTTATATTGCTTGTAAGTAGGGTGTGTCTTGCAAGACTCTCGATCTATGTTCCTGTGAGACGCACCGTGGCAGGTCTCTGTCGTCTCGCGGGTCTTTAAATTATCTTCCGAGAAAGATCACGTATCGTAGACTATCAGGACAGGGGACAGGATTTCTTTTTATAATAGATAGATACAGAATATTATGCTGTTTACGGCTTCCAGTTAGCACTAATTATGCTAATGTTAATCTCTGTATGTTATGTGATTCCCCTGGATATCTAATTTAATCTCCTGTCTAAAGCCAATCATCGTATCTCTCCATTCTGTATCCTCTATTTTTATCAAAGAATTACATCATGTTAGAGTCAATGATAGGGTATAATAGGTGAGTTAATGATGTTGAACAGCTTAAAGATAAAGTGTGGGTGTACCCTACGCTCACAGCTTGGCTAGAGTCTGATGTAAATCATATTGTTTGAGCATCATCAACTACCATAGCAGCTGTCTAATCCTTCAGGATCCACTTCTGATCATCTTCAAGCATTCATTTCTGACATCCTTGTGTTTGGTACCTTGTGGTACCAAACTCACCAAATACAATGTCTTGAAGCTGTAATAAAAATAAAACACTAAAATCGATTGAGACATAACCATGTGAATTTTTCAAAGTGCAGGATGCAGATCATGACTCTTTTCACAAAACAAATTCCCTTCATCAAATTATGGGAAATAATAACTCTAGCACAATATATACTCTCATACAAAAAAATGTTCTCCAGTCCAGCCCTAAGCTCTGTAAGTGATGAAAAACAGTAAGCACTCACAAGGCCTGGCACGGGACTCTGACATAAGAATAGAAAGAGAGCTAATGATGTTTAACACAAGACAAAAATGAGCACACATGGAGTAAGCCAGATGAATATTAATTTTTAACCTTGATTGGTCCTCTGATGAGCCTTTCCCACAGAAATTACCAGATTATTGTAAAATCTACACTATGCACTATGGAGACATGACAAAAACTCAAACTTAAAGCATTCAGAGAAATACATTACTGGATAAAGGAGAGCCTGGACACAAAACCAGTTGAAATGACCAATGAATTAAAAAGGAAAAAAAATTAATTTAGAAAAAAGCAGCACTGCAAAAGCATATATTGTAACTTTAAAAATGATCATCCACATTATGTAATTGCCTAAATTAAAATTGTTTATCACGCCCAGGAGTAATGCTTAACAACATATCTCTTGATCACTCTTAAACAGTCAAAGCTCTTAAATGATTAACATGGACTTTTTGTTTTCATCAATATTTACTGGTAGCTTCCTGTAATGGACAAATACTGATTTCCTAGTATACTGTATTATGGCTATAGCATGGAGACATTGTGACTGACATCAGTCATTATAATGATAATCAGAAAAACCTGAAGTTTACATATCACATATAGTAGAGCGGAAGAACTGCCAAATGGCTATTCGAGGACTGACTATTTGATACTGGCTCATAGTGTTTACAGACTACTTGATTTGTAAATCTGCTATACTGTGTGTCATAGTGGTTAATGCTGCAGTCTCATAACTCAAAAGACCTGGTTCTTTTCCTAGGTTCTTCACCGTCTCTATGAAATGCATGTTGTCTCCTTTTGTTTTTGTTTGGTTTACTGTTAAATAGAGGAAGTTTAGATTAATTGGTGATTATAAACTGACTTGGTAAGACTTTGTATGTCAGAAAGTGTATAATGTATTGGACTTCCACCTCATCCAGTGTTGGCTTTTGTCATGCACACAGTGCTATCTGGATAAGCACTAGTTCCCTGACACCATAAACTGGATGAACAGGTTAGAAAATGACTGCGTGAATGGATTTTTTGATGGGATTTCACCTTTGCATAAAGAGTGAGAATAAGACAGAAACAAACACATAAAGAAGTTTTGGCTCCTCAATGGGGAAACCTCTTTAATTGTCTTAGGTAAGTTGGAAAAAGTATGCTGTTCCAGTTTATTACAAACAGTTTTATTTTAAAATGCTATAATATGCTAATAATTCGACATTATTCATATTATAGTTATCTTGCACAGCCCACATGATGATTATAAATTTGAACATAACAGATGCAAAATTATGAATATTTGAAGTTATACACTGTACATTTTATTATTGATCTATAACATACAATAAGAAAATAACTGACCAGACTTTATCTTTAATATTAGTATACATATAGCACTGTAATGTAGTTTAATAATGTCCACAATGCTAAATGAAATAGCGTCATACATATTCAGTTTTATTTTTACTTGTCTTTCATGTAAATACCACTTACAGCAAAATTCCTGGATAACATGTGTAAGGTCACTGTTAGATGTTATCATTTGATCTGATCTTTGCATTGTAATCAGGACAAGTACTAACCTGGTAGCCTCCATACAGATGTACAGTATACCTTCCTCCTGGCACAGTGAAGCACATTTTATTTATCCTAAACATCTTGGGAAACATTTGTCAAGTAAGCAGTATTCTTTTTCTACTTCCATGTTTGCTTTAATAATGTTTTCAAGAAATCTGATGAAGACCCCAAACATCACCTTAGTGGGATTTCAGCGTTCCATTCTTTGAGGTCTCCATATACTTCTTAAGGAAAGAAACTGTGACTAAATGAAAAAGACAAGGTGCCTTTCTATTGGCACATATTATATATGGTGACAATGTTGACTTCCATTTAATGACAAACTGGATCTTCGCTGTTGTCATTTCTTAAAGCCTGTGATGAGTCCAAGTTGATGTAGAAGTGATGCCATAGTTGATCTTTGGACAGGACTTCCTCCATTTTAGGAACAGAAACGGAAACAATGTTGAAAGCTTTGTTGTATTCTCAACTTTCCCTGCATGTCCCTTTAAATAGTTCCACTTACTTAAGACACTTACCAAATCCACATTTCTGACATGGCTCCCCACCTAGCTCAGACCAGGGGGAAATGAGTATACCTAACTGCAAGGTTATGGATACAAGAGAGTGCATAAATGTTGGTAAGGGTCCTTTAACAATGGATAACCTTGAATTTATATGGTTGAAGATCAAGGAACCACCGTGTAACTCGGGGGTTCACCACTTTGTGAGCTACAATCCTTTAGAGTATTAGATTGACATAGAAATCAATGTGAATAACCTCACAAAATGGTAGCACTCATACCAACACAAAATGGCATTACTGCATAATGGTAAAATTATTTATCTTTTATTAGGAACCCTGTCAGATGAAAATAAAATCAGTCAGAATTTAATTCTTCAGGTAATAAAACACCAAAATACTTTGTACATAATAGTTGAGGAAATATAAATAAATAAATAAGTAAATCAATAAATAAATATGAAACTTCATTAAAAATAAAATAAATATACAAAAATAATGAAAAAACAATCATAACACACAGTCACATAAATTGATGACTGTATCAACCAGGTAAGCAGTACTACAGTAATTAAGGAGCTGAAGCAGTCTGTCCATAAGATGTTGAAAAGTTGCTGAAAATACCTGTAGTCCAAAGGATAAAATATGGTACTTCACATTTCTTCTAGAGCTGCTAAATGCATTTTGTTTTCCGTTGACAAAGAAGTTAAAGAAACTGTCAACAACCAAGTCATTATCCATGGATGGTTAGTTGTCATATGATTGATTTGATGAAAATCATTGCAAAAATGCCAACACACTTTGAGTGTTGGCATGAGTATGATGGGGACTGATCATTCTTCCTGGCGCCACACAAGTGGCAACCTTTAACAGGAGCTCTCTCTCTCTCTTTCTCTCTCTTTTTTTGGACAACTTTCTTTTTTTTAGGATTATTAACCAATTTATTTAATTAATATTAACGATAATGTTAAGATGTGGCTTCTGGCTTGTTCCTGTTAATGTTAAATTAATTTTTAAATTGAAGATATGCTGCTGTCATCGCAGACGTAGACTCGAGAGGTCAGCCCGTATCAACTACTTTTTGGACAAGGTGAGAATTAGAAAGTTATCATAGCATAAGCGAAGAGGTTCAGAAGAACTTGATGCTTACCTATGTCTATATGTATGAATGTAGGAGACTCTGAGCATGTGAAGTGGGAAATATTAAATATTCCCTTACTCAACTGGTTGCTCTGCAGTTACCACCGACTGTTGCTCCTTATTGCAGAAGCAGCTTGTCCAAGGACACAAAGAATACGGAGCAAGGATAAAAGTAATGTGGAAAGGACTCAGAAGTGGGGAATTAGTGGAAGATGCATGAGAGTGAAGAGGAACAAACATAGAGGAGCTGTCAAAGTTTAAATTCAGCAGTACCGTAATTTGCTGGGGTTGCAAAATCAGCATTGCAGGAATTGAGCACAGCAGCGTGTGAGGGCTGACAGGTCCACTTCACCAGCAAGGATAAAGAGTGTGCTTCTGAGGCTGGGATACTGAAGAGGAAGATGGCCTGCAGTGAGGGAGTTGATTCAGTTTGTGGTGTAAACTGGGAAATGGGGTCCCTCCCCCATGAGGATGTGGAGGGTAATGTGGCAGAATTGGTGGGTTAGGAAAATCAGTTTATTGTGGCACAGGGCATTTTGCATGGTCAAAACAATGGGAGTGTGAGGTTAACTTGAGATGAAGCCCCATATTCAACAAGTGAAAAAAAGACTCACCATTAGCCAATTTAAATTCCCTGCACATACCTCAGTGTAATTCTTCCCTGCCTGGTTGTAATTATTACAATATTTTGCTCAGAATTTAGGTGTTGTACTTTAGAATTTAGGTCAGTGTTTGCAGTTTTTTGCATTTGTACAAAGTAGGACATAAAGTATTTTAAATAACAAAACACAAGAAGAACTCTTCAGAAGCATAGAGTGCATCTCACAATAACAGAAGAAACAGTGAGTACCTATTCTAAAAATAAAGTTCTATCAGCTATTGCACTCATCAGACAACCAAAATAAGCTTTTCAGTCAACTTTTACTGCATTTCATCGTCTAAAGACGGAGGAGTTTACCACATGATTTAGAGGCTCTGCATGATTTCAGCTTATCAGGAGACTGATTCTATAAAGCTGTTACACTCGGTACAAGCACCTTCATCGGCAGGGAGCCACTGAATCACCACTGGCTTGTGTCCTGAAGATAAGGCTGTGGGCACCAGAGCAAAAGCCGCCTCCCCCATGAAATCCTCCATCAGAGACAACTCAATGAACAGAGGCTTAGCTGCTTTTCTTGTTGGTTTCAAGTTAGAGAATGTTATTGTGACAATCCAAAGAAGTACATAAATTACAATCTATCTGTGTTGCACTCTTTGATATTGGTTTTCTTCTTTCTAAAAACAATGTATTTCAAGTTGGTGCCATTTAAATGAAGACAGTGGCAGAAACACTCTGTCTGCATTTGCCCAAGTCATGCATTCCTGATTACAGACAGAAGGATGTTCGTCAGCAAGAAGTTCTATTGTTAATACTGTGTTAATGGCTTAAAAACAGATACCGGGATACATTTAGGCTACATGCATACATAAATAGGACATTGCTGCGCAACATACTGATGTATACTTAATGGTCACCCCAAAGCAGTTACGCTAAGCTCCTCTCTGGGATCCCTAATCTTTAAAATCCATGTAAGGGATACCTCCTTCCTGCTAAGACACTGGTGCCCGGTTTAATACCCATCTGACTTTCCATTTGAGTCCATCCTCTGCATTTAAAATGAAAAGAGTTTCAAATTACTACCTATATGCTGACCCATTTTTAAACTGTGAATCAGAATTCCCTCAGTGTCTCTAATGTGAGCTCAGTAGAATGACTATCTTGGATGAGGAAAGCAAAGTTTTGTTCTGCTTCCTTTCTAGTTAAGTCTGGTCCAACACTTTGATGCTGAATTTCAGAGAGCTGGCCCTTTACACTTTCAGAAAAAAGCTGGAGAAATCCAGAGTTGTGCCTCTCTGGTAATAATACACAATTGCTCATTTAATAAGCAGATGTTAACAGCTATTCCAGTGTTGTTTATTGTTGAAAGCATACAGCAAGATGCCTATTTTGTCATTTTACTCAACAAGTCAGGCTAGTTTTAGATGATTTAATTTTTCTTTACTTACAACATGTTTTCCCTAAGGCATTTGGGGCTCTTCTTCTCCTATGTTCTCCTTTGTTATTTCTCTGGATTCTGTGCCATGCACATGAATGTTTTGTAACATTATATCATTACTGCAGATTTTAAGTAAAAATAACATTATAATGGAGTTTTTACTTTATGTATTTCCCACTTCAGCTTTACCTTATAATGCAGCAAGAAAGAAATGTCTCACGGTTCCCAGAGTCTGTCTTCAAATCCTGTGGAATTTATACATTCTCCCTGTGTCTAGGTAGGTTTTTCTGGGTTCATCTCACATCCATAAACATGAAGGTTAGACCGGTTGGAACACCTGATGGTCTGTTATGAGCAAATGTAGGATTGTCAATGAGTGTGTCCTGCTCTCCTGTTTTGTTTCCTGCCCTGGATCTAATATTGGCTAGATAGACCTTTGCTTCTCACTTACAAGTTTCATTGTTGGACAAGCTTGTCCTCAGAGATACACACTGTACAGTAACGCTATGAACACAGTATATATTTTTTTCAAGTTCCAAGCTGTTTGGATTACAGCATTTATCAGTAAGACAAGAATTCTAAATTGGATTGCAATGGAACATCTGCAATATGAATGTGAATTCTTCATTAACAACTGGGAAATGACACTCCTCCAAGCAGTCCTCACCATCTTAAGGGTGGCTGGTTTAACCGCTAATCCAAGTGTTAATAACGCATGGTGAAAACTCACTGCCTTGGTTATTCCATGGGTAAAGCGTTAATCAAACCACAAATAAAAAAGGTTGGTGAGGTACTTGCATATCTGTGTCCAGAGATATAAAAGCAGGTCTGTGCTATGTTAGGTGTGTCAGGTTATTATAGATGGTTTATTCCTAATTTTATTGATTGGGCTGGCTCTTTAGCTGATTTAAAGAAGGGCCTTAAAAAATCACAGTATTGTCAGTTCAAATGATTACAAGAAACCTTTCCCTGATATAAAAGACACTCTTTATTCTAACCCTGTTCTGAGAATTCCAGACTTTACCAAAGATTTTATATTGCAAACAAATTCTAGTATGTATGGATTGAGAGCTGTTTTGTTTTAGGTTTTCAAAGAGCAGGGAAATCCAATTATTTATCAGTGCCCAGGAAATGTAATTATTCCACAGTTGAAAAGGGATGTCTGGTGATAAAATGGACTATTGAAGCACTCCATTATTACTTAATTGGTGTAATGTTGAAATTTTACTTTGGTAACCAATCATACACCACTACAATGGCTCTGTATACAAAAGAATACAAATTCTAGACTCTGTCACACACGTGCGCATGGGAAACAGCTAAAGGGCCTACAAAACAGTAATTATACGCCAGACTAGGGGGCAGCGAAGTTTGCTAACTGTCTCTCTTAGTCTCTTTTAGACCATTCTCGGGAAATCCTATTTGGCTCCGGCGCCGATAATGATGTCACATCTGGTCACTAAAATGTTACGGCCAGTTCTGGCACCGATGATGACGTCACTTCTGGTCAGGAGGATGTCACTTCCGGCCATGAAGACATCACTTCCGGTTCTGCCGCCGATGACATTTTTTTCCCGTTTTATCAGTTAAAATAGCCATCTTGTCTCCATGCAATCAGTTCTGTTCTGGACTCTGTTCTATGCACACCGTGCTACTTCAATTCAAACTTTTGCAGCCGGGAAACACAATATACGGATGGCAGCCCCAAATCTTTATGATGTCTTTGACTCTTTCTTATCACAGTGGCGTAGTCGGCAGGATAATTACTTCCCAGAAGAAACCGGGAGAGAACTGAGAATATGGTCAAGTAGGAAAGTACCGGGGGCTGTGTTTCCAGGTGAGGGGTGTGCTCAGTAGTCTGGAGTGACACGGTGCAGGCTTCGCTTCCACAAATGGAAACCGGGCTCATAGTTGTACAAAGGGAGAATGTGGAGGAGACCCAGAGGCATGGGCTGGTCCCTGGGGGGTAAATGAAAAGGGCTTATTATGCTCTCTTGGAGGAGAGAGCTGAGCCACCCATTGGGACCGAGGCCCCAGAGAAATATGGGCTATCCCCCAGACCAGCAGGTAAAGATATTACAAACCTGGGGATCCAGCGAGATCAACCCGAGAGCAATCTTTTGCTCTTTGGGAACTGGTGGCACAATGGCTACGGCCTTTTGAGGTCTCCACCACCCAAATCGTGCAGCAGGTAGCCTGATTTATTTTCACTAAAGGTCTTCCCATTAATTTTGCCCAGCCGGTCTGGGGAGACTTTCACTCTATGGAGGAGCTAATCCAAACAATAGAAATAACTAAGCCAGCCTCACATTCTGGGAAAGCAGGAGGAATCCGTAGGAATTACGTCCCACAGTATAAGTCTCTTCTATATGATCCGAAGCTTGTTCCAATTTCCCCGGGGCACAGGGTGGACCGCTTGCCTGGGAGCATGGAGGAATGCAGGTGGTAAGGGGGGGATCAGTTGTGTGCACTTACGAACCCTCTGGTTACGGACCCTCTCTCCGAGATACATTTCCAGTTTAGAGAAACGCCAGCTTCTTTTAAATGGGAGCAGTGGAATGATGAATCAATGAAATTTGCAAAAAATGAAGTCATGCTTGTCAATGGCCAAAGCACTCATCAGCCCATGTCACAGGGTCCTCACTTTGTAATAGAAAACGATCTGTTATATTGAATAGCTGAAAATGGGGGTGGGGTGAGGAGATTGTTGCTAATCCTACGGACCTACTGGCGGCAGGTTTGTTAGTTGGCACATGCCCACCTCCTAGGAGGCCATTTGGGCACTGAAAAGACTTTGGAGCGAATCAAGCTCTGATTTTATTGGCCGGGAATTAATAAGTAGGTTCACAGTTTTTGTGTTTATTGTCCAGAGTGTCAATTACGGCAAATTCCTAGAAAGGACCGTAGACCTCTCGTTCCCCTTCCCCGATTGATTTCCCTTTCGAGTCTATTGGGGTCGATATTGTAGGACCCCTGGAGCCCTCAGCCTGAGGACATAAATATATATTAGTCCTCGTAGATTATGCTACACAATATCCAGAGGCAGTTACTTTGCGCTCTGCTACTTTTAAAGCTATTGCGCAGGAATTTGTAGGGGTCTTTGCACGTGCCGGCATCCCTAAAGAAGTCCTCACAGACCAAGGGACACCCTTTACATTGGAGACATTCAGGGAAACAGGAAGTTACATAAAATAAAGCACTTAAAGACCGCGGTGTATCATCCTCAAACTGATGGTCTCGTTGAGAGGTTTAATCAGACTCTCAAGCAAATGCTTCGCAAGGTGGTCAGCGAGGACGGAAGGAACTGGGACCAGCTCCTTCCCCTTGTGCTTTTTGCATGTCGTGAAGACCCACAAGCCTCTTTGGGGTTCACACGTTTGAGTTATTATACGGATGGCAACCTCAAGGAATAAGGAAGGAGGATGGGAAGGAGAGGCTCTTCCCTCTACCAATATACTAGAGTATATCGTGCACTTACGTGATCGATTTGGGAAAATCCGACCTATATTAAATAGTCACATGGAGGAGGCGCAAGCAGCACAGGCCCACTATTATGATCGTGGTACAACCTTCTGAAAGTTCCATCCAGGGGATTGTGTCATGGTGTTGGTTCCTACCTCCCATTCTAAATTACTTGGCCATTAGCAAGGTCCTTATGAAGTTAAGGAGAGAAAAGGGCTTCTCAATTATTTGGTGAAGCAACCCAATCGTCGCCCAAGCAAGCGGGTATATCATGTGAACTTGCTGAAGCCGTGGAAGGAAAGGGATCCCAATCCCTTGTACACTCAGCCCCTCTCTTTCTTTGCTCAGAGGGACACCCTTAACTTTTGTCCTGAATTAAATTCTAGACAGAGACGGGAGCTCAAAGCAGCTATCCTGTCAGTCCCGGAGGTAGTGAGTGAAAAACTAGGCAGGAACTCTCTGATTGCACACGATATAGTGACAGAACCCGGGGTTATCGTAAGAGAACGCCCTTATCGACTTCCCGAGGCAAAGAAGGCAGAGGTGGAGCTTGAAATCAAGCGTATGCTGGAATTAGGTGTAATTGAGGAAAGTTATAGTCTCTGGTCCAGTCCGATTGTCTTGGTAAGTATGCCTGATGGGAGTTGGAGATTTTGCAATGACTTCCATCGACTTAATCAAGTCTCCTAATTTGATGCTTATCCAATGCCTTGCGTGGACGACCTCCTTGAGAGACTTGGACAGGCAAAGTTCTTGACCAACCTGACATGACAAAGGGGTACTGGCAGGTTCCTTTAACGGATTCCGCAAAGGTTAAGACTATGTTTAGCACCCCTAGTGGACACTGGCAGTATCGTGTCATTCCATTCGGGTTACATGGGACCCCGGCAACTTTCCACCGTCTGGTGGACAAAGTGCTCCAACCCCATAATGCGTATAGTGCTGCCTATTTAGATGACGTTGTCATTTATTCCAGCACATGGAAGGATCATATGCTACAGGTTAAAACGGTATTACGGACGCTGGGAAAATCCGGACTTCAGATGAATCCAAAAAAATGTTTTTTTGGGTTGAAAGAAGCTAAATATTTAGGCTAAACTAGCGGGTTGGGGTACCGTGCAGCCGCAGTGCTCAAAAATTAATGTCATACTGAATTGGCCCCGTCTGCAAACCAAGTGGCAAGTACAAACCTTTCTCAGATTAGCCGGGTACTATCACCGGTTTGTGCCTTGGTTCTCCGAGAGAGCTGCGCCCTTGTCTAATTTAACAAAAAAGAGGGCTCCCAACCATGTGGTATGGACTGAAAAGACAGACGATGCATTTTGTGACCTAAAACAGGCCCTTACATCCGCACCAATATTAAAAGCACCTCATTTTTCACTTCCTTTCATACTCCAGATGGACACTTCGGACACTCGTCATGTACCTGAGCCGGAAGCTGCTGGATTGGGAGACCAGGTATGCAGCGGTGGAACGAGAGGATCTTGCGATTAAATGGGCAATTACCCAGTTGAGGTACTACCTCTTGGGCCATAAATTCACTCTGGTGACAGATAATGCACCTCTACAGTGGATGGCTCTTCACAAGGAGTTACATCCTCGGATCACTAGGTGGTTTCTTGATCTCATACAAGTTTTCGCTAATTCACCACAAGGGCTCTCTCCACGCCGATATCCTCTCTCGAATCTATGACCTCTCGGTCAGGTCTGTCCGACCCAATGGGTCTGGGCTGAGGTGGGGGGGGGTGTGTGTGGGAATGGGGCCTTGTCACACATGTGTGAATGGGAAACAGCTAAAGGGCCTATAAAACAGTAATTATACACCAGACCAGGGGGCGGCAGAGTGTGTTAACTGTCTCTCTCAGTCTCTTGAGACCATTCTCGGGAAATCCTACTGCAGACGTCCTTCCTCAAGCCCTTTGGAGCATCACTTCAGTAACAAAACTGTAAACGAGGCTGAGGGGAAAAGTTTGAACGATCAGGCTGCTCTTTTATATTCTGTAGCTAATTCAATCACAGAGAAAACACAGTTTCTGTCGGGCAATACTTTGCAAAGTTGCACGTCTTATGCAGGCAATAAAAGTGGTATGTGTCACGTTAGCAGAAACCATTAAAGCTCAGCAATTTCCTGTAGATTTCGTTCAGTATTCAATTGTCTATCCGGTAGATCATTTAAGGAGTTCCATACCACTGATGGAAATGCTTGTGAATTCTTATAATTTATGGGAAGAGATGACCGGACTCAAACAAGTGAAGTTTACCGCATCCTCTGTCTGCCATTAGAAAACTTTTTAGAATACATTTTATATGAATATTCTTTGTGCATCTCTGAACCTGAAACTGGATAATATAAAATATTAACAGGTTCTATCTGAACTCAACCTTAATACTTAAATGAAACAAAAGCAAACAAAAACATTTTTCAGTTTATTAATTTTGCTGAGTAACTTTAGCTGTCACAAATTAAAAATGTTGCCAGCTACTCAAGACAGTGGAAAGTCAAGTGTAGGATAATTGCTTGTAAATGGATACTAACCGTGCTTAGGATAAGAAATGTACATAATAATTAAAATATTTTTAGAGGTGTTGCTCTTTTTCTTAGTTGAATGGTACTGAAAGTGGTGTTGTATCATGTGTTAATCTGAACAAAAATAATTAAAAGTGATCTGTCAGGGAAGACACTACGGTTGTTGACCTGGTAGTTTTGCTCCTTGGTAAATATGCTTAGGCTCAAAAGTGTACTTGTCGGCTAATGGACACCCTTAACTGCATTCCAGACTCTAGTAAGAGATCTTGTAGCTTTGGCTGTTTGGTTATTGACAGAAAACACAAATGACTTTGTAGTCAAAACTACCTTGCACATTGAAATGGAATCAACCAGAACAAATAGAGATGTCATGTAGGCTTATTAGGCAGTTAAGCATGTGGAATGACAGGAGACAATAGCTGTGACTGACAAGGTCAGAACCTAACACTGTACTCTATGACAGTCAGTCAGTGTGCTGAGCTTCCTACAGAATATTCTTATTAACAGACTACCAGGGGCATGAAATGTGCAAGTCTATCAAGAGAAGCCAGTCCATTCTAGTCATTCAGTTTTCTCTACTAGTTGTACATTGACTTGAAAAAATGCATATTTTTCTGGTAACTTACAGGTACGTGTACACAGACTTATTTTGACAGAAAAACTAAGTCAAAAACATTCCAGAAACATGACACAGCCTTTTTTTTTTACATTCTCCATGGAGGTACAGAATAGAGATTCATTGAGACAAAATCTACTTAAGAATAATAAAATTGCTTATTTTTGGTTATTCATTTTCTGTGAGTGGTAAATATAGGTACACACATCTGACAAGGGGCAGCATGATGGTACAGTGGTAAGTGTTGCTGCCACATGGTTCCAGAGTCCTGATATTTAATCCAGGTGATGACACCCACTCTGTGAGGTCTGTATATTCTCCAAATATCTTTGAGTGTATTACTTCAAGTACTCCAGTCAGCCCCCCACATCTTAAAGTTATACAACTAGGTTAGCTGGCATCTCTAAATGATTCCATGTGTGCATGAGTGCGCTCTGTGCATGAGTGGTGCCCCATTTCTACCACAGTGGGCTCTAACCCCTTGATGAGGATTGCATAGCAACAATGCAGCTGATTTCTCCTGTTGGACAGGAAGACACTTAGTACCCCATGGAAGGGACTCTAGTCTATACTGAAAATGGACTGGTGGCAGTCAGAGTTACACCATGGGTGAAAAAACAGTGACTGTGTTCTAAGGGACTGCCAGATATACAAAGCTGGTTGGTAAATATAGTGTAAGTAGAGGCACGTATGCACTATTGTGGGCAAAGGCAGTTATCACCTGTTGAATGCTACCTTACAAATTTTTGAAGTAAGTAGTACAGCTGCATGTGCTTTTAGAACATTGGCACCTTAGAAAAATTAGTGAGAACAGGCCATTCGGCCTAACAAGCTTGTCCTTCCTATTTGATTGTCCAAAATAACATCAAGTCAAGATCTGACGTTTGCTAAAGATCTGCTCTCCTCCACACTTCTTGGTCATTTATTGTATGTGTTTATGGTTTGTTTGTGTGAAAAAAAAGCTTTCTAACATTAATGCAGAGTCTGCCCTTAACAAGTTTTGAACTGTGTCCCTTAGTTCTTGTTGTACAGGTTATTTTAAAGTGTCACACACGTGCGCTTGGGAAACAGCTGAAGGGCCTAAACACTAGTAATTCCACGCCAGGCCAGGGGGCGGCGGAGTGTACTGACTATCTCTCTCAGTCCCTTGCAGACCTTTCCCGGGAAATCCCGTCTGTTGCTGGCCCCAAGGATGATGTCACTTCCGGGCACGAGGACGACACTCCCAGTTCCTGCACCGATGACGTCATTTCCCTTCCAGGCCTTTAAAACTGCCATCTTGCCTTGGTACAGGCAGTTCTGTTCTGGACTCCGAACTAAGCACATCGTGCTCCTAAAAAGAAGCAATTTTGCAGCCAAGCATAATATACGGGTGGCTGCCCCAACTCTTTATGATGTCTCTAACTCATTCTTATTACAAAAATAACTAACTACTGGGATCAGCTGTGCTAAATCCTTTCAAAAGTTTAAGCACTTCAGTTATGTCCTGTCTTAATCACTGTTATGTTAAACTGAAGTGGTTCAGCTCCTTCAATCTTTCCTTATAACTCATACCTTGCAGCCCTGGAATCACCCTAGTCACTCTTCCCTGGACTTTCTCCAGCAATTTTATGACTTTTTCATAATATGGTGACCTAAACTGAATACAGTACTCCAGGTGAGGCCTCACTGGTGCTTTATATAATTTAAGCATCACCTACTTTGACCTATACTTCACACATCATGATATACACCAATCCATCACAACATTACAACTACTGAGAGTTAAAATTAACAACACTGATTATCTTTTGTCAGGAGGTGGGATATATTAGGCAGTAAGTGAACAGTCAATTCCTGAGGGTGATGTGTTGGAAGCAGGAAAAATGGACAAGTGTAAGGATCTGAGTAAGTCTGACAAGGGTCAAAATGTGATGGCTAGATGACAGTGTCAGTGCATTTCCAAAAGGGCAGGTATTTTGGGGTGTTCCTAGTATGAAGTGGTTAATACCTGCTAAAAGTGTTCCAAGAAAGCACAACTGGTGAACCACTGACAGAGTCATGGGTGCAACAAGGCTCATTGATGTGCATGGGGGAGCGAAGGCTAGCCCATCTGATCTGATTCCACAGAAGAGCTACTGTAGCACAAATTGAGAAATAACTTAATGCTGGCCATGAGTGGAAGCTGTCAGAAAGGGCACATGAGCGTCAGAACTGAGCCATGGAGTAATGGGAGAAGTGGGTCTGCTCTTATGATGTTTTCTTTTAAATCATGTGAATGATTGGGTGTGTGTGCGTCGTTTACCTTAGAAAGTAAAAGCAAACCGTCAGAGGCAATGTGATACTCTGGATAATGTTCTGATGAAAAGACTTGGGTCCTGGTATTTATGTGGATGTTACTTTGACACATTCCACCTACCCAAAGATAGTTGCAGAGAGAACACTCCCAATAGGAAGGCTACAGGGGCAATGTGACGTCTGAAGGAACTACTGATGGTAACTTGACCTGGATGCAAGTGTATTGCATCTGTGAAGTGTTTATCCCCAAATGTTGGTAAGTTTAAAAATTGGCAAAATATAGTAGTGACAGAAAATAAAATATTATACTGTGGGGTTTTTATTAAAATCTTCCACTGAATGGCATCAATGTAAAATTCTCTTGATTGTCTTTGCTTAAGGTGAAAGGCTATTAATATCCAACTTGTGATTCAGCTTCTGAGCTATTGCAGAGGCGGCCAAACCATTCCACAAGGTCTTGAGATCAGATCTTGTTGATTCAAATTAATTTGCAGTCAGTGTCACTGACAAACCCATTGATTGTTATTGGAAGGCTCAAAACTATCCTTAAAGTACGGCTGAGACTGGGTTTAAAATGTTCTTTTGAGATTTGACTTAGTATTTCAAAAGGTGAAATAGATATACATATTGTATTTGGGAAAGTGTTTCATCTAAAAAAAAATTGAAAAATTCATACTAAAGCTTTTAAGAGCTTCACTCAGGAGAAAATAAAAAAATGTTCCCAAATTACTATTGCTTGGACCTAATAATTAGATGTCTCAGATCAAGTCCAACCTTTCTTAATAGGTTGATTTGTGATTTCAGATATATGAAAGCCTAAGGACTTACACAGAAAGAGTTCAAGGGGGATTAAAGGATACATGTTGGAAAATTACTACCTCAGGTAAACAGTTGTGGGCTTTCCAGGGGGTCTCCCTTTGTTAGTAACCAGCTGTTATTTTGAGAGTGTTCAATGACATCAGGCACAGACACAGGTGCAGGAATACACCTACTTTTTGATTAGCGCTCCTGTGGTCTGATGTCAGTGTAAACTGCAGATTGATGCAAGGGACGTTGAGGTGGTAGGGAGGGTGCTGCCATGTGTTTGCTTTAGGCAACTGGAAACTCTACACCTGGACACATAAAAAGGCCTATAAAAGTCTGCCCATATGTATTTCTCCCCCTCTCCCAGCACTACCAAGATATTGTATGTAATTAGTAGCATTACTCGTTGTCATCACAGCAAGATTTTCTTGTCTGATCTTTGTCCTTAAAATGTTTGCATTAATAATTTGAACTTTGGAAAGAATGCTCCACTAAATCCTTACATTCACACACATATGTCAGAATTAATTAAAAGTACCTTTCCATATGATTGCTCTGTCATTTTATATATTATAATCCATATCTATCTATCTATCTATCTATCTATCTATCTATCTATCTATCTATCTATCTATCTATCTATCTATCTGTCTGTCTGTCTGTCTGTCTGTCTGTCTGTCTGTCTGTCCTTATTGGCACTGGTTGTCATCTTTGTTCAATGAATTCATAAATGAAACAAAAATATTGCCATATTTTAGGCATCCTTAGACATATTAATGGAATTCTGGAATATCTTCTCTTTGTTTGTCCTGAATAATGCACATTATCATTTATAATGAATAATACAGCATCATTTTGTATATTCCTTCATTTGTGCTTGTACTGTAAGCTCTTTTTAAAATGTACTTTAGGTTAATACTGTTATCTTTTTATTTTATATTGCCAAAGAGCAGGATCTCTGATAAAATAATAAAATTCCACATGAATTCATTCCAGCATTCTGAGTGAGCATCAGTGGAGGGTTTCATTTAGGTTTTCTATGACCTTGTTTAATGTCCAGAAATACCCTTCATGAGCCCCTGTGAATTCCTGTTCTGGAAGTTTCAATATTCTGCTTGCACCTCTTCCAAGAAACCACCTACACAAAGCAGACCTGTAGAGACCTTCTGTTCTTGGAAGCAGCCAGCACAGGACTCTCACCGTGAGTGAGCCTGTTTGAAATTAGGCCCAGTTTCTTTCAGTATCGTAACAGAAATAAGCTACAGTTTTGAAGATATGTCAGTAACAAAAAATGTAAACAATGGTTAAAATTGTTTCATATTGTAATTTTGAGGTTTATTGCATTTAACTGAATTCTTAAAACTTGGAAATTATGAAGTGTTAACTTTATGGCATGGTGATTCACTTGCTAGCGTTGGTAGGTACCTCACAGATCCATCATCCTGGGTTCATAGATAGATAGATAGATAGATAGATAGATAGATAGATAGATAGATAGATAGATAGATAGATAGATAGATAGATAGATAGATAGATAGATAGATAGATAGATAGATAGATAGATACTTTATTAATCCCAATGGGAAATTCACATTCTTCAGCAGCAGCATACTGATACAATAAATAATATTAAATTAAAGAATGATAATAATAGAGTGAAAAAAACAGACAATAACTATGTATAATGTTAAATATTAACGTTTACCCCCCCGGGTGGAATTAAAGAGTCGCATAATTTGGGGGAGGAACGATCTCCTCAATCTGTCTGTGGAGCAGGACAGTGGCAGCAGTCTGTCGCTGAAGTTGCTCCTCTGTCTGGAGATGATCCTGTTTAGTGGATGCAGTGGATTCTCCATAATTGATAGGAGCCTGCTGAGCGCCCATCGCTCTGCCACAGATGTTAAACTGTCCAGCTCCATGCCAACAATAGAGCCTGCCTTCCTTACCAGTTTGTCCAGACGTGAGGCATCTTTCCTCTTAATGCTGCCTCCCCAGCACACCACTGCGTAGAAGAGGGCGCTCGCCACAACTGTTTGATAGAACATCTGCAGCATCTTATTGCAGATGTTGAAGGAAGCCAGCCTTCTAAGGAAGTATAACCGGTTAAGGAAGTATAACCGGCTCTGTCCTTTCTTGCACAGCGCATTAGTATTGGCAGTCCAGTCTAATTTATCATCCAGCTGCACTCCCAGATATTTATAGGTCTGCACCATCTGCACACAGTCACCTTTGATGATCACTGGGTCTATGAGGGGTCTGGGCCTCCTAAAATCCACCACCAGCTCCTTGGTTTTGCTGGTGTTCAGGTGTAGGTGGTTTGAGTCGCACCATTTAACAAAGTTATTGATTAGGTCCCTATACTCCTCCTCCAGCCCATTCCTGATACAGCCCACGATAGCAGTGTCATCAGCAAACTTTTGCACATGGCAGGACTCCGAGTTGTATTGGAAGTCCGATGTATATAGGCTGAACAGGACCGGAGAAAGTACAGTCCCCTGTGGCGCTCCTGTGTTGCTGACCACAATGTCAGACGTGCACTTCCCAAGACGCACATACTGAGGTCTGTCTTTAAGACAGTCCACGATCCATGCCACTAGGTATGAATCTACTCCCATCTCTGTCAGCTTGTCCCTAAGGAGCAGAGGTTGGATTGTGTTGAAGGCGCTAGAGAAGTCTAGAAACATAATTCTTACAGCACCACTGCCTCTGTCCAAGTGAGAGAGGGATCGGTGTAGCATATAGATACCCCAGATCTGGTTCCTCTCTTTGTATCTGCACATTCTGCCCATGTCTATGGGTTTTCCTCTCACACCCTAAACGTGTGCATGAAATGTTGATTGCTGTTTCTAAACATTTGGGTGTTTGCATGTTGGCTCTTCAATGGATTAGTGTCCATTACTGCTGGAAAATGCTTTGAAATTCTGAATTGGATTAAGTGTGGTTGGGCATGTCATGTTATATTAAGAATTAATTAGAAGTACTAGTGTTATAAATTATTTCTTATAATGTCTTATCAAAACGTATCACTCCTCTTAATTCTATCACATCTTGAAAATGTAACATTTTGTTAAGACTTGATAATCCTGTGAACTATATTGACCTTGGCATTGCACACGGACCACTCCTATGCAGAGACAGTCCTGCTGGTTTTAACTAGTCTGTTATTTGCAGTAGATGAGATTTCTCTGGCAACTCGTGACAACTGCTACTCTTTTCTGTTTCTATGACAAAAGCAGGCAAAAAGTCTATTGCAAAATCTGAGAAGCAGCTATTCCATTAACTCAGGGCTTTTACAGTGCAGGAAATGTGAATAAAATGAATCACAGGCCACCACCAAGGAAGAGCATTTGCAGACATGACTCAAGTTTCTCTCAAATGGGGACAATTGCCCCCACTTACCACAAGCAAGATATATCTCACACCTCAGAATCATGTGTTTTCAAGCCACAGGAGAAATGAAAGAAGAACTTCCCTCTTTCAGTCATCCCTGGCTGTTTGGGATTGGTGGATGTGTTCAGTGTGAGGTGCAAACTCAAAGAAAAGCCAAACCTATTCTGCCCTCCCCTCTGCCAAAATTATATTCACGTGAATGGACATAAAGTTTGGGCATTGCAAAATCTTACCATCTTCCTAAATTGAATGTGAAGTGAGATTAACTGAATAAAAACAGAAGTGGTATGGTTTTAAAGTTGAGAATTAGAAACCTAAATCATTTCTCTGATAGCTCCCCAGCAGTTCTCTTCCATTGAATTTCTATATTGATAAAAGGCTTAATACAGTGGCATGGCATGGTATAGTCAGTCACACTAGTAATGCTATGTGTAGCCAATGATTGTTTTTATTATGCCAAACAGTGTGTGAAGTAGCTTGTGGTAGACAGGGGTCCTGTCACTGTTCATCATTGGCTGAACACTGAAATCTTATTCTGATACTATGGAATATACAATAAATTGAGTATGTCTATTAGAATTGACAAATCATATATTGCACAGATACATATTCTGCAAACAAAAGTCACACTATCAAGTGCAGCATACACTTTTTGTGACAAATGTACAATTAAATGTATGTAAAAGGCAGCTAACTGCTATTCTCTGATCCTTACCTCATGATGAATGCCACCAAACCGTGCCAAAGGCTCACCTGCATATTCCTGTGGGCTGCTGGGAATTGAAGTCCTATTGGTAAAGTCTACCACAGGTTCATTGCAGAAAATGGGTTTCTCCTCATACATCCAGAACATTTTCAAATAAACTTTGCCAGTTGATCAGACAAGGGCATTTCCTCCACCATCCAACCTAACACTTTCTTGCACTGTTGAGTGGCTAATGAGAAATACATCAAGTCGAACTAGACGATGAGGAAACAATCCCCTCAGGTTGCTGTTAGAAGACACCCCACAGCACCGACAGATAAACTAATACAGATTCTGACTACCAGTAATTTATACATGTGGATTCTTTTTTTTCCCTTTCAAAAAAAAAACATTAATTTTTGGCAAACACATTATTAACCACAAATTAAAATAATAAGAATGTATTATAAAAAATTATTTTTTTGCTGGTAAAAAAAGAGTATTTTTCTAGTAAAAGCTTGTGAAGCAGCACCCTGGTGTCCGAGGTGGACAAAACACCACTATATATGTATATATATATATATATATATATATATATATATATATATATATATATATATAAATATAGCAACTAAAATGAAAAAAATGTATTTATTCTCATACATTTGGTATTATATTTGCAAAAATCTTATTGTACCAGAACAGTTTTGCCCAGTGCTTCTCTTTGACGTACATCAGATAAGAGCAGCATTACGGCACAGGGGTAAGTGCTGCTGTCTCACAGTTTCAGGAGACTGCATTCAAATCCTAGCCCAGTCATTCTCTCAAAGTGGAGTTTTTAATTTTTTTTAAATTTATAACATACTAAAAACCTGTGGTTAATCAACTCTTGTGCATGAGTATGCTGGAAATGTTTTGTCCAGCTGGTTTCTTTCCTGTGGTAGATCCTGCTAGAACAGAATCCAGACCCCCTAACCCTAAATTAAAATAAGCCAATTGGAAAATTAATGAATAGATGGATAGTTCATTTATTAAGTAGATACATATGGAAGGGATGATTATAGGGAGTATGTAAAGTATCCTGCGTATGACGTTAAACTGCATTCCTGGTGCTTTCTGTCTTGCTATATGGTTGCGAGACATGGACGCTATCCAGTGACCTGAGACGAAGACTGGACTCCTTTAATACTGTGTCTCTTTGGAGAATCCTTGGGTACCGTTGGTTTGACTTTGTGTCGAATGAGCGGTTGCTCATGGAGTCCCGAATGAAACACATTACCTGTATTGTGAGGGAGCATCAGTTACAGCACTATGGCCATGTTGTGCATTTCCCAGAGGGTGATCCAGCTCGTAAGATCCTCATTGTTGTGGACCCGAGTGGCTGGACCAGGCCAAGGGGTCGCCCACGTAACACCTGGCTGCGGCAGATAGAGGGTCATTTCTGGAGAGTGGGACTGGACTGCGTGTATGCCTGGGGGGTTGCAAACCGGGATCCCGAGTTGTTTCGTCGTGTAGTGGGTGCGGCAACACACTGTACCAGTGCATGCTCCCCAACTTGACTTGACTTGACTTTGTAAAGTATCAAAAGAAATTAACGCACCAAATATTAAAAACAAACCTCTTCCCTGCCATTAGGGCTGATGACCATCTAGGAAAGTGTCCACCTCCTTAAACTAAGCACCTCATTTATCAACACCTGTTCCCCCTTCTGCCATTCTCTCCTTCTCTTTTTCAAACCCTCTCTTATTGTAGCCATTTAGAAGTTATATATCATTCCTCGTGACTCTAAGTTCAGTAGAGCACCAGTGGAACCAGCCATTATATTGCTTCCTGAGATTACTTTTAGACCACACTCCTCAGAGGTGATCTATACAGCTGACACCCGTACAAGCTCCCAGTGGTGCCTGGCGGACCTGGCATGAATTATACCTTTGAACCCTAACCAGCCTTGGTCTAAACCTAAGACCTAAAACCTTTGGTGGTGGCATTGTACTGACCTCGTATTAATCCTCTATGACTTTGCTGTTTAGGTTAGATGATAAAACATTCTTCTCTCTAATATTTTATGGTTCAGGGCACTACAAACACTCAGGAGTGTTTCCACATTGATCTCCTCTGAGGCACCTCCTATGAAGACAAGCAGTACCAGTCTCTAGTGGTCCTCTATCCACGCTTGCATGAAGAGATGCCATCAGTCTCCCAGTATGGATTCTAATCTCTCTCTGTAACACCGACAGGTTATTCTTCTGTCCTGTGCTACTCTGGTGCAACTTTTTCTTTTTGCAACCCTCTAGCATATGAATAACTTTTAATGCCATATGAAATATTAAAGAGAACCAGCTAATAAATAGATGTATCTAAATCCAGCTCTTTGCTGCATCTTTAGAAATGTTTTTAGATGGGACAAAAAAAAAATACCAACAAAGAGCAGTGACAGTTTTTACAGAAACCAAATACAGTATGAGAGATAGCAGATTCATATAGTCTGAATACTCCCTATATTATTGCTACTTAATGGTTTGGTGAAAAAAAGAGTGGTGAAAAATAGATAGCCCTTAGTTTTGGGGCAAATTTTACGAATAATCAAAGCATAATCAGTATTAATATCTATACACTGCTGACAAATCCTCTAACATTCAATTTAAAAAATGATGTACTATTAAGTAATAACAAAATCTCAAAGTTAGTAAAAGCTGTACACTTCACAGCTGAGTTGTAAAGCTAGCATAATTTTAATTTCTTTCAATAGTAAATACATGATATCTCTGATCGAATGAAGTCATAACACTGAAACACCCAAGGCCATTTCTAGATGAGAAACAGGAAATGAGCAAGACTTGGGTGACCTTGTCACTTTTGCTACAAGTCACATGCCCTCCCCTTTGACGATAAAGGTTGCTCTCAGTTACAGCTCACCCTCCTGATTTAACACTTTTATAAAAGATAAGTTGCAATAGTAAAACACAGGACATAATTTTTGCAGGCTGTTTTCCAAGAATTGCCTATGGGTGAAGTATTTTCATAAATAAGAAGATAGATGTTATACAGTTATTTCATTAACAAAATTAATTAAAGGTGATAAACTGGTGCTGGAGCTAACATCAATATCAAAAAATCATAATGTGTTTATAAAAGCCACTGCATGTCAAAAGTATTAGTAATTTTGTACACATTTATATCAACAGATTCTTTCCTTTATACAGTATTTGCTTGAATATTAGTATCCTGTGTGTTTTATTCTTACAATGAAATATTCAAGTTCATTCTAAAGCTAAGTTTTAAAGGCTTTTAGACTTTTTTTGACTGAATATAGATTCACATGACTGATTTAACAAATCTGGTAGCAACACCATCCCTTATTATGAGCCAAAGGATAAAGAAAACAGACTGTCTGCCTTCCTGTTAACCATAACTGACTAGAAGTAGCTCTTTGTTCAGTATGGAGATTTGGTAACCCAGAGTTTAAAGTGAGTTTATCTTTTGAAGAGCTTGCCTTTTAGGAATCGCTGGTTGGCGCGATTAGTGAATGAGAACCTGATGAAGTAAGTGCATCCTTCTCATGGTATATAATTAAGACTGGCTGTGTTTTTATGGCATCATTTTCCAGCTGTACCTTCTGACCAATATGGTCGTATTCACTAACAGTATTCCCAGTGCTGAGCCTGATGATCGTGGTGCAGATTTAATAAGAAGGGGCAAATTAGCATAAGTGAGCAAATAAATTTGTAATTTTGCAGCAAATCTACTAAGACTGCTATGTGACTAAGCACAGGTGCAGGTTGTTAATTTTAATTGCGGTACTGTAATAGAAGAGCCATGATGTGTTCATGAGAAGATCAAGCACTTAAGAAAAGGTAATCATTCCCCTGAGGAACTGAAGGTTTTCATAGAGCTTTGTATGCTACTCAAAAAACATTCTGTTACTTAGAAAAAACTCTCTGTCATCTCAATGATTTTTGAATTCTTGCTTGTGAGGCACCTTGTATAGAGGATAAGGTCTAAAAAATACACAGTGTCATCTATGTATAGTGGATCACTTCCAAAATAAGCACTAAGTCATCAATAAACTTAAGTTATCAGAAACAAAAATGGCTGTAGTTGTATTACGTTGTTAAGACAATGTAGAATGACAGTTTTATCAATGTACTGGTATGTTAACAGTGTCAGAAAGTTCATCTTGATTGTTAATAATTTATTTATTAAATTCACATTAGTAATAATGTTAATTTTCACAGAAATGCTTAATGAGTAGTATCCCGTGTAATAACAAAAGATGTATAAAATGCAAAAACTAAAACAAACTTTTTCTGAAAGTGCGAAATGTAATAATAATAATAATAATAATACGTTTTATTCATACAGCACCTTTCCCATGCTCAAAGCGCTCCTGGGCAGTCCTATTAGTAACAGTAACAGGAAGACCAAAGAAGATGGTGTCACAGATTAAAATAGTCAATAAGATCAGTAACACTCACTTGGGTAAAAGACACCAACATTTATGAACTTACAGTGCATCCGGAAAGTATTCACAGCACATCACTTTTTCCACATTTTGTTATGTTACAGCCTTATTCCAAAATGGATTAAATTCATTTTTTTCCTCAGAATTCTACACACAACACCCCATAATGACAACGTGAAAAAAGTTTACTTGAGGTTTTTGCAAATTTATTAAAAATAAAAAAATTGAGAAAGCACGTGTACATAAGTATTCACAGCCTTTGCCATGAAGCTCGAAATTGAGCTCAGGTGCATCCTGTTTCCCCTGATCATCCTTGAGATGTTTCTGCAGCTTAATTGGAGTCCACCTGTGGTAAATTCAGTTGATTGGACATGATTTGGAAAGGCACACACCTGTCTATATAAGGTCCCACAGTTGACAGTTCATGTCAGAGCACAAACCAAGCATGAAGTCAAAGGAATTGTCTGTATACCTCCGAGACAGAATTGTCTCAAGGCACAAATCTGGAGAAGGTTACAGAAAAATTTCTGCTGCTTTGAAAGTCCCAATGAGCACAGTGGCCTCCATCATCTGTAAGTGGAAGAAGTTTGAAACCACCAGGACTCTTCCTAGAGCTGGCCAGCCATCTAAACTGAGCGATCGGGGGAGAAGGGCCTTAGTCAGGGAGGTGACCAAGAACCCGATGGTCACTCTGTCAGAGCTCCAGAGGTCCTCTGTGGAGAGAGGAGAACCTTCCAGAAGGACAACCATCTCTGCAGCAATCCACCAATCAGGCCTGTATGGTAGTGTGGCCAGACGGAAGCCACTCCTTAGTAAAAGGCACATGGCAGCCCGCCTGGAGTTTGCCAAAAGGTACCTGAAGGACTCTCAGACCATGAGAAAGAAAATTCTCTGGTCTGTTGAGACAAAGATTGAACTCTTTGGTGTGAATGCCAGGCGTCACGTTTGGAGGAAACCTGGCACCATCCCTACAGTGAAGCATGGTGGTGGAAGCATCATGCTATGGGGATGTTTTTCAGTGGCAGGGACTGGGAGACTAGTCAGGATAAAGGGAAAGATGACTGCAGCACTGTACAGAGACATCCTGGATGAAAACCTGCTCCAGAGCGCTCTTGACCTCAGACTGGGGCGACGGTTCATCTTTCAGCAGGACAACGACCCTAAGCACACAGCCAAGATATCAAAGGAGTGGCTTCAGGACAACTGTGTGAATGTCCTTGAGTGGCCCAGCCAGAGCCCAGACTTGAATCCGATTGAACATCTCTGGAGAGATCTTAAAATGGCTGTGCCCCGACGCTTCTCATTCAACCTGATGGAGCTTGAGAGGTGCTGCAAAGAGGAATGGGCGAAACTGGCCAAGGATAGGTGTGCCAAGCTTGTGGCATCATATTCAACAAGACTTGAGGCTGTAATTGCTGCCAAAGGTGCATCGACAAAGTATTGAGCAAAGGCTGTGAATACTTATGTACATGTGATTTCTCAGTTTTTTTATTTTTAATAAATTTGCAAAAACCTCAAGTAAACTTTTTTCACATTGTCATTATGGGGTGTTGTGTGAAGAATTCTGAGGAAAAAAATGAATTGAATCCATTTTGGAATAAGCCTGTAACATAACAAAATGTGGAAAAAGTGATGCGCTGTGAATACTTTCTGGATGCACTGTATAAGAATAGGGAAAATTTATTAACCGGATTGTACTTGAGTGCTTTGGAAATTAATTCTCATGTAATATTTCACCTTTACATTTTTTAAATATATAGTACTGGTAATACTCTTGTAGTGTAAATTCTGCTTTCTCACAAATATGTGCAAAATGACATTTATTCCATTCATTAATGACAGACCCTTACAACTATGAGCTTGACAGTGATGTGTTTAGGTACTAAATGGGTGTCATAATCATTGGCCAGGTAAACATCTTATTGCATTATACTTATATAAATAACTTATTGTTTTCTTTTTTAACCATTTATCTGATTCAAGATTATCTACTGTTTTCAGATTTTCAAAATGGCTGTGCTACTATGATATCATCAGAGTAATGCCCTTCCTCTCCCATACAGTGTGGCAAGTGTGAACTGGTGCAGTGTTACTGAGTAAATAAAGGGTGAGTCAAAATTATGTTAACATTAATGGTACTGCTATGTATACACTTATACACAACTTTTGTGAACAATTTATGTGCCACATATGGTTCATGTGTTGAACATGATGGCGAACAGGTTGAGACATTCCTGTAAATCATCTTGCACATATAAGGTATGTTTTGTGAATAAATTGTTTCCGCCATTCAAATGTTAACCTAATTTTAACTCATCCTGTATATGCCTTTTCCTTTTTAGCTCCACACCTGATGAAGGCTATAAAGATGAAAGAACAATTTGTCTTTAACTTTTTTTCCTTTCAGTGTGGAAATAAACTTTAACCTATATATATACACTATACACTACAACCTATGTATATACACTAGCTATGCTACAGCCTCAAAACAAGAAATATAATAAATAAAAATATTTGATATTTCTTGCCCTATATGTGTGGAATAATATTTCAGACAACATTAAAAAATTAAAATAAAAAAATTGCAGAAATAAATGAAAGTACTGTGAAATGAGATAATAAATAAAGAAAAAGAGTATGAAATGTAAGCATAACTAAACAAATGTGTCACAGGATACGTTTTCTGCCGCTTATTCATTTATTTGTTTTATTTTACCCGTAATAGTCCTCCAAATGCAACACTAAACACAGCTTGAATTTACGTCTCTCACTTTAATCCGTCAAAGCTAAGAGGGCGGGCTCTAGCAATGCTGTGTTTTGATTGGTGAATCATTCGTAGAGTGGACGTATGTGCTTTGATAGACTTGGGAATCCTGTGGCTCATGAGCATGCATAGAACTGTGACTGTGCACATTGACTACGAGTGCAAGAAAAGTTCCTCTGAATTTCTGATCGAATTTTATAAACACCAAATTCATTGTTAAGAGCCTGCCTCTGAAGAGTCTGCTGTATACGGGGCATCTGATGGCCGACAGTTTAAGTTCAGTATACCGATGATTCACCAATTAAAAAATAGCACTCGCTAGAGCCTGTCCTCTTAGCGTTGACAAGTGAAAGTGACAGTTTTAAATTCAAGCTGTACTGCATTTCATGCTGTGTTTGAAAGAATATTACAAACAAAATTAAATAAATAAATATATAAATAAGCAACAAAGAACATATTCCACAATTCTTTTATTTATTTACATTCACATTTCATGCTCTTATTTATATATATTGTCACCATGACAGACCACAAACTTTGGGTAGCCACCCGTATATTACATCTTGGCTGCAAATGGGTATTTTGGTTGAGTTGTTCAAAACAGAACTGATTTAAGAGTACAAGTATGGCGGCTTTAAAGGCCGGGACAGGAAGTGATGTCTTCTGGACCGGATGTGCTGACATCAATAGCACCGGTACCAGAAGTGATGTTATCAAAGGAATCGGTACCAGAAGTGATGTCATCAATGGCACCCTGACCTAACGGGATTTCCCATGGATGATCTACAGAGGATTGAGAGGGAAAGTCAGTGCAGCTCGCCAGCCCCTGGTCTGGTATGATACTACTATTATTTTGGCCTTTTTGCTGCCTCCTAATCGCGCATGTCTGACAATATAATAGTCACATCTCACAGTATTTTTATTTATTTTCATTTACAGAAAAAAGTAATGATCGGGAAATGTTATGGACCAACTCTACTTTCCTGCGAGCCGCAATCACAAATATAAAACATACTAAGAGAAGTAAATGAAAGAGTAGAAGCGAAACTATTGTAAATATGGAAACTATTTACAAAGTCCTAAACTGCAGCACACCGTCACGTGAATAATGATACAAGGTAATTAACAAGACAACTAATTCACTAACAATAATTATGTAATGATTTTAAACTAAGTAAAAAAAAATTCTATAACATCCATTGTGTTATGTATGTCAGTTCCTTAATTGGGAGATTTGTCGAAAAATTGATCACCCACAGTCTCTTCATGTAGGCCAATCAGGCCCTCTCCCTAGTGTTACCATAGATCCAGGGTTCCCCAGTAATGACTTCTTTTTAGATGCCCCTTCAGGCTATTTTACAAATGTGGCCCAACCAGGTTTACTATTTTTTTCAATTCACATTCTTTCATTTAAGTTTGTTTTACCTCATCAGATGAACCCACAGTGGCAATCCCATAGATAAGCCACTCAACCCTCACCCACCTGCTGGAGAGGAAATACCTGCAAGGGTTTACATGGAGAGAAACTGCAAGGTGGGACAACACTTCTCCTGTTACCATGTCCCACTATTGATATAGAGAAAAGCTCTCCCACAGTCTTTTTTTTATATTTTTGTATCCACTTTTTTTCATACCTTGCTAACCCTACCTCACCCAATCACATCACCAAAAGGAAATAAACCTGCTGTCTCTTTTGGGACGTTTCCTTTTGCTTTTTGCAAGTACAGTAATGGAACCTGGGTTCACATGATTGCACCCAGCAGATGGCGTAGTCTCTCCAGAACATAAGCAGCTTTGACTAACCTTTTCTCTCACACTCGTCGGCTCTTCTCCTTTTTTTCATTATTTGCCACTGCTCTTTAGTCCTTTGCTTCCTTTTTTTTTTTTTTATTTATTAATTTTTATTGTAATCATTACAAATAGATCAATTTATAATCAAACAAAATTGAAGACAAATTTGCTTCCTATACGGCCCCTCCCTCTTTTAGTTGTCATTGGCCCTCTGAGACAGGTGCTCCTTTCAGTGTAGCCCATAGGCTTGTTTCATCTAAACAGACCTATTAACTGAAACATTGAAAGGTACAGACACGGACCACAAAATACACATGACAGCTGTTACACATGTAATACTAAGAAACAATAGAAAAACAAGAACAGTTGCAAGAACAGTAAGAAAGTATGTGTTTTGGACTGAACAAATAGAGGAGAGTGTCACTGAACCTCAGAGCTAGCATATATATAAACAAGATAGGCTGAGATGGCAGCTTAATGTAACTTGCTCAGTAAGCACTTTCTCCGGTACTAGGCTATCTAAGGAAATTCACGTTAGTCTGCAACAATTTAAGGCAACCTTATGATCCTTTCAGAGTATTAGAAGACTTGGAGCTGTGATAAAAGGTGAGTGATTCAGTTACTCTTGTGGTCCCTAGCTGTATAGTTTAAAACCCTCAGAGGCAACGAGATTCAGCACCTGCAGTTGGTAAATTTGACGTGGTTTTTGACATGAGGTCATGCCTAGTATTGGGAGACCCTCTTAGGTCATGAATAACATCCAAAACCTATCAAGTTTTTCAGTTAGCATAGCCTTTAAACAATTTTGCCACCCTTTGTAGATACTGACTATAGGTTTCTTCATGTTTGGTAAAGGCATTGCTTTTCAGCAGACTTTTAATAAAACTGAACATATATATTGTTGTTTTCATATCACCATACCTATAAACATGTAAACTAAGGTCAAAAGGTTTGAAATTTTGAGCAGCACTTCCAAACAAATTGTGAACCAGTGAGGAATTACAAGTCCCGAGCAAAGAAATGTTGGGGTGCCAACGTGGTTGTCCCCATTTACTTCCTTTAAATATAAACAAAAAGTACAAGCACCCAATAGTATGGAGGCAACAAAAATAAATACAAAAAGACAAACAAATAAATAAATAAATCAAAATAGCTGTAGTCGGGCTTCGTATTATCATTTTGTAATTTCACAGGAGCGCCGTCTGTGTTGTACTCTGCTCCTCAGAGAGTGACGCCTTCTTCCACCAACCCTGTGATTTATAGTCAGGAAACCAGAAGAGGCTGAGTCAGGTGCTCTCACTGGGTGTCTTCTCAGTGCAATGGGAGAAATAAGTAAGGACATGATTAGCAATGGTTCCCCCTCTCAGCCCGGGGTGGAATAACATACCTTAGAGGAACCTTAAGGATGATCCACAGACATGCATGTGTAATGACAACAATCAATTCCATTTTATCAATCCATGTATCCACTTTCTTCAAAAGTAATAGTCAAAGGAGCAGAATTAGGTGAAATCAGACGTCCACCTAGGAACAGATAACAGTTCACTGCCAAATAAAATCATGCATGGATACACCCATGTTTACTCCTACAAGTTGAAATTAGGTTTAAAAATTAAACTCTTGGTAGGAAGGTGCCATCACATACAGATACTAATAGTGACTACTCAAGAACTGAACCTTAAACTTTAATGGTCTGATGCATTTGTTTTATCTTGTTTTTCAGTGAATTGCTTCATCTGTCACCTGCTAATTTTGGCTAAATTGAAGTGATCCTGAAATGAATAGAAGTTGATTTAAAAAATAAAATGAAACAAATTTCCCCCCAGAAATTCTGTCTGAGGGTACTGCTTTGAGGATAACCCATGTTCTAATTGTATTTGAATGCTTAGAATTACATAAAAGATTCGACTCCATGGTAATCGTCCACCTTCTCTGCAACCGACACTCACTACCATTTCAGGAGAATGAATCCTACCGGTCAGAGTAAATAATGAGAGCTGAAGGCGGTTATTGCAGGATGCAGCGTTGAGGCTTTTGAAACAATCCCAGCAGCTTTTAACAGGCCTTTTGACAGCAATAACAACACATAAACACTGCGGGGGAGGAACAAGTTAGCTGTCATTTTCAGTGGGCCAGAGGGCCCATTTAACTGAACACTTGAGCTCCTGATTAATTTGGCACTTGCTGCCTTTAGTGGGAGCATACACTACCGATTTTAATTGCATTCCTGCACTCCTCGTTCAATAATGAGAAGAATTACTGAGATTCCAAAGTGCAGGCCTACACGTCCTCTTGCTAACATCCCCCAGTACCAAGAATCCCATGATGGACTGCTCTCTCCAGAAATCTCCTTTCTGAATGTTTGTGCTATAACTGAGCAACTGTCAAGTGTGAGTATGTGTGTCTTTTCTGAGGCTTGCAGAATACCACAAGCAGCATCACTGGTTGGTGGGCAGCAGTGAAGAATTGTCTTTTAATTAATGGAGGGCTCAGCAGTCAATAGCTTTCAACAAACATTCTGAACATTACAAAGTAAGCTGGATGTAGGATTGCAACTCTATTTTCAGAAATAAAGAAATCTTAGTGGTATTAATCAAGCAGATGCAATATTTGAAAGTTGTCATCATTTCCAATTTAAGCTATGCTCAAATACTTCATAGCTTGTAGACCATTAACAAGAAAGACAAAAATATCTTTGAAAGTTACTTGATCATGGATTTTTAAAGTTTTGTTCAACAGCAATTGTAGGTATAAAATGTCTTTTGTCTATGAACGACTAAGGAATTTCTTATAATATTATTGAACCTGGAATAATGCCAGGAAAACCAGAAAAAACGAAAATAAGCCTTTTACTATGAAAAACAAATTGAGTGAAGGATAAACAAGTACAGATTAAAAAAAGATCAATAAATCCCATTGCTTCTCTGGATGTAACTTAGCTGGTCTAAGTCCTTGACCGAGTTGTTAACTAAAATACAACAAAACAACCCCAAAGCTCACCTTCTGCCCAGCCTCTCTACCTCCTGCCATTCAAATTCTTGCTATAACCTTCCTCCTGACTACACATTAAAATAGCCTCTATGCTCTTAAACTATTTTATGCTGAGTGGACAGACTTTATTTACTCCAAACAGTTTGTGGATAAAGTCCAACACCTCTTCCACATTACAGATGTGGCCCCTGATCTGTCCCATCTGACAACTCTTTGGACACTTGATGCCAAAAGGCCTTTCATCATATGTGCCGGAAGTCTCTATGGCAAATTATGAGCTTTGCTGGGATTTGAGGGTCAGCATCATCAGCATGATAAAAACATTATATCGCTCTCTCATGGCTGTTGTTCTTACAAATTCTAACATCTCCCAGCCCTTTCAGATTTTTAAAGATCCTAGACAGGAATGTCTCCTATCTCCTCTACACTTTAACCTTTCTCTTGAACCCTTTGCTGTAACCCTTAGTTCTCATGGTCTGATTGCTGCAATTACTAGCTAAGGGTACCATATAACATACTGTATCTTTTTTACATGGACAACAGCTTCCTCTAACTAGATGCCACTCCTTCACATCTTCTTCAAGTGCTCAGTCCATTTAAATAGTCTGACAGCCTAATGGGGTAAAAAAATCAATTGGTTAAAATCTTTCCTTCTTCCATGAAACCTCTCCTGCATCAGTCAATGCCCTTTGTCAGCCCTTCTTTATTCCTCTGTCCAACTCTTTCAAACATTTAAATACAGTATTTACATTTTCCCTGTTCTGTTGAACACTCTAGTCTGTCATAATCTGTTTATAATATTGCTTTCCAGCTATTTCTTGGAAAACTATAAATTTTGTTTTTAGGGTTTCTGTGGCCAAGGAATGCAGTGGTTGCATTCATCTTTTTCTTTATTGTGTTTTTAACATTGTTAAAATGATTCACGTTCTTCTGCAGCACCATCTTGTTTTTCCTGTAGACGTGGCCATGTTGGAGACTGGTTGTTGAGAAGCAAGGCTGCATTGCTGGGAAATGCTTCTCGGAGGTTGCGCATTATGATGTCACAATCACACCATTGTAAAAGTCCGGTGCCATACATACATAATGTATCCAGATTAAGATTCCTCAAAGAAAAAATTGAACATAATTCTGTATTGTAAGCTTTTGATTTTAATGGTTATGACATTCTTTTCTGTCCTCTGATTATGGTTTACGTCTCTTGTTTCTTGGCTCTGGTTATGTGCGTCCTTTTTTGGCTCATGATTTACCACTCTGTGTTATGACTACAAATCTGGCTACATATTCTGTGCTTTGTTATTTAATCGCTTTCTTCCCAGATATGACCTTTGTGTGCATACTGACTTCTATCTCCCGATTCTGTTTTCTCTCTAACCTGTCATGGATTGTGTAACATTTACAATATTCACCAGAGTTTTAAAAGCATCAAAAAATCACCAATCTCGTATTTTTATTGTCCATGTCATTCTGCTCTAGATTAGCTAGTATCAAAATGTACATAGTCCCTAAATTTAATTTTGTCAGTGCTATGTTTTGTCTACCCCTTCCTGTTGGTCAAATGTTGAATCCTTGATTTATGAGTTTAATGGAATAAAAAGGCCTTCTATTAAACACTCTATTCTAATTCATAACAAATCATAAGATGGGGTGCCTTTACAAAATTGGAACTACATCAGTGGGTCTTCATCTTATATTTGGTTAAGAAATAGATGGCTCCCTGTGAAATCTAACACCCACCCAACCATGGCTTACCACTGAATCCAACAGTGTTGCTCACAGACATGTTTTAGGTCTTTCCTTTCACAGATCAAAATTTGAAGTCTTCTGCTTCCAACCTGAGTCTTTTAATTTCATATACTTAGATACATGGCATAGGTTCAAGAAGCACCTGGTCTCTTGCCTAATTTAGCATATACTGTATGCACTCTCATCCTTAATGCGCCCTCTTGCACTACTAGTCACCCCATTTTTTCCCACCTTGGGCTTGTTGAGGCATCCATTTTCTATACCCGCTTCTTCCTCAAAAGTGTAGTCTACTTTGTATGCCTGTTTGTGCAATGCATCCTGCTTGCTACTTGTTTGACAGCTTAACAACTTCCTTCTTTCAAAGCCCCTCTTTTCTAGAAATATACTTTCAAGAAAATCTCCACCTCTTCTAAGAACCCTACTTTTTAAATATGTATATTCAAATGTTTTACAAATCTTTTTTGTAAGTTCTGTCAGGCAGACATTCTTTGCACTTTTTTACATATGTGCCAGGGGTGTCACTCCCCCTTTGCTACTTTTTGGTTCTCTGTTATACATTTTCTGTTTACTATTCTATTTAAAGCTATCTACCACCTTCCGTAAGCCCCCTTCCTTTATGACATGCTTTCTCCTCCGCTTAGTTCCATCCCAGTGACTGCTGAGTTTGGGCATGATAAATATAAAAACAGCTGTAGAACCTTCTATAAAATTATAGACTTCTAACCTTTCACCTTTTGGAAACCCCCTCTTGTTCTTCTTGAAGTTTAAGCAGTGATGATTATCTTGCCTATAGCTCATGTCATTAGTTTTCAAAATTCTTGCATGTTACCTGTGCTGTTGAATTTTCAACAGACAGACAGACAGACAGACAGACAGACAGACAGACAGACAGACAGACAGACAGACAGACAGACAGACAGACAGACAGATAGATAGATAGATAGATAGATAGATAGATAGATAGATAGATAGATAGATAGATAGATAGATAGATAGATAGATAGATAGATAGATAGTCTGTGCACTGTAACCACAGTCCTAGGTTCAGGGGCAATTCTTTTAAGTCCCAAGGCCACCAGAAAATGGTGCTCTGAAACCAATATAACCCTGTGTAATGAATCTTGGTTTTGGTGTCCTCAGATGCAGATGTGTCTTATTTTGGACTTTTTATATTTGTTTTATGTATACATTTTTTATCATTATTCTTATCAACTTATCAACATTTAATGTCCTGTTTTTTGGGTGGTTGCCACTGTAACAATCATTGTATCGCTGTGGCTACATTGTTTATTGTAGCTACTGTATGCCATTTGTTGGTCATATGACAAACTGTACCATTGAGCCCAGCCTATATTTTGCATCCAAGCTTTCAAATTTTATGTTAAAAATATTGCTGAATTAATGAATGTCTGGGACAAATAAATCAAGTTAGTTTGAGATCCTTTAGTTTGATAGTTTGACTTCTCTTTTTGTATTCTGACCCCAGCCCAATTAAAGAGTATGATTTTTGCCAAACTCCTTTTGTGCCTTCTAGCTCCTGTTCAATTCTTCTTGCTTTCAATTCCACCTGAACATCTCCTCTTCATAACACGTTCCTAAATAGGAGCTGTCTTATTTAAAGGGGTTATAGCACATTATATTCCTCCAGGGCTCTGTGCTTCCACCCTCCACCATGCTAGAGGGAAACAACTAATACCTAATGAATTGTTCAGAACCTCACCATTTGAAAAGGAAACATGGTCTCACATTTGAGTAGGATTGCTGTCTATTGGTTAGTAGGTATTTTGCCCTGTTACCAACTCTATGGGCCTTGCCCTTTCTTCAAGAAGAAGGTTGGACAACTGCTATCCACCTTACCTCTACCATTGGAGGGGAATATCTCCTCCCAGGCTGTGATTCACTATACTTTGCTTTTCCAGGAAGCTCACCATTTACTGAAACTTATGAAGTCATCACTGTATCTCCCTGTGATGTTCAAATGGGAAAGCGAGTGATGAAAATATTCTAGAGAACTGCCTAGTTAAAAAGAAAGAGAATTGTGTAATTATAAGCTATAATAGTGAAGACTTTAGAAAAGAGTGCAATGTATGCAGTCACAAGTTATTTTTAAAACTAATTCATTAATTTTCCTCATGTATTGGTTCCTTTTGTTTTACAGACATTTGCCTTAGTGTTAAGACCTTTTGGGTAGTATCATGCCACTGCACAAAACCTCACAAAATACCTTCATTTTTTCACACCTTGAGTTCAGAACAGAAAGACGATGCATTTGTTAGAGGGTCCATGCATTAAAGGAGCCAGCCCACTAAGTTTTCACGGGTTAAGGTGACAGTTTTAAATTTCATGATGCATTTGAAGGTTTGTTATGGACAAAATCAAATCAAATAAAATAAATTAAAAAATAGGCAGCAAAAAACATATTTCATGGGACATTTTCTTTATTGATTGTCATATTTTGCAGTGCAGGTTGAGCATCCCTAACCTTAAATTCCCAAATCTGAAATGCTCACAAATCACAAACTGAAATCAATGTTGTTCATTTATGATGATAGTTTAGGAGTTGATATAAGGTTAAAAGAATTGGCAACTATGTTAGAAAAATTATAAATTATAACATAGTCATTTGAGTAAATGATGTGTTACACCCCATCAAAAGGAGGTGAAAAGGACTGCTGTTAAGAGAAATGATAACAAAGAGACATAGGAGATGCAGATTTCAGTACTTAAAACACCCAAATCAGAAAATGTGCCTAATGACACCAGTAGAAGCACAAATGAGGTTAAACAACATTCAACTTCAGACTGGTATGTCTAAATGAATAACCATAGGAAATTAACATTGTCATTTAACTGAAAATGCAAACATGCCCTACTAGAATATACCTGCAGCATTAGAACACATTGTATATCCATAGACCACAATGCTTATCTAAACTTTATTTGCTGTTGTTATGCTATATCTTGAAGCAATACAGAAACTGACAGAAAGACAGGTCATTAGGATTTGCTGAGATCAGCCGTCTAAGCACCCACTGTGGGATCACTTGGAAAAAAAATCTAAGACTGGGGTTGACCACATGTAGTTGTATGATCGCCTATCCAATATATAAAAATTCGAAGAACAGCTTTCCTTTGGCCTTTCATATTCTTAAAAAAATATTAGGGGCTAAAACCTCTGTAGTTTGCTTTATTTATTTATTTATTTATTTATTTATTTATTTACTTATTTATTTATTTATGTCCAAAATATTCCTCCATATTGGAGAATCCATATGACACTGCTTTTGATTCCAAAAGGCATTTTAATGACAGGTCAACTTTTATTCACAGCATTTACTTTCAGATATGCACCTCCTTTATTTCCTTTTGCAAGAAAACTTACAATGAATAGGAGTGTTTTATGCTCAGGTGCATATTACGTCTCCTGTTGGTATCTACACCAATAGTGCTTCTATTTCTTACTAAATGTTTTTAACTTCATCATTCAACAGCAATTAGATGCTCTCCATATGGTATATTTATTTACACCCTCTGAAAGGTTTACAGTATTTGAATGCGTTAAAAATAAAAACATATTATGAAAAAATTTTCTGGTAGATTTGTGAAAAGTGAATAATTACGAAGAAGGGAAAAAAAGAAAACATGACTACGGCTCTGTTTTTAAAGAAGTCAGCATAAACTTCTTTCTGAAATGAGGTGTGAAACAATGAATATATCTGAAACATTTAGGAAGCCAATATTTTGATAAAAGGTAAGAATCTTCTGCTATTTCTCTGAGGGCACAGACCACAAACATGCTGTTAGGTTGTCTGGCGACTCTAAATTGGACCTGTGTGAGTGACATGTATTAACGTGCCCTGTAAAGGAATGCTTTTCCATCTAAGGATGGTTCCTATCTTTGGCAGAATAAAAATTAAACAGAAAGAATGGATGATGCCTATACACAAAAATTAATTGCTTAATGAAAAAAAACTGGTTAATCTGTGACTAATACTAATGAACACAAGGACTGGTCCTTTGAGCTAGGAGTTAAGAAATTAGATGATGAAGTCACATTTAAATTGTGCACAGGCTGTGTAGAATGCAATCTCAGGTTTACATTTAAATGGAATGCCTTTAAGGGGCAACCCAGAAATTTAACCTGCATGGCTGCTCATTTGTAGCAATACATTTCAAGCTATGTCAAAAGATTACAAGCTCTGACTTGGTATGATGACTACAGTATAAAAGTCATTCTCACAGCATACGTGGATGTACAACAAATTTGGAGGAAGTTGGGACAAACTCTTAATGAGAGAGAAAGACGGTAAAGAAAGCCAGTTTCTCATTTTTAACCCATATTCGATGTAGTGGAGTTGTAACACAGTGTTTGTCGGAAGTTGACTTGAGTGACTGAGCTGCATTTTTCAAACAGCTTCATCGATATAACCATTTACCAAATTGTGCTTCAAATCTTTAAGTTATTTCTAACAGATGTGGTTCTGCAAGGTGCAATAAAAACATTGACAAATACTGTACACAGTGTGGACTGTTGGGGGATTTCCATGGACTTTCAAAATTAGACATGATGTTATTTTGGAAGAATTATGTTGATGGGACTGGCAAGCTTTGTTGGAGTGAATGGCCTGTTCTTGTCTAGATTGTTCCAAAGTTCTAATAGGAAAACCCATTCTCAGAAGCTCCTCCTAGTGGCACCCACAGCCCTCAGTAGGACTCTCCAACAGGGCTACAATCCCGAGGTCACCCTGCGGGTGTACACATATGTGATCCATTCAAGGGATGCCACCACCTAACAGTTTGGGGAAGTATACAGCCTCCCCCTGCCCTTCCATTACTCAGTCCCATCTAGGAGAGGAAAGACAAACCATTCTGTTCCAGAAACCTTACCATCTGTGTCTTCTGTCCATTATGTGAGTCTTTCAGGTAGTCAAGGAGCTATCCACCTGGTTATCCATCCGCCAGTCCATCTTCACCTTCCCTTACAGTAGTAAATACAAGTTAACTTCAAGAAAATGAAACCTTCATGTTGTTTGGAGATTTTTTTCATCATTTGGCTCTATTTTTACCAGTCAAGTTTTCTTTTTTTTAATTCTAAACTTATAAATATAATATTTAAATAATTAACTCCTCAAAATTTACAGCCAGCTTCTTTTGGCATACATTTTACTTTATGTCAGACGTACCAAACATTTATGCAAAAAAAAATATATGAATTTCTGATTGCTGCATGAGATAAAATACAGCCAGTAGTTAGTAGCAGCTTAATTATTTAATGTATAATGTTAATAAAAGCACATAAGGAGAATTTTTAAAATTCAATTAAAATTAGTTTTGCAGAATAAAACACGTAAACACTATTCCTTTTAGTTTTAAGTGTATCAGGTTATTGATACACTTAAAGTATTAATTGCCAAGTTATCTGAGATATGCTACAAGCGAGGATGTCCTTGTGCTAACAGAAACCTCTATAAGGCCAACCATAACTTGAACATGAAACACTTGTAAAGGTCCAAAGTTATCCTCAACATGAGCCGTGGAATTCCAGTGCTGTGACAGATGCACTATATAGACAGCACAGAGGATAATTGATTGGTTGGAATTGGCCAAGTGATTATTTGTGTGCAATCAAAAGGAGAACATTTCATGGCTATTTTCATTTGTGTTCGCCTGCTGCATGGCACCAGAAGGACTGCGATTAAAACTAGAAACTGTTTCAGAACTAACAAGCCAAGTTAGCACTGATAAAGAATTAAATTGCTCATGCACATTAGTATGACTACAACAAGAATGTCTTTATGACTCATTAATGAAAGTTCTTTCGTGACTTGGTGATTTTTTTTAAAAACGTTAAAGTTTCTTTGATCTGTATTTAAGTGTCTACACCAGTTTGTCATTTTAAATCTTGACCTTTTGGTTACTGAGATAAGAGATAACCAACCAATTTGAATAAATAATACATCATATATTCCCCTTACCCAGATGTGTGTTTCAAGTGTTAAAAAACTTTCTGAATAAAGGATTCCAGGTTTCAAAAAGGCAAGAAATGTTACTTTTTCATGACATCCTGACACCTTCAGTAGAAACTTTTGTAGTTATCTTGTCCTTTAGCCTTTTGTAGTGCTTATGATAAACATTGCTTGCACTACCTGTTACAGATACAGATGTCAGTTTAATATATTTCTTACAGCTCCAGGAGATTTTGCACATCATCAACCATTCACATTCTGCATGCAGTTTACATGTTGTCCTGCATCTGCATGTTTTTTTTTTTCATGGGTGCCCCAGCTAGCCACCCAAAGATGTATACCTTTGACTTTAAATTGGTGAGGTAGGAGTGAGTGTGAGTGCGTGCCTGAATGAGCCCTGTGATGCCCTGGGTTTCTCCTACCTTATGCTCACAGTAGCAAGAAATGAACTCTGGACATTCAAGACCCTAGTGTTGAACTAGTAGGTTGTTTAGATGTTGCATACAATTCCTGCCATCTCTAGCATGTAAGAGATCACTACAACATGGTGGGTATTTTTTTGTTGTGTAGACCTCCACACAGGATTTCTAAATTTCTTTGCATATGAATGTTTGCTAGCAGAACATTCTAGATGAGGACTCATTGCTTCTGTTTTACCTTTCTTCTAAATCATTTTGAATACATACAAATATGTATGTAGGGCAGTGTTTCTCAACCTTTAAGTATTTGCGACCCGCGTCTTCATAACAGTTTTAATCGCGCCCCCCTAACATTTTTTTGAAAGGAGCCCACTAATACCAATTTGTTCTTTTTAAATTAATGATATATCATAGATGCATATTTTATTATACCTACTTAACTTTTATCGACATTTATCTAACTCTATACTTATTTTTCTAGTATCAGAATGTAGTTTAAGTTAATTTGTTTTGGTTTCAATAGATGTATTTTTCATATTTTCGATTCTTGTTTTCTTTTTTTCACATCTTCACGCCCCCCTTTTTGTTACTTTGCGCCCCCCTAGGGGGGCCCGCCCCACAGTTTGAGAACCACTGATGTAGGGACCAATCATGCCAGTAGGAAGTCACTCGTATCTTTCCTTTTCTTACATATTTAATTTTCTATTTTTGTCACATAAAACTGTTTAATGTTTTTTTTTATATTTAATGGTTATCTTTATTGGACATGTTAAATTTAAAAAGTAAATTGTTTCCATGCCTATAATTTATCTATTACATGCTGTTCCTTTTTGTTGCTTACCAATATCCTTTCACCTATATTTAATTTGGCAGGCCCATACCAATGCAGTTTTTCTCAAACACTTTTTTCTTTTGTTAATATTTTGTACAGTTTAGTTTTAAACTTTGCATTTATCAGCAAATTTAGCAGGTTGCAGAGGCCAGGGCACAGTGTACAAATGAGGGGGAACACAGGCATAAGAGATAACAGAAGGATAGGAAAGGAGGACCTCAAGCAGTGAAACCTTACAAAAATGGCTACTTCCCACAGTAAAGACCAGGAGGGTCATCCAGAGGGACTTGAAATGGAGGAATTCGTTGACTCTGCTAGAGACAGATTTGGAGGAATGTATACAGTATGTAATCTCTTATGAGTTTACTCATGTTCAGTTTTACTTGCTTTACATCGCGGGTTCAATGTCATTGAAATAAATGCTTGCACTTTCATTAAACAAAGTTGGCCTCTTGAAATGAAGCAGTACATGTGAACTACACAATGTCTAGTACTATTTGTTTAAGAGGCAGTAAACATTAATTTATAAAGAGTTCATTATTCTTTGTCTCTGTTCCTTTGTCTTGATGTTCTGCTAACAGATGAATGGTGTACAGCTCTCACGAATCCATAGCAGATAGCCATCTACATTACTCAACATGGTGCTACAGTAGAAAATCCATAGCAATTTCCTATCTTCATCTAAGAAGATCAGGAAATGATTTTCTCCCAAATTCTGGTGTCTGATTATGAATTAGGATACTGCACACTCTTGATAATATCCATAGAACATCTCTGTCAAGTTTGAAGGTGTTTGACATTTTGTCAGTGGACACTTGACAAGAGTAACCTACAGAAATGTTTAAGGTATTTTACCTCTATATCTACTATAGCAAATATGGAATATTTTCAAGCTCCATCTAAAGAATGATGGAACTGAAACTAAAAAGAAATATTATTTTAAATAGTGAGAACTCCTTAAGACTTAACTGGGAAAGTAGCAATAGCCTTACCACATGACTACTTTTCCTTATCGTACGTGCTCTGATAATTAGACAAAAACTTTCGTTTAATTTATTAGTAATAAAATGTGCACAGCTTTTGCTATTTGGCAAAAGCTGCCTCTACCTCTCTATAAGCTCTACTTGCAAATGGCTCTTTTGCTATAAACTTGCATGGCCGGCACACTTATGAATGGCAGCAACTTATGTGGTCAGCAAGCTCTGCTTCAAGAGCCCCTTGATAAACCCAAGCCTTTCATAAAAGCGGCTTGTTTCTGCAGGAGTACTGGGGGGATTAATGTATGCTTTGGCAGAACAGTCCACACCAGCCTGACTCTCAAGGTTTTCCAATGCCGTGCAAATATTTGGAGGCTTTGAAGTAGGGTGGTTTCATTTCTACCGGCACTCACACAATGTGGCTAGAACCTTCTGTTGGGTGTCACTGCGTTTACTGCTTGGAAAAAAAATAAAAGTAGATGTAAGTATCTGAAGCAGGGTCACTTCAATTTATTTTTCCTCCATCTTGGTCCAAAATGTTTCTCTGATTTGGCAGCATGAGGATGAAAGTGAATTGCTTTCATCTAAACTAATTTCCGCAAAATAAAGCACATCATTGTTTTTCCAGAAGCAGAGGCAGGATATTAGCCCTTTATGTGTCAAACTTGTTTATGCAGGTGATTTTTAAAAAAGAGCTTAAAAACCAAAAAAAAAGACAAAAGTGTGAAGTTCTTTATGGATTATTGCATAAATGATCCTACCTTTATCTGAAATACAGCTTGAAACTATTACAAATAAAAGAAAAAAAAAATCATGCAAAAATGACCATTCACTGCTAATTAAAAGCATGGAGAAAAGAAACAACTATCCAACCTAAGTTAATAATCCATCCATCCATTATCCAACCCACTATATCCTAACTACAGGGTCATGGGGAGCCAATCCCAGCCAACACAGGGCACAAGGCAGGAAACACACCCCGGGCAGGGCACCAGCCCACCGCAGGGCACACACACCCACACACCAAGCACATACTAAGGACAATTTAGAATTGCCAATGCACCTAACCTGCATGTCTTTGGACTGTGGGAGGAAACCCACGCAGACATGGGGAGAACATGCAAACTCCACGCAGGGAGGACCCGGGAAGCAAACTCATGTCTCCTAACTGCGAGGCAGCAGCTCTACCACTGCGCCACTGTGCCGCCCCCCTTAGTTAAAATGACAAAATAAAATCAACTAATCGGTACTCAATCTATTCTGGCACCTCAATGACAGAACAGCTCAAAAAACACACAATGATGTGAAGGATATTGGAATGGATGGAAATAAAACTACATGTATCATAACATGTCCACAAAATTTACTAAAACCTTTTCACACTCATAAACTGCTAAAATAAACCCAAGAAACGATCTCTTGACTAAAAAAAAAATATATACATTTTTTATTTTATACATTTGCATTCATGCTGGGCAGAATCAGATGTGCTTTCTGACATTATTCCAGAGGCACAGTTTGCTGTGTAACACAAGCTAAGAACCTCTACAGGCGGATTCGCGAACTCTAGATGTCTCAAAGCCAGCTGAAGAAGAAGCCAGAACAGTGTCAACATAGACATACCCAGGAGAGTTAAAAAAACTTCAAGGGAGCCTGTCCAGCCTAGGAGGTAAAGGAGAGACAGGGCTTTTCACTCCTGTGACTCTGAGAGGGTATAAACGAATTTGAGATCCACAGATGACACACATTACATGCAGAACTCTGACTGAAAGATAGCTCCAGCCGTAAGTTTAGAATTTAAAAAGATTTCCTCAAAATTCTGGTAACTTGGTACAGACTTTTGTTGATTGGTATGCCATACTAACGAGCATCTGACAAATTATGTCATTAGACACCCTATAGAAAGTGAAGTCCCATTCTTCAATTTGGGTTTACTGCATCTGTTCTGTATTGTAAAAAACTGAAGCAAAGGCTCTCCAGCAGATACATAATGAATTAGTTTTTTGGTGCCCCAAGTACATCCTATTGACCTTATGTGGTGCCTTGAAAAAATATTCAACCTTTTTTTTCACAAAAATGGGGTTTTGGCCATTTTGGATAGGAGTTGTTATTTGTAAATCAGACACTCTTCTTCACAATGATGCCCAACAAATAAAGAAGGGTAAAATCATTGAAAAATGTAATTCAAAAATACTAAGATGTTAATATTTGCATTAGGTGTGATGGGGATGGACAGGATTAGAAATGAGTACATTAGAGGGTCAGCTCAGGTTGGACAGTTGGGAGACAAAGTCAAAGAGGCGAGATTGTGCTGGTTTGGACATGTGCAGAGGAGAGATGCTGGGTATATTGGGAAAAGGATGCTAAGGATAGAGCTGCCAGGGAAGAGGAAAAGAGAAAGGCCTAAGAGAAGGTTTATGGATGTGGTGAGAGAGGACATGCAGGTGATGGGTGTAACAGAACAAGGTGCAGAGGACAGAAAGATATGGAAGAAGATGATCCGCTGTGGCAACCCCTAACGGGAGCAGCCAAAAGAAGAAGAAGAACAACCTGCACATATTCATTGATGACAATGAAATAATAGATTGAAAATGTGAAGATAGCTTTGGGGCTGAATAATTTTCAACACACTGTAGGTTATAAAGAAGATTATAAACCATTAAAATATTTAATTCCAAAAATGTGACAATGGTTTTGGTGGCTGAATACTTTTACAAGGCACTGTATGATATAAAGGCAATCAATAAGAATCGGAAAAGAAATGTTTAAAGAACCCATCCCTGGACATGATGCCAGTCCATACATAAGGTCTGCTTGTACATCCCCAGACTCATATGGGACCAATGTCAAGACACCAGTTGAACTAAAAAAAGGAACCAATGAGATATCGGAGGCAAAGCAGAGTACTCATTACAAACATACTCATATTTACCCAGAGAAAGTCTCACACATGTCGAGAATGTGCAAGCTCCACACAGACAATGACTAGTTGCAAGATCTGAAGTGAAGATGCTAACTACTACAACACTTGCATTCTTAATGATGACTTTTGTCACACAGGGAACAGGTTAAGAGCTCTGGTGACTGTAATTCCCCACCGCTTCAGGAGTTGTCACTGTGTCCTAATACCTTTTCTCTTCCTCCCTCTGCAGACCAGAAGATTGAAACTTGGAGAACCTCTGATGTTACTTCCAATGCCCATCCGACTGGATCCAACTACTCCTACCAGAAGGACATAGCACTGAAAGATCCATTTTTGAGACAATTCAATTGGGAACACGAGTCTGGAAAGACGTTTTTACAATTAATGCATGTTTCTGTTGTGTTTGTTGCACTTCAGTTATACGGGGTCATCATCAGGGTGGTGCCCCAACTCTTTATTGTGGTCTGTCTGTTCTCGTTCACTTTATCCATTCAAAAATAAGTACAACTACTTAACACACAAGGCAGAGACTATTACATTTGTTAAAAAGATGTTTGAAAGGAACTTTGCCCTAAAGAGGCTGCTTTTTTAATCACAATTTCTCAGTGTTCGCCTAATAAGAATTAAGCTGAGCATTTGAATACCTTTTTTCTTTTTTATTCTACCGTTTTTAACAGTTTGTACTAATTGTATACCATTTCAACATTGTAACAATACTACATGTAAAGGAAACATTATTAATTTCCAGGTTTAATAATGAAATACTTAAAACTCCAGAGAATAATTTTAAGAGGAGCTTTCTATTCCATCCAAAATAAAAATAATGCTTTTAAATGTTGTCACAGGAGGCTGGGGGACAGACCCAGCCAGGACACCTGGAAGGGCCAGGAGGTGGCTTATATGTCCCCCGGGCCATGAGGAGGCAACAGCCCTGGATCTTGAGGGGAGCACGGGAGAGGAGCAAGGAGGCTCAAGCCCATTGGATTTTTATAAAGATGTGGTCTCTGTCTGGTGGTGTCCAGGCGTATCTCACAATGTGAACTCAATACTGTTGAAAACATGAATTGTTGGAAGGACTTTTCATCCTTCAATGCAGAAATAATAATAAATAAATGAGAGGAAAATAATAATTTTACAATGAAACAGTACAACAGCAAAACAATACCAACTGTGAACCTAACAACAGCCATCTTGCAGTCCTTCAATATCTTGTGCGACCACTGCTTGCGGCCAACACTGCCTGATGTCTGTAGCACAGAAAGTCAATGAGCCTCAGAATCTGCAGTTGTGGGATGTTAATCCCATCCCTCCTGAAGGTGACAATGTTTGTGGTCATTGGCAGGCAGAGGTTCATATTTCTGAAGTGGTTCTCTACAGCATTAAGGCCAAGGCAGAATGGGATTTAATTCAGTGCCAGCACAGCAGCATTCATTCCTCAGGTCAGCAGTGACCACAGCTACTTTGTCCTGATGTCTAAGATGTGTGAGCAACGAGCCTCTGGCAGATTGCCTTGGTCTAAACTCAACAGCATGGGGCCTGCTCCTCACTGTTTTACTACTCATATTCACTCATGGGATTTCAGCAATATGGTTTGCAGTCCTGAGATGATATCTCAGAAGGACCGTTCTCATATGTCAGCCCTGCTCTGGTGTGATAATTCAAGAGTAAATTGACCTTGTGTGATCATCTATCCTGTTGGTGTGCTGAATCCATGCCTACTGTTTGGACACAGTGTAACAGCTTACCTTTCAGTGTCCAACTATGCTGGCACATGACATGCTTGTTTGAACCATGCCAATATTCCTCTCCTGTGATACTAATGCCATTCAAGGCAAGAAGATGTGATTAGACATTGTTCTACCTCAACCTCATTGGTTAAAAGTGCACTTGCCAGTCTTTCTTGCTTTTGACAAGCTACAGAGCCTCACTGCATGAGCTGGATTGCTGCTTAGAGTACTAATGAAAACAGAGTTTGTTTGTGAAACTCTACAACCTGTAATTAGAATTTTCACTTTTTAGAAAGCATTCTTTTTTTTTATTTTCCATCAGTACACTTATTTGTTGTGTTTTATTTAAAAAGCCTTTGTAACCTGTCATAGCATCACATTCTCATTGGATTGAGTAGAGCCTATTCTGACAATGCCAGACACAAAGTAGGTAAGAACCAGAGAACCACTACTTCATGGGCCTCATTCAGAATTAAACATGGGCAGATTTGATTCTGTAATTAACCTAAAATGTATGCCTTTGGAGATGTAGGAGGAAAACTAAAGGCCACTGTAAAAACATAAATGAAACTCATAAGATGGATTGGTTTGTACCTGGATTTAAATAAAATCCCCTTTCCAATTACCCATACAAAGTGCATTATTTGTTGCATGCTATTAATTTGACTGAACAAGGTAAGGCTATTTCAACAGCATTTGGTATAAGACAAAAAATAAAGGCTTGGGGAAGCCACCAGTTCATCAAGGAAGACTTGCACACACACACTCACTGATACTAGGTCAGCTTAAAGTCATCATGGTGCTTAGAACAGACGTTTTTGGAATATTGAAATAGCAAGTATATTGGCCAGAAATTAAACTTGGGACCCTGAAGCACTAAGAAAGCAAGATGGTCCACTTCACATACTGTATAAATAGTTAACTGATCAAATAAACTCATCTTTGCTCATCCACATCTGACTGGTTAATTCATTAATTGATCATTTCCTTCCTCATGTGGGGAACAGCCTGGACACAGACAGGTAGACATGTTGGTTTCACCACACACACGTTTATTATACATTATATACATTGTCCAAGTGCACAAACCCAGTGCCGCAGCACCAATCACCCCTTAAGTCCTAGGCCACACAACACAATGCCTTCAGTCTCTGGTCTGCCTCCACTCCTCTCCTCTGAGCTTCGTCCTTCTTCCACCCGACTCTTGCCAATGACTGGAGGGAGGCAGCCCCTTTTATACACCCCGGATGGACTCCAGGTGCATCCTGAGGAGCTTCTGTAGCCACACCCCTGTGTGGGGGAAGCTCTGGTGGTGTATCCAGAAGTCCTCTGGGTGTCCCCAATCCTCTTCCCCCCAGCACTTCCGAGTGTGGTGGAAGTGCTGAGGTCCAGGGCTCCCAAGGCATCGGGGCGCCCCCTGGCGGTGACCACGGGCTCCTACAGGGTTGAGCTTCCAAGCTCTGTACCCGTGGCCCCCAAAGCAACCAGGGCGGGCGCCCCCTCATGTTCTGGAGGAGGCACAAGCCCTCCTCCGGTCCTCCTGGGCATTCCGTCCGGGCATGAACCCCAGCCAGGTACCACACTCACAAAGGTAGAGTATCCACTGAGTTAATTGCTACATAAATCCAAGGATCACGCCAATGCAGAAAAAACTGATTTTAACATTAGTTGTCTACCTGATTACTCATTTATTGTCACAATGCGACTACCATATATGATTAATGGGAATTTAAATATTGTACATGGAGTTGCAAAGTGTTGTCCAATGACACTTCTGACAAGTTCTAACACATTTAGATGTGAACTCTGATTCTGTCATACTTTCTTTTTCTTTTTTTATGAAGTCCTGGCCTATTTCATAAGTTTGTGACAGTCTCTTTCTCTACTGGAAGGGTGAGTCACATTTACTGAAGAATGGGTGTATAGTTCAATGTGTGATTTCGAATCCACTGATTAACATTCTGTAACTTCTGTATAAAAATATGTGCTATACACAGTATTATGGATGAAGATTTATTTGACAAATACTGTAGGTATTATTTCTTTAGGTAATATTAGAATGGAAGCAAGCAGGAAATGGCTGATTGCAAAGGGTGTTGGAGTTTGTCACAATGCTGGTTGTATGTGCTATGGTTTTAGCATATTTTAGTTAACTGGTTCTCAAACTGTGGTCAATGATACATTGGGTTTCTGTGAGAATGTGCTAGGGCTAGGTAGTCTATGGGCTGAAACAAGTCATCTTCCTTACAACAACCTAGTTATTCACCTGAAGATTCAGCTCCTGGCAACAGCAATCCTTTTGCTCCATTTGGATGCTGATGTAGTCAAGTCTGTGTGTTATAACACCATCTTCAAGGCTTATTATTGTGGATCATTCGCTAAGGTCTGAGCCTTTAAAGCAATGCACACTTGACAGATTTCTGTTTTGTGACTTTTTTTTTTGTTTTGGCTTTTTTAATGCCTCTTTCAAGGACATAGCAGCAGGAGTAGTACAGGTACTTAAATTAAGTAGGTGCTTTCCAATAAATTGCCTTGGCCTACCAGTATATTTTTTGTGTCTTTGGATCAAATTTTCTTCTTGACAAAATGGATCAATAGAGTATTTTTCACTTAAATACCTGCAGAAAGAAAAAAACTGTTAATTGTAATTTAAAGTAATATATTTTTGTTGGCCATTGTCAGTCCTTCATATCTTCGGCTTTGACAAAGTGGTCCTCAGTCCAATAAACTTTGAGAACTATTGTTCTAGAGCCATAGTAAGCTTGCATCAGGTCCTGAAAATGTAACATTCTTACATTCTTAAGACTTCATAATTGAACAAAATTGATGTTTCCACTGTATCTGAGACACTATCAAAGAGTTATTGCCTTGCTTGTTTCCATCAGTTTGTTATTTAAAGTGGATGACATTTCTGGGAAACAGGATTTGAACCCACGACAATGGATCCATGAGAAACTATGGCTTACCAGTTTGTCAATTCCATGCTGATTGTGAATTTTATATTAGTACATTTTTTAATTAGTTCTTACTTGCAGAGAAGAAACATTAACATGGAAAACAACAAATATATATAAAAGTATATATAAAAATATATAACTATCTTACAGACAGACCTCAGTATGTGCGTCTTGGGAACTGCACGTCTGACATTGTGGTCAGCAACACAGGAGCGCCACAAGGGACTGTACTTTCTCCGAAAGTCTATATACATCGGACTTCCAATACAACTCGGAGTCCTGCCACATGCAAAAGTTCGCTGATGACACTGCTGTCGTGGACTGCATCAGAAGTGGGCAGGAGGAGGAGTATAGGAACCTAATCAATGACTTTGTTAAATGGTGCGACTCAAACCACCTACACCTGAACACCAGCAAAACCAAGGAGCTGGTGGTGGATTTTAGGAGGCCCAGACCCCTCATGGACCCCGTGATCATCAGAGGTGACTGTGTGCAGATGGTGCAGACCTATAAATACCTGGGAGTGCAGCTGGATGATAAATTGGACTGGACTGCCAATACTGATGCTCTGTGCAAGAGAGGACAGAGCCGGTTATACTTCCTTAGAAGGCTGGCGTCCTTCAACATCTGCAATAAGATGCTGCAGATGTTCTATCAGACGGTTGTGGCGAGCACCCTCTTCCACGCGGTGGTGTGCTGGGGAGGCAGCATTAAGAAGAAAGACGCCTCACGCCTGGACAAACTGGTGAGGAAGGCAGGCTCTATTGTTGGCATGGAGCTGGACAGTTTGACATCTGTGGCAGAGTGACGGGTGCTCAACAGGCTCCTATGAATTATGGAGAATCCACAGCATCCACTAAACAGTGTCATCTCCAGACAGAGGAGCAGCTTCAGAGACAGACTGCTGTCACTGTCCTGCTCCACTGACAGACTGAGAAGATCGTTCCTCCCCCAAACTATGCGACTCTTCAATTCCACCCGGGGGGTAAATGTTAATATTATATAAAGTTATTGTCTGTTTTTACCTGCATTATTATCAATCTTTAATTTAACATTGTTTTTTGTATCAGTAAGTTGCTGCTGGAGTATGTGAATTTCCCCTTGGGATTAATAAAGTATCTATCTATCTATCTATCTATCTATCTATCTATCTATCTATCTATCTATCTATCTATCTATCTATCTATCTATCTATCTATCTATCTATCTATCTATCTATCTATCTATCTATCTATCTATCTATCTATCTATCTATCTATCTATCTATCTATCTATCTATCTATCTATCTATCTATCTATCTATCTATCTATCTATCTATCTATCTATCTAAAAGGGGCAAGTGCTGAAGTTAATGATATCTTGTCAATTTTTCAGACATGAGAGTGAGTGTAGGGCTAAGTCAGTGAACAAGTTTAAAGGTTACTTCCATGCTGAAAAGGAAAGGAGGTTAAAAATGCAACATTTCGGCTGTATGTCTTTAGTCTGATGTGCAATTGAGAAGAAAAGAGCAGGTAACATATATAAGAGAGGAAGGGGGGAACAAAACAAGGGCGGTTGAAAAGAGAGAATGTGAGAGTAGGTGAGAAAAGATGTCATTAGAGAAGATGAAAGGAGAGATTAAAAAATGAATCAGTTATTAAGACCCGGAGAAGTATGTGATCCCAGGCTAAGAATGAGTTTCTTCTGTTTTTCTTTGATAAATGTCTTTGAAGGCCTTGTGAAGGAACACAAACTGAAAGACAAGTGTGACTAAAATCAAGAGATGTGAAGTGTTCCACAATAAACTTTGTCTTTAACGGCTTGAGCATGCTTCCTGAAATAGATAGATAGATAGATAGATAGATAGATAGATAGATAGATAGATAGATAGATAGATAGATAGATAGATAGATAGATAGATAGATAGATAGATAGATAGATAGATAGATAGATAGATAGATAGATAGATAGATAGATAGATAGATAGATAGATAGATAGATAGATAGATAGATAGATAGATAGATACTTTATTAATCCTAAGAGGAAATTCACAAATTAGTGTTCTAGTCATCTCCTTCCACTCCTATATATGTTATCTACTCTCCTTTTTAGGTGTACACCTGATAAAGGCTATATAGCCAAAATGTTGTGTTTCCTTTTCAGAGTGGAAATAACCTTTTTATTTTTTTGCTTTTCCTGACATGACAACAATATATAGACCCCACCTAGACAATGATCAACCCTAGGGCTAAAAGACTAGTGCTGTCGAATTTTAAAATGCGTAAAATATCTTCAAATAATGATTTGTGTAAATAAAATAAGTTGGACAAATAGACTTCAACAACCACTTAGCTCACCTGGGTCTCACTTTTAGCCGCATGTAATAATTATATGCTATGTAAGTGTAATTCTTTTAGAAATCTATTATGGATTAAAGGAAAAAGTTGGCTTTCTGGACAGTGTTGCATATGAAGCAGAACTAAATTATAAATTATCCAACAATTATGTGAATTAAAGTCATGGAATGTATTGTAATATGGCAAGTAATAGTTAAACACAGAAAAATAAAACAGAAAAGAGAGAATAGCAAAATGAAAATTAAAAGACACCAGCACCTTTGAAACAAGGAAATGTGGAACTGTAGTAATTTATTAAAGCAAACTATGCAAGATTTCAAAATATGGAACTACAAATATATTTAATGCGTTTTAAAACATGTGACAGTACCCTCATATATCTGGTTTGTGCCAGACTGTGCAGTGTTTAAAATAAAAATTTAAATTTTTTTTTTCATGTGCTTACTATATATTGAATTTGACATTGTATTTTACTATCTACAGATCCATCTGCCATGGTGTCAGAAGATGTTACCCTCCTGGCATGTCTCTTCACCTACATTAATGTAAAATGAACCAAAAATATTAAGAAATATGCATTTTTTAAAACTTAAAAAGGAAAGAGAATATACAAAGTATTAATACATGCTGTATATTCCTGGCTTGAATGCTGCCTGTTGGGTAGTTGTCTCATTTTACACCTTTCATGTACCTTTCCAGTTTTTTACATTCTCTTTCTCATTATTTTTGTCCTTTTATCCTCCTATCAATGAGTCTTGACCAATACACCTCTTCACTCTAAACTCTATTCTTTTCTTGGACTTAATGCTAATTTTTGTATAAAAGTAACCTGAGATCAGTTTTTACTACAACTCCATCATAATAATCTGAATGGTCTAAGTAATGTTATGGCTTGTGGAGTATACCATCAACCGCAAAACCCCCTGCAGTATCAGTTTTTCATCTGGGTGCCAGGCCTTCATATGGTGTATTTCTCCCATCTTTCACCAGACTGATGCCTGCTTTGATGCCATGTTGCAGATTCTGATTATAGGTATTGGTAAAGGTGATTTGTTCTTTTCTTCCAGTACATAAGCAAGCGGTGACTGAAGGGTTAAAATATTAGAGCCAGACATGGTAATCCCTCCCATGCGGAGTATGAGAGCGACCATCATTAAACAAACAGAGAGCAGCTTTTGCTGGCTTGTAGCTGCTAATGATACGTATCAGAGCTGCACGAAGTGTTTAAGCAGACCGAGAGTCGTTTCTGTCAGCTTTTAATTAGCACCAACTTTCATATCAAAAGAGAAATTGAATATGTAAAAGAATGCAGCCATGGGACTTCACGGGTCTTCTGGAATTTCAGTAGTGGCCTAGTCTGCCCCAAGCTGACGACATAATCTACCTCAGTGCTGGGAAAAAATTGAGGCATGGAAAGAATCAACTGTGGCAAGTCTGTTTGACTGGAATATTACAACTGCAGTGTGCAGGTTGGCAAAGAAGTTATTGACTCTGCCTCCACTTGTATATTGAGAAATATAATGAAATGAGTTTGTGAACACCTTTCTCATTTTTTTTTTACTTGCACACTGAATTAAATGGTTCAGGATGGATTAATTATAAGAATACAGTATATTTGGAGTTGCATTTAATGGCATCTTGGTGCTTCTGATCAAAGCACAAAATAACCGATCTTGATGTCTTTTTGCTTTCCATATAGCACTTGACATCAGTGGATCTTGTCTTCTCTTGCTTCAGACTTTTTAGGTTTTGAGAGGTCTAAATGACTATGTTACATATAGAATTGAAATATGCCTTTATTTATTTATTTTTTTAACATTTAACATCCTTTGATTATATGGGGTTTTCCAAGGTGCCCCAACATTCTGATCTTATTTTGTCTTATTCTTATCCATATTCTCAAATAAGATGGAAATGTTTCGGACGAACCATTTACTTTTGACCCTGGAAGTGAAACCCAGATGCTTCTTGATTAATTGCTTAATAACACCATCAGAAAATTTCCACAACATGGTGGTGAAGCAGAATTCAAAGTGACATCCCTAAATAGCCCAAAACGTTAATATTGTTTTAGAATGTAAGTAACAAACAATGGTATGTGTATATATATATATATATATATATATATATATATATATATATATATATATATATATATATATATATATATAATGTGAGGTTTCTGAGCTCTTTTGGGACTCCCCCAATGGGATGACACTGCAAAGCACAATTGCCATATCTGTGGAGGGCTGCTTGTCCATCACCAATGCAACCACAGGTTCACAGCACAGCATCATAGCACCGCGGAAAGAAATACGAGCCAATCGCAGTTTCTACATTATAATTTCTAGGAACAGTATAACTTGGCCACTGACCTGGCCCTGACTATTCCCGTTTGCTGTGTCTGTGTATAATGAGAATGATAGCTCCCGCTGCAATAAATACCTCTACTGTTCTATTTGAAGTGGAATAAAGCTGGTTTTGTTAAAGTATTGAGACTCAGCCTCGTTTTTGGGGTGTAAGATAGTGACTCACACGTCACAATATATACTAATCTTAGAAGTAAGTTGCAATGATAATCCAATTTTCTTTGAACTAATAGTAAGACCTAAATCCACCAGGATGGTGTACAAATGCAATAGGGTATAGATTTTGCTTTGAATCCATCCATTTCTACACTGTACCATAATTCATTACTGTGTATAATTATATGAGAGTTATTTTGTTTGTAAATGACCATCAATTTTACAAGAGTGATATTGTCAGTGATCAACATGAGGTTTCTTTCATTTAAATAATAGTTTAATGTTTATTCAGGTACATAACATCTAGGGTCGCCCAGTCCACCAAAACATATTCTCATTTTTAAGTAGTTTGCTTCCAGCTAGATTTTATAACTTTATTTATCCCTTGGGATAAATTTGTCTTTTTAAGATAGATAGATAGATATGCTATGTCCAAAAAACCTTACCCTTGCTGCTTTGTTTTTGGTCCAAACCAATTCAAATTGAATTATTTTTGAACATATTAGGCATCATTCCATACCCAACTATATAACACAAATAATTAGTGTAATTTCCTTGTTCCAGAGTCTGAAGGATGACTCAGATATTTCAGATGTATCTCCCAAGTGGGAAAGTAAATGAAAATGTAATTTAATTAAGCTGTGCTATATTAGTTATGGTGCTTAAACATTATGTCCAGAACATTTTGGAAGGTCATTGGTGTCATATATGATCCATATGGTTGAGCATAACACTACTAATAGCCACAAGGGTTGTCAAATGCAACTTTTCTTAGCATTCACCACTTAGTTATCCTTAAGGTAGTTTTCACTGAGCTCACAGAATTGAGGTAACATCAAATAAGGAATCTGGGTAAATACTTGTAAATGATCGATTCTTATCAAGCTAATGCTTCAAACAAGGGCAGGAACTTGTACTTTCTTATATGTGTTCAGTGTGTGAAATATTTGGTCCTTGACTTCAATTTGTTCATTTTTGGCCTCTGTGATTCTGTAGAAACACTCTTTTGTTTTATTGCCACAATGAGAGTTGTGTGATTGGTATTATTAATTCCTGGTTCATCTTTACTATTTATACATTCAATAACTCTTTTTAATAATTGTACTTTTTTGAGTAAGCAAATGTTAACCTGCTAAAATTCATTCTAAACACTGCTATCATGTTTCAGATATTCATTAACTTTAACTAGGCTACCAGTCCGTATTCTTTGACATTTTTTTCAAATGTGGAAATGTGGAATTTATAATATTTTTCTCTTGGAATCTGGCAGCTCTTCTCATATTTTCCTATAATGTCTGAGATGTCCGTCCCTTGTCATTTATTTATATACTAACTTAAACTGAAGTTGAAACTAGCTGTACTTCTCAAAAGGCAAACAGCAGGAAGGGCAGGAACTGGCCACAGTTTCTGTTGTCTGCTTGACCTGTCTTGTGTAACATATGCTTTAAAGCCTTAGTAAACTTCTCAAAGCCATCTGTCTGGAGATAGTGAACAGATGTACGCACAGTTTTAATTTTCAGTGACCAGGAAGCTCTTTAAACAATTCTAATGTGATGGGGATGTCCTGGACTATGAGGATTTCCTATGGAGAAATGTTGGGATATTCACTTCTGCGTTTTAACATTTGGTGTGTGGCATATGAGAAAAGTCTACAGTACCTATGCCTTTGCAATTTTTTTTTTTGCTCCAAGTCCATCAGGGTACTAATTAAGAAAACCATTTATCCATCCATCCATTTTCCAACCCGCTAACCCGAACACAGGGTCACACGGGTCTGCTGGAGCTAATCCCAGCCAACACAGGGCACAAGGCAGGAACCAATCCCGGGCAGGGTGCCAACCCACCGCAGGACACACACAAACACACCAAGCATACACTAGGGCCAATTTAGAATCGCCAATCCACCTAACCAGCATGTCTTTGGACTGTGGGAGGAAACCGGAGTGCCCGGAGGAAACCCACGCAGACACGGGGAGAACATGCAAACTCCACGCAGGGAGGGCCCGGGAAGCGAACCCAGGTCTCCAGGTCTCCCAACTGCGAGGCAGCAGCGCTACCCACTGCGCCACCGTGCCGCCCAAAACCATTTATATATCAGTCTAATACTATTAAAACATACAATACATAGATTAGTTGTACATGTTTCTGATTAAAGTTTTTAGGTAAATGAAATTCAGGCCATGAAGAATCAAACTGTTCCTTTCCTTTCTGATAGCATTTCAGGAGGACATCTGGTTATATTCTTTTCATTAATATAACCCTTCAAGATGGTCATCATTTAGGTGCATCTAGCTTCCATGTACAGGTAGTCCCCAGGTTACGGACATCCGAACTACGACACAAACGAGGATGCAGCTGTGACACATGTGCGTCAGTAACTGCCGCTCCGTCATCTTTGGCCTGGGGATGCTGCAAGCGGTGGCTGGATGGGGGCGATTTTGCTGCTTGTGCAGTGTAGTGTCCCTCGGGTAGCTCCTGGTGGCAAGCGGTGACCCGTGGTCCATAGTCACTGGGGCCACAGGTATCGCTCATGTGTAGGACGATGGTACGCTGCCCGCCCACTACGCCGCCGCAGCTACTGCTTCTGACTGGACGCAGGCTGGATGGAGCGGAGGGGGGTGTTTCACTGCCCACCCAGCACACACGGCTGGTAATGCTGTAAGCGGTGACCCGGTTGTGGCTGAACGGGGTGGCGGGGGTAGCATTGTAGTGTGCCTCGGATGGCTGGCTGTTGAATGGGGGTTGGGCGATTCACTACCCACCTTTGGCCGCACCATGTTCGTTCTCGGTGGGTGGACACTGTAGGTAGCATACTGTAGTGGAGGTGACTGTGAGGTGGGCTGGTGATGAATCCCCCCTCGCCACCCCCAGTCATTCTCAATAGCAAGCCTGCTTGTACTGTTACGCACATACAGTAGCAGGAGGTTGTTTCTTCTCAGTACATCAGACGTGTTGACAGGTGCCTTCCTGCTGTGATAGCGTATACTGTATAGCGCTGTGCAGAAGAGCTCATCTTAACCTTTTGTCTTCACCCTTTAAGAATGTCTCTGAAACACAAATCTGATGCAAGTGCTGGTGATACAGTAAAGAAGAGAAAAACCATTACCATTGAAAATAAAGTAGAAATAATAAAAAGGTCAGAGAGAGGTGAAACTCCATCATTCATTGGCAGAGCACTTGGTTACAGTCGGTCAACAATAGCATTTATTAAAATAATGTACCTGTTCCGACTTACATACAAATTCAACTTAAGTATTTATTTTTTCATAACCTTATGGGGCAAATATTCCAAAAGAAAATGCTCAGATTTAAAATGTAGACCAGTTTGTATGCTATATGCCAGAATCAAACTACTTTACTTTACAGGTTTTTCAGCAAGGAGGCACCATACGTCCAATTCAGAGGTTGAGCTGGTGGAAGTGAGCACATATGATTAGTGAGCTTAATCATTATTACATGCTGCTCACAAGCATGCAGGTTACCTCAGTATCCTTTCTTAAATTTATAAAATAGATGATGCAATTTTTCTTTTTTTAATTCTTACACAATCTAGTGGAAACTGCTACAAGGACCTAAGATACTGAGGCTATTGCCAGATGCCATTCAGTCACTTCATCTAAACACTGCGCTGGCATACTTGGTATTAAGTGAAGTGTTTTCATTGTCTCTGTTGGACAATGCCAAGTGTATATTTTGTCTCCTGTTGCTGATCCTTATGAATACTAGGGGGCTTCACCCCCTGCTCGCTTCGCTCACCAATCCCCCTACCTGTGCTACACGCCAGCAACTTTGCATCTTTGCTGCTCACAAACAACAAAAGTTTTAATTCTGACAGATAAGCTTCTTCATTAGGAAGAAACACTACTTTTCCCTGATGGCAACACGAATTAGACGATCTATAAGTCTCCAACTTAAAGTTTATAGCGAAACAATATCTACATATTCTGTCATATTACCAATGCCCATATATTCAATCTCTTTTCGCGTTTACCTTTTCATCAATATCGCATTGAATTTTGATTCCATGTTTGGAATTACATTGTGACAATGCAACGTATAACCGCCCGCGAGTGAATATCATTTCTTTCTCTCTACATGAACAGTGTCTGACAATAGTATTCACACAAATGAGAAATGATTGAACCATGTGCGTGGTTGTAAATGTTTTAGATGTGGGCAGGACTTTTCCAAATCTCTTTGCATAAAGTCTTGTCTCGTGGGGCTTGAAATTTTCTTGCAGGATTTCACTTTCAACAAACAACCAATCTTTTAATTTTCGCAGATACGCCTCTTCATTGGGAAGAAACACTACTTTTCCCTGATAAATCTGAACAATATATTCGATCTCATTTCGCTGTTCCGTTATTTCACCAAGTAATAATTTCAGTTTGTTTGCACTAATAGCTCTTTCAGGGCTGATGTTCACTTTTGTCAAAAGGAGGAGTTGACGATGGTAATCAACTGTAAACTGTGACAAAACCAAACCGTTACGTTTTAGTTGGACTTCAGTTGCTAGAAGAAAAGTTAGATTCATTGGTCTGACCAAGATTCCCTTCGCTCTCATGAGTAGCAAGACACACACAATGGTAAAAATGGCACTGGCATCTAGCGAGAGATCAAAGCAAATGCGTAAAGCAAAATACTCTGTGGACGATGTTTTGCCTATTATCTCTGAACTGGACTATGACTCAGTTTTTGATACAAGTGATTGAAAACGAATGTGAGGTTCCAGATTCAGCTGATCGGTTCCCAGCTCATCGTGGAACTGACAATGTTCACCAGGGAGGACTGTCACATAAAAATGACAAGAGGTAGAAACCAAATTGTAATGCACTGCGACCGTGACCGCTGCTGTAGTCCCAGCCACGCGAAGACAGCCTGGCAGCAAGCCTGCCACACATTCTTGGCAAACTGGCAACCACAGCATGCAGCAACAGATGTTTTATGTTGATTTCTGAGTGAAACCATTGTTTTTTGGAATAAAATATTCAGCCCTCAAAGAGTTAATGTGATCTTTACTATCATTTTTCTGAGACTTTCGAATTTCCATTCATCCATTATCTCTAACCTGCTCTGCATGTGTATTACGCCAACGTTTTTTGAATTCTTTACAACGTTCTACTTCGTCATCTACTATTGGTCTTTTATTTTCAGCCCCGGGCGTAGTTAAATCTCTTGGCACAAAGTCTCATCTGGCAGGACGTGAAAGTGTCTCTCTTTAAAAGATCACGTCTCATCACAGGATAAAAAGTCTCGTCTCCCAAAATTTTTTTATTATAATAGAGAGATGATATTGCAGTTCAGTAACATAAAGATTATATTTATGTCATTTTGCCCTGGTCAGACCGTGATTCTTTTGACTTTGCTGGATGACAGCAGTATTGAAATACATGAGTTGGATTAGGGTTTTATTAACAGGCTAAGGTCAATACTTGGAAGACAGTTCTGTAATAAACAAGCCCAGCATGTGAAACCAAAATTGCATATCAAAGAAAATAGTGGAGGAGTTGGAAGCCAAATAACTTCAAATAACTAGGACCAAAAAGTGACATAATTCATAATCTTTTAACAAAAGAAATTGTTACCAAAACTCAGATTGAAACACTAATGAGAATGCTAGTCTTTTCTTTGTTACATCCACAAACTTGGACAAACCAGGAACTGCACCTTTATAGCCTTGATCTGGTGATGTCATGGGCTGCACATTCTGGTTGACCTTGTTAGCAACTGCTTGGCAAAAAGACAAAACAAAATGCCAATAACAAATCAAAGGGCCTTGCCATAAAATGTATTGACTTTTAACCTTATATCTATCATATCTAAACAAAATCTAAATGAACATTTTTGTTCCTTGGCCTCCCAAACCCCTAAAATTATAACTTAGTTTTTTTAAAAGGCCAAGGAATGACTATAAAAAATGTAAATACAACTCAGGTCATAACAGTCTTCAGTGGAAAGGTTCACAGCTGAGAGGTACGAAGTTACGATTAGCGTTAACACCTTCAAATCTGAGGTCATGATGCTTTCCTGAAACAAAAAGTCTTATTTTCCTACAGTCAAGGGATGAGCAGCTGTCCTACTGTGAGCACAAAAATCCAAGATCTTTCTTCATAAATGGTATTAGAGGTTGAGATGAAATTGAACAGTAAGTAGCAATAGTGTACATTTTGTACCAGACTAGAGTGCGACAGCTTGTTGACACTGTAGGTTCCTGTCACCCTCTGCATGCTTTAAAATATAAAGAAATTAGCCGATGAGCTATACCATTAGGAATCTGAAGCAATTTTTGTCTTTGTTACTGAATGTTAATGCTGTGTTTTTCTTAAAACATTTACTCACTCTCTCCTCTATCTTGTCAACTAGCACTGAATGATATCAACACCATGCGTTTGATTTTGTGTTTGTATTATATGATTCATCTGTGTTTGTATTTATGGACTTTCCATTTGCAATCCAATTTGGATAAAAAACATTTGCTAATGTAAATAAATAGATGCAAATATAAACTTTAGCATAAAAAGCAGCTTTTGAGAAAACACATATTGGAAAAGCCATAAAAAATGAGTTGCTAAACTGAAGTACATTTCTGAACTGAAAGCTCATAATTATTACCTGCTTTTCACAAATTACTCATATCTCAGGCTGCACTATGATTCTTCTCCTCATCCCAATCATCTGCTCCTCTTCATTAATTAACTTTTAAATGCCTTCTGCATCTGCACATCCACATATTTAACTCACTGGCTCAGTAAGCAGTGTCCCAGAACTTTTGTCAGGAATGTTCTCCTCAGTTGTACTCTGTACATGCAATTCTGCAATGAATTATTATTCTACTGAGTACTTGTAAACTTCCTGATTTGCCATATTTCTAATAACGCTGCTCAAAATAGTAGAAACATCCACAAAATACAAACAAATGTTCCACAAAATTAAGCAAAACATTTCACAATTAAAACTTGAAGTATTGCAAAAGTATGGGAGACTTGCCAATGAATAAATATATTGATCTTTATGCTTTATGTTTCATAGTGCATTCAATTGAATCCATCCATCCATTGTCCAACCCGCTGAATCCGAACACAGGGTCACGAGGGTCTGCTGGAGCCAATCCCAGCCAACACAGGGCACAAGGCAGGGAACCAATCCTGGGCAGGGTGCCAACCCACCGCAGGACACACACAAACACACCCACACAGCAAGCACACACTAGGGCCAATGTAGAATCGCCAATCCACCTAACCTGCATGTCTTTGGACTGTGGGAGGAAACCGGAGCGCCCGGAGGAAACCCACGCAGACATGGGGAGAACATGCAAACTCCACGCAGGGCGGACCCGGGAAGCGAACCCAGGTCCCCAGATCTCCCAACTGCGAGGCAGCAGCGCTACCCACTGCGCCACCGTGCCGCCCTTTTCAATTGAATCATACTGTATAAATTAAATCACATTCTTGTTGCTTTAGATTGTCTTCCTACTGCCTACAAGTATAAACATTTGAAAATGGCTGGGTTTTGTTCACTTTGAGAAGAATAGTGGCTTACATATTGTAAAAGCATACAAGAGCTCTAAAAGATGACTTGTCACTTACTCATACTATTTAATAGGAACTTGAGAATCCCTTAGTGCTGGCATCTTTGTCATCATACTTTTCCCAGGATATCAATAGCCATGAACTGAGGATGGACTAGGACAATGAGGACCAAAACAGCAAGAAATAGTGCTAAGTGCGTTTATTCCACAAATGAAAGTAGTGTGCAATAAAAGTGCAGTGCAGAGTCTTCCATACATTAATACACCATAAAAACAAGTGTGAGAGAAATAACATCAATAAAAAACATCCAGAAAATGTTAAAATCAAGTCTAAAAACACAGATTCAGAATAGGTTTGTTTTCTTCTGTATATTCTCTCAGGTCCAATGCATCTCTCTTTCTTGTCTCCCCTGCTGATTCTCTGTGTCTTCTAAGCAGGGCTAAGATGCCATTGAAGGCAGTCATCCATCATTGGTTTTCATCCCATCTACTTAGCCAGTACCCACTGGCATTCCCAAATTCTGGTTCCATTGTCCCACCACCATCCCTTGAATCCATGAAGCCATCAACCACTCCTGCTCCTACCAATGCTAAACAGGAGTGACTTAAGCGCCATTCTCCTTGCTCCCAGTGGGGTCACCCAACCATTTTGCTTCCTGTCCACAACACCGTCTCAATCTCTTTATCCTACTCTTTGTTCTGTCCACCAGTCTTTATTGATTTTTCCCTTTTTTGTTTTTCTTTTTTATCTGGCCTACTCAGATTCATTTTATACTTTGTGGGTACAGTATGGGTGCTCTTATTAACAACACATAAAGTGCCAATGAGGAATGGCTGACCTGATTGCAATTGTATGTGACCAAGCAATCAACAAATTTCCCCACTGAACACGTGGCTTTTCAAGTCCTTGCCGTATCTGTTTTTAAACCTAAATAATGCATTGCCATGGACCCCCAACTTGCTGTACCACAGAATTTCATTTTACTTTTTATTATTAGAGCCTAAGAAATATTAGATACATTGGATTTTCTCCAGCTATGTACTGTATTAGCTGGATCACAGTATGTATCAGAATACAGGTCAGCTTTTATTAAGAGTAACAAGATAAACTTCAGTTACAAAGTGATTATTCTGTTGGGCTGCTATAGCCTTTACCATTCCAGATCTGAAAATCGTAGTTCCTGTAATAACCAACCATTGAACTAAACTGTACACACATCCTTATCAGGGCACTTATTGGTAATACAGTAATCCCTCCTCCATCGCGGGGGTTGCGTTCCAGAGCCACCCGCGAAATAAGAAAATCCGCGAAGTAGAAACCATATGTTTATATGGTTATTTTTATATTGTCATGCTTGGGTCACAGATTTGCGCAGAAACACAGGAGGTTGTAGAGAGACAGGAACGTTATTCAAACACTGCAAACAAACATTTGTCTCTTTTTCAAAAGTTTAAACTGTGCTCCATGACAAGACAGAGATGACAGTTCTGTCTCACAATTAAAAAAATGCAAACATATCTTCCTCTTCAAAGGAGTGCGTGTCAGGAGCACAGAATGTCACATAGATAGAGAAAACAATCTCTAGCAAACAAATCAATAGGGCTGTTTGGCTTTTAAGTATGCGAAGCACCGCGGCAGAAAGCTGTTGAAGGCGGCAGCTCACACCCCCTCTGTCAGGAGCAGGGAGAGAGAGAGAGAGAGAGAGAGAGAGAGAGTTTGTTTTTCAGTCAAAAATCAATATGTGCCCTTCGAGCTTTTAAGTATGCGAAGTACTGTGCAGCATGTCGTTTCAGGAAGCAGCTGCACAAAAGATAGCAACGTGAAGATAATCTTTCAGCATTTTTAGACGAGCGTCCGTATCGTCTAGGTGTGCGAACAGCCCCCCTGCTCAATCCCCATACGTCAGGATCACAGATAGTCAGCACAAGAGAGAGAGAAAAGTAAGCTGGGTAGCTTCTCAGCCATCTGCCAATAGCGTCCCTTGTAAGAAATCGACTGGACAAACCAACTGAGGAAGCATGTACCAGAAATTAAAAGACCCATTGTCCGCAGAAATCCGCGAACCAGCAAAAAATCCGCGATATATATTTAAATATGCTTACATATAAAATCCGCGATGGAGTGAAGCCGCGAAAGGCGAAGCGCGATATAGCGAGGGATCACTGTACTGATACTTATTCATATGTACAAACCACTACAGCCCCATCACTAACTGGAGTTTGCATTTTTGTGTCACTTGGGCTATACTTGGGTATTCCAGATTTTGTCCATGTCCTAAAGTTACCAAGTTAACTTATTGTCTCTACACTAGCCCGGTATCATTAAATATAGATGGATGTGTAAGGGAGTGTACTGTGCAATGCTCTGGTGTCTCAACCAGGGCCAGCTGCAATCTTGTGTTTTGGGTCATCCTGGGTTTTTGTTGTACATTTTTTCTTTGATTCACTGTTTACGTTTAGTTTCTGCTAATAATTTTGTAATTGTTCATTGTCTTTTAATTCCTTTTGTTAGTCTTTTTTTAAATTCGCTTTTGGATGTACTTCATTATCTTATTTTCTTTTGTTTTTTGCTCTATGAAGACAGTAGACAAATTGGGAGAACATGGGTGGTCATGAGGTCACTGGAAAAGTATGTGTGAAGCTCCCGATATCTTTGCAAAATAATGAAAGGTCCAAGTATTTGAGAGTCCTGGTACTTCTTGTCTTGCTATATGGTTGTGAGACATGAACGCTATCCAGTGACCTGAGACGAAGACTGGACTCCTTCGGTACTGTGACTCTTTGGAGAATCCTTGGGTACCACTAGTTTGACTTTGTGTTGAATGACTGTTTGCTCACAGAATCCCAAATGAGGCACATTACCTGCATTGTGAGGGAGTATCAGCTACGGCACTACGGCCATGTGGTGCGATTCCCTCAGGGTGATCCAGCTCGCAGGATCCTCATTGTTGAGAACCTGTGTGGTTGCACCAGGCCAAGGGAACGCCTATGTAACACCTGGCTGTGGCAGATAGATGGTCATTTCTAGAGAGTGGGACTGGACTGTGTGTCTGCCTGGGGGGTTGCCAACCAGGATCCCTAGCTGTTTCGTTGTGTGATGGGTTCGTTACGCACTGTACTGGTGCATGCTCCCCAACCTGACCTGACCTTTCATTTTTAGGTTGTGGCGAATGACCCTTGATTAATTTACTGTCCTCACAGGATGCCATTAGGTTCTTATAGTGATACCTGAGAACAATATAAAACACCTGTTGATTGTGACATCAATCCTGCGTGCTTAAGCTTCCATTTACTTGTGTGGTTCTTTTTGCTTACTTCATCAGTCTACTTTTTTAGAATTTTTTTGTACTTTGACTTTTTAGCTCAGTTTACGGATTTTGTATTAGGATTGTATATTTTGGCTTTGCTAGTTTTGCTGGATTACTCCATTTTTGTTTTGAGAATTAATTGATAAAAGCTATGTCACTTTCCTCTATTTTTTCCTTATCTTTTTGTTTTCTTTCATTTTTTGATTTGACTTTTTGCATTTCTTATTGTATATTTTTTTAAATCTGAACTTTGTTATTTTTTTATTTCATTTTGTTTAATGAAAGTCATAATTATTAATCAAGTTTACTTGTGGCAAGTTTTTAAAATGTTTCCACCAACGTTTTGCCATTTGTTTGGTAAGTCACTCATAACAATTTGTGTCCATTGAGTTTCTGAAGCTGCTTAGCTAGGAGAACTTCCTGGGAAGTTGGTGTATTTCACAGCAGGTATGGGTTTTACAGAAAAAGTCTTCTGGAAATGGTCTCTCAATCATCCACACAAATAAATAAATATTTAATGTGGAACAGGAAAGCACACATTTTCTCAATTTCTCTTTCTTTTCTTATATTTCTATTGATCTCTATGGTTCCTTATGTAATGACTGATTTTGATATGCCGGTCAATTCGCCCTGTTCCTTAGGTGTTTGAACATTTACAATCTGCCAACATTACAAAGACAGAATTTTTTAGATCTGTAAAATAGTAAAATAAAAGAAGACAGTATGGAAAACCAAAACCAAACGACATTTAAAATATCCTCCCTCTCTTAAACCCTGTTAGTGTGAACAGAAAGGAACAGGAGGAAGATCCATTGCACAGTGCTTGCTAGAGCTGATATGTAATAAATGTGAAATTTAAAATTGTGTGTGTTGATCATTTGAATTTCTAGATTTGAGTGGTAGATTTTTAAAACTGGCATTATGTGATAAGGTTACAATGGAAGGAATATGTCATTGACATAATTAGCCCTTCTTCTAGAAGGACAAAATATTTCACCAGGGACCTGCCTCTCTCTGTCCACTCTTTCTCTCACTTGCTCCAAGCCCCCCTAACCCCATAAAAACCTTTCTCTTCTCTCACTTGGGCTGTGTTGGCTTCCTGTTTCGCAGACCATGTTTGCCTGGCCTTTACTGTTAAAACTAGTGTTTCTTTTGATTTTTGCATGACTACAGCATAATTACCTTATTAGTTCTCCCACGTATAATTTTCCTGAAACACAAAGACACCTGTGGAAAAATAAGGAAAAATACATTTTTTTGTGGACAGAAGTCCCAGAAAGCAGAAAAAAAGTGTAGTAGTAGGTGAAAGACAACATAATTCCATAAAATCAAGGGCAACGAGCACTATTGTTTTATGCCATACAGAGCTGAAATGCAGCAGAAATGTACAGTACATGCTCTAAATGTCTGTACTGACTTTTGCCCTGCAAATATTTTGTGAGGCATGAAGCCAGATCTAATCTATAGGACCTTCCATATCTTCTGGTTTGCATTCCACCTACAACTAAATTAAGTATACGAAGATCAGTGGCATTTGTGGCATGAGTATTTTTTGCTGGGGCCACATGGACCTGAGAGAGACTGTTAGAAGGAATGGAGCCATCTTGAGAAGCCAGCCATAACAAATGTGTGTGAATGAAAGAGAAAGAGAGAGAGATGAAGATGATCAAGTACTTGAACAGCAGCACTTATAAGACCTGCTATTCTGCTTCAGTCCCTTAGCTTTGATATGAGACTGCCACCAAGTCTTGGAAAGGATTCTGACTTAGGTAGGCTCACTATTATGAATTCTGCTACAACAATATAAAAACAAAAGAGGAGCAGACCTTCAAATAGTTACAGTAAGCCATACTTTCCCTAAATACAAGTCTAAACCTCTGCAATAGGCCTTGTCCTAGACATCCTAATCTCATCTTAAAAGGTAGACTTCAGCCTGCACGGGCTGTTAAGTTGAAAAATAACCAGAAAGTTACAAAAACAGAAGTCGAAAACTGTTACACCTCTGAACCAAAATACTTAATAGTCAATTTTTTTATTATTCAGAAAAGAAGAATGAAAAAACACAAAGGAGAAAGCAGAGCACAAAAATGGGCAAAAATTGTTAACACACAAATCCAATAGTCCATAAACAAATCATCGATACCCTAAATAGAAATGTTGAGGTCCAATTCCAGAAAATCTACAAAATAAAATCATAACAAAAAGGAAACAAAACAAAACAATGTAAAGCTGGAGAGAAGAGAGAATTTTCAGCTTCTACTTAAATACCTGCAAGGGCAGTCCCCCAGCAGCCTCACATGGTTGGTAATAAAAAGTTACATAAAAAAAAAGATAAATAAATAAAACATTCAAACTTTCATTTAAATAAAAACTAAAAGACTAAATCAACAAACAAACGTAAGACTGGGCAACAACTCACGGAGCTGGGGAAAGTGAGTGCAAATGGTGTGGTCACTGACCCTGTCATGATTTATTTTTCATTTTTATTTTGCAGTTCTGGTTTTTAGGGATGCTGAAGTCATTCCCGACATTGCTTTCATGATATGAGTTTAATGTTACAGTATTTATATCTTTTTTGATGCCATCTTAGTTTTCACAAGCAGTGTCATCTTCTTTTTCATTCACATTCACATAACTATTGAATTAGTATAGTCGTGCGTCATCTGAGATTTGGATAATGAGAGTAAACTTTGTGCATGTATTGTTTCTCCTGAGTTCCTGGTATAGAGATAATTTTTGGTGTGAACTGTGTCAGAGGGGGACACTTTTACATTTTTTTTTTGTGCACTGGGTGGCTCCATTAGGCACCCACTGTTGGGACTGGGGGGTGAGAAGTTAAAAGGCTATCTGTACTTATTAATGCTATTTGCTTTCCTGCAAGGGAATCACTGCTTTGAAGTTTGGCCTTAGAAGAATGTCTGTATTTACCTGGCTTGGAAATATTGGTTCCTAATCAGCATATCTGTACTTATTAATGTTTGGTAACCATACATTTTGTTAACTTGTGTTTTTATTAATTGTTAAACCCAGGCAATTTAGATGTGCCATTGATTAAACTGTTTGTCCAAGACTGACAACAGAGGGGTGAAGTAAATATAAACTGCTGGCCAGCAGAAGGCAGGAGGGAGAACCCACAGGAAACGCTGCCAAGACACTCGGACAGGGCACAGGGGCTCGCAGGCAGACAAGGGTACCTGGCTGGCACAACGTGAGGCACAAGGACGGCAACACTTCCAGGGAGGAAGAGACAGCTCCACAAAGAGACGCCAGTTGTGGGTCCAGCGAAAGAGGGAAGCCGCATGAGAGGACCAAGCGAAGCTGACAGACGAGGAATGAGGCGTGCCTAGGTCCCAGCAACACAAGGAGCCCAGAGTGGAAGAAAAAGGAACAACGAAGAGACGCTGACAGGGAGTCAACAATTTGACACAACTTCTGCCGGGGAACAGAGTGCATCCATGAACAATTTAGTGTTGGGGTAACACAGTGCCCAAACTGGACTCTGCACCACTAAAGGTTGTATCCACCAATTCTTGTTTTTATGGACTTTTAGAGTGTGGACTGTGTATTTTCCTTTTACAAAAAAGGAAAATAATTCCTGATATGTTTAGGTTCTGTTAGGTTCGTTTATCTTTTTAATGTACCTTATATTGTCTTGTACAATAGAACTTACTGTTGCTTTTTTCTGAAATTACTGTTGTGTCTTTCATTGCGTGTTTACTCACCGCCCAATTTAAAGAAACCTGTGTGCTATTATTGGTAAATTTCAGGAGTTCCCAGTCTCTTAATAAAACTGGGTGGCGTAGTCGGATATTTTAATGGTGTCTAAGTTAGATTACCTATAAGTGTGACCAGACACCTGTGACAACTGCAATTCAGTTGCAATTTAGCATTTTGTTTTTGTTTTAGTGAAAAGAACTCTTGGTTACAAACTAGGCTTGTTGTTTCACACAGGTTTATGGACCCTTTAGCTTCTATGTGCTCCAAGTGAAATGGAGCCACTGGCATGAATGTGCAGGAAGAGGAAAGATCGTTGGAGCTGCATGGAAGACAGTGAGGAAGTGAAAGATAAGCAAAGTGTTTGACAATAAGTTATGTTAAGTTACCTGCACCAGTAACGATAAAATGTCAGGTAAGTGATGCCATAATATTACACAAAATGAAGACCTATTGACATATTATTTTGTCAAACAGCATAACCTCAAAAGGACTGTATTAAAAATTATGTCAGCGTCAACATCAAACACTCAACTTTGCAAGCAAATGAATATTTATTGGTCTTTTTGTTCATTGGGTTGTGTTCTATCGTATTGTAGACACAATATGATTCATGATAATGAAACTACTCCAAAACAGTGAGATGCACCAGTTCACGCACCCATTAAATCACATCACAAGCAAATCAAACCCAATAGTGAAACTGAAAAATTCAAACTGCACATGTGGACACAAGCAAACATCTCATTAGAAGACTCAGGTTAAAGGGCAACCCAGATACAGACTAGCAGAAGCAGGCACAAAGATAATATCACATACTCAAAAAATAATGATGTTCTAGATAAGAAAATGCATTGAGCAGATCATGGAAAATAAGAAAAATTCTGAATATGATGACTAAGTTGACAAAATGTTAAATTATTGAGGAAAGTTTACTAGTGATTTAATTTTTGAACAATAGCTCCATATGCTGGGAAATGCAGCAGTACCTCATAGGCCCTTAATGCAGAGTCATCACTGGTGAACACACGAACCCTTGTAATGTTTATGAAACATTTTGGCTAATGTTAGGAGAATTGTAAGTTTAAATCAGAACTAGGATGGTGTTTGCCTGCTTTTCTTGTGTCCAGCTTGAGAATTAATACACTTAATTATCATACTATTTAAACACATGGCTATGAAGAGCTTTAACATTTTTCTGTAGACCCCTTCTCTAACTACATGTTCATTACAAAGCTCAGGTAAAGGTTGCCATTTTTCATTTGTAAGTTGCCACTAAGAATGCAGACACTTCTATATTTGGTATCGCATATTTTGTTTTGTCTGCTCCATCTGCAACAGTTAATTTTGAATAAAACAGACACACTCATAGACATTGTATCTATAGTATACTTTGCTATAATAAAATTAAATTGGATGCAATCATACTACAATTTGTATGGCAGCCGGTGGACAGACACTCAGACCAAAGCAGACAGGTGAGTGTTTCAGCTCAGGCTATGATTGTTCACACCCTGAAGGAAGGTGATGGCAGCGTGCCGACAGAACTTTCCCTGCTCCTAAGTGCACAGGCATAATCACTGGCTGAGGAGTAATTAAGGCCTGCTTGTTATTTAACGCTTTGTACAGGTAGCAATTATGCAGCTCAAGTGTCAATTTAGAAGGAAAGCGATTGCGTTTTGATGAGGGGAATGAGGCTAAACACGGGTTTGCAGTATGTGTTTGTATACAAAGTGCATAACGTGTGTTACAATTAGTGAGAGTGAGAAAAAGCCAAAAAAATAATAATAATACTAGTAGTAGTAATACAATAGAAAATGCACATTCCAGAGGAAGTTTGATCAAAAGATCATTTTAATTAAACTGAATGTGAAAAATGACCACTGACCCATGGGCATAAATTGTGTTGGGATAAGTTGTGGCATAACAGAATACAACATTCACAGGCCCACTTAATACCTGTCAAGGTTATGGATGATCTGGAGCCTATTCAGTGCAAGAACCCAACACTGGATCAAGGGCCAGTCTATGTTAGGGCTCATTTATGCACAAAGGGTTTATGTAGAATGATGAGTTAAGCTAACATAACTATCGCTTGGAGGAAAACTGGAGTACTTGGAGAAAAATCTCAAGCAGACATGGAAAGAATGTATAAACTCCACACAGACAGAACACCCTGGATTTATGAGAAGGCAGTGAAAATCACCAGGGCATCAAGTCACGCCAGTTAATTGCTGACTGACAGAATCAACCGATTTTACATTTTGTGATCCTCTTAAATATGCCATTTTGTTGGCTTTCAGCAAAGTCATTAATTGCTATCAAAAGGTGAATAACACATTTTTTGGAAGAAAAAATTAAATCAACATGAAATTTTGTACTTACAGTACAGTACTTCCATGTAAATTACACTTTTGTGATTTGCGATGCCACAGGAAATCAATGAATGGAAGATTTTTACGATAAAATACAACTGATTGCACTGTACAATAGTTTACAATAAAATTCATAAACTTAAATAATATCTGCTGTGTATACAAATAAACATAGCATAAAATGAACAGGAAATCGAATCACGTGAGCAACTTGAATAATATTTGATTTGAAAAGGATCAAATGAAGTAAACAATCTGCACAGATAGACAGACTGGTATAGGGGTGGCTTAATGTCTCTGCAGATGTTGACCTTTATAGATCGATGTGTGTGTTTGTGTGTGTTCATTTTTTACTCTTCAACATCCAGCATGTGCTCACGTAGAGCTAACAAGTTGTCAGTTATCTTTACGTATATACTGTATTTCTTTGGGAGTGTTTGTGTGTGAGCATGCGTGCATATGCTTGTGTGTGCCTCTGGGTGTGCGTACACATATATATATATAAGTAATTTATGTAGCTCTAAAACTACTCATTCAAAAACATTGCAAATCAATAGGCCTGGTCTCATGACTAAATGGAGCAGACTGCAAAAATCCTAGTTAAATTAAACTATTTCTGTGGTAGTCTTTGTTGGACACAGTTTCAGCTATCTTTGAAGGACATGGGGATAAGTAATGAACTATTCTGGACCAAAAACAATATGCCTGGGGCTTGTACAAACATGATGTAACTTTTTTGAAGAAGAAGTTATTGTTGTACATAGGTGTTGGTGTCATTCAGAGTGGATATCTCGAAAATGATTTGTTCTCAAATGTTTTATCCTTGCTAGGATGTAGTTATCCAGGAGTACTAAACAATGCCAAAAGATACCTAATTTTCAGATGAAACTAGACAATCAATTTCAGTTTTCCACAGACACAATTCTGAAAAATCAACTTTTCCTACTGTTTCGAAGACCGTAGAACCCGAATCTGAACTTTTTGAGACAGCAGATTTTTGACATCATCAACAAGCTTCCATTTACATGGAAGTAACAACAGCCTATGTAAAACAAATATATGGATTGGAATTACTTAGATCCTCCCCTGAATGTTTTCAAATCTAAATATTCATGCAGCTGGTTTATACTGAGTTTACAGATGTAAGAATGGTGCTACACTGTTGAACATCTCATTACTTGTGCTTCATTGTTACATGGAAGCATTTTAAGTAAAGAAAGATGCAATAATGGGCTTCAGATTTTAATGAGCAAGTAAATGAAAAGGAAGAAAAAATGAGAAAACTGAATCAACTGCAAATTTAAGGCCATCAGTAATTTTTAAAACTTCAAAAAAGACAGCTAAAAGAAGCAATCTAATAAAATAATAAAATCACTTGGCAAGTCGTTGGCTCTTAATAAAACATCACTTGGAATGAAGACCAGTAACCACAATGAGTTCCCAGGGTCATGGTTAAGAGCCTCTGCTGTAAATTCTCCACACTTTTTCTGAATGAAGTATCTTTCTTTTCTCCTCAGCTTCTCAATGAGCCATGGATGACATTTATAATTCTGTTTAGTAAACTAGAAAAAGAGTCTAAAAGCATAATGACCTAATATTAGAGTAATATAATTAACATCACAGTCATGTGTCTAATGAAATTGGTTTTGTAATTCCCTCATCAGACTTACAGTACTTTAACTTTATTGACAAAATATTCAAATATGAAAATATGTGGAGCAATCCCATGTATTTTAGGTGACCATTTTCAAGCCAGTATATATATGATAAAAGTGTTTAAGGACTGGAGTGATTCAACAATACCCACACACACTCATTATCTTGAATATTCTGTTTGCACTAATTGGGCCGAAGTGCAATGATGTGATTGACCTTTAGGATCACAAAATACTTTTTAAAGGAAGCATAAGCCTTCTTATTTTGCCAAAAGCAAAATGTATGTAAAAAAACTGAAAATCTTATGACATGGATTTACTGGATGTGTTTAGTTCTTACATTTTTGTTGCAAACATGTGATTATCATTACAACAAATGATATACAGTATAAACAAAATGGGCAACCTAAGAAAATAACCTTTTCTAAATGTAGAGCTCTTTGTTAATATACCCTTGTCACACGTGCGACTGGGAGGCATCTAGAGGGCCTAAATAATAGTAGTACCATGCCAGACTAGGGGGTGGCAAGCTGCACTAACTTTCTCTCCCAGTCCTCTGCAGACTATCTCTGGAAAATCCCACTAGGTGTCGGCGTTATTGATGACATCACTTCCAGCACCGGAGCCATGGATGATGTCACTTCTGGTCCAGAAGATGTCACTTCTAGTTTCTGGTGCCACAGATGATGGCACTTCCGGGCTCAATGACATCACTTCTGTTTCCAGTCCAGATGACATCACTTCCTTTCACGGCCTTTAAAGCCACCATCTTATCAAACCAAAATCAGTTCTGTTTTGGACTTCAACCTGAACACAACTCATCAAAATTAACCTTTGCAGCCAGGGCACAATATAGGGGTGGCTGCCCCAAACCTTTTTTGGATGTACCCAAGTCTTCCTTATTACACCCTCTTATGGCAATCATAGCATTCTTAAGACCGAGTTATTTAAACTATACATATTTTAGTTGAATAAGTTTATCCCCAGAGACATTTGATCATGCTTTAAAAGTTTAATTTTGGCTTAATGTCCAAAATTCAACAGCTAGCACAAAACTATATGAAGATCTTACCCTATTCAGAGGATGTAATCTTGACAGCAAAATATTTAAGTAGATAGCATGTGTTAGTCTCTAAATTTATTAAACTGAACCATCTGACTGGAAAACTGGTTGGTATGGTTTTAAATATGGTGCAAGGATAGTCAAACATATTCTGCAGCTGCAAAGCTTCAAGCAACTTTAAACAGTCCATGTAACATAAAAATGCATTTCCAGTACAGTACGAATTGCAGGATTACACGATGGAGAATAGAAAGAAGAAACCTATTTTATTATTTCTAGAATTTCAGAACTACCCCAACTGTATGATCTGTGCTATATTTTCTTCTTCATTATACATCCATATGTGCAGAAATTTGGTGAATATGCTGCATTAATGAAGGGTATTGGTGCTTAAGATGTCCTAGCCACTAACGTCTGCTTATTATTCACCTTCAGGCCCAAGGAAGAGTCCGGAAGTGACTTCTGAAGTCACTTCTGACTTTACCCTGGGACATATACTGTATAAAGAGTGACGACACCAGAAGTTGGCATTAACTGACCAACCTGCTTCTGTGAAGGACACAACTCTGGTAGAATTCCTAATGGAGGAAACTTGACCTTAAATAGAGTCGGCTAGTATAGGCTATAAACAGATGCCCAGCAGAACATGCTTTCATGTATTCCTTATTTTCATCTTCATTAAATGGGGTGCCTAGACGGACCCAAAACTTTACAATCTCTTTAGTTTCCTTTTCTTTTTCAACAGATATGGAAATATAAACAGCCTATCTGTACACAAGCACACAAAACAGTATATGAATGATTATTTAAAATAGAATTCTTACATTTAATACTAAACAAATATCACTGTGATGCATTTTTATTCTTTGACCTGAGTTAAAGTAGTGAGAGGAACGTATGGATGCCTCCCTTATTAATGTTTAACTAATGTTTAGAAAACTTAGAATGTTCAGAAAAGTAATTAACATTCTTAAAAAGCTTCACACTGTTCCACTCTATTCAGACTAGTTGGGGGGTGAGGTGTCCCCCGTTGCATGGCTGTGCTTGGGTCCTAATTTGAGATCCTGAGCTGGTTCGTCGTGTGGTGGGTACGGAAACACACTGTTATCAGTGCATGCTCCCCACCTCCTCCTCCTCCTTACCAAGCTTGGTTAACAAAAAGAAAATACGTTCATGAAAAAATAGAAAAAATAAAATAAGGTAATAATAATACATTATTCTTATTATTTTTAACATGTTCCTTTTTACATGTAAAAGACAGCCCCAATGGTCCTTGTCTACTTACATGTGGTGAAACTCTAACTCTCACTCTCTCTGCAGTTAACACTTGTAGCCCTTTATCCATCACTTCTCACATTTCTCTTTGCCGTTGGTGTATGGAGTTTTGTTCAGGCCAACAGTTTTGCTTGTCATTTTCAATTTCTCCTTCTCCAAGAGAGACGTTTCCATGGAAGTTCACATTTCATACTTGTCATATCTGCTGTGAGTTGATTGACTTATTGAACTAGTAGATTTTTGTGTTTTGTTATTGCCCTGCAGTATATTTTAATGCATTAAACTATTATTTAGAATTTCCAGTGGTATTTCTGTTGTCGGTTACAACGTCAAAAACAGCGTCAATTAAGTAAGTGCTGCAAAGGGCAATATTTGTTTGCAGGCAGCCAGGCTATTAACATAAAGTAACATAAACAGGAGGTTGTTTTTGGTAACAATGGTCAAAGCAATCATCAATTCTTCTAAAGTTGTGATCAGACATTTCAAGTCTTTAGTGACGTGATGATTTTTTTAGTTTTGCTTTGGCTCCTGATAGATCTCTTAAACAGGACTGAGGTCAAAATTTCAATATCAAAACAGCTTTTTCAAAATCTGACTTACTGAAAAATTAAAGTTCAGAACAAATGGTCTTGTACTTTAGCATAACTAGAATTGGTTGGTGATAGTGCAAACAAATAAATTTGCCACCCAATTATAATTAAACTAAAAGACCACCATCAGTGAGATACAGTACATCAAGCATATACTCTACATACAAGGTCAAGTCATAATCAAGCTTTTAGGAGCTGCGGGAATGATAACACCATTAACTTCTTCATTCTAATGTCAAGCATGTTAATAATAAAGCTTGTGAAACAACAGCCATGCAGTCACAGTGGGCTCTCAAACCCCATGGACCCCACTGCAATCTGCCCGTCTGCACTTCTTGTTGTTATGCTATTGGTCTTGAATACAAAAGTGGTTGCACGTTAATTACATCATTGTAATTCAATGATCTGAAAGATGTCACCACTACATGTTCTATTGAAGTAAAACACATAAAGAAGTAAAGAAAAGTAATAAAACAATGATGACAACTCCAAACAAATCGTACATTTGATAATTGCTTTCTGATAGTAACATAGTCAGTTGAGGGCATTACCAAGTATTGCAGACCTTTTTTTGCAGGAACTGAGTATTTAATGACAAGATACAACAGATTCTGTATGTTTGCATTGTTAAAAATTTTTAGATCTTATACAGCAGGCAGACATAATGTTTCAATCCATCGAATGTTGAATTTCTCAAGGCGTCCTTATATTTTTCCTGATTTAAGGAGCCTGTATAATATGAAAAATAAAAGTACAATCCGTCCTTAGTGAAGTCATTCCATATTATGAGCTTTTACTGTTTCCTACATTGTGACTTCTATCATGATTGGCCCAAAGATAAGTTTTGAGAGTTTTTGGGCAAATCTGTCCTACACTTTTTGCAATAAAACATTAAACAAGTAAAATTTGATGGATTGTCAGCACATCCCATCTGTGAAATAGACATTAAGCTGATTGAGTGATTTGGGCCAGCTGAAATTAAACTAAGTAATGATGCCCAGAAACCCCTTTTCCCCGCCACCTTGTCTAATTCCTCTGGGGGGGATACCTAGAAGTTCCCAGGCTAGCTGAGAGGTATAATCTCTCCAGCATGTCCGGGATCTGCTCCGAGGTCTCATCCCAGTTGGACATGCCTGAAATACTTACCCAGGGAGACATTCAGGAGGTATCCTAATCAAATGCCTGATCCACCTCAACTGGTAGATCTGATGACACAGTTCTGAAATCGATAATGTACTTGCTGCTGTGAAGACTAGGGGGGTACCAGTGAGCCCCAAACACCCCGGGTTCAAACAAAGGGAGTGTTTATTACAAATACCTTGTGAACACAAGCATAAACACAAGATTCTCCTTCCTTTCTCCTCCTCTCCTCTCTCAACCATCACCACACTGCTCTCCCCCAGTCAAGTGTTGACTTTCTTCCTCCCAGCTCAAATTTGCCTGTACAAGGCAGTGCGGTCCCTTTTATTGAGGACCCAGGGGTACTTCCGGTGCCAGGACTTTGCCTGTTGGAAGCACTTCTGGATCATATGGCCCCAAATAGTAGGAAGCATCTTGCAAGAGCCCTGCAGCGTCCTGTTGCAACACCCTTGGACTCCAGCAAGGCTGTGTTACTGGACTACAATTCCTAGCATTCCCTGCTGGTGTCCAAACAGGTACCGATATCTAGGAATGTTGCTATCTAGCATCTTGGGGGTTAAAACAGTTCCCAGAAACAGTCTTTTCCTGTCCTAGCCTTATATACCAACCAGGAAAGGTGCCACCTGTCCATCCACCTGGGATTTCCTGTCCGAGCAAGGGAACTTTTTCTCACCAGGTCGGGACACCAGTTCATCCACATGGGGCCTCCCATTTGGGTAAGTCACGTTTCTCTCTCTGAGTCGGGACATCTGTCCATTTGTTTGGGGCTTCTCATCTGGGTAAGGATTCTTCCCATCTCTTAACCAAGATGCCTGTCTGTCCCATATGGTAGTTACACTGCCTAGGGTGCTTTGGTGCCAAGTGCATTTCTGAACACCCTTATGGTTTTCGATTTGGACAAACCATGACTTTCACAGAAGTCCAATAACAAAGCACCTGTCTAGTTAATATCAGGTAGGCCTTTCCTCCCAATCACACCTTTACTGGTTTCACTTTTATTGCCCATGTGTAATAACCATTAATTTAACAACGATTATTAAGTAATAACCAAAATTATTGAAATGTTTCATTGATCAACATTCTTTTAAAACACATCAAGTGATCATAAATGGCATGACGTAATTATAGAAAAAGCTCTAAATCCTTGCATGTAACTGATACAGATAGTTGGCAGAAGAAAAAAGCCTTGCAAAACTCTATAATAGTATGGTCTGCAAAATAGTATATATAGAGCCAGTGCCTGGCAAAGTAACCCACAGTGAAGTACATTCTTGCCTGAAGTCAAATAAACTTGCAGTTCTGAGGATGAGAAAAATCCAAATCCATTAAGAAGTAGCAGAGCAGCAAAGCCAACAGTTTCAAGTTGCAGTAAAATGAGCAAAGAGATGCTTTTCAGTGACTGAATTGAACATTCATTTTTCAATAGGTCAAATTTAAATTGATAAAATAAGAAAGATTTTTGAATGTGTTTGTAAAAGGGACAGTAACTTTTCTTAAAAAAAAAAACCCTTGAATGAATCCTTTTCATTTTCCTCATCTCTGCCTGAAAAGATCCAACAGGCCTTCTAGTCATATTGTTACACACTTGAACTGTTGTTGCCAGCTGGTTGGCATGCTCAGCCAAAATGTTTTCTGGCTCCAGACACACACATTACAAAGGCATTAAAACACTGCAGCAGGAAACAAATGCTCTATGTAAATGGTTATTGTTAGTACTATTTTGGATTTAATGCTCAAAAGCATTTGATGTAGAATAACAACATTTTCATTAAATCTCTATTTGATCTCACATATTCTCTAATCAATTGCCTTCCTGTAGTACTGACAAATCCTTACTGAATCATGCAATGTTTAATGCTGCTACTTTATGGCTCCATGAGACTGGGTCTGAATACCAGCCAAGTCTTTATCTGAGAGGAGACTGTTTGTTTTCTCTGGATCCATTTGGGTTTTCTCCATGTATTCCAGTTTTCTTCTCTCATCCCAAACATGTGTGAGTTAGGTTAATTAGATCTAAATTGCTCTAGACATTTGAGATTGCCCTGCCATGCACTATTGCCCCATTCAAGGTTGCTTCTTAGCTTGTACCTGATACTGTCAGAAAAGGCTTCAGTTACTCTGGTAGCCCTGAGTTAGGTTTATTAAACGATTGGCTAGATGAATTATGAATGACAGATTATAGCAGCTTGAAAATATTTTTGCCAATGTCTTGACATGGATCAACCGCACCAGATTCTGTATGTCTTTGCCATTCTCACTGCTTTTATGGCATTGTCTATTTATAAGAAACCATATATAGCCTTTAATATCACAGAGGTATAAATAATTTGAGAAATGAGTGAAGACCATTCAATCCATCAAAGTTGTTTTTAGCTAATAGCTACACTGTACCAATATCCCATCCAGATTCTTCTTAAAGGTTCTCAAGGTTTCTGCTTCAACTTCATGTGTCAGCAGTTTGTTCCAGATTCCCACAACTCTTTGCAAAAACAAGTGCTTCCTGGCTTTAGTCCTAAATGCACTTCCCCTTAATGTCCACTGGTGTCTTTGAGTATGTGATTCACCCTTAAGTTGAATTCTGGTATATGTACCAGAATTCACACAAGGCCTTTGTGGATTTTGAAGACCTTGATTGGGTCCCCATGCATTTGCTTCTGCTTGAGACTAAACAGGTTTAATTCTCTGAGTCTGCCAGAGTATGACATACTCTTAAGTCCCAAGATACACCTGGTTGCTCTCCTCTGCCCAGCTTCAAGTACTGCTGTGTCTTGTAGAGTGTTGACCAGACCTGCATAACATACTCTGAATGTGGTTTCACTAGTGTATTGCATAGTCTAAGCATAATGTCCCTAACATTTTATTTTCCTTTTTTAACACATCTGCACATTGCTATGATGATAAAAATGATGTGTCAATATGCACCCCTGAATCCTTTTCGGAGGCTGATTCCTGTAGGACAGTGTCTCCCATCTTGCATTTATAATTGACCTTTCTTTCGCCCAATGCTTAGCACTTTGCACTTTTCTACCTTAAACTGCGTTTTCCAAGTGTCAGCCCAGTTTTGAATTATGTCCAGGTCTTTTGGAATTCTTTTTGCTGCCTCCTCAGTGTTTACCATTCCTCCCATTTTAGTGTCACCTGTGAATTTGGTTTACTGAGAAATGAATTCCTATCCTTACTGGACTGTTTTGACTTGGTGCAGCATGTTCATTTTCCTACCCACTCTGGTGGTCATATACTGGATCTGATCTGCACATCTGGATTATCTGACTTTTCACTGTCTCATTAACTCTCCCTCCTTTTACCTGTAAATGTCAAATTTCTTTCTGAATCCTTAAAAATATCTGTCCCTCTGTTCTTGCTGGATTCATTTCTGATCTTTTTCTGTCTTCACCTATTCCATCAAAACTAGATAGTCTTGTTGACCACTATAACACAGCCCTTCATTCATCATTAGATAAAACAGCTCCTTTAAAACATAATGAGGTTTTCTTTAAGCGTTCAGCTCCTTGGTATAATTCATTGCTACGATCTATGAAAGCAACTGGCGACGCCTTGAGAGAATGTCACGTAAGACTGGCCTCACTGTTCACATCCAGGCTTTCTCTGACCATCAAAGGGCTTACAGAGAAGCACTAACTACAGCCAAGAACACCCATTATGGCAGAATAATAGAAAGTGGCCATGAAAACCCAAGGGTTTTGTTCTCTGTAGTTAATAAATTACTTCAACCTGCATCTGACCCAATTACCTCCTCTACTGAAGTCTGTGAAAAATTCCTCCACTTTTTCCACAATAAAAATTAAAGATTTAAATTATTCAACTAACATAAATCCATCATCCATTTATATCATTCCCTGTCTTCCCACTTCATCCAGCTCCTTTTCTAAATTTTCACCAGTCACATCGGCATTTGTTAATGACCTGCTTTGTAAGATGAGGCCGACTACTTGTGTACTGGACCCCATCCCCACCACACTTCTTAAATCCTGCCTTCATGCCATAATCCCGACTGTTACGACAATAATCAATATATCCCTCAACACTGGGTTTGTGCCAGTCACTTTTAAAATCGCTTCTGCAACCCCCATGTTAAAAAAGTCTGGTCTTGATGGTGACGATCTTAACAATTTTTGGCCTATTTCCCACTTACCTTTTCTGTCAAAAGTTCTTGAGCGTGTTGTAGCCTCCCAGCTCACCAATTACTTAACCTCTAATAATTTGATGGAACCCTTTCAGCTTGGTTTCAGGGCGCAGCAGAGTTGTGAAACTGCTCTTCTTCGGGTAACCAATGATTTGCTTATGGCATCAGACTCTGGACAAACCAGCATATTAATTCTGTTAGACCTCAGTGCACTGTCAGACATGACGTTCTACTGTCCAGAATGGAGAACATGCTGGGTATCTCTGGCACTGCCCTCCAGTGGTTCAAGTCTTATCTGACTGATAGGCAAGAGTTTGTTAGTCTTGGAAACAGCAGATCTAGCTCAGCGCCAGTCACACAAGGAGTTCCTCAGGGCTCTGTCCTCAGCCCTCTTCTCTCCTGTATTTATGTGCTTCCCCTTGGCCATATTATTCATAGCTATGGACTGGGTTATCATTTTTATGCAGATGACACTCAACTCTATTTCAATGTCAAAAGTGTAACTTTATCAGAGTTTTCTCAGCTCACAACTTGCCTCAGTGAAATTAAAACCTGGATGGAGCAGAACTCTTTAAAATTAAATTGCAACAAAACTGAACTCCTGCAAATTGGCACTAAAGCGCTACTTAAGAAAATGAGCTCCTTTTCAGTCACTCTTGACGGTGATCTCATCAGACCTTTTTCTGATGCAAAGAATCTTGGTGTCATTTTTGATTCCTCCCTTTCTTATTCCACCCACATAAACCACATTAAGAAACTTTCTTACTTTCACCTCCGTAACATATCCGTGTTCGCTCATTCCTCTCCTTTTTTAATGTTGAGAAACTTGTCCATGATTTTATCACATCCCACATCGATTATTGTAACTCACTGCTGGCAGGTGCCCCTTCTAATCTTATATCATAGTTCCAGCTTATTCAAAACTCGGCTGCGAGAGTCCAGCAGCGAGCACATAACACCCATCCTGCTCCGCCTTCACTGGCTCCCTGTGTTTTACAGGACTGAATATAAATTTCTATTAATAACCTACAAAGCTGGGGTGCCATCCCAATAGCTCAGTTTAATTATTTTGAAAAGAAAAGCAAAATGGTGCCCAATGTAGAACAAAATAGACTCTGACCACAAAAACAAACACAATGGGGTCCTCTGCTATGATCATTGCATGGGAGATTGTTTGCTATTGACTTCAAGTCTTGAACGAGCCATCCCTTCTTATTGTGTCCTACCAGGAAAGGGCAGGGCTTGCTCCTGGCCTTTTCTTCTTATATACTTTTGTAAAGCAATTTGAGCTACATTGTTGTATGAAAATGTACCATTTAAATAAATGTTGTTGTCCTCTGACCTAAGGGGGAAAGAGACACTACCATTAGTGACAGCAGCCGTTCTCATCCCAGAGTGGTATTGCTTATCTCACTTGAGCCCAGAAGATGACCCAAGTTGCACTTGTGTGACACTGTTCCAAAAAATCTAAAAGATTGATCTGGCAGGATCTTTCTCTCATAAACCCATGCTGAATGTTATTTAGTATAATATTTTCATATAGGTGAAAATGCAGACAATAGTAATCAAATTTCCCATCCAGTCAAAACCAAGTCTGGAGGATTTCTTACCATACAAAGCAACCCTCTTATCCAGACTGATGTCAAAAAGGCCAGACTTATCAAAAACTGTAACATTATTGCACCAATAAAGCAAGCAGGAAGAGATCAACAATGGTAACAATCAAAAGCTTAAAACAAACTGGAAAAAAACACTCTGGCTGCCGCTCTGAGCTTGCCTGCACAGGTCTTACAACAATGTCTGCAGGTTGGGGCTATTGTCCACTCAACAGAGCAGACTTCAGCTCCTGGTCTTTACTTTCACACTATCTCTAACCTTCCTCTTATCCACCTACCAGTTACACATTTGCTAATTTGCTGATGATAGACTCAATATGCTTCTAGACAGATGTAGCTTTAAACCCCCTCCTTTCAGGGTCACTTCTGGTCAGAGCCCAAATTACTTGTGGAGTCAGGGGTGAGCTTATTCAGGGGCAGGGTCACCAAATCACAGTTCATACTGATAGGCTCTGAGCATTAAATTGCCCTTAAACAGGCAAGTTTCTTAAGAAGCCTTCAGGCTGCTTTGCTTAAAAAGGTCACATGGTTCCCTTCCTTCCATTCAGTTTCCAAATACCACCACTTGGTGGGCTGAAGGGAAGCAAATACCATCTGCACATTTCTTATGAGTCTTACTTCTCAAAAGATAACATTATCCCACTTCTTCTTCTTCTTCTTTTTCATGTTCCTCTTGTCCTAATTCTATGTTAGGTCGATGTGTTTGATGAACCTTTTCCATACAACTTGGACCTGCTCCTCCTCCACAACAAGACACCCACTTCCTTCAAGTCTTCCTTCACTCCATTCATCCACCTCCACTTTGGCATTCCCTGCTTTCTCTTCCCCTATACTTCCATTACATAACTCAAAAACGTGTTCTTCTCTCTATCAATGAGAAGTCACCTGCCTCTAAGCAGAACAAGGCATCCTTGTCATCTGAGCTCTAGCAACTAGTGAAAAATGTGGCACATTTCCAACCACGTCTCATCTCTATCTCTCAATTTCTCTCTGTGTTCACACTCTTCTCACTGTCCAGTGCACATGGGGACACTTAGTACAGGGGCTTAATTGCACCCTGATGGTCCCCTGCCTGATGCACAGTTATAACAGTACTCAGATGTGTTGGTGCTTGGTTATTGATCATAATTAGTGTTTTCCTGGCACACTTTCCAGCCTGGCAAACCCTTGCTCACTGAGTAACTCAGTAGACAACAAACACTGAAGTGCAAACAATTTTAAATATGGCAGTGTTTTAAGAGGAGTATGAAGGGCCTTGCAATATAAGGCCTTGGTGGAAATTTAAAGATAAATCCTATAAATAGGGCGGCACAGTGGCGCAGTGGTAGTGCTGCTGCCTCGCAGTAAGGAGACCTGGGATTGCTGCCCTGGTCCTCCCTGCGTGGAGTTTGCATGTTCTCCCTGTGTCTGCGTGGGTTTCTTCTGGGTGCTCCGGTTTCCTCCTACAGTCCAAAGACATGCAAGTTAGGTGCATTGGTGGTCCTAAATTGTCCCAAGTGTGAGCTTGGTGTATGGGTGTGTGTGTGTGTGTGCCCTGCGGTGGGTTGGCACCTTGCCCGGGGTTTGTTCCCTGCCCTGTGTTGGCTGGGATTGGCTCCAGCAGACCCTTGTGACCCTGTAGTTAGGATATAGTGGGTTGGGTAATGGATGGATGGAATCCTATAAACATGGCGTTGAGATTTTACTTAAAAAAATAACATATTAAAATCAAAATAGCAGGCATTCTAGCCTTTGACGACAAGAGTCTCTAACCCTCTAACAATGCATTTTTTTCCACGGGAGATCCAGGCATTGGGGTCACATCAAAATATTGCAATACAAAATAAAAAAAAAAATCCACTCTGACAAAGGCATTGGGGAGGAAAAAATCACCTTGCTCTTTTTTCCAGGAATAATTTGCATTGATGTTCTCTTGCATCGTTAGTTGAACCAGCCAATTAAATTTAATTAAGATGCAATATCACACCGGCACTTAGCGTAACATCCAACTGATAAATGCAGTGTAAGCAGGGCTGTTGCTTCTGCATCTATGAAAACATTGTTCATATTGTTCCATGTATCTGTCTGCTGCGTGAAGAAATACTAGCGCCTATCCTTCTTGCCTCATTACGGTCATTGAACTCTAGTGTGTTCCTTTTTTGATGCAGAACAAGTGCTTGGGAAGAGGTTTGTCTTGCAAAATGCTGAAGGGAGGAACTGGGATACTTAAATAATTTCTTCAGTCATTTATTTAATTGCATGCTTAAGATCACATTCACCTTTACATGCAGTGCTCCCAAAACATTTTGGTCATTCCTATAAAAAAAATAGGGATTTGGATTGACAGAAGATGAAGGAATCCCTTAAGTGGGGGGTTAGGATCTTGTCATCTTCTGTTTTCTTTCAAAATGCTTTAGTAATAAAAGTCATTCTAAACGGATATAATCTTTAGAAATGATTTACTGACAGAAAGCTTAAAGACAGGAACTCTGCCTAAAATTGTATAGTGTAACTAAATGGGTTTATGGGAAATTTATTTGTTAGTAAACATCTTAATCAATGTGGATGGTTCAGTTGAAATGGTGCTTAATACTGCTTTCTAGAACTGATGTTTTCTTTTCCTAAAATCTTACCTTGATTTTGGGCATCAGATATTAATTTACAGTTAACTTTTATTTCAAATAGTAACCAGCTCATTCCTAATGGGAAAGGGATTAAAAGAAGATGAGCATTAAAGTTATGCAAAATAAACAAGATTTTTTAGAATTCCATCTGTTCCTCCTATGCATTGTAAGGAAAGGCGCTATATTGCGCCCGACCCGACACAGATTGACACGGGAGGCACGTGTAAAATAAATAAACTGTTTATTTTTCTTCGTCTGTGGGTTACGCCTTCCCTGTACCCACAGACACAACACAGTCCCAAAGCACACCAAGACCACAAACAAAACACTTCTCTTCTGGCACCACCACTCCTCCTCCCAGGCAACCTTGTCCTCCTCCACCCGACTCCGGCCGCTGAGTGGTGGTTGCTGGCTCCTTTTATAGTTCACCCGGAAGTGCTCCAGGTGTTTGATCACCGAGTTCCGGCTGCACTTCTGGGTGTGATGTATATGCTGCCTACATGGCCTCAGGAGTCCCAAACACAGCACCCCCTGGCGGTGCCCGCAGGACCCAACAGGGCTGCACCCAACTCCAATTCCCAGGGAGGCCTATGGGAAACCAAGGCACTGCTCTACCCCAGGGGGGCGGCCATCTAGCGTCCAGGGGGAGATATTGCAGTGTCCAGGGCTGCTCCCCTTGAATATATTTTCCACTTAGTCAATCATCCTGCCTTCTCTTGATCTGGATCCACCTGTCTTTCGACAATATAGTATTTGCTACTTTGTTCATTTCTAGTATTATATATGCTCTTTGCATTAACTTTAAACTCCAATACCTCTAGGCTGTTAAGAAGTACGAACAATTGGCAACCACAGCCTATAGTGCACTAGGGGCCAGTCACACAGAGATCTTCTCTTTTATTTGGATAAGTCAATAGTATCAGCAATAATGTTCTAACTTTTGATAATATTGGTTGTTGCACATGCATATGAGCTTTTTTGTCTAAGTTGCTGCGACAGAGGTTTAAACTGGTCTGGTTAATTGCAAGCATTTATACCATCATTATCATCATCAGTATCATCTTTCCATATGCATTAAAAAAGAGCAGCGTGCTCTTTATTTGTGGGCTTAAGATGAATCAGGAGACCAGATCCACATTCATCTTTCAGGACACTATGGAAGTAATGTCTTTTATTTCACTAAAGTATCTATTGTGGCCAACAGGGGTGCTCCAGCTCCCCAAACACCTGACACAAATGCTCGGACACAAGCGCAAAATAGACAAGAGGATTTATTGGTGTGAAATATTTCCCATAAGCATTTCCACAGTACCAAAACACAGTTACAAAGTAGAAGTACAAAGCAGTAGACAGCAAAGATTTATCTTCTTCTTCTTCTCTCTCCCTCTCTTTCACTCTTTGCCTCCTCCACTCCTCAGAGCAGGCATTGTCCTCCACCTCTCGACTCTAGCTCCATGAGTAGTGGCAGGCAGCTCCTTTTATGTGTAATTCTCAGAAGAGCTTCTAGTGTCCTGAAGCTGTGGCTTGGAAGCAGTTCTGGGTAAGGATGTAGCCCGATAAAGTAGGGCTCACCAGACTTCCCAGCAACCCCTGGCGGCACCCATGGAACACAACAGGGCTGAGCCGACAAATTACAATTCCCATGATGTCCTGTGGGAATCTTTGGCAATGCTGCAACCCAGGGGGGCTGATATCTAGCACCCTGGGGAAATCAAAGCCCTGTGCAAGTTTTCTCCCAGTGTCCTTTCACACTGTAGATGTCCCATCTGGGTAAGATTCCCCAGCGGGGGCCCTTCACAATGAGCTTTGAAAAGTTTAAGAATGGCTGCATGAGTTTCAAAGATGAAGAATAATCAAGACGCACTTCCATGTTCACTGACGACATTCAAGCACGTGTGACAAGATATAGCTGAAAAGGTTTCTCTAGATCAACAAATGCTTCCTCATTTTATTGAAGACATTTTCAGATCTATAACAATATATGTGTATGTGATGTTAAACACAAAGCAGAAGTTTTGTTCGTAAGTATTTTTCTGCATTTGATTGGTGATTTGGTTTGTTAATACAGTCAAAAGGCATTGTTGGTATGTGTAAATTTCCACATTGTGAGCACATATGTTTGATTGTGCATATTAACTGCTGTTCCTGGGCTCCTTCCCACAGCATTAAACTGAATAAGTGGATGCTTGCGTAGATGATTTTGGATGTTATACTTCCAAATGCACCTTATTTTGCTCTTTCATGTTTCATTCATTCTTGTTTGCTTGTTTGGACATGCAAGTAAGAATTTCACTGTACTCTATACTTGGAACAATACAACTTGTACTGCATGGTTCTAGGAAAGAGACATAGGACTGTGGGATTAAGTGTGTGGGAGGGGAAAAATGATGTTCCATTAAACTTTGCATTCTTTCTATATTAATTTTTATAAATGAAGGACAGTTTTTGATATTTTAATACACTTTTTATATTAAGGACACTTTTTGACTTACACTCGTACATGAAGTTATCCATCATACCATTAGTGTGAGCATCCGACCATTTTCTTAATTTGTTAATTCCAGTTGAAGGTTGCAGGAAGCCAAAGACAAAGCCTTACTAACTTTGGATGAAAGTTAGGAATAAACTTTATGCACATTGATAAATATTTCACATAACAATAATTGTCACCTATAAGACAAAGTGTTAATATGTTCTTCAGGTGGAATGGTAGTATATAGGATATAGCGGGTTGGATAATGTATGGATGGATGGATGGTTAGTGCCACTATCTCACACATTCAAAGCTCTGGAGTCAAATCCCTCACCTGGTTGTCGTCTGTGTGTTATTTGCACCTTCTCTCACTACATGTGTGAGATTTATCTCCTACTTCCCTAAAGACATGTGTGTTAGTTCTATTGGTGATTCTGAACTGGCAGAGAGGCCAGTGATGAACTGAGAGAAATAAGACCAGGTGTAGACTAGAGTGAATTAAACCAAATAACCGCAAACAACAATTACCCCATTCCATTTATCTCATCCCTTCTTAATCAAATAACATGTTCTACTATATTCTCTAAACTAGATCTAAGAAGTTCAAAAAAATGAATTAGGATAAGGAAGAGGTCAAATGGAAAACTGCCACTGGGCAATACAAAGTAATGCCCTATGGGCTCGCCAATGCAATCATTTGTTAATGAGATATTCATAGTGTAGCAGTAGAGGTTCTGATCTACCTCTTGAACCCTCAGGTACCACTCCAAACACCAGGTAAAAGTCCAAGACTCTTTTATTTTGCAGTAATCATGTGCACAAAGCACCCTCCACTCCACACTACTCATATACTAATCAATACTCCGAATACAAATACCAATCCTCCTCTCCCAGACACTTCACCACCCTACCTCCCAGCTCAGTTCAATGTCTGGGCTTTCCCAGAGTCCTTTATACCCCCTGACCCGGAGGTGTTTCTGTTCCATTATCCACAAGTCCTTATTCCTTCCGGGTCAAGGTAAACGGTCCTTATCTTCAACCCAGGAGCACGTCGTTTCTTCCTGTCATGGGATTATGACGCACTTCCGGGTTATAGGGCATATATGAGTCCACGAGCCTCCCTACAGCGACTCCCGGTGGTCCCCAAGGTATCCAGCAGGGCTGTGCATAAAAACTATATAGTCCATGAGGCCCTGCTGGAATTCGGGGCCCGTCCATGCTGTCGGGAGAGCTCCGCCTGGCGGCCTGGGGGTGAGGGCCGGAAACTCTCACCGGCCATCCATCACAGTTCCCCCCCCTTAGCAACGACAACTGGGGCGGAGCGTCCAGCCCCGCGAGGGACGTCCTCCTCCAGGAGGACACGTCAGTCGGACCTTGGCTATGTTGTCTAGGCCCCCCAGAGAACCTTGGGGGAACGGTGCATCTTCTGTCCCACCGATCTCCTGTCCTCCGGGGACAACGTCGCCACACGTGGCCCGGCCGACGACAGTTGTAGCACCGTCGATGCCCTCCTGGTAGCCTTTCTCTACGAAACTGGAAACATCTCGGGAATTCCGTCAGTTCTGTCTCCGCCCCTTTCTCCTCCAAGGAAGGGTTTATGGCCGCCCTGCTGCTCTCAACCCGTTTCTCCCTCCTGTCAGGAGACCTGCGTTTTACTTTGGGGATCTCCTGCTTACTCTGGGGCCGGTGCACAGCTTGAGTCTCTCTATTGAGAAAAGAGAGCCTCTTTGCTGTCTGCACACCCGTTGACTTTTGTTTCTTAGGAGGCGGCATCATCAGCACCGCATCGCTCCGAGTTACAGCACTTTTCAGCTGTACCGGTACGATCGGCGCTTCCCCCGCCCCTCCAGTTACCAGCAACAACTCGCTCAAAACACAGGCCGGGGTCTTAAGGTCCGACTCGCTCCGGGAGGCCGTGTCATACGCTTGCCCCGGCTCGTTCGTTCCTCCCCCAGACCACTTGGTTATCATGCCACAATCCCTTGTCGGGTTCGCACTGACTTGACACCTGCTACTTATTAACTGCAGGCCCGCATTGCACTGCGTCCCCTTATAATATACGGTACGGCTTACCTGTACTGCCGAATCAACCAAGACCGGGGCTTCTCGGCCTAATCGCCACAGGTATTCCTTTAGTCCTTTCAGCAGCGCCTCGGCTGTAGCTCCCAGCTACTCCATGCGTTCCTTCAGCTCCTTTAAGCCCTGAAAGAAACTGTATACGGGCTAGAGGTACTTCTCGAGATCCCGTACGTCCACAAAGTTATTTAATTCGGCCGGAGGTAATTTTGCTTCCGCCTTCTCCTCACCTGCCAGCCGGGAGCCAATGAGCACGTCCACTCCTGGCACGTGTTCTGCTGGGTCACGCAAAGGCTCCTGGGACTTGGAGTCTTCCGAGGGTCGGGTGGCTGCTCCGAGCTGACTGTGATCTGCCTTTTTTTACTTTAACGGCAGACCATTCAGTCACATCCCGCCCCTCTTTGTCTTTATTTAATTTCGGCGCTGCTTCGCTCACCTCCCCCTTCCCTTTCAGGGAGCTCAGAACCATCGGGGAAATAATAACCTCACCTATGGTCCAACGTTGATCTTCTCCGTCCCAGCATCCATCGCGCAAGGTCACGTGGTTGTATCCCTCGAATGGGCTCGTCGCTTGCCGACTCCTAGCCTGGCCTGCTTTCTGGGTAACGCGGCCATCCTGCCGAGGTATGAGGCAGGCATCTGACTCACCGCTTGCTGTCTGGAAGCAGGCCTCTGCAAAATAGGAATAGAAATTCCCCGGCACTTCGGGTGTTTTCCCGGCACATACCTCCAGACTTGGCAGCGGTGTTCCCAATCTATTTAGGGATTCTGGAGTGTCCAATGGCTGACAGCATTCCTGCTGTTGCGCCACTCGAGCTCGTTCAGCCTTTATCAGTGCCCGGTCCTCCTCACTCCCAGTCAGGTATGTCCAGGTCATCTCGGCTTCGGTTAGGTTCTGTACCCAGTTGGTATTGCCCTTCTTTTTTCCGGATTTCTTCCCCATCATGGTCCGAAGTAACATACGGCTCACTAACGCAGCGCTCTCTGTAGTGGGTGGTGTTTGCACCTCCGTGCGTTGAAGCATCACCTTTTCAGGGTTCTCTGCCTACACAATATTTGTTTTAAGTACAGGTTCTCTGCCAACGGACGGCCAGAGAATCCTGCCGACTACGCCAGTGTAGCAGTAGAGGTTCTGATCCACCTCTTGAACCCTCAGGTACCACTCCAAACACCAGGTAAAAGTCCAAGACTCTTTTATTTTGCAGTAATCATGTGCACAAAGCACCCTCCACTCCACACTACTCATATACTAATCAATACTCCGAATACAAATACCAATCCTCCTCTCCCAGACACTTCGCCACCCTACCTCCCAGCTCAGCTCAATGTCTGGGCTTTCCCAGAGTTCTTTATACCCCCTGACCTGGAGGTGTTTCTGTTCCATTACCCACAAGTCCTTATTCCTTCCGGGTCAGGGTAAACAGTCCTTATCTTCAACCCGGGAGCACGTCGTTTCTTCCTGTCATGGGATTATGACGCACTTCCGGGTTATAGGGCATATATGAGTCCATGAGCCTCCCTACAGCGGCTCCCGGTGGTCCCCAAGGTATCCAGCAGGGCTGTGCATAAAAACTATATAGTCCATGAGGCCCTGCTGGAATTCGGGGCCCGTCCATGCTGTCGGGAGAGCTCCTTCTGGCGGCCTGGGGGTGAGGGCCGGAAACCCTCGCCGGCCATCCATCACAATAGATGTTCTTGGACTCTTTTTTTGGTATAAATTGATGACATTTTGATTTATTTTGAGATTTAAAAACTCATTTACAACTTTTTTGAGAAGTACTGAAATGTCTTAGAGCTAATCACCTTTTTGTGATTTAGAAATGTGTGAATTTCATACAGATCAAGTACTATTTCTGGGTTAGGAAATCACACAAAATGGACTAGCCATGGATCAAGTAAAGGTATTGGCTATTTTAAATTCAAAAACACTTCAGAGTGTGAAGCAGGGCCAAGGCTTCATAGAGTTTGCAAATTATTACCGAAGGTTTATGAGCAATTTCAGTTCTGTTATCTTTCATATCACTTCCTTGATGAAGAAATCTAAGAAAAATTTATATGGACCCTTGAAGCACAAGAAGTTTTTGACAAGTTAAAGTCTTTATTCACCACAGTCTCCATTTTGAGACCCCATATATCAATTCATTTTCAAAGTCAATACATCCAGTATTGGAATGAGAGCTACAAAATATTCCTAAAAAAGAACAAGTGCCTCCATGTGCCTTCTCTTCAAGAAAACTGTCTTCAGCAGAGCAGAACTATGATGTAGGTATCTGTGGGCTTTTGGCATTTAAGTTAGCTTTAGAGGAATGGAGGCATAGGCTAGATGGTTCTAAGTATTCATTTACATTCTAAATATTTATGAATAATAATTCATTACATTTATGTAGTGATTTTCAAGATACTAAAAGCCCTTTACACAGTGAGTTGGGAGTAACTTCAACCACCACTAATGTGTAGCATCCACCTCGATGATGTGACAGCAGCCATTTTGAGCCAGTATGCTCACCACACATTAGTTGTTAGGTGGTGAAGGGGTGAGAAAAAGTTAATCAGTCAGAGACTGACCAAGTCATAGAGGACAATTTAGCCAGGACATGGGATACACCCTACTCTTTAAGAAGGATGCCCATGGATCTTTAATTACCACAGAGGCCCAAGACCTCAATTTTATCTCTCATTCGAAGATGGCACCATTTTTACAACACAATGTCCCCATCACTGCACGGGGGCATTGGGATCCACATTCAGACCACTGTGTAGGATCCCCCTGATAGCTTCACTTACGCTACATCCAGCAGCAACCCAGCTTTTTTCCTGGTTGGCCTCTCATCCAAGTACTGCCCAGGCCCCAACATGCTTAGCTTCAGGTGGATGACCTGTTCTGAAGTACATGTGGTATGGTTGCTGGTAACAGTTCTCTAACAAGCCTGATGGGTGTTTGTAGGCTTTGGCATAGACCGGGGGCTCTGTTATGAATGAAGTTTCTTTTTATTTGTTTACAGGCTTTACGTGAGCCTTAAAAATCATAAGGTGTTGTTTCTGAGGTTTTTAAACTCAAGGATTTAAAATCATTTTCTTGATTAGAGCCTTCATTTAGAAGTTGACTTTTATTTAATATCTTTCAGACACCATTTTATTTTATTTTGATGATGGGTGAAGGGTTAAAAGTTCTTCTCAACTGGCTTTTTGTTAACGAGAATGGATAAAACTTAGCAACTTGCAAATCTTTGGTTATTAGGTGTATAAACAAGATCTAAGTTTAGACTTTGACTTTTGGCTTGTGATTTGGCTCTAATATTTCACTCATTTTCTTTTCCAGTCTTGACTTTTGCTTGGCTCTTGACTCCACCCTTTCTCCTGATCCTCACTCTAATTTTTTTAACTATCTGCCTCTTTTGCAGTACAGCAATAGTAATAAATTGAAGGCTTCCAATTAGCATTATGTTCATTGTCAAACAATCCTAGCAACTTACAGTTTAATATTTTTTTCAAAGTGAAGTTATTCAAAAACTGTAGTGTTTTGGTTAATCATGTTTTAAGTTTTGCATCTGAATCTTTGATAACAGGATAGAATGGAATGGCATCTATTTAGACAGGTCAGCGTTCCTCTTCTACAGGATTTGTTCATCAACATGGCAGTCAAGAAATCGTATGGTGACATAGTGACCATGTGATTAGATACTAGTAAGCAACTTTTTTCCCTTTCTTGGCATTCAGTGCAGCAATATGCTTGGAAAGAAAAGTTGGATCTTTTCTTCAAAGACGCCAAAGAAATTAAAGGTTATATAATGTCATGTAATGTGCCAGTGGATACATTTGTGGGTATGTAGAAGTGTGTGTGTATGTGTGTGTCAGAGAGAGGGGGGAATTTTCTGAAAGGTAAATTAAAAGCAGGTTGCATATGAAGCAGTTAGTCTAGACCAAGCCCTTAGCAAATACTGCAAGCTGGTATTGGCTTCTTTTGGTGCCCTGATTTTTCTTCATGCTCTGCCAAGTTTTTGTGGTTGTGTATTTACATGGGCCATTATGTTCTGGAGTCTGCCTGTCTTTGCTCAAGCCTCTGGGTTACACTGAAGGGGATCTGTGTATGTGTGTGTGTGTGTGTGTGTGTGTGGGTGGGTGTGTGTGTGCGTGTATGTGCGTGTGTGCGTGTGTGTGTGTGTGTGTAAGAGAGACAGAAAGAGAGCATGGAAGAGACCAAGAGAGTAGAGGTGGAGCCTTTTAGTAAGAAAAAAAGAGACACATGTTTAAAGAAATTATTAACAGCATTCAAACCTCAAGACACAACAAGGCAACACTGAGGTCCTCAAAGAAGACAGTCAGTAGTGCAAAGAAGTACTTTCCCCATGTGTAATTGTCAAGTCCTCTTCGGGATATTTTCTGAGCTTTAAGCGCATGGAGGGCTGTCACTAATAACGTAGTGTCAGATTTCAGGAGCCTATCTGTTTTGTGCTCAGTGCTGCTAATGCTGTCTGCTTTGCCTTTTTTCTAATTATTAGCTTCCCAGCTGTTTAGGTTCACAATTTTACGTCACTAAACATTTTTTCTTGCGTTGTACTGTCTAAGAAAGAATATAATTTCTATTTATGTTGAACATGTTTTATTTAACAGTGGCACAGTAACACATCATAGCTTCAGAGACCTGCGTCAGAATCTCAACGTGGTCACCAATCTTCCCATGTCTGTGTGTCCTTTGATTCCCGGATGTTTTGTTTTTCCTGCCACATCCTAAGATGTACATTTTAGATTCTTAGATCCATACTGATCTAATGACAGGCTCTGCAACTGGTTGAATGCTGTTAGGATTCAATATTTACTCATTGTTTTTTGTCTTGTTTTTATTTTTGTTTAATCATCTCTTGTTATCAATGATGCCATGGAAGTTGCCTCTTTTGCTGTTATAATGTGAACTTGAATCCAAACTGTCTTCAGCTTCACAAATTATTGGGATGAGCTGTTAGGAAAACTAATTATTAAGTAACCAAAGTGAGGTTGATGGACTAAATAGTCTCCATTTGTCAGACTTACAAAATTTCACTTTCTCTGCAAAGGGAGATCTGGTGATATGGTAAGATTGCCAATAACTCTTATATGTTGAAATTGTCAAAATCATGCATTTTGTATTATTATTTTAATTGATTCTGCTGTTTAGTTTTTCTTTTTTTGGGAAATGGAACCTTTTGGGTTTTCCCTTTTCAGGATATATGGTAGTTATTGTAGGCAGATACTTGCATCTTGCTACATAGGATCAAGGACCACAGTCCCTTTCTGGCACAGCTGTAATCTCTTAATTTTTAGTTATTTTCTTTCTTAAGCTCCTGTTAAAAACTATAAAAGACAGCATCATCTATATATATAATTCACTAAGCCGGGAGACAAGTAGCCACCCATGGAAAGCACGGCGGAAGGGGCGTCGATTCACTAAACCGCTGACAAGTAAGACGCCAATGGCGCACGCAGGAAGGAGCCACGCCCACCAACTCTTAGACCATTGGATACGACGAAAATATCACAGAGCCACGCCCACCAACTCGGACGCGACGCCTCGGAAAACATGCCGTCATTTCTGTTTGTCTGTGCCACAGTCCACTTGCAGCTCTGAGCCACGTTGACTTTTCATTAGTCAACCTCAGTGGAACCTCACATAGAGGCAGCGCCAGAGAGAGACAGAGGCACACACAGGCAGCGCGAGAGAGAGAGCCGTGCACACACAGGCAGCGCCAGAGAGACAGAGGCACACACAGAGGCAGCGCCAGAGAGACAGAGCCGCACGCACACACACAGAGGCAGCGCCAGAGAGAGACAGAGGCACACACAGGCAGCGCGAGAGAGAGAGCCGCGCACACACAAGCAGCGCCAGAGAGAGACAGAGGCACACACAGGCAGCGCAAGAGAGAGAGCCACGCACACACACAGAGGCAGCACCACAGAGAGACAGAGGCACACACAGGCAGTGCAAGAGAGAGCCGCGCAATCCTTTAAAACTGAAGTTAAAACACAATGAAGGAAGCAGTCTTTAAAAACCAATAAGCCCTGTGCCTCTTTTTCATTAGCGTCTCACCTGCTTCAGGCCCTGCAACAGTCGAGACGCTCTCTCTGCAGCTGAGATTCTCTGTGCCTGACTCCACTACTGTCAGTCGCCTGATTAAAAATGGCCTTTTCAATGTGAGCTATGCACCCGCTATACCACAGGAACACATTGCCTTCAAGCCTGCTCTCGCTCACTCTAACATACCGGCTTTCTCTCTCTCTCCTCACTCGCTCACACACTGCACAGGGGAGAAATGCCCGCAGCACGAGTCTACCCAGAAACCGTTTCAGCCACACTAACACGCCCCTCGCTACACTGTGAGTGCGATGATTATTTATTTAAAAATGGGCTTTTGAAGGGGAGCTGTGGACCCGCTATACCACAGGATCACCTGTGACATTGCCTTCACATTGTTTTCCTTTTATTTATGATCCTGTTGAGCAGATCAGACACCCAGGCAAACAACACTGAATAATCAATAGCTGCAACCACTTTGCCCGCCCCAACTCCTCACCTGAGTCGGTTTTGTCTGTGTTCAGCAGTGTTTCCCAAACTCAGTCCTGGTGAACCCCTGTGGATGCAGGGTTTTGTTCCAACCAGATTCCTAATCATTAATGCCGGTGAAACTCATCCGGGATAAGTCGGTTTTTCAAACACAGACATGTAGCACATTAGTCTAGCAGACTAGCTGAATGTAAAAATGTCATTGATGAAACTGTTGCTCTCAAACTTCGCAACATGGCTGTTGGCTTTGTTTGCCAACATTGGGATAATGTCGGCGACGTGGTCACAAACTGCAACAACTCACCACACAAGGACGCCCTGTCTCTTGAGGCATTCACACTGCCGGAAGACAACCATGGGATACGCAGAAAACAGCCATGTCAGTCAATGCAGATCAGACACCCAGGCAAACAACACTGAATAATCAATAGCTGCAACTACTTTGCCCGCCCCCACTCCTCACCTGAGTCGGTTTCGTCTGTGTTCAGCAGTGTTTGCCAAACTCGGTCCTGGTGAACCCCTGTGGCTGCAGGGTTTTGTTCCAACCAGATTCCTAATCATTAATGCCGTTGAAACTCATCCGGGATAAGTCGGTTTTTCAAACGCAGCCGTGTAGCAGATAAGTCTAGCAGGATGTAATAATCCGAGATGAGTGAAAAGACAATATATATTGAGTCTACAAATCATGATCAGCAAGTCTTTGATAGGCTGCAACAAAATGATGAAAGAACGGGCGCATTTTTTTCACACAAGCTGGGTGGGTGGGTATTAGTTAATTAGTTACTCGAAGGATTTCAAGATTTAATATACACAAGCGGTAACACTGTAAAAGCGGCCCAAACCAGAAAAGACGGCTGGCAAAAAGTGGCTGACAAATTAAACGCGTGTGCATTGTACTTACTGAAAGCAGCGTTACGGGTTTTGCAAATGTTCATTTTTTTCCCTCTGCTTAAAAAACATTAAAAAAGCAGCGTGATTATGCGGTGTATACTACACCGCGAGTTGGTATGCAGCGTGTAAAACAGTTTGGCGCAGATAATTTGCCTTTTACTTTAAGACGAAGACAATTTCCTGTTAGACTTGCCTTTGCGATGACAATTAATAAGGCACAGGGCCAAACTTTCAAAAACATGGCTAGCGGTTCATACGCTTGCACTGATTATGTCCCTGCCCTTTGTACGCCCCCTCTCGGTACTACCATGGTCGGATGACTTGGTGGATTATATATAGAAAAGCAGCCAAAACCACAAACAACAATGAAAAGTCTACGTGACTCACACGTGCATATGGACTGTGCAAAGAGGAAAATGACTCAGGTGACGAGTTGGGGGTGGGCATATGAAATGTTACTTTTCTTGGTGATTTATTACATTTATTACATTTCCGATTTTAGGGTTAACACCGTAGCTGGATATTTTTTCAATCATCCAAAATGTTATAGATATTGATAACGCACTTGGCACAATTTTTGAAAAGTCTTCACTGATATTAAAGAGTGGACATTGGAATAATGTGTATACACCCAGTGCATTATTATTGATCAATCCTAATGGTACCAACTTGAGTATTCATTATACTGAAGACCAAATAACTCTTTTTAAGGAATATATTTATTTAACTCTTTGAGGGCTGAATATTTTTCTGAAAAGCACACAAAGCAATGGTTTCACACATAAATTAACATAAAACATCTTTTGCTGCATACCGTGGGGGCAGCTCGATGACCAACAGGAATACTCACAGCAGTAGCAGTCGCAGTGTGATGCAATCTGGTTTGTACCTCTTGTCATCGTAAGAGGCGGTCCTCCCAGGTGAACGCTGGTGTAGGTGCAGTAGCTACACAGACATGTTCAGCACCACGATCAGCTTATGATGGTCCTTCAATTTGATTTTGATCTCCAAATCACTTACATCAAAATCCAACAACTCATAGACTGACTCAGCGATATGATACCTAAAACGTCGTCCAGAGAGCATTTTGTTCTCCTGAACAAACTCTTAGCATGTTCTCCTGAAATCCATAAAAATATGAAAATTTTAGTCTGATTGGGGAAGTCCTAGAATGCCCTGTGCTAACAAGCCATGTCAATCTATGGAAACCTATTCTTCATTTTAACACTATTGTGGCGGACGGCCGGGATGTCCCTTTAATGTGTATTCAGGGGAAGCAGCCCTGGACGGTGCAGTACCTCTCCCTGGATGCTGGATGGCCGTCCCCCTGGGTTGGAGCGGTGCCTCCGTCTCTCGCAGGACTTCATGGGAGATGGAGTTCTCCACAGCCCTGTTCAGGTCTGGGGTGGCCGCCAGGGGGCACGGCATGGGTCCCTGAGCCCAGCTGGTCTAATCTTCAGCCCCACCTGGGAGTGCTACTGGAAACAGGTGATCAAGCACCTGCAGCACTTCCGGGTGGGCCATAAAAGGAGCCAGCAATCACCACTCAGCGGTCAGAGTCGGGTGGAAGGAGGACAAAGCTTGTGGAAGAGTGGTGGTGGAAGAGAGGAAGAGAAAAGGAGTGTAGTAGTGTGGGTTTTGTACTTGGGACTGTGTTGTGGCTGGGGGGTTCACGGGGAAGATGTGCCCTCCAGCTGAAGAAAATAAAAGTCTTTTGTACTTTTATATGTGCCTCCTGTGTCCAATCTGTGTCGGATCGGGCGCTATATAGCGTATTTCTTACACTATCAATAAGTTAAATTGACCTCATTTAATGGATGATACTTAAATAATGCATTTAATAATTATTTATTCATTGAACATCAACAAAAATGTAATTTCCTTGCAGGTAAAATATAAATGTATGACTGGCTACAATACCTGGTGTTAGTTTTTCCATTCATGTGTTTTTTTATTTAGCTATTAGTCGCGCTTGTATCCACTAGGAGAAATTTTTGCAGACTCCTCCAAATAGAACTACTTCATCTGTATGATACTGGAGGTTTATTGCATATAAAGTCTGCTTGAAATCCCCCTTCAACATTTGAATAGGTTTTAGACCTTGATCATTCCAAAAGTTCCTATTTCGTATTTATTTATTTTAGCCATTCTGTTCTGGATTTACTCAGGGGTTCTGCATCATTTTCCTATTGCAGAATGCATTATTGGTTTACCTTCAGCTTCTTGACAGATGGCCTCACACTGTTCAAGTACTCTATGGTACATTGTGGAATTCATGGTTGATTCAGTGACAGCAGTATGCCAAGGCCCTGAAACAGCAAAGCAACCTCAAACTATAATGCTCATACCGCCATGTTTTACAGCTAATTTGAGGCTCAAAGGCAGATTTTCAGTTGCATCAAACATGATGTCTGCCATTCAGGTACAATAACTTGTCTGTTAAGAGCAAATGTCTTATAAAATCTTTACCTTTATCTGATGTTTAAAATCTTAAGATGTCTGTTTTCTCCCAATTTTCGAACCTCTGTCATCTTGTACAACACTATGTTACCAGTGTTATTACTATTGCATGGATGGTGTCAGATGCTATTTATAAATTGCTTTCTTGTGGAATTCTTTTTTTTTTTTTTAAACCGCAACTTAGAGTGTTGTAAAGAGATGTGCAATAAAGAATAAAATGTATTTGGTAATTCAAATATCCATTTCATTTAAACAATGCATTATGTAGAGAGTTTATTATATGCACCAGTTTTTTGTGATCATTTTTTATTTAACTATCATACACGTGAGCTTCATGAGGTACATGATGGGTTCACACAATGGGAAACAGGAACTAACAACTCTTCTGTTTCCAGCTTTAGAATGGAGGAACACCAAAAGGAAGATCACCCATTGATTGAGCCTCATCTACCTTCATGGCCATAACAGAACAGGTAATTGTAACTTTAGTTGCTAAAAATGAAATCTACTATTTGTCCTTAGACCCAGTCCCAACAACACTAGTTAAAAGATTAATGAATGTTCTAGTAGCACCCATTCTTAGCTCATTACTGAATGGTCTAGTTCCTGATGCACTAAAAGTGTCAGTTATCAGACTTTTATTTAAAAAGCCAGAGCTAGGCCCACATATGCTTAATAATTATGGACTCATTTCAAGTATACCCTTTCTTTTTAAAATAATTGAAAAAGTAGATGCCACTCAGCTTCAGTATCACCTTTCAAATCACAATTTATACAAGAAATTCCAGTCTGGCTTCAACACCAGTCACAGCACAGAAACAGTACCAACCCATGTTGTGAACGACATTCTAATATCCTCTGATGAAGGAAATTCCACAGTAATTATACTGTTAGATTTGATGTTTGATTGTCTTTTATTATGTAGGCTGGAAAGTTACATTGGGCTCTCAGACACTGTCTTGCCTGGTTTAGTTCTTATTTATCAATTTTAACTTCAATTTATACAGAAATGTGCTGACAGTACTTCGTCGTTATGCTTAAAAGTTAAATATGGTGTACCACATAGCCCTGTTCTCAGACCTTTGCTGTTTTCACTTTACATGCTCTATTGGGAACTATCATTAGAAAACATAACATTAAATTTCACTCTTACGCAGTCGACGCCCAACTGTACTTTTCTTTTAGACCAAATAATATTTCTCTGATGATATCCTTATGTGATTGTGTAATTGATGGATGAGAACTACATCTTGACTTTGGGTCTTCCAGATCTCTTCCTATCAGAGTTTTTTTCAGTTTCCAATTGCCTTTGGATTGTGCAGGATAGCAAACTCACTGACACGTTGAGTTTTTTTTGCAGTTTCTGTAAATTCTGTATTCTAAGGGGAATAATAATGCTCTGTCTCATTTCGTTTATTAATTGCTGTTTTCTTGCCATTATCACAAGTTGGGACACTTATACAGATTTATTTTGTAATATTCTGACATTTCCTTTATCAGTTTTGCAAGTATAATCTTTAAATTTAAACTCTGGCAGTTTACTGCTTACCTTTTCACCATTTTAGGTAATTTCTTGCATTTCAACTGATTAAATTTGAAGAAAAACTGTAAACAGTGAGTTTTTTTTTAAAACTTTTGAACAGTAGTGAAAGATAGATAGATAGATAGATAGATAGATAGATAGATAGATAGATAGATAGATAGATAGATAGATAGATAGATAGATAGATAGATAGATAGATAGATAGATAGATAGATAGATAGATAGATAGATAGATAGATAGATAGATAGATAGATAGATAGATAGATCTATCTTTATTTGCCACAAGAGGAAAATTTGGAGCCTTATAGAAGCACTTTAAGTAAATAAACAAATAAATAAATTCACACTCTTTGGTCTGAACAAAGAAGAAATTTAAAAAGAAAGAAAATATCTGACTTGGCTGTCACAGTTCCAGTGAGGTATTATGCAGATGTATTGCTGTTTGTATAAAGGAGCCCCAGTAGCGTTTCCCTGCCCTTCTGCTGAATGATTTGTTGGCTGAAAGTCCTCAGTGTTAGTGTGTCAGAGAGAGGATGTGCAGCATTGTTCATAATGACACTCAGTTTTGTTTTAATACTCTATTTTGCTATCACCAGGGAGTTCATAGTGTGTTCCATACCTGTGCTTACCCTTTTAATCTGCTTGTTGATTCAATGGACATCACTCAAAGTAATGTTACCAGCCCAGCACACCACATAGATACCAAGGGTTGATTGTAGTGTCACAGCAACCCACACATATTAACAGAATTAAGTATAAAATGTCAGAAAAACAGTGTTTTTCCAGACACTACAGTATGTTGTAAAATGTGATCACTCAGTAGACTCTCCCTCGAACACCCTGGTACAATGAGACATGTGCTGAAGGGGCTCTGCCGGTTGTGCAGGGTGTCATGCAGAGAACTGTTCATGATAGCCAGCAGCTTAGCCAGCATTCTTCTCTCTATTGCTGTCTCCAGTTTAGTGCCTAAAGCAGAGCCAACCATTCTGATTTATTGGGCTTAAGTTAAAAAAATGTTACAACATATTTATCTATATTTAACCAACATTTATTTTTAAAAATAAATTATTTTTCAGAAATAAATACAAAAGGTAACTTATTTGCAATACAGATTGAAAGAAAATCAATTCAATAATGTACCATTTGCAAGGCTGTCCTTGCTTACTGTCACCACTGAGAGGGCAATGGCCTTAACAGTGCTGACCAGGCCAGTCACATTAGTTGCTCTAAAGAACTGTACCAATAATCAAACAATACAATATTTCTTTAAAGGCATCATTGCACTTTATTTTTATTTTTCAATACTATAGATGAGCAGTGGTTAGTGCTACCACCTTGTAGCTTCAGGTTCCTGGGTTTGTTTCCAGTCCTGCTCGCTGCCTGTTGGGAGTCTAAATGTTAAGTTCTTTGCCCATTTAGGTTTTCTTTATGTTCTTTGGTTTTCTTTGAACCAGTACAGGTTTGCCAGAGTGGCATCCCACCCAGGGATGTTCAATGCCTCGTATATGTTGCTTCTGGTTTATTCTCTGGTTCCCAGGGACCTATTTAAGGAAAAGCAGAAGAGGAAAACAGATAAATGGAATTGTACAAAAGTTTTTTTTCCCACACTTAGTGTGTCTTTCACTTTTGTTTTTCTGCAGTTTTTTTTTTAAAGAGAAAGTCATTCATCTTGCACTTATGAGCGCTATTTTGAGGAATGTAGATCTTACCTAATGAATGGATGAATGCCTGATTGACACAGAGGTAAATTGTCACTGACTTTTTTATTTCTGATTGACAGTGAACGGCTGTTAGGTAGATTGTCACTAACTTTTTTATTTCTGACTTTAGATTTAGTTAATGGCTTAACAGAGAAGTTTCATTACGCTAATCATTCCTGCACAGCACATGAAAAATGATGGGTAACTGATGATGGTTCTCGTGTAGGGGTTCGGAATTGATAAAGAACTCCATGATAGCAAATGAACTTCTCTTTTGCACATTTTCAGCCTGGTCGTAGAATTCAGAAGGTAACCACCAGCTTCTCACAGCTGAATTTCCCTGAGTTAAAGCCTAGGCCAGATGAAGAGGCATGTGAGGCCAACATAGCACTCTTGCATCTGTATCACTGCTTGCAAATGTATTTCAGTGTTCATGAGATGGCAAAATTTAATTAATCTTTTGTGTTATTTTTTGCAAAGAAAGATGTCAACTTCTACCTTGCATGTGCACACAGACGGACAATTTTTTGGTAAACAGAGGAAAAATTCAAATGGAGAAAAGCTAGATCCCCTCCATTCCTAACACCCACCACTGTTCAACACCTCAGTTCACCTTTGCACTAAGTTATAGCATTCTGTTTATATTATTGTACCATCCATTTTTTTAATATTTTGAAGCAAATCACATCACTTTAAAGTGTAATCACAACTCAAATAGCAGTTAGAGACATGCACAGAATGAATGACACCACTTAACACTGCCTGAGTTCTTTTTTTTTATTAATATCTTGAAAAATATTCTGCTCATTAATCCATTCATCCTCAGTAAGATGGATTTATGTCTCTGAAGGAATAAAAAGATATCATTAGATGGTAATAATGGAAATCACCACTTAGCCTTTCGTCCTCCATCAGCACCAAAAAATCAGAGCATTACAATTTACAAATAATGTTCAAAGAACATACAAAAATAAATAAAGTAACATCAACACTGAAAAGTAGAAGTGTGTCGGAATTTTTAAAATATATCTTCCCTAAATTGTCAACACTATTATGACATCTTTCATCCAATTACTTTTTTTTGAGTATGTGAAACATAACCTGGATGCTCAGGGCACCAACACCAAAAAGAAAAACATTATGCAGGGAGGCACCTGTGGTGTTGGCCTAACAAAGGGACAGAATGACGCCAATTACCGTGATCCTTATAATACTTTATATTAATGAAGATAATTATCGTCACGTCTCCCACACTTGACACGTCTCACAGATAAATGAAGTTGTCTTTGGCAGGGCTCCAGTGTTAAATTTTCTAAATTTTTTCTAGTCTGCAAAGAGAACTCGAAGATGACAGCTTGTCTCAGTGCCCAATTAGCTTTAAGTTCCCAGATCAGTGATGCACAACAACACAAGGCGATAAACATGAGCCATGGGATGTAGTGTAGAAAAAGTACTAACTTTATCTGGAGAATAGGAGGAACAAATCAGAAGTGGTAGAAAAAAAAGGTAGAAAATCTGTTGGGGTTGGCTATGTGCAGGTGGCTGAGAACATGAGTTATGCTTAGCCGGGGTCACACTGTCTTCTTGATGGCATGACTCTATGCCAGACATCTCATTCATTTGACTTTCTGAAGCTGTACTATAATTCTGAATACTTTATTGGTGTTACATCATAGGATGCAGGGTTTTGTCAGTTTCTCTCCTGTGTTCAGTTAAAACTGAATGACTTGGATAAAATAATATTGCAAGTGTGTCATCCTTATGTTAATTTTGTACAGTGAGTTACCACTAAAAACACTTTGGTATTTCCTTTTCCTAGCCTTATAAAATTCAACTCCTTCCCCTAGATGTCTAAGGAACTGTACTTAAAACTCTATCTGGTTCTTCATTCTTGGTCCTGAAAACAAATAATGGATACACAGTGCTTAGTAGGATCAAGGAAACACTTACAGTAAAGCTGATCTCTGTAGAATTATACCCTTTACACTATCAACAATGATGTGGAATCCCAATATTTAATGGAAACACCTAAAAAGGAAAAGATACCATATTTTCCCCAAATATTCAAATAACAAACCTAAGAGCATTTAAATAGCTTTGAATAATTAGGCAGGCCTTCACCCTTCTCTGACTTGTGCATGCACGTTTAAATCTCTTTGTAACGACCCCATCTATGGACCACAAAGTCCAATCAAAACCCACGAGTATACATAAATCTGGCAGAGGACCTCCATATAGTCTGCATCAATCCTATATGGAATCAAGGATCAGAACTAGAAGTGACAGTAATCACCATAGTCCATCAAGATGGCAAGGAACCAGTGTTGTATATGAAGGCACTCACAAAGGGCAGAGATGGAGGCCACATTTAAGTTGACTTTCAGTTTCAATCAGTTTCTCCACTTCAGCTGTTGCAAAAAGTTCACACTCACAAACCGGCACTTATTATAACCTTCTTCCAGTAAGTTACACATGCCCATAATTCTTCAGCTTTATGGAACACCCAACAGCTTTTTCAGACACTACACAGTGCTTATCCTAACAGCAATCAACATGAGGTGGGAAATAGGGTTTGACCAAAAAATCATTAAAAGTGTTTTTTATGCTGATAAATCATCTGATATGTTTGAGACTGTGACTGGCAGCATAAAGATGTGCTCTCTTTGATCTTTGGTGATGGCTTTAATTACTTCATAAAACATGTTATCTACAAACTCCACTCCACTCCAGAAATTTTAATAATTTTAAATGCTCACTTTTTTATTTTTATTTTTTTTTTGCTTAAATTGAGCAATCTCCCTCTCTAGAGCCTGTAGGTTGCTGTCTTAATTATTGTGTGTATATTCCATATTCACCAGCCTTTGCCAGTTGAGACTATTTAGCTATTAGAGTGAGAGACGCTATTTACCCTGACATATGAGAATATACTTTTCAGAACACATTATACAGGCTGGTAAAACCTGTTTCATTCTGATACTGCAAGGAAAAATACAAAAAACTAAAGCTTGCTTGATTGAAGTTGTTCTTTTTTTAAAGGTCACCCTAGTTAGACATCATTAGCCTGACCTGCTCTTGGCAGTTTCACAAAATCCTGACTCTGGTAGAGTATGGATGCAGACCTTTGGCCTGGGTCAGCCTGAGCCTAAATAATGGATTCAGCACTAAAGGATGAACTTTTATTAGTTAGGCTTTATTTTCTGCAGAAGATTTTATAATAAATTTTATAACACAGTCAAGCAAGAAGAACATGTTGGTATAAGAACAGTGTGCAATAAAAATTGCACTGCATCTGAAGACAAAGTGAATTTTCAGTGTAGACAAAATATTTAAAGTAATAAAGATGATGATAATGGTTATTGCTAAACCAATTATGAAGAAACAACTGTTCATATTGAAAACCAACATCAGGTTCATTCTTAGTAGCCACTCATACTAACAGCATTTCTTTGAAGTATGGAAGGAAAGCAGAGTCTTTAGATGAACAAGCAAACTCCTCAGAAAGACCACCACAATCAAGAAATGAACTGTGGTGTTACAATGACTCACCCTCTATTATTATTATTATTATTATTATTATTATTATTATTATTATTTTTATTATTATTATTATGTAATTACTGACCTATGACTTTGTTTTCAAGAAATTGAAAGAGGCAAGAAGTTCCAAAAAGAAACCAACACTTAAGTAGCAGAAGACTCCATCATCCACTGGCTGACATCAACTTTTTTTTGCAACAAAACTCCAAGCCAAAACAATAATAATAATAATAATTTTAATAATAATAATAATAACACCTACATATTTAAAGAACAAACCTGTTGCATTCATAGTTGGGAAGATCACAGAACCTAGAAACGAAGAATGACAGTGATCACTTGCTAATGCATGAGTGTTCCTTGAAGAAATACTCCATCCAAAAATTATATTTTTCACATGTTGCTTACCCCTTGTAGTGTGAAGTGATGGCTAAGAAAAAATTTTAATGTCTTTTTCAAGCGGAATGCACAGAAACATATTCTGAAACAATAAAAGCAAAAGGTGGCCAAAGTTGGACAACAGCAAACGATATCATAACATTGATGAAATTAACTCATGTTACGCGTGTTGCATAATCCACATATGAAGTCATCCCTTTGTATGATCAGAACATGCCAAACACATGTATTTTTTCTAAAAGACTGCTAAATAAGCCACATCTATAAAACACTCTCGTGATCTAAAATGGAACACACTAAGTTAATGAGTATTTGAATTGTAAAACCGACCCCTCATCATTATCTTTACATTTATATCCACAACTGGAGTTCCTCAGAGTTATTTCGTGTCAGGCTGTGAAACTGCATGGGTGCATCCGCTTGTTGAAGCATCTTGGATATGCACAAATGCAAGATATATTCTCATTTTGATAATGTTTTCACTCGCTTTTCTTTAAAATTTAACCTTTAGTTGTACATATCTGTCAGAATACTTTGCACTATTGTTATCATATCACACTTAGTGAATAAGATGTGTGGCCCGCTGTGCTAGATAGTCCAAAAATGTAGACTCGGTAACACAACACACGATGTATGAATAAAATAGACTCTTTAATCACACAAGTGCTGGTCTGGCCATTATCTTCTGCCAGCCAAACACAAAGTTATTTCTCCACTCCACTTGTCAATTCATTGTTGCTCTGGCTTAGAGTCTGGGTACTATATTTTTCACGCATTCGTCACCAACCCCAAAGTTTTCCATGCAAATTGGAGGACCTGCTTGCAGGGTTGGAAGCAGGTTAACGTCAAACACAAGATGAAGCAATTGCCGGTTAAGGGTCTTGCTCAAAGGCTCAACAGAGTAGAGTCACTTTTAGCATTTATGGGCAATCCAGGTGGTTCGTCGTGTGGTGGGTGTGGCAACGTGCTGTAATCAGCTCATGCTCCCAACCTTTCTCTCTGTCTCTCTCCCCTCCTACAGCTGGTTCTCTGCTGGACTCAAATCAATGAATGGCAAGGAGCTGGACTTCATTTCAAATGCTCGTTTACTTCTGAGCAGGTTTCATTTTAGTTTACAAGAGCATTTTTCGGAAATGACTTACTTAACAATGTCTTAGTAAAAAATACATGGGTTTGGGGAAATGTGAGCAAATGATTGGATAACTTCATATGTGGATTATGCAATATGAGTAACATGCGATTTTTTGGTATTGCTTGCTGTTATCCACCGTTGGTCACCATTGACTTTTACTTTATTAGAAGCTTCCTTATGTCTATTTTGCATGAAAACATGAGATTCAAAATTTTTCTCTCCCATCACTGCAATCTACGTGAGGTGAACAACATATTAAAAAATATTTTTAGGTGGAGTATTCAAGTAGGTTTAGCCTATATGGATGTTTCTTCTTCTTCTTTTTCTTCTCCTTGGATGAGATAAACTATGAATGGTGATTGATTCTTGTTCTGAAGGGGGGAACCTGCAGTATATGTAGGGAGACCATTTTGCACGACACAGGATTCCCTTAACTGCAGACAGTAAATATACATGGGAAGCAACATTAAAAAAGCGATCCTGTTGTACTGAGCAGTGCAGCAATGTCTCCACCCCATATCTAAGAAAATCGCTTATGACTTCCAAGGGAACATGAATTTTCCTTTTGTTGTATAATTTCAGGTTAATTTCCTTGTTTTCTAACTGAATGGTTGGACTTATCATTTTAAGGTTGTATGGCAATAATCAACAAAGAGTGGGCATGGCAGAAAGCTCTGTCCTTAACTATAAGAAATTTAATATAAAGGCTGAAATTGATGTCTTTGTTCCTTAAGTATTTTCACGTAACACATGTAAGTCTTTCAGACTGAGAGTATCTACTTATCCAGAGAAAGCTGTAGACTACTTGTAATATAGACACAGAACTGATAAAATTGATGTGAATTTTGAATATTTCTATTTGTTATCCACTGATATTTCCTGTCATCTCTTTCATTGAAAGTGATCCCGATCTTCTTGTTTAGCTTTGAGAGCTTCAACTCTGGCTTTATTCATCTATTTGCTGAACCCATTTGAATTAAATTCCATACCAAAATATACATCACCAAGGTGTAATTAAGGTGAATGGCCCTGTTATGCACCTATGGGAACAAAAGTAAAATTACCTTAACACTAGAATTACCAAAGCCTATGAAGAAACTCGTAAACCTGGCCCACCTTAAATCTCTTTGCACCTCTCCATCAGCATCTTTTGTCTTGTAAATGTGTTGAAAAGTGCAAGTAGCCTGCTATCCCATTCTCCCACCAACACAGAAACAACAAAAATCACTCTCCGCTCTTACCGATGTACTACCAAAGAAGTCGTGACAACAATCTACACTAACCTGATTTCTTTTTCTTCTGTTAAAGTCTTGAATAAAAGCTCACTTGTTTTGTTATATTTGTACCTTTTGTGAAACTGTTTATTTAATGTTTGGACTTCAGTCTTCACACATTATACACTTCATGTCAAAATGTTGTCGTTAGTACTAAAACATGAAAAAAAATTGTCTTTCAGGTATGTGGTCAACATTTCTTGCATTTCCAGTCATCCTACACTTACATAGATCTTTGTAGACATGGAACACACATGAAATGCATGTGTTCCAAATAACGATATATTATTTATCCTAAACAACTCCGGGTACCTCACTCCCAGATAAACAAGGCTTGAGCTTGGAGAGCTTTTTGCCCTTTCTGCGATGATGGGGTGTGGGGGTGGGGGGTGATTGGGGGGGGGGTTGTGGAAGGGATGTGATAGTAGACTTCTTGCTGCTTGCGTTTATGTACACATTTACAACACAAAAGATGCTGACGGAGAGGGGCGAACAGATTTAAGGTGGACCGGGTTTAAAAGTTTTTTCATAGGCTTTGGTAATTCTAGTGTTAATAAAAGGCATCAGCTAGTGTACAGTTGGAGCAGACACCTTCTTTTCTATCTTGTCTCTTTTCTTCACGTGTGTGTGGTCACGCTCACATTAATCTTTCACGTGCCTGTTTCACCCAAACAGATCTGCAAGCTAATGGCTTTCACAACCGTCTTGACCACAAACCTCTGCACACACCACTGAAACCAATGCTGATGCGTTTGTCTTTGCGCCACAATTTAGACTTCCCTCTTCTCCTTTTTCCAGCCCACAAGAAAGAATTTGCTTAACAAATCCTGTGGCAATAATGTAAATCACATGATTTGGAAAAAATTAATTAAAAAAATAAATAAATAAATTGCCCTGCGGTGGGCTGGTGCCCTGCCCGGTGTTTGTTTCCTGCCTTGCGCCCTGTGTTGGCTGGGATTGGATCCAGCAGACCCCTGTGACCCTGTAGTTAGGATATAGCAGGTTGGATAATGGATGGATGGAAATAAATAAATAAATAAATAACTTCAGCTATGAGTCTGAATAGAATCATCATATTATTGTATGTCTGCCACTGTCATTGAAGGTTAAGGATGGAGAGCTTTTAAGGCCTACAAAATCAGAAGTAAGAAAGGGATTGCAGGGCTGGCTTTAATCTAGGTGTTGCCCTTGGATACACTACTTTTATGCCACTCTTTACCAATAAAATTTAAGATGTGTGGTGGAGTGGTAGGAGGAATGGTTCCTCATAACATTTTCACTATAAAATAGAGCAACTATGTACTCCAGCCAAGGTGAAAAAGTGTGGGCACTATTGCTTATTCCTCTGTTACTGTCTGTGTCCATTCTGCCCTTACACACTGACATGCCCTAGACAGTATGCCTGCATTATCCATGACATGGACCATCTTGAGTAGATGCAAGATGAAATATTTCTTCCTACTCAATTGGGGCCAAATGTGACCTCTCATTATTTTTGTTTCCCAGCTGAATTCCTAGTCTGACATCTCAGTTTAGGTGCCAGCAAATACAGTATCCATTGGAGGTTCCACTGTGCTTGTCAACAGTGCACTCCTACATGTACTTGGGGGGCAAAGTTAACGACAGTTTGGACTAGTCTCGGAACACAGAGGAATGGTAGAAGAAAGGGCAGAGCAGGCTCTTTTTTATTAGGAGGCTGTGTTTGTTTAATGTGGGAAGTAACATCTTTCACCTCTCCCACAACTCTGTGATGGTCAGTGCAATTTTCTAAGCTATGGTGTGCTGGGCTGGTAACATCACTTTGAGTGATGCCCACTGAATCAACAAGCAATTTAAAAGAGCAAGCACAGGTATGGGACACACTATGACCTTTCTGGTGATAGTAGCAATAGAGAGGATTAAAACAAAACTGAGTGCCATTATGAACAATGCTGCACATCCTCTCTGTGACACACTAACACTGAGGACTTTCAGCCAACGAATCATTCAGCAGAAGGGCAGGGAAACGCTACTGGGGCTCCTTTATACAAACAGCAATATGTCTGCATAATACCTCACTGGAACTGTGACAGCCAAGTCAGACATTTTCTTTCATTTTAAATTTCTTCTTTGTTCAGACCAAAGAGTGTGAATTTATTTACTTAAAGATCATCTATAAGGCATCAAATTTCTCTCTGGGGACAAATAAAGATCTATCTATCTATCTATCTATCTATCTATCTATCTATCTATCTATCTATCTATCTATCTATCTATCTATCTATCTATCTATCTATCTATCTATCTATCTATCTATCTATCTATCTATCTATCTATCTATTGTGAAGGACAGCCGGGTCCCATGCCCAGCAGGGACGCCCCTGCTGCATCTGTTCCAGGGGAGCAGCCATGAACACTTCAATACCTCCCCTGGGACGCTTGGTGGCAGCCTCCCTGGTAGACGATGATTCCCCAACCTGGTGCATGGCTCCATGGGAGATGGAGTCCTCCACAGCCTGGTTGGGGGCTCGGATGGCCACTAGGGGGAGCTGCATGGAGTCTGCAGCCCGGCTGGTCGAATCTTCAGCCCCACCCGGAAATGCAATTAGGACCAGGTGATCAAGCACCTGGAACGCTTCCGGGTGGGATATAAAAAGGGCCAGCCACCACCACTCAGGGAGCCAGGGTCAGGAGGAGGAGGACTACGCTTGCGGAGGAGTGGAGGGAGAAGAGAAAGGATTGTTGTTGTGTGGAAAGAGTGCTTGTGGGACTGTGTTTTGCCTGTGGGTCATGGGGAAGACGTGCGCCCATGGGTGAAGAAGAAAATAAAAAGGCCTTGTTTTATAGATGCCTCTGTGTCCTTCTGTGCCGGGTCGGGCGTCTGTATAGTGTCTAATAGTGTACAGCACTACAGCACAAAAGCAACTGTGGAATTCCACCAACTGAGAGCTGACAAATGCTAATTTACTAACTTATGACACTTAAGTAAAACAATGTGGCACATTTTGCATCTTTATGGAGTGCTTTGTAAATATAAATACAATAAGAAATACAGTCAATTGAAACAAGCATGTTTTGATCTTCTGAAACTTTTATTTTAAAAGCATAATTTCTGAATTTGTAGCTAGATACACACATCACTTCAGGCTGTAGCCTTGGGGAAAACTACTGCAAACTACAATACCAAGAGTTTTATCTTGCATTCCTTGGGGCAGAGTGCATTTTTAAAAGAGATTCCCAGAAAGCTGATGAAAATATATTAACACATTTAAAATAGTTTTTATCTCAACTGAAAAAATACCTCTGAATATACTACTTTTGTTATGAAAAATGCCATCGATATTATCAGTTATGACCAAAACAGATATCTCCTATAGAAGACATACTAGTCTAAGCCCCAGGAAGAGAGTCAGAAGAAACCCTATGACACTGTACAGGGATTATATTTCTTGGCTGGTTTGAAAGGGCTTATGAATTTAACAGGAGGGGCTGGAGTACATTGTTGAAGATCCTCACCAGAACAAGTCTATGAAAAATAATGTGTGTCAGGATCTTGGATTAATTACATTTTGATTCTTTCCAAATATTTTTATACTGATTCTGGAATTTTAATTGTATTCTTACATATTCCTTTCTTCCTTATTTATGACATCCTACTCTGTTTTAATTTTTTGTTTTCTGCCGAATTTTGTTGTGCATGGATCGATTGTTGATGCCATCTTATTTAAGAGAAAGAAGTTGCAGTAACCTCTGGTTTGTGTTTTAAGTAAATATTAAGGAAAGATACTTTAAAACCAAAAAGAATGAAAGAAAATGATTTTGCTTAGAGATTCTGGAATTAATTCATGACTTTCTTGATTAATACTTTTGTTTTTGCCAGATGTAAGAAAGTTTGTCAATCAATCAACCCTCAATTACAATTTCAGTGTACTGTTCTCAGTTTCTACCTTCTATAACAAATAATATTAATAACAGACTTCCACAACACACCTTTTCATGGAAAGACATTCTTGTTACTCACAAAGTGGCCATTTTCTTCATTTTCTACAACTGAATTATTCCTTATAAAATAATAATAATAATTCATTACATTTATATAGTGCTTTTCTCAATCCGTTACTGGTAATTTTTACTTTCTCGTATACAAAGTATAGGGAAAGTATTGTAATCGTTCAAAGATTCGATGTCGAGATTTTGATGAATCTCAACGCTTTTGACTTCCCTGACTCTCAAAATACCATTTCTGGAATTATGTCTGTGTATCTGTGTGTGTGTTTAAACACGATAACTAGACTATGCTTTCACTTAGGTCAACCAAATTTTGTATACAAGTATTCGGTAAAAAATGTAGATTTCTGTCAACTAAGGAAAGCTATTTCCGCTAACCAGAAGTGGTACTTTACATTTTATTCATGCAGCTGCAGAGTCCGACTTATTCAACTTTTCTTTTATAATAATTGTTCAGTATATTTTTAATTTGATTTGATTTGTTGTTGATGGTGCTTTAAAGTACATACTATAAAAATATAGTCATTGTCTTGCAGTTTACTCCTCAAATATCTATCCTCATATCTGAGTATACGAGAAAGTCTAGGGGAGACCACTCCCAATTTTTTTTTATTTGCAGCAGCCTTCTACAAAGCAAGCATAATTGATCCTAATATGGGTAAAATGGCAATTTTATTGAACATGGATTTTTAGAAGCAAGCTTTTCATATACTGTACTCAAAAATTAAAAGAAAACAATAACTTGCTTTTCTGATGTTTTCTTTGTTAAGAAGTGCTTCCAAAATTGTACAGTATATTAAAACAGCACTAAGTAAACAACCACAATCATCAAAAAGCAATTTATCTCTTTGTATTTACTTTGTTGAGAAAACAATTTTAATCTGTTTCACTCTGATCTATTTGGTTGTTCTAACTAGAAACAGAATTGTCACTGGCATACATAGAGCTGTTCTTTTGGACAGCAAAGTAAAAAGTGCTTTGTACCTTCTCCAAGAAGCTGAAAATATTGCTGCTGTAATTTTTTAAAGTCAATTTCACTTTGTCATGTAATAAAGAATAGTTTAGTTTTGGTAATTAAAAGATTGCATCCAATCCTTAAACCTGATCTTTCTAGTAAAGGGCCAGAGTGACCTAGACCCTAAATCTGCCAGTCATGGAGTCACCAATCCTGAACGGGCCACACACACACGCACACACACACACGCACATATATATACTGGACCAATTTAGCGTTGTTAAATAACCTAACATTTGGATGAAAACCAGAATTCTAAAACTCTACACAAGGCTTGACCAGGCTGGATGTCAAACCTAGGGCCCCAAAGCAGTGAGATTGCTCCTTGTGGGTTGTGCACTAGCTGCATAATCAGAGCAGATTTGAAGCTCTTGTTAGCCAGTAAGAACTCCTGACGTGTAATAATAAAAATAATAATTTCTGTGGGTTTATTCAGAACCCATTTGGTGTATGGCTAAGAGCCTTGTATTTTTTTTGTTTATTATGTTTTATATTTTTGCTTTTGTTTATATATTTTTTGAATTTTTAATGACTCTGTGGAATAAAATCTACATTTTATATATCTGATATCTTTATTGCCTGCTATTGTGACCCTTGGTGCCAGTCAGACCTAAATTATTAGGAAAGCATCTGCTCCCACAGGTGACTTCTGACAGGGTTCAGATTCCATGCAAACATTAACTTTTTTCACCTTCATCCTCATTGTTAATGGGTGACACTCAGTTTACTCATACAATCTGCTGATAGGCCATTACCTTTTGTATTAATTTCCATTTTCCAATATAGTGCCTTCATACATTTCTCTGTCTATAGTTAATGCTTTCTGAGTAACGTTATTATTAATTGTTTTTTATTAATATTTATTATGAAAGGTGCTATATATATTGTTGGAAGACTTCCTCACAGGCTCTGTTGAGGTACGTAATAACCCGCAAGGACAAGAGAGGGTGTTATCGCTAACACTGTCATCTCCTTCTTTCCTCACAGTGGTGAGAAACCACCCAGTAAGGACAACTGACCACACCATTTCCAGTTCAGCCTCCTTTAAAAACCTGAGTGTCCTGGAAGGAAGTGTCATTTATGGCATTAACAACTTGCCACTGTGGCTTACCCTGCATAACTGGAAGTGCACACTATTTCATTTGTTTTACCTTTTTGGTGTCCTTGGACAAAAAACCAAGATGACCTGGTGGGCACCATGCAGTTTATATATATTTAGTAACAACAAGGGGGCACGATTGTGCCCCAAACCCAAGACACAGTAATACCCAACAAACTCATAGTTTTAAATAAAAGATTTTTATTAAACCACAGCACATTCCAGATCACCTTTCCAAAGATTAGTTGTACAATCACAATAAACGAAATCAATTCTTCCTCTCAATGAGTACTGCCTCCTTACTCTGATCAGCGATGTGAGGCAGCAGGCTCTCTTTTAAGCCAAACCTGGGAAAGCTTCCAGTACCACACCTGTCTTCCTGGAAGCATTTCTGGTCCATATAGAAAGTAAAAAGGTTCTCCCATGACAACTATCAGCACACAAGGACCCCAACAGGGATACACTTCTGGATTCCCAAGCTACCAAGCACCACTACGGACTGGACTGGGAGATGGAACTGCTTCCGACTCTCGGCTTCTGCTGGTCCACCCATTATTTTATACCAGCGCAAATTATTTTTTCATCCTGCTGGTCAATCCATCTGTCCATCTGCTCTGGTCTCCTATTCAGGTAAGAAACCATCCTCCTTTCTGGCTGGGATTCCTGTTGAACTCCTACAATATATATATACATATTAAAACACATACATATATATATAAGTCTGTGACCCACACATCACAATACTGTATATATGTCAATATGTATATTTTGTGTAGCATGCGGCCGGGGCTCTTGCCTGGTTGGGACACCTCCACGCTGGGAGGATTGGGGGAGCAAGTGTGGCCAGAGCGTTGCCTCCCCCGGGACGCTAGATGGCATGCCTCAGACTCCTGCAGGGATTCATGGGAGTTGGAATGTAGTGCAGCCCTGTTGTGATCCGCAGGAGTGCTGCAGCAGGAGCTATTGAGCCCTTATGGGCAGTTCTTCCGCCACACCCAGAAGTGCTGCCGGAAACGAGTAATCAAGCACCTGGAGCACTTCCGGGTGTGTTATAAAAGGAAGTCGCTACTCGGCAGCCAGAGTCGGGAGGAGGAACGACGAAGCTTGACCCAAGAAATGAAGGATTAATTGTTTGTGCTGTGCTTGTGCACAGGGACTGTGTTATACTTGTGGGGAATGGGGAAGGTGTTTCCCACAAGGGAAAAAGAAAAGAAAATTAAAGTGTGCATTGAACTTGTGTTCCATGCGTGTCTGTGTCGGGTTCGGCTGGCAATGCAAGCCTGGTGGGCCACAATTGACAGCTGAATGACACCTTCTTCCTTAGTTGGGGTCTGTGTTGATCAGTCGTATCTGTTTTACCTCCATGATACCAATATAGAACCCCTGATGTGATTTAGCTGCACTGTACTGCTGCTGTTTGCATCCCTGAGATGCTAGGCCATGTTGGGCCAGTTGATTGAACTCCTGAAATCCATTTCCTTTTGACAAAAAGCAGGGCTCAAATTTCCAGGTCAGTTTATTAAGGCTACTGCTACACTGATGATATGTTGAAACCTCATTACTACGAATTGAAAGGGATTGAGGGAAATGTGAAGTCAAACTGCACGTAATGAGACTCTCCCTTGAATGATCTCAGAGGCTGAGCTCATGTGATGGCTCCATCAGGAAGCCGAGGAAGTGCTGTTAATAATCACTCTGCTTTTACTAACCAAAGTCATGCCTTAGAGCTCATCAGCACTACTGCTCCACTGTTTCAACAGATTTATGAATGGCTTGAACCAGCCGGCAGAGCTGCTGACTCAAATTATTGCGTTTTCTCTTTTATTCTTGCTTGCCTTTGTTTTCGCACAGTCACCGGCTAGTGGCATCAGCAGATTTTTGCTGTGCATGACAAACTAGAAGATGCTACAAGTGTACTTTGCACACATGCGTCTTATGCACCAGTCTTGAAAACTGAACTGCCATAAATATATATAATCCCTAATCTGACATGCCTGAAGAAAACCCATAATAAATGAAATAGCTCAGAAGTCTAAAGTAGCCAAAGAAGCCTCCAGAACTGCATAAAGAAAAACATCTATTCCAACTTCTCTTTTTTATCACCAATGAACTTACATACAGTACATACATTGTAAAAATCTGTTTAGCTGAATTCTGGCCTGGAGGTGTTCAGTGGTGGGGTGCACTTGGCGCAAGTTAAAAAAATAACTTTGGACAGGGTGGCAGACTCTCATAGACCCACACAAGCACACACCCATTCCCACTTTACACGGGGGCTAATTTGGAGTCATCATGCTTAATCCAATTCTAAAGCACTGGGAAATATGACTTATCTTGTCTGTACTGAATGGAAAGCAGTAAACACACCACTACACTGTGTCTGTCTAATGCCAGGCACATACCACTCCAATTTATAGAAGCCACGTATTATAACATTAATGTCTTTTGCACATGTGAGAGTGTCTTTAGAGATGAAAACCAGGGAAAAAAAAAATCAAAACACGCCGAGATAGAACAAATGCACCAATTCCAAAGAGATATTGATCAGGCTGGGATTCAAGCCCAATCTTCTGAAGTTCTGTGGCAGCAGAGCTGACCTCATCATTACTGTGCCACTCTATATCTTTTCCATTGACTCTAAAGGCCATGTCACATTAGATGATTTTTCCAGCAATTTTCACCTTCAGTCTTCATTTATATAATCTTAGCGAGTTCCTGTGACTGCCAGTTGTGTAGTCTGACATATTCAGTGACTCTAACCAATCACTCAACAACTTGCCCTGACAAAATCGAACAGTTATGATTTTATCTTTACTCACAGAGGCATACTCTCTGTATGCCAGAGCTGACAACCAAAGAACACTCTTCTGGAAATACAAAGCATCTAATGTAGCAACAAGGAAGAAGGAGCATGGATGTTTTGGACCTCACAAACACAAGATAATCTCTTCTGTTAAATGTTACGTGATAATGGAAGTAGGAAAATTCGAAAGTCTCAAAAAATGATAGTAAAGATCACATTAGCAGAAACAAATGGAAATTATTACTCGATGAAATAATGTAACAGCGAAAAGAGATCAAATATATTGTTTGGATTTAAACTTTAAGTCGGAGACTTGTAGATCGTTTAATTCATGTTGCCTGGAGGGGACAGTTCCTTCTCTCAATTAAAAGAATAGAAAAGTCTTCCTCTTCATAGGGGCGCGCCTCAGGAGTGGGACCCCCAAAAGGACCAGAGGATGTTTAGGGGGAGAAGAGAGACAAGACAGTGAGACAAAAGGACAGCTGCTGTACAGGCTTTTAAATGTTCGAGGTGCTGTGCGGGATGCAGATCATGTGGGAGGCAGCAGCAGCAAGCCAGCAGCTGATCGAGCAGAGTGGAGGTAAAAAAAAAAACTATTTGTTTCCCATTATATCACCATTTAAGAGGGGGTTTCGAAGGAGCGACCACGTTTCCTGGGGGTGCGTTTGACCCCCTCTTCATAACACAAGCAGCAGAGATGCGAAGTGGCTGGTTCATAGCACAGGCCAGTGGAGGGGAGAGGAGGGGTTGGTGAGCGAAGCGAGCAGGGGGAAAAGCTCCCTAGTAGTCTCTATGTTACCCTTCACAAACTTTTGTCACTGACTACCTGTCTTCTGATCTCTCTGTTAATGTTCCCTTTTTGCTACATTAATCCCTTTCTCCTGAACTTTTCTTCTCTTACTCACAGCTTCATCTTGCACAGGCTCTTTGGTTTTGGTATGATTTGCTACTAAAATAATCCTAGCCTCTTGCTTGAAATGCTCTGATTCTCTCATCGATAAACTTCTGGAAATACTTGTTCTTTAACCTAGTCATACTGGAACTTTCAATTTTGTGGATCAATAGATCATCTGAGTCCATTTCTGAGAAGTGTTTGTTTTGTACTGGTTGGCCAGTGATGATTGTTGTGTTCCTTATCTTAATTTCCGTGCAGCGTCTGTTGTGTTTCTCCCCCTGGTTTGCATAGGGATCAATGATTTTTGATCCTTTAGGGACTTTTTTATAGGACAGTTTTCGTGAGATGAGTGAGAGATGGACCCCATCTTGGGAGTTATATTATTACTTACCAGTAACGGTGTACTGCACGATAACGTGCAGTGAATAGATCTGACTTGAGCATTCATAGTTTTCATCCTCTTTCTCTGTTTAGCATTTGTTTGCTCAGAGGTTGATGCGCTTGCTGATTCCTGAGCAGCTATTCTTTTCTCCACCCTAGCAGCCCGCTTCTTCTCTTCTTTCGTCGGCATCTTTTCGCATTAAAACTGATTAAGTCAGTGTTTGTGTTGCAATTACTTAGTACTTTTCTTTAATTTTTCACTTAAGCTGGCACTGAAGTCTTCAATCTGCCTCAAGAATGATTTAAGATATGAAGAGGTAGGGAAAGTGATGGCGAAGGTGGTAGGGATGAGAATGGCGCCCGTACATATGCGCCACCCTGCTAGCCGCTGCCAAGAGTTGATTCTAACATAGAATATAAATAAAAAGAGGAAAAACCTTGGAGGTCAATCATCACCCCGAAAGCGGATAGTAGATGTCACGTAGTATGAGTACCAAATTTCAGGTCAATAGGTCAAACAGTTTGTGAGCTACAGGTGATTTAAAATCCTGGACAGACAAATGAATAGCCATGGTAGCGTATTATACAGTAGATAGATAGATAGATAGATAGATAGATAGATAGATAGATAGATAGATAGATAGATAGATAGATAGATAGATAGATAGATAGATAGATAGATAGATAGATAGATAGATAGATAGATAGATAGATAGATAGATAGATAGATAGATAGATAGATAGATAGATAGATAGATAGATAGATACTTTATTAATCCCAATGGGAAATTCACATTCTCCACAGTATATAAAGATACTGGTCTAAAAAATATTTCTTTAATTTAATGAGCAAATTCCTTTGTTCGTAATTGTTAATAAATTTATCAATTTCATTTTGGACTTAAATGTAGCACAAATACTCCTGATACCAAACTACTCTTTTGAAATAATCGGTTGTAGCAAGAAAGGACCATTAGCAAGGACAGGCCCTTGTCAACATTAGAATTAGACTCCAGGGCGATGTATAGTCAGGAGGCTTGTAAGGTAATTATTTTTGAAATGTGTAAAACACATATCTAAGAAAGAATCCTTTAAGGTTGAACCAAATGTTTCAGCCACGGTTCCACCTCTTTGGGTTTACATTTTGTAGTTATGACTTCTCCCTCTTTGGTGATTTCTGTGACTCCAAGCTCTGCACTTTAACAGGCGTTCCTCGCTCTGCTTACATAGCTTTTTTTTCAGCACAGTATTTTAGTTGACTGCGTTTTATTGTTATAACTTTAGAGTCATCAACAATTCTTTGTGCCTAAGAACTCCATTAACTAGCTTTTGGTAACCTAAGCATCATTATAAAATGTTTATTTCACACATTTAGCAAAAGTATACTAAGTTTATTAAATAATAATACATACTGTTGTAACCTGCCACAGAACCCCCACACTCTCCCAGGTTCAAATTATAATTACTTTTAACAAATACCTTCACTCGTTATTCACAAGCACAATTCCATCGTTTCTTTCTTTCTTTCTTTCTTTCTTTCTTTCTTTCTTTCTTTCTTTCTTTCTTTCTTTCTTTCTTTCTTTCTTTCTTTCTTTCTTTCTTTCTTTCTTTCTTTCTTTCTTTCTTTCACTCTTCCAGGTGAGTGTTGTCCAGCTTCTCTCCTGACTCTGACTCTGGATGAGGTTGAGTGGCTTCCTGTTTGCTATGCCCGAGAGTACTTCTAGTGTTACTGCACTACAGGTTGGAAGCACTTCTGGGTCAGGCCGAAGTTCCATAAAGTGGGGACAGTCTGCCTCTGCAGCTCCCCTGGTGGCATCCATGGAACCCAGTGTGGCTTTCTAACAGGACTGCAATTTCCAGCCTGCTCAGGGTATCCTCGCAGGCACCGTAGCCCAGGGAGACTATCATGTATAGTATCAGGGGAGCAAATAGTTCCCCCCTATCCTTCCATTAAACTGACCACCTGAGGGGGTCGAGAAACCTTGAACCATCCCAGCTAGAGCACCAGCACATGCCTAGTGTCCATGACACTATATATGCTGTAAATATTTTGTAAAATTTAAAATAAATTGTATTTTGATAAGGAAGCAAGATATAACATAACCTTTGTTTTGGTGAAATGTGGAGTGAGCTAATAATTTTATTAGATAAATATCTATCAGGAAGACATGACAATCTTATTAACATGCTATTTGATTGAGTTTAACAATACCAAGGGCAAAGTTGTTAAAGGATTCATTTATTCATTCATTCATTTTAGTCTGTAAAACTGATGAGGCTCTGTCAGCAATATGTTCAAGATATTTTAAAAATCTTCTCCTATTGTTTACTTCATTAAATAAAAACAGAGTGATGGCCACTATAGCTGGTCTTGCATCGTGTATACACTTTATTACTATATATAATATGTACACTACCAATCAAAGGTTTTAGAACACCCCCATTTTTATCTGTGAGGTGCCTATCACATATGCTGTTGGAGTACAAATGCACCTCATCTGGAAGATCCAACGTATGGCAAGTCAGTATGGTGGCCTAACCTATAAGCAATGAAGACTAAAGAACAACCAGGTCACTCTGTGAAAAGGTGATTGAAAAGCACAACTCAGAGGATGGAGACTAGAAAATATCCAAGTCACTGAATAATCCTTCCAATAATTAAGAAATGGACAGCTGTATGACACAGCTGTAAGTCTACCTGAAGTAGACTGTCCACAAAAACTGAGAAATTGTGCAAAAAGAAAACTAGTGAGGAAGGCCACCAACAGACCTGTGATAACGCTGAAGGAGTTACAAGCTACATGGAGAGCTGGAGAGTCTGTGCCTACAGCTGTTGCCCAGGTGCTTTACTAGTCACAGCTTGATGGGATTGTGTCAAAGAGTAAGCCATTGTTAAAAATGACACATAGTGATTTTTCCAGAAAGCACACCGGAGAACCATAAGTCAGCTACAAGAAGGATCTGTGGTTTGATGAGACCAAATAGGGTTTTTGAGCCATCAGATTAAACGCCATGTTTGATGTAAGCTAAACACTGCACATTATCAATAACACACCATCCCCACTGTGAATCATGGTGGTGGCAACAACATTGTATGGGAATGCTTCTCTGCAAGAGGTCCTGCCGGATCCTGGAGGAAAACCTGATGTCGTCTGTAAGAAACCTGTATGTTAGGAGAAGTTCTGTTTTTCAGCAAGGCAACAAGTACAAAGCCAAAGCTACACAGGAATGGCTTAAAATGTGAATGTCCTGGAGTGGCCCAGTCAGTGTCCAGATCTCAATCCAACTGAGAATTTATGGCTGGGATGGGAAGAAATTGCAGTGTCCAGATGTGCAAAGCTGATAGAGACCTGTGCACATGGACACATGGCTGCCATGGCTGTCTAAAGTGCATCTACTGTATATTGTGCTGGGGGTGAACACTTATGCAATCCATTATTTTATATTTTTAGCTAATTTAGATCACTTTAGAGAGATCTGTTTTTACTTTTTATTAATTTCTATAAAACAGTTAAATCAAAGCCACAGTGATACAACGTTGTATAAACATAAAATGTGAAGACTTCCAAGGGGGTGCATACTTTTAATAGGCACCATATATACACATCTCTATACTGTATGCAGTACATATACTTTAATATTATTCTTTCATTTAGCAGTCACATTTATCTAAGACAGCTTGCAAAACCAAATCATTATGCATTTAATACAACAGAGTTATTAGTAAGTACAAAGATAACAAGTAAAAAAAGAACAGAGTGATGAGCCCAAAAGAGTTAACAACAGTTTTTAAGAATTTAAACAAAGAAAGCTTGTTTAGATGAACAGCACAGGTAATTAGTTGTATTTTTGCTCATATAGATGGAAACTAGAGTCTTTAATTGTAAACTAATTAATTCATATCATAAAACTACACAGTATTATCAAACATGCTGTGATGGGCTTGAATCACCAATCACCAAGACCCTGAGCTACACTATGTGGGAAGGATAAAGAATGTAGAGATAAATGGATGGTTAGATACTGTATACAGTACATGTTATGAAAGGAAAAATAGATGGTGTGCTGGGTCATCCCCTTTTAATATGCAGATAGCAAAGATGTAACAGAAAGAATATTTGAGTCTGGAAACACCGATGTGGCTTCCTCTATAGTCCTCTGATGACTAATGCCATTTTGAGAGGCCAGGGGGTCTTATCTGGTAGAGACCAGAAGAAGTGGGGTCTGGGGCAGACTCTAGGGTGAGGTCATGGCTCTTTTTCTGGGTCCTGGTCCTCCTGACTAAGAATACAAATGGAAAATGAGTAAGTGATGATGTGCCTTCCAAGTGTTTCCCCTGCTGTTCCTGTTAAATCTTCCCCCTGCAAAAGGTGGCCATACTGTCTATGCTATACTATGCATTTATTGTACTAAAAGTATGAACATATTGAGCAAGTCTTTTTCTTCTCTTTTCCAGCTGTGTATTTAAAAAATACAATATATGTTTTTGGAGGATTACAGTGCTTGTTTTGACCACACCAGACATTTAAATCTTATAGTCTCTAATTTACAATAGCAGCAGGCCTCAGGGTAACAAGGAGATTACCGGATTATCTAAAGGATCACAGTTCAGAAGGATTCAGTCTTTAAGACAATAAAACATTTCTTCAGTCTTTTTATAAGGAATTAATATGCGTAGAGACCAATTTGCAATTGAACACCTGCACCAGTGGAAAAACCAGATAATACTATAAAGTAGAAATTATTTTTATTCCATTTATTGACAGAGACAGAAGTAGGCAGAATAAACAGCCATCCCAAGACCACACACTCATTCTGGGCCAGTTTCAAGTAGCCATTTATAGGGTAAGAACCCCATGAGTTCATGACAAGAGTATGTAAAGGAGGTACTGCAGCACAGTCTACACTATCTATCTATCTATCTATCTATCTATCTATCTATCTATCTATCTATCTATCTATCTATCTATCTATCTATCTATCTATCTATCTATCTATCTATCTATCTATCTATCTATCTATCTATCTATCTATCTATCTATCTATCTATCTATCTATCTATCTATCATTGGAGCAGCACTTACTTCACATTCAAATTAATGTAAGTAACATATTGTGACTGAAGGTTTGACTCAGATGGGTATTTGTTAGAATGATATGTGGATATCCTGAGGATACTTAGACAATGCCTGTCACTCATTATAAATAACTCAAAGGTCTTTGCAAAATACGAGCTGTTGATTATATTATGCTAAGCTCAGGATTAATGAAAGGGTCACCTTCTTATAAAAGCAGAAGGAGAACAAATTGGAAGTTGACATTACAAGCTGGAAAAGCACATTGTTACTTTTAATTGTTGGTTTCGTTTTCTGTGAAAATAATGTCAGGCTTTCTTTGTAATGATAAGTTTCATTTTAATCTATTGACGCATCAGCTCAATGGACAGTTCATTTGCGCAATAACTCCAACTAGAACACATAGTTTCCCAGCATACAGTTACTTAAAAAGGTTAAAATGGAACTTAATATGATATTATTATATAATGTATTTTTTAAAGATATACAGTATTTGCCATTGCTCCTTGTTCTTGCTAAACTGGCATAACTGAAATAAGCATTGCTTAAGCAGGAACTAATCAGGTGTGAATAAAGTGACCAGATAAGATACTGTACCACAGCTTTTCATTTATTACTGTTAATCTCTGGATGTGACCAAAATGGAATCTACCTGTAGATGGTTGCAAAGGGGTGTACATGGAGAGGCTTTAAATGGAAGCCAAGTGGATAAAGTAGTGACTGGTACTCTCAAATGCCTGGAAATTCAATTCTGGCTCTCCTCTTGGCAAGAAATTGTCACATATTAGTGGAATTAAGAATTCATCCAAGTTTTACTGAAACAATTGCAGAATACTATTAAAGTATGAAAAAAAAAGAAAGAAAAAAACAAAGTCTTTTATAACAATAGCTAATTGTTTGTGTTATCTACTGCAGAAAAATCCTGCTGCTTAGTGGTAAGAGAAGGGGGAGTGTTAAGCTGGTATCACTGCTGCCGAAAATCAATGTGTTCCTGTTTCTTGCCAAGTTGCAGTTATTAATAATCATGCTTAGTTTGAGCAAGACTTTGAGAGCTTAAGGAGTATCTATGGTGATAAATAAGCACAACTGTTTATTGTGGTTTGATGTACAAAATATCAGGAATATTAAATTCCAAAACAGTGACCTGGAGAGTCAATAGAGGTGATGGTTAAAAAGGGCATGTAGTCTTCATTTTTGTCCCCTTATTTTTAAAGTGTAAGCAAAGCACAAAAATTACTTGGATCTGTGATGAGTCTAAAACAGCTCAGTGTATGAGCCTATTCTGCAATGGTCTGGCACCCTGTCCAGTTTTGGTTCCTGCTTTGTACCCAGTACTAACAAAATAGACTCCAGCCCCCATTGCCCTTGACTGTGCAAAAGTATGGTTGAAGGAATACTTGGAACAATGGATAGATATGTGTGAGAATGAAGATCACTGTTTTGTCCATTGTAGACTAATAGCATATCCTAGGTGCAGAATGGATGCCTACCCTGATCAGCCATAGCATTAAAATCCCCTGGCCTAATGTTGTGTAGGTCCCCCTCGAGCCACCAGACAACATGGATTCCACAAGACCTCTGATGGTACCCTGTGGTATCTGGCTCCAAGTTGTTAGTAATAAATCCTTTAAAGCCCATAAGTTACGAAGAGAGGACTCCATGGTTTAGAGTTGATCTTTCCAATACATCCCACAGATCCCAAGTCCACACCTTGAACTCTTTGTCATGTTCCTCAAAACATTCCTAAGAATTTTTGTAGTGTTGTAGAGTGCATTATCCACTGAAAGAGGCCACTGCCCTGCAGGAATATTGTTGCCATGAAAGGGTGTAGTGGTGTGCAACAATCTTTATGTAGGTGGTACATACCAAAGTAGTGTCCACCTGAATGCCAAGGCACAGTGTGTCCTAACCAAATATTGCCCAAAGAATCACAAAGTCTGCTCTGGCTTGCTTTCTTCCCATAGTGCATTCTGCTGCCATCTCTTCCCCAGGTAAACAATGCACACGCACCTAATCTAAAAGGAAAAGTGATTCATCAGAGCAGGCCACCTGTCATTTTAGAGATGCTCTGACACAATCGTCTAGCCGTCACAATTTGGCCCTTGTCAAAATCACCCAGATCCTTACATTTGCCCATTTTTCCTGCTTCCAACTTCCTTTAAGAACTGTCTGTTCACCTGCTGGCTAACATATCCCATGTGTTGACTAATGTCAATGTAATGAGAAAATCAAACTTATTCATGTCACCTCTCAGTGGTTTTAATGCTGTGGCTGTTCGGTGTACCTACCTATGCATCCATTTTCTAATCAACTTTTTTTCTATGACAGAGTTACTAGGAGCCATAGACAGTGCAGAAACAAACCTGCAATGGAATTCTAATCCTCCAGAGGTCAAAGTCAAGCACACACCCTTGCTCTTTTATACTTAGGTTAGATTAAAGCAGACTCTCCCACCACCAGCCACCACCAAATCCAGCTTCTAATTGTAGATTGTAGAGACTTAGCAAAGTTGTCTTTGGAGCTCCTGCCCAGTTGCTGGTGGGTGCAGCCCTCTTCCACCAGTAATGAGTTGTGGCATCTCTAATTGGCAGATCCTGAGCTATCAATACCTTGTGGCTCTGTAAAATATACCCTGGATCAGCAGATAATTTCCAGTCATTACTGCTGAGTCCATGGACTCGATGGGTACCTTGTCTGTCCTTCTCCATTGCTCTCCCTCGGATTCTAAGTAACTCCTATGTGTACTGGCCTTGTGGGGGTCAAGCCTCATTAAATACATGTTTCCTGCTCCTGTTGTTTGTATTACATTTTTCTGTTCTAATACTAAATTATATCACTTTTATCTCAGATGTATCTGTGGGGGCAAGCATCAGTGAATTCATGCTTCCTGCTCCTGTTGCTATTGTCTGTAAGAAATTTTACTGTTGTGATATTTAATTCTATTAAATGTTGCACATTGGGTCCAGAGTTGCACAAATAAAACTTAAACGGTTCTGGTAAAGAAAACAGTCTTTATTCTTGAACTTAGAGTCTTTCAAGACGAAAGCCAAACTTAATACATTTTCTAAGGAGGTCAGGTATATTTGTGTCTTCCTGAAATTAAAAGAAAATTAGAAAAGAAATGAAAAGAATTCAATGACATCCTGTAGAGAGTTGTCACCCTACACGACACATGAGGAAAACACCTCAGATGGGTTAAGCGCATTGCATCACACAATCAATCACTTACAAAAGATTTTTATTATCATGACATATGAGACTTGAGTATGATCACAATTGATGCAGCATTTCTGTGACTTCTGTCTGTGTGTGCTGTCTTTGTAACCGAACTGGCTCTGGAAAGCGATTATGCCGCCTGTTTTTTGACATACTTTTTATTCAGGGAAGTGCAATGGATAGCACTGGTGACATTGTTGGCCACAATAATAATAGTTGACAGATGTTTCTCTAGCCATCATGGATGCTTAAAAGACCAATGTACCATTATAATCAACTCAAAACTAGTATGAGTTTCTCCTTCCCTGTTGACTTTAATACATTTCAGTAAGTTCACTATGACTCAGCCTCTTTTGCAAAACTCTGCTGGGATAATGGAGAAGAGACTGTGGAAAAAGTAAAACTTCATACACAGTGTAAACACCAGGAAGCACCACTGAGCCCCCAAATCTCATACATACTATCACCCAACACAGACCCAGGTCATTATAAAGGGTCTTTATTTGTCAAAAAGACTACCAAGATGAACTGTAAAATAAAATAACAGTTTTCTTACTCCTTCTACTCCTCCAGGTGCGTGTCACCTTCTGCTTCCCATCTGAGTCCCTTGGTTCCCCACCTGTATCTCCCTCCATCAGGTCAGCCACCAATAAAGTCAGGTCCACTGGTTCGCTCACAGCCAGTAAATATCTTGCAGACTGTGTCACAATAAAATAATAATAATAATAATTTGTTACATTTATATAGCGCTTTTCTCAGTACTCAAAGCGCTAAAACACAAGAGAGAGATAAAGAGTTTGGCCACCTTGAAAGCAAACTCCATATATATTTCTAACAAAACATAAAAATGAAAACTGCAAAATTAATACAACGTCTTTCCAGATGTGAGTTATCAGGTAGACTGACTAAAGATGGTGGTGGAACCCCTTAAAATGGAAGCTAGATGAGAAGGGATGGGTCCAAAAAATCATGACCTGAAGTGACGTCATTGTTGCTGCTGGTCATCTGATCTGCTAGGGAAAGAGGAAGTGAAGCATTAGCGCATTAGGAAACAGTGCCACCCCTTGACTTGGAGTGAAATTACCATTAGATAAGCCCTCAAGTTGTCTCCCAAGTGCACGTGTGTGAGAACAGTAAGTGTGTCATGATTACATTTCTTTCCTTGAATAGGTGAGGACTGGGTGAGGTTTGCTAGATGAGATACAGCATGTGGACCTTAAGAAGGCTTATTGCCTTGTAACTCAAGCATTTTGTGACAGGGTCATCAAGAGTATGGGGTTCCACTAAAGCTTTCCTTGTGATTTAGTCCATGTATCTTCAGAGTGTCCAAATACTTGGTAATAATTCTAAGCCATTTAGTTTGGGTGTAGCGCTTTGCCAAGAATGTGCCGTGTCTCTCCCCCTTGTGAGCTCCAATCTGTGATTCTGTCTTGTGCAATCAGTTACCACCACAAACCTCACCAAGACAAGCAGTACAGAGAATTAGAATAGAAATGAGACTTTGGGTTCACTTCTACATTGAGTTTAATTGAATAACAGAAAAATATTAAATGATAAAAGAGTTCATTTATATCTGCTCTCAAAAATGAACTGTTATTATCAGTGCGTAAAAGAAAAATATAATTTATTACAATGAACATCTATTAAGTGTGGGAACATTTTGTGATTTGTGAGCTTTGTTAATAAATGGCAGGCCTCAGTCATACAAGCTGATGTAGAATTAAACCAACCAAGTGACTGAATGAAAATCTTCATATAAAAGATCTTGTTTTATTATTTCTCCTTAATTCCATTTCGACAAAGGTTTGCCAGTGGCCTAGGGTTAATATGGTCACAGGGATAACCATTTTTGTCTCTGTCTTTTTTTTTTCTTTCCTGGTGATTGATGGGTCGTTCAATGTAGTCAGCAACTGCATGAAATGTTTGCACTGACAAAAAGGTTGAAATAACACTTGAGTTGCTGAGTGAGAACAATGGCTTTTAAATGAAACTTGGCGATCATAAATCACAACTTAATATGGCAGGCAATAGCATGTAAGCTTCATCTTTTTTTCCCCCCCGTTTCTTTTTAAGATTTTGAAAGAAAAGCAGCGCTGTGGTGCTGCTGACTTTATGAAAAGAAGTCATGTCTGCCATATCTAGTTGTATTTTACTGTACATCTGTGAATAGTGAAGTGATTGATCAACATTGTCTCTGGGCTATTAAACAGCTTTGGTACCTCATCTTCTTACTTTTTCACTAAGAAAAGTTCCATATTCCATAACCCTTCCAGCTGTATAGATGTGATTTGGTGAATTTCTTACAAATAAAAGGAAAACACAAATATACTTCCCAACACAAGGGCAACAATAATTATTTTTGGAGTTTATAAACTCCAAAAAACTATCTGCATGTCATATGATATTTTGTGAAAATTTCTCAAAACTGTATGCAAACCACCTTTTATATTTCATGTTTTATTTTACATTATTTAAGAAGTGAGATTCAAGCCCCGGACAAGGACAGTGGTGGCATGGTGCATGCTGACCAAGCATAAGCATGCATGAAAGAATGTCATTGTCCTGTGTATAAATTACAATAAATCTGAAATGAACTGATTACAAAACATCTTTTATCAAAGAAAAGCCTTGTATTTTGAAAAGGCAACACTATTGTCCACCTGCACATTGTTGATAAGTTTGCAATACCAATAATCACTCAGCATTATGTGATTATATGCCTTTTAGTGTGTTTTGTGCATTCAAAATAAGAAAAATAAATCCATCCACCCATCCATTTTCCAACCCGCTATATTCCTAACTACAGGGTCACGGGGGTCTGCTGGAGCCAATCCCAGCCAACACAGGGCACAAGGCAGGAACCAATCCTGGGCAGGGTGCCAACCCACCGCAGAAGAAAAATAAATAAGAAATTAAAAAAAAAAAATTAAAAACCCTGAAATAGAGCTAAGACACAATGAAACAGAATAATTCATCATTTTTTTCTGTAGCATATATTGAGTCGCTGTTGTTCAAAAGTCTGTGGAAAGAAAACGGATGAGGATGTTGTGTTTGAGTGAGTAAAAGTAATTAGTAGCTTTTACTGTTTCTTGTTATTAGTATTCAAATCCATTTTATGATGAGGCAGTATAGTTTGTATAGTTTGATGCCAATAAAGAGCTATGATTTGTAGCAATTTTAAATCACCTTTGAATCATCACATTTGAATTCTCCCACTGCCCCCCTCCCAGGCCTCTACTACAGTAGACACTTTCCACAGTCATATTTTGCTCTTCATTTCCTGTGTCTTTTGCTTTCTAAATTGCACCTTGTGGACATTTTACCTTTCTAAGGTGTTTAAGTGCAGGAGAAACCAATGATTGTAGAAGCTGTACACAACAATCTAGTCTAGCGGTTTCCAGAAATATTGCACTAGCAAACTGTGATGGAGAAAGTCAAAACATTTTTTATAATCGATATCCAGAAAAATGTGGAAATCCGAACTTCTTTAATTGTCTCATGAAGACTTTGTCCTATTGTTGATCTCTTCCTGTGGAAATACTATGGCTATTTTGAATATAACAAATCAAATATATATATACATACATACATATGTAATGGCTCAAAAAAATTAAAGGAACACTTATTAATCAGAGTATTGCATCAAGGGAATGAAACTTCTGGGCTATTGATCTGGTCAGTTAAGTAGCAGAGGGGCTTGTTAATCAGTTTCAGCTGCTTTGGTGTTAATGAAATTAACAACAGGTGCACTAGAGGGGCAACAATGAGACGACCCCCAAAACAGGAATGGTTTAACAGGTGGAGGCCGCTAACATTTTTCCCTCCTCGTCTTTCTGACTGTTTTATCACTAATTTTGCATTTGGCTGCGGTCAGTGTCACTACTGGTAGCATGAGGTGATACCTGGACTCTACTGAGGCTGCACAGGTAGTCCAACTTCTCCAAGATGGCAGGCACTTCAATACATGCCATTGCCAGAAGGTTTGCTGTGTCTCCCAGCACAGTCTCACAGGGCATGGAGGAGATTCCAAAAGACTGGTAGTTACTCTAGGAGAGTGTTTCCCAAACTCGGTCCTGGGGAACCCCTGTGGCTGCAGGTTTTTGCTCCAATCAGATTCCTAATCAGTGACAACACCTGATAGCACTGATCTCATTTAATTAGCCAAAAAATTTTTTTATATTTTATTCAACATTCAGAAAAGCATAGCAGCATGATTTTTACATTTATAAGACATTTAGAAATATTTCTGCTTTTGCTATAGATTTAAATGCTTGACTCTCTTTTGTTGGTTTCATTATATTTTTCTCTTTCTCTGTGCACTTTTTCCTGCTTCGTTGTATCTTAATAATGACAATTTAAAACAAGCAGATCACACACCCAGGCAAACAACACTGAATAATCAAAGGCTGAAACTACTTTAGAGTCAGACCCACTAATTAGTAAATAATGGATTAATTAAACAATTAGAAGACCTAGAAAAGTAGAATGAAAATCAAGATGAAAATACTGTTAAAAAGAAAAAAAAATACATTATTCCTATATAACTGCTTGGTACATTTTAATATTTTTTTTTAGCAGACGTAGTTTTCTAATTTCTATATTGTTCCCTAAACACAGAACTTGGGAAATATCAGTTCACTTAATTAGCCCAGGAGTTCAATCAAAAACAGAAGCTGGTTGGAACAAAAACCTGCAACCACAGGGGTTCCCCAGGACCGAGTTTGGGAAACACTGCTCTAGGACAGGGGTGGGCAGATTCAGTCCTGGAGGGCCGCAGTGGCTGCAGGTTTTTGCTCCAACCCAGTTGCTTAATAAGAAGCCCTTATTGCTCAAGTAACACTTCAGCTTCACTTTAGTTGTCTCGCTCGTTAAGATTTTGAACCCTTATTGCTTATTTTAGTCTTAAACAGCTGTATTCTTGGTTTTTAATTGCTCCTAATTAGCAATACCATGCAAATGACAAAAGAGACCAGCATTTCTCCATTTAGCTTGTTTTCATTTACACCTGTGTGTATTTATCATGCACTATTTGGTTTAATTAAATACTTGGAAGGAAAGTGAAGAGAAAAAAGTGAAGCACTGAGAATTACTCATCTGTTTTAGACTTCAAATCATTTGGATGATATCCTTAGAAAGGAAAATAAATCTAGGATATGAGAATGACCTGACATGGCAGAGTTAAAGCACTAGCAAGCCATGAAATTAAATAATTGACAAGGATTGGTTTTTAATTAAGCAACTGGGTTGGAACAAAAACCTGCAACCACTGCGGCCCTCCAGGACTGAATCTGCCCACCCCTGCTCTAGGAGAGCTGAACAGGGTTGTAGAAGGTCCTTAACCCATCAGCAGGACAGGTATCTGCTCCTTTGGGCAAGGAGTAACAGCTTGAGCACTGCCAGAGCCCTACAAAATGACCCCCAGCAGGCAGACCACTGGTGTGAATGTCTCTGACCAAACAATCAGAAACAGACTTCATGAGGGTGGCCTGAGGGTGTGACGTCCTCTAGTTGTCCCTGTGCTCACTGCCCGGCACCGTGGAGGTCATTTGGCATTTGCCACAGACTACCAGAATTGGCAAGTCCCCGATTGGTGCCCTGTGCTTTTCACAGATGAGAGCAGATTCACCCTGAGCACATGTGACAGATGTGAAAGGGAGAACGTTATGCTGCCTGTAACATCTTTCAGCATGACCTGTTTGGTGGTGAGTCAATGATGGTCTGGGGGAGGCATATCCACAGAGGGACGCACACACCTCTACAGGCTTGACAACGGCACCTTGACTGCCATTAGGTATCGTGATGAAATCCTTAGACCCATTGTCAGACCCTTTGCTGGTGCAGTGGGTTCTGGGTTTCTCCTGATGCACAACAATGCCCGGCCTCATGTGGCGAGAGTATGCAGGCAGTTCCTGTTGGATGAAGGAATTGATACCATTGACTGGCCCACACGCTCACATGACCTAAATCCAATAGAACACCGGTTGGACATTATGTTTCTGTATATCCGACGCCGCCAGGTTGCACCTCAGACTGTCCAGGATCTCAGTGATTCCCTGGTCCAGATCTGGGAGGAGATCCCCCAGGACACTATTTGCTGTCTCATTAGGAGCATGACCCGATGTTGTCAGGCATGCATACAAGCACGTGGGGGCCATACAAACTACTGAGTACGATTTTGAGTTGCTGCAATGAAATTTCAAAATGGACTAGCCTGCTGCATCATTTTTTCACTTTGCTTTTTGGAGTGGTCTTTGAATTCAGCCCTCTGTAGGTTGATAATTTTCATTTCCATCAAACGATGTGGCATCCTATCGTTCCTAACAGATTACCCAGTCCATATCATTAGAGATATCCAGCAGAATTTTTTTACAATTGAGTTCTGATGTGTTTTTAAAGTGTTCCTTTTATTTTTTGAGAAGTTTATATATATTTAATATATTTATTATATATAGTCACACATGTGCATCTAAGTATCACTTTCCAGGCTCATCAGATGTATGTACTATCATTCTGGGATGAGAGAACATGCTCTCACTAACATTATCGACTTTTTCTTCCTATTCAGTTGGCTCCAATCCTTCCAGGCCAAGTCTTATAAAGCCAGACATTCCTGGAAGACGGTGTCTCACTTTGGTACGAGTCAGACTGGAAGACTGAGCTCCTCAAAGCCAGAGTCACTCAACCGAGCAGCAATTGCATGTTAAAAGAAGGTGATAGCCTGTATTTTCATTATTTGGTTCCATTGTGCTGTAATTTTTTTCAGCCTATTCTTTGAGTTAAACGGGGCAACCTGGTTGGCATCCCAGCATTTCCTTAGTCTTTACTCCTACAGGACCACAAACTGTATAGATGGTATTTAAAATGTATCAAAATCTAGATAGGAAACCTTGAAACAAAATTTTATCTTACTCATGCATAAATCTGATGACTCTTTAGTGCTTGAGAACTCAGCAATGTCACCAACCTGCTGACAATGCTTCAGAGTGCAATGAGCGTGAGCACACCACCTGCATCACTATGACCTTCTTCGTATCTGTTGGCTTTCAGATCATGATTGTGATATGGCAAAAATATTGAAATTTCACTACTGTGTTTAATTCTTGGCAGCAAGTATTGGTACACATTTCCAAATGATGTGCAGAAGATTGTTTAACCCTTTTTTGCCTGGTTTTGTTTATAGACCAAGTTCCATTCCTGTGTAGCAACACCAGCTTTTTTCTTTTACTTTGATCCAACTCCACATTTCCAATAGTTTCTTTTATGCTTACAGAACATTTCTCATCCAAAATGAGTCATGACTATATAGTATGCCTCCTCTGCAGTTGCATAATTCAGCCTTCTCATTTAAGTGGTATAGCATGTGTAGCTCATCTGAGAACCTGTTTTGGGTGATTTAAAAAACTCCACCCAGGGCAAGCACAACTCTATCTTTGATCAACTGCACTTCCTAGAAAGTCCTTTCAAAAGTGGACCTTCTTCTGAAATTTTGGCGGTAGGTCAGTGATAAGAGTTTTGTGAAACTAACGCACTTAAGCTTTCCATTGAAACTGTTTGACTTGCAATATTTTTCGTTTAATTTCTTTACTGAGTTCTTAAAGGCTTAAAACCCTGGAATCTCTTGTGGAGATTATGAGTCTCACAAGTGTTTTCTTTGAAACGATTGAGATGCGGTATTTTTTTTTTACTTTTTGAAAGATACAGGCTACCAGGCTGGACAAGCACAAGCTCCATGTTCTCAATTAGTAACTCGGAATGAATTCAAGGAAACCACTTGAATTAATTATGTAAATGCATCGCTGGTCAGTTTCTTGACTATTTCATTCATGACTGAATAAAAGAAGTGGTTGACATCACCAAGGATTAAATTATTACATATGTGCCAATGTGGACAGGGACACTGTGCTGTTTTGGGGCTTACTAGGAGTCCTTTGATATTTATCCAGATGTTCTTATTTACTTTTAAAATAGTAAAAAGTACATTTTACCTTTTAAGTATTTATTAGCTTTCCATGAGTTATCTTTCCTATTTATAGAGTATATTGCTCAAATAAGTCAAAATTATTATCAGAACAAAACTTGACCAAGTGCCAAAATTGTATAATTATAAACTTTAAAGCAGAGGGAGCGTCACAAATCAGAGCAACCCACACAGATTTTATAATTTTATCATTATTTGAATAGAACTGGCGCTTTCTTTGTTGGATGACCTTTGCCTCACTCTTTATGGTTTGAAAGTATTTACTGTAAATCATCAGATGGAGGCTAAGTGATTAGTGATGTTGCCTCGCAGCTCCAGACGTTCGCCTAGTCACTGTCGGTGGAGTTTGCATGTTTGCTCTGTCTCTGCATTTGATATCTTCAGACACATTAATTCAAATACTTGTTAACTTTATTTTCTAGGTGAACAATTAAATGTATTGCAAGTATTATGGAAGATCTATCACCGAACCCAAAATAGCACCAACAAACCCAAAAAGGTATTTGGAAAAAATACTGTTAGGCTGGGTTGAATACAGGAAGTAAACCCAAAAAAGTTACCAAACAGATAGGACAACAAAGCACCTTTGACTTTTTAGTAGTCTCCCTTTACAACACTAGCCCTCACTTATAAATCAAGGTGAATAGGATGGACAAGATTTTTGGGGTGACTGGTCTGTTCTCATCACAATTTTTCTAAACTTTTAATAATAAAGCCTTTGTCAACCTTTTGGGGAGGCTGCACATTTTCCTAGCCTGGTACCACTCAAGAACGTTTTGCAACATCTCTAACTCTGGCCTTTCTTCTTCCAGGCAGTTGAGTCCTTGCTTTCAATCATCTCTCAAATTTAAGATCAAAGATACTTTGCAGGCAGTGACCTTTAAACTCCATCCTAGGGCCGCTTCCAGCCAAGCAGTGGAATCACTTCTGGGATCAAGGCATGTACTAATATTGCTCAAGAAACATCATTCTAGTCTAGTATCGCTTGGTGTTTATGCACTCCTGAGGTCTCAGAAAGTCTTAAAGGTCATTCCAATTTTACTTTTATGCCAACTGCATGTGGCAGCAGCATTATTTCTGTAGAAAACAAATCTGGAGACAAATCATAATTAAAGCAACAAGAGGTAGATCATAGTCAGGAAGTTAAAAACAACAACAAATCGATGTGTGTGACAAAAATCATTGTCAAATAGAGAGGGCAGGAATACATATACCAATAAAAGCACACATTCACCAAAGGGGTTGGGAGTATATACTGATACAGCACTTTGCCGCTCCCACCATACGACAAACCACCTCAGGATCCCAAATTAGGACCCAAGTGCAGCAACCCAGCAGTACACTAGTTCAAATGGAGGGGAACAGTATGAGTTTTGTTTTTTACAGTGGTTGGAGTGCCAATCCAACCACCAACCCCCATGGTTTCCCTGCAAGTTGGAGGATCTGCTTGCAGGGCTTGATGGAGGTTAACAGCATACCCAGGACAGAGCAATGATAAGCATCTTGCTCAAGGACCCAACAGAGTGGAATCACATCTGGCATTTACAGGATTTGAAACGGCAACCTTCTGATTGCTGGCACAGATTCCTAGCCTCAGAGCCACCAATGTGTTACCAGTCCTGAAACATTAACTTAAATTGTGGTCAAAATGAAGAGCTGGAATTAGTTAAACAGAATATTAAAAAAAAGCAACCAAAGAATTAAAGTTTAAAGGTTTGTTTTGAAGGACAACCATACTCTTCACCTGTTACACACCACACACAATAGCGTACCAACTGTCCACAAATGCTCAACAAAATGGCAGTGCATATTTCTTAAACAACATTGTGTTGTAGTGTGACTCTACCTATTTTTAGCATTAAAAATGTTTCATTCACCAATAAGATTCCTTGACCTCTAAAACAAGATATAAATAATTTTTAGGTGTCATTGAGAAAGAAAAATCAGAAACAAAAGCCTGATCATTAGAACTAGAAGTAATTTGAAATTCCAAAACCTGAAAAATTCCAAAATCCAAAACTTTCTGAGTGCCTATGCAACACCACCCACGTTGGCTCTATTTTTTATTTTTATTTTTAACCTGCTGATCAGATTTAAACAATATATATGCAGATTCCAAACAGATTTTATCATTCTGATCTTTGGGGTTCTGGTCCCTGGTGAAGCATCAAGCACCACAAACCCAAGATACATGATCAACAGCTAAGGTTGGGCTCCTCCTTGACGTGCCACAGCACAAAACAGATGTTGCATGGCAGTTTCAATATGCTGGACTGGAGGTTTGTGGTGGTGGTGGTGGAGGGGCCGTTTGTGGAGTGAAATGATAACACCTGGGCAGCAGTTCAAAAGCACCCAAAAAAGAACACATAGAAGAACACAAGTGGAAAATTCCACACCAAGAAAAATATGTGTATGTAAAAAAATGTGTAGGCCAAAAAACAAAATTTAAAAAATCTGTCGTTTTCACATTTCTATGCAATGTACTTTATGTAACGGCCGACCCCTTTTACCCAGCCGGCAGCTACACCTCCAAGACCAGTGGCCTGGATAATTTACTGAGAAATAATCTACTATCAAGCCGTACTTCTTACCATTTGAACTTTTCCCCACAATCGACGGTGAAAAATATAAGCACACAAACAGGATGTAAAATTAAACAGATTATATGTATTAAATGAAATGAAATATAAAAATAGAAACAAATATAAATATCCCTCCACCCCAGCAATAACAAGACACCACCAAACATATATAAATATATACAACAAAAACCCCTCCCTTGTCCCTGTAACAAATAAACACACAACACGAAAACAATGAATGATAAACTGAAAATGAATGAGAACGTGAGTCCGGTAATAATGAAACTGTCCTGAAAGTGGATGACTGAATTAGTGATAGAGTTGTTTGAATCTCCCCGGAAAAAATGGAACAGCCTCACCGTGAATCCTCGTGTGTATGGTGGATGATTAAGTCCTACCCCGGGGTCTTTCGTGGTGAGGTCCTTGAAATAAATCCGGCAGATGGAAAAACAAACTGGATGGATAAGCGCAATATGGAAAACAGGTACAGGTTGCTCGTGGTCGTAATGTTGAAACAAAATCTCCTTCTCTCCTCTCTCCCTTTCCTTCTCCTCCTGATGGCTTATATAGTCCTGTGACGGCTGTGATTGAATGATTGTAAACAGGTGTTTTCCAGGTTGGCGGCTGTGGTCTCCTTCCATCATCCGTCCCCGTTTTTCGGGGATGGCATTAACTGATGCACATAAACAGTAAACGGGACAATGAAACGAGACGCACTCAGAACTGACATTTAAACACTATGTGGCCCCGCTACATTCCCCCCCCCCCCAACCTTGGCCGAAGTACGGCTTGAGATTGGCCACATGGATTGTGTCTATCTTGGAGTCAGTGCCGATACCCCTTTGAAACTGGAAATTAACGGGACCTGTTTGAGAAATGATTTTGGCCGGACCTAACCATTTAGGCGCTAGCTTGGCGGAGAACCTTTTGCTGGCATCCGAGAGATGGTGAGCTCTAATCCAGACCAAATCACCTGGCTGAAAGTGCGCTTCCTTACACCGGGCATTATATAACTTGCATGTCTGGATGTCGAACTCACCAACCTCTGTTGGATTCTCCGCCGTAATTCCTCAATTTTGAATAGGTTATTGTAACTGGTGGTTTCTGGATTAGGGGCTCTGGGAAGGAGTCGGTCAAGCGGGCCCTTTAGCTGTCTGCCCAGCGCAACCAAAGCAGGCGTCTCACCTGTGGCTTCGTGCACAGCGGTGTTCAGGGCAAACCGGAGCTCGGGGAGCCATTTATCCCAGTCCTGATGGCGTTCACCCACATAGGAGGCGATCATGTTCTTCAGGGTCCGGTTCACTCGCTCTGTCATGTTAGCCTGGGGATGGTAAGCTGTTGTCAGGTTTTTCTTCACTCCCCAGGCTGTATAAAGTTCATCTAAGAGAGAGCTCGTGAACTGCGGACCCCGGTCTGAGATGATGTTCTTCGGCACCCCCCAGCGGGTGAAGATTTCGTTCTTCAGGGTGGAGCAGATCTGATTAGTTTTTGTGTCTGTTAATGCAAACAGCTCCACCCACTTTGAAAAATAATCAATCACCACCATCAGGACGGTCTTCCTCGAGCTGGTAACAGGAAAAGGCCCCATCAGGTCGACTCCCAAAGTCTCCCCCGGTCCATCCGCGATTGTCGATTGCAGAAATCCTGCCGGTTTACCAGGTGGGTTTTTGAGCTGTTGGCAGGTGATGCACTTCTTCACATGGTGGCAAACGTCTTTCCGGACAGACGGCCACCACGCAACCCCCAGGATCTTTAATAAAGTCTTTGTCCTTCCAAGGTGACCACCTAAAGGACTGTCGTGATAGTAATTTAAAAAGTCGGGGATGAGCCCTTCCGGGACGACTAGTTGGTGTTGCAGACCCCCAAGGGAGGATGGAGTGGTCCTGTACAGAACCCCCTGGAGGTCCACGAAGTGTACCCGGTCGGTACGCTGCTGTTCCAGTCCCCCCCTGATGCTCTGGCAGAATGGACTGGTGGCTTGTGCTTGAGCCAGGTCTTCCAGGCTTCTTGGCAGAGGGAGGATCATTTTCTTTGCCTCTGCCAAACACACCATCCCCGGTGGCTCCGACACCCTGGACAGAGCATCAGGCACAATATTGCCACAGCCCTTCCGATAGGTCACCTTGAAAGTGAAGTTCTGGAGGCGTAACACCCACCTGGTTAGACGGGAGGAGGTCTTCGGGTGATTAAATACCCAGGTCAGAGCGTGATGGTCGGTGTACACTTCAAATTCAACCCCCTCCAGATAGTGTCTCCATTTTTCCACAGCCCACACGACAGCCAAACACTCTTTTTCAGCTGTCGAATAATTGAGCTCGGCGCCGTGCAAGGCTCGAGAGGCGTAAGCGATGACGTGTTCAGCCTGGTGGATTTTCTGAGTGAGCACGGCGCCAAGCCCCAGGTTGCTGGCATCGGTTTGTACCTGGAAAGTGAGCTGCAGATCTGGCTAGGCCAGAACGGGCGGCTCTTGCAGGTGGCTCTTTAGTTGCTCGACCGCGTCCTGGCACTCTGTTGTCCACTCCCACGGGACATCTTTTTTCTTAGTTTGTTCAAGGGAGCCGCTATATCAGCCATCCGGGGAATGAACTTGTGATACCACCCCACTAACCCAAGGAAACGTTGCAAAGATTTCAAATCCGTGGGCGTGGGGTAGTCTCGGATGGCTAAGGTCTTCTCGGGGTCTACAGCGACCCCCTCAGATGAAAGAATGTGCCCGAGGAAGCGTATGTGGGGTTGAATGAAGGTACACTTCTTCGTGTTCAGCGTAAGGTGCGCTTGATGTATTAGTTGGAAGATGGTGTCCAGGTCCTGGAGATGTTGTTTAATAGAAGGGGAGTAAATAATGACGTCGTCGATGTAAACAAAGCAGATCTTGCCTATCAACCTCCTCAGGACTTGCTCCATGAGCCGCTGGAAGGTAGCCCCAGCATTTTTAAGCCCAAAAGGCATGACTTTGAACTGGAACAAGCCTTCAGGGGTGATGACTGCCGTCTTCTTCTTACTCCCCTCGTCCATCGGCACCTGCCAATAGCCACTGCGGAGGTCTAGTGTGCTGAAAACTGCAGCTCCATGCAGTGACTCCAGAATCTCATGAACCAGGGGCATGGGATATGCGTCCAGGCTCGTCTTCCCGTTAACCCCCCTGTAGTCCACGCAGAAATGATAGGTGTCATCCGTCTTCTTCACGAGGACCACAGGGGACGCCCAGGAGGAGGAAGATGGTTCAATTATTCCCTCGGCGAGCATTTGATCAAGGTGTTCTTTAATTATGCCCTTCTTTAGTGGAGAAACGCGGTAGGCTCGGTGCCTTATTGGAACTTCGTCCGAGGTGTGGATCACGTGGGTAACTCCACGGGCGACTCCTAATTTCTCAGTCCACACCTCGGCCCACTTCTTCAGCACCGGCCTTACCTCTTCGGGCTGTTCCTCCACAGGGGCTGCCGCCGAGGTGCTTACGTCACTCCTCACTGCCGCGTAGAAGCCAATGAATTCCGAGCCCAGATCTTCTTTGGATTTATGAATGAAGTCGCATACCCCTTCCCCTGGCACCGTATACCCCCTGGGACTGAGATGGATGGTCATCCTCATGGTGGTTAAAGAGTCCAGCCCAAGGAGTAACGGGACGGACAGGTGCCGGTCATCCAGGACATACGTATCCATCTCCCAGGTGGTGGAAAGTACACTGTACCTCAAGGGGACTTTGCCCAGGGCTCTGTGTTCACTCCCATCTGCCAATACAAATCGGACAGACGGGGCAGATGTTAAGTTGTCTGTCGGTCGACTAATCTTCTTCCACATGCTTGAGCGGATTAAGGTGTGATGGCTCCCTGTATCCACCACCGCAGCTTCACTGGGACGATCAGGAGGGACGTACTCGCTTGCATGATGGCGAGATCGGCTTCCGACCGGCAAGGTTTGGCTCGCTGGGGTTTTAGGGGCTGGGTTTCTCGTGTACTGGCTTGTACCTTGTTCCAGTACGTTTTTGAGTTTCCCCAGTCCCGTTCCACTTGTGAGCCCACCTTCACCAGGTCTTCCACCGACCCCACAACCCCCCTGAGACCCCCAGCTAACCGCGGGTTACAGGCATTAAGAATGCGGCGGACCACCTCTTCTTCAGACATAGCCGGCCGCCACTTCAAACACAAAGCCCGATATTCATAGGCGAAGTCCCGGATGGATTGCGAAGGCAGTTGCACCATGGATCGCAGCTTGTCCTCCAGTTCAGATTCATAGTCTTCCGGAAGAAAAGCCGCGAGGAAAGATAGACGAAAGGATCCCCAGTCTTTAATGTTCTTCTTGGCCGTCAGCCACCAGCTCCGCACCGGCCCCGAGAGGGATGCCCCTATCACCCCCATAAGCTCTTCTGGGGTTAAAGGGTTAACAGCCAGGTACGCCTCCCCTTCTTCCACAAAGTTGAGGACATCATCGATGTTATAAGGGGCCCCCAACTTGGGAAAGGAAAGGCGCACCCCAGGAACAGAGGGCCGATTGATGTATTCACCCCCCCCCACTAGACCTGTACGGCGTTGAATGACAGGGTGACTGACGTAACGTCTGGAGACTCCTTCGGACCTCCCCCTGAAGAGTTTCTTGCCAGCGTTGATCCCGCCTCTGGAGGCACAACACGATTTCCCGCCCCAGGAGTTGAACTTGCTTACTAAGATATTCTTTTAATTCCTCCTGGGAGCTGCTGATGCGAGCCCGCAAGGCATCTTCACGCCCGAGCGCACTTTCAGCAACCTCGCGGACTTTCTCATCCAGCCGGGTTAGTTGTTGCGCCAGATCTTCCCACGGAGGCGAGACATCCTCCAGGCATTCCTCCTCAGGTCCATGGTGATCTTCGAGGTACAGCGACTGCAACGAATCCACCACCTCCTGCACCGCTGAACACGCTCTGACCGTGGCGTGCCGTGCCCCGGCTACTCCATCATCACACCGCGGCGAAGCAATGGTGTCGTCCTGCTCGGCACGCACTATAGACATATTAATTGGGGAAACTGTTTAAAGGCAGACAGCGATAGATATTTATTTAGATTCCTCAGAGAGGGCACCACTTTATGTAACGGCCGACCCCTTTACCCAGCCGGCAGCTACACCTCCAAGACCAGTGGCCTGGATAATTAACTGAGAAATAATCTAACTATCAAGCCGTACTTCTTACCAATTAAACTTTTCCCCCCACAATCGACGGTGAAAAATATGAGCACAAAAACAGGATGTAAAATTAAACAGATTATATGTATTAAGTAAAATGACATGCAAAAAACAGAAACAAATTATATAAATATCCCTCCACCCCAGCAATAACAAGACACCAAATATATATATATATACAACAAAAAACCCTCCCTTGTCCCTGTAACAAATAAACACACAACATGAATAACAACAATGAAAGACAAACTGAAAATGAATGAGTACGTGAGTCCGGTAAAAAAGAAAATGTCCTGAAAGCGGATGACTGAATTAGTGATATTGAGTTGTTTGAATCTCCCCGGAAAAAATGGAACAGCCTCACCGTGAATCCTCGTGTGTATGGTGGATGATTAAGTCCTACCCCGGGGTCTTTCGTGGTGAGGTCCTTGAAATAAATCCGGCAGATGGAAAAACAAACTGGATTGGCAAGCGCGATGTGGACAATAACTGGTACCGTTGGTTCGTGGTCGTGAATGAAAAATCTCCTTCTCTCCTCTCCTCTTCCTTCTCCTCCTGCTGGCTTAAATAATCCTGTGACGGCTGTGATTGAATGATTGTAAACAGGTGTTTTCCAGGTTTGTGGCTGTGGTCTCTTTCCATCATCTGTCCCCTTTTTACGGGGACGGCATAAACTGATGCACAAACAGTAAACGGGACAATGAAACGAGACGCACTCAGAAGTGACATTTAAACACTATGTGGCCCCGCTACACTTTTATATATCAGAATCATCTTTTAAATCTGTGTACGTGAATGTCACTCAAAACTCATATTAACTTGTGCTTTAATGGAATATCACTGCTTACAGTTAACATAAGCAGATTTATCCTTGCTAGGTGCTCTTTTTGCAATATGAGTGCAGCTCCAATTATGTTAGGAAAATCGGACAATGCTGCAAATTGTCTTTTATGTTTGTAAAAACATGTCCTGCTTTATGTATGTACACTAACACCATACAAAAACAAAATGTAGTGCTTTATTAGTAGGTTAATAGCTTCAAGCACAGTGGGCATAAATGGAGAGTTCCTGAGAAGTGACAACAGGGAGCTGATATAAAGTGATGAAAAAAACAAAATAGTTCTTCTGTGTAAGTATGCAGAATTGGTCCCCTTAAAAGAGAAGTGTGATAGGATCTGCATATCATATTCAACACATTTGAAGTTTAATATGTTTGTCATGTCAATGCATTTACAATAATGGCTCAATGATTTGAATAATTAAACATGTGCGTTTCCAGGATATCTCATTATTTATATCCAAATATTCCAAAATCCGAAAATATCTAAAATCTGAAATATTTCTGGTTCCTGGCATTTCAGATTAGGAATACTCAGCCTGTATTAACCAATGTGTCAAGACTGCATGAATATACCAAAAGGATATTATATAAGTTGATACTGTGACAAGATGAAAGAGAAGAGGTGGGTCTGACATGCATCTTTGAACCCATGAAACATCAGCAAAATTTGAAAGGTAATTTATTACTCCAACTAAATTATACAAAGGGTAATATGCACGGAAAGAACAATAGGGCAGCCTCCTCTTCATCCACACTAGATGAGGCTCTTAAAAGGTCACTTCAAAGAGTACTTCTACAGGTACTATATCCTTCCATGAAGCATGTTGTTGTCAGCCCGTTCACCAAAGAGTCTCCTATAATGGCTGCACTTCCTAAGAACATCTGCTGGAAACTGAAACAGTCTAGGCAGAGGGATTCTTGCACCTTTGTAGTGAATCCCAGGCCATGAACAGGTTGATGAAGCAACCCAGCTAGATATTAACATCCTCTTTGGGATGCATCCTTTCTTGTGCCATGACAGTACCCACAAGTTGTTTTGTTTTTTTCAAACAGTTCTTAACAGAAAATCTACTTTTACATAATTAAAGCAATGAGTTTCACATACTTTTTTCTGCACCCAATAATCACTCAGATTTAAACTGCTATAGATTTTACATGACCTCCAACAGAACTGATGATGTGGTTAAAGAAAACACATTGAATTGCAAGGCCTTTGGTGTCTTCAGCCTTTATCATTAGAAACATTTAGACGACAATGTTTGAAGGGGCAAACAGAAGGATCAGACATCTTTAAAAAGGTATAGCTTACAGTATATCTTCTATTTAGTGTTCAGCTGGATAACCAGAGGCCTTTCATATTGCAGGTTGAAAATCATCCCTATTAGGCACTGCAAGTGCTACCTTTATGGATGCTAGATTAGATCAAATTCTATTTTCAAGGTGTGTGCAATGTCCCAAAGTCCTACAGTAACAAATCAAGTAACAATGTGATTTCAGTCAGTTATTCAGTCTTAAATCAATTATTATTCCTTCACTTCAATGGAACCTAAAATGAACAAGTTTGTATTGTGCCCATGTCAGGCTTAAAATGACAAGGACTAGGAGATCCACATCCTATGCTCCAACTATAAATTTTTGTACTATTTCCCCTGTTTCTGCTCCTGACTTCCCTAATTCTTGCAGTGGTCCGTATTAAATGAGTGTGCCCTCGAGGATTACATATCTTTCTGGTCAGATATTGACATACATCATTTTTGTATGGTTTGCCTCCTCTTATTGAGCCTTTGGTCTTCATGCTTAAGCACAATATCACTCTTACGATTCCAATTTAAAAGATACAGACATCTTTTACTTGATTTTTCAATTGGGGTAGCCCATCAAATGTAATTCCCGTTGGTTATGCATTCTGTTCATACATGTCAACACCAAAACCTGATGGTAAATTCAGGAAAAATTGCACTACATGCCAGGAGAACCTGTACGTGCACTATCATGCAATTTCACAGGTCATTTATTTGGTAGAGGTGAGAACGGGACGTCTGTTGAACTGTGACTTTTCGCTTACACTTTCAAAGCAAAAAGAAAAAACTGAAGCAGAAGTTTATTTCAAGTCAGTAATGGAATTTGAATGTATTCTATGAATATGCACTCAGGTATATTCCATAGCTGAGATTACTTTTAAAGGTTATTTTTAATATGCTGCATGATCATCAGACATTGCACTCAGTTAAAAGATTTGTGAAATATAAGAAAGGATTGATCACTTATATCAGCCAAGCATTGTGGCTAAGGTTTTTGCAGAGAAATAAATGCTTATGTTACATTCCAAATAAGATGCCTAAACCCTGTGTTTTAAGTCTCCACCTGCACTAGTCTGGACATTTACGAGTTACTCTCTGACTCTTCAGACAGGTCAGAGAACGCTGACCATTGGAACATTGCTGCTGTAACATACAGCCTCTGAATCTGCTGGAGGCAAGTGGCCATATTATAATTAAAAGCTGACGTTAGCGCCCCATCACTTTCAGCAGCCTAACTCCCTGTTGTAATGTTTATGTTAATTAGCAAGCAACCACACGTCTCTCCCCTTGCAGAATTACAGGGTTCAAGCAAAGCAGTCATTAACCTTAATATGCGTGCGTCTACCTGGTGTTACACAAAGACTGTGCCAGTAATGTCGGGCTGGAGCAGCTCCACTAGATGCAAATGAACACCTAGAGTAATAGCCTGTCATGGCCTCATTATTGCAGGTGTATAATATTTCAGCAAAGATTATTTTGAGGAAAAGCATGGCACAAATTCTTTCTATTCGTAGGAAAGTCTCTCATGATTTCACTACAAGAATGAATTCTACCTTTTTTTTTTTTGGTGAGAAGTAAGATAAGGTGGGATGCATTAATGAAGCATGAATATGCAACCCCTTTGGGTACGGAGCCACAGTGTGCCAATGCTGCAAGAGGGGAAGAAACGTGATTCTTGACTTTCTTGGCAGAAAAATTGTCCTTCAACTTGTGTATGGTGTGCAGCACATATTGCAGTAAGAGGGGTTAAAAAATATTTTCTTACTATTTTATTACTGAACAAGATATAGCACTGAAGGTGAATTTTATCTCAGGCAAGAAAAAAGAAAGAAATTCAAGGCACATGAAAAGTCATTTTAAGAGAAAATGATGTTTGTTCTACCTACAGCTGGAACATGGTGCCCTGCTGCTATACTGAAAAATATTTACTGAAATTGTGTTGTCTTATCAAAGTTCAAACATAGAAAACAAGAAAGAGAGGGAGTGGGAAAGAGAGAAACAATATGAGAGGAACTGTTGGAGAAGGCAGAATAAAAACACTGCTTAGAGAAACATTCATCTGTTTTCTTCACTCACTTAAACAGTTGTAGGGCACTTTCTCAGCAGCACTGGGTGCAAGGTGGAAGCCAGTTACATTTAGAGTCACTTAATTGAGTCTCCAATTAACCCAACGCACACATTAACAAAGGAGGGAAAATCCCACACAGACGGGGGGCAAATTTCAACCTATAACAAGCAGGCCCAGAGCTCTGTCTCGGGACTTTGGAGCTGTGAAGCATAACCAGGGCTAGTATGTGAATTCTGGATTTTGGAGCTAACCACTCCGCCACCCCACCACTTAAAGATGAAATTATAAAAATCATCTGGAGCATATCTTAAAGTAAAGAGAAACAACAAAAGGAAAACTTAAAGGAATATGTTTAACCAAAAAAATGTAACAGCATATATATTTCTAAGCTGTAGCATTATTAAGAATCAGTGTATAATGAGCATCACAATATCAGATTAAGACAATTTTCCTTTACAGTAAAGATGGAACTTAATTTTAGATATAGTATAACATATAACTATTTGTTCCATATAGCCATGCCCAATATTATAATGGTGGGTAACAACAGGATTGCATTTCTGCAGCAGGCTAGGTGAGTTGAAGTGGAGTCTTCATCTGACAGTCCCTCAGTTTCCATTATAATTTCAGAGTATTCACAAAAAAATGTTGTACTTGCTACTCATATTTACTCACAAGAACATCTTCATGAAGAGTAAACATTTTAAAAATTGATTCTTTAACAAGAGTAACATTATGGTCATTTTTCTTCTGGTGAACGAAGCCTGTAATCGTAAAGTGGTGTATGACTGCTTTCTCCTCCACACCACCCTAACAATGCCCACATTCTTCATGGTTTTTCCATTGTTGTCCAAGTGATGTAAGGTAGATGGTCCATGCTCCAGTCTTAGAGTGTCTGCATGTGTGTGCCTGTGTAAGCCTTATAAAGAACTGAATAGACTGAGATGCCGCACTCACTCTATGGATGTAGTTCATGTAGTTTCTCTCACAGTTGAGTACATTTTAAACCACTTTACAAAACAAACAAGATAACAAGTAAAGAAATCTGTAGTGCAGGAGGCCTGAAAATACCGGTCAGATATAACCAGCCACACCTCTAAACACACATTTGGTACTGGAACCAGGCTTGTTAAAGGGGAGGATGGGTGTCTGTCTCCTGCTCTGTTGCCTCAACCCGGTAAAAGAATGATCACAAGCCCTTTGCTGGGTCCCATGTAGTCGGACTTTACACCTGTGGACAACAGTGTCCTTCCAAAGTGACTTTTAGTTACAGAATGGAAAATATTGTTTGTGTGGATGTATCTAAATACTTTGTGGTGTACTGAGCCTTCTTAGGCCAAGTTTATACTTCAAGCAACTCTTGCACCTGCACATGCTACTGCTACACAAGCGGTTTACTGTTTATACTTGAGTGCATAATTTATGTAAAATTGGAGGATTCCACCAGGTAGCAGAGATATCATCACAATGAGAAAACAATATCCAGCTTTGCTGTGTTGTGAATTTCCAGAAACATCCATTAAATTCACAGGACATCTTGCCACAATATCTCTGAAAAGGATGAATGTTTAATGAATACATCCATCAATCCAGGGAGGTGGACATTCCAGCATGCATCGGGCACAAGGCAGAAACAATCCATGGACGGGGTATCAGCTCATCGCAAGGTGAATACAAGCACACACATATACCAGCGTCATTTTAGCATCACCAAATCCTCAAGCCTGCATGTCCATGGAAGGAAACTAGAGCACACTGCGGACACCAGCCATGGAAACATGGAAACTCCAGGCAGGGAACACCATGGACTTGACTCCCTGCGAGTGTCGCCCCTACATGTGTAATTATTAACAGTATTTATTATTTAAATGAAGTTAATGATTTATGTGTAAAATGTAACATACATGCTTTAACACATTTCATCATGAAGGTGATATCAAGTATAAATCTAAGGATTCTAAATGTGCAGAGAGCTGGAATATCCTAAATGTAATGTGCTCTGTGTGCCAATCACTGCCTGCTGCTGTTGTCAGCGTAAGAGAAAGCCCCAGAAGCATGTAGTGAGGGTCAGTTTTAAGATGACATTTATGATGTGACAAAATAAACTACGTGATTAAAGTTACATTTTCCACATTAAATCACGACATAGACTTGTTTTCTTCTTCACTGTGTCCCCATTTTTTTTTCCCTGCAGCTGAAATGCATTCTGATGCTGTCGTGAAGGTGCAAAAAAAAAAAAAAAGCGTAGAAGATGGTACGTGAGACTTTTAAAATGTATCACATCCTTACCATGGGGAATATACGAGGCTTGAATTGCCTATGCAGGAAATAGATGAAGACAAGCACCGTGGATACATTTGTATATCATCATTTAACACTTTGATAGTAAACAGAGACTCTGATGTCACGTTCCAACTTGAACACACTGCGCCCCCCGATTATTTGCTGGTACTGCAACTTGAGCACGTGTCACGTTAATTTCTGAGGCTGTGTCAAATGAATGCTGGGAACACGTGGCAGTCATGATGTGTTCGCATACTCGTTCTGAGCGTAAAGTATAAAATAGCAGTGGCTTCCACACTCTAAATATGTAGGCCTACCCAGAGATATCCACATGGGTATGGCAGAAATATATCCCATTTAGTGGAGTGATCAGAAGGAGATGCCTGACTGAACAATATCTGAGTAATAAACTGCTAGTGGATTTCTATATTATTACTAAACTGCCTGTTAAGCAAAGGTTGGTTTTAAGCATAACAGCATACCTGGGTTAAAGGTCAATGATGAACTTTGTAAACTTGTAATCTGATATAATGTCATGTGCGCTGGACAATTAGGCACACACAGATAATGAGATGTCACATGAAGAACATTTGCTGATAAAGAGGCTCAGTAAGTCATACCCCAGAGACCCAAATGGATAATGATGGCATCTTTCAAACAATTAATGAGAGCTTCTATTCAAAATAAATTCAACTGTCACCTCCAGAAAACCTTCTCCCACATCACATGGATATGTGGGGTCTTAATATTCAACACCACAGCACTGAAAATGGCTACAATGAGCTGTGTCCAGAATGTGTTTGGTATCTTTCATGAAAGTACTTCCATGGTAGAACATTAACAGTCAAGTTAAAGAAAAAGGCTTGTGCAATGCTAACATGCTGAAGGATTTGTCTGGGGTGTACTAGCAGGCCAAAAAGGCAGCATCTAATTTTGATATGTATGATGCAGCCAAGAAAGTGTTAAGTAAAGGGGTCCTGTGGGTTGGATCCCTGCTGATTGTGTGTGAGGTTGTCTTTTTTGGAGTTTATAGCCAAATCTAAGCATTCTGGGTGAGAAACAGCATTAGAGCAATGAATATTTGGTCCTCTTCTGGAAAAGGAATGGTATGGTTTCTGTATGTTCGGGAGTTTCAGTGCCCTAAGGCATTGTTTTTAAGGTAGTGTAGAGACAGTTGTGAGACTGCTGATTGGCATGGTGGGTAAAGTGACAAATTATAGTGGTAATATGAGGGGGAAATTCCTGTTCCTCATCTGTTCATAAAAGACAGAAAGAAAGCAATCGAGTCATGGGTAAAAACAGTCAAGTCAAACCTGTGTCGAGTTACTGGGCTGACTTTCTGAGGCAGAGTGATGAGATCAGCACTCTCGAAGGATTTTGAAGTAAAGTCCCTTCAGTGTAAAAGTGGTTTGGACGTCTCATGTGGATATCTTCTAGGCACTTCACACGGGAAGTGTGTCAGGCACAGCCCAATTGGAGGAGACCCAGAACATGTTGGTCGAATTAGATCTCACAGCTGGCCTGGGAGTGCCTGGAATTTCCCTAGGAGGTGCTGAGGACTGTTGCAGGGGGTAGGGAAGTCTGGTCTGCCCTGCTTAGCTTATTGCCTTCACAAAGTGTGCCAGGAGAAGTGGATAAAAGTGAATGAATAAGAAATAAAATCCCTGTGAAATAACAAATGTTTCAATGGGGCATGACAATGGGTAGCTTTTGTTATGACTAAAAGAAAACTTGCTGAAGTTCTCTTACTATGCTAAAACAAAAACCCTTCAAAAGATTTTTAGCAAATAATATGGCCAAAACTGAAGTTCTTTCTATGAAAGAAAGTGAATTAACTGCTACTTATACTGCAGATATGAAGCTTCCTAGAAAAACATCCACAAAAAAATTTGATAAATAAGAAAATAATGACATTCTGTACAAAAATGAATATTTCAATTTTAGTAGGGTGGTACAGTGGTTATTGCTGCTGTCTTGGCCTCTCATTGTCTGTGTGGAATTTGTATGTTCTGTCCATGTCTGCAGCTGTTTTCCTCCCACGTCTAGTGTGCTACTCCAGGTTAATAAATGATTTTGGCACAGTGTGAGTGTGAGAGTTTGAGTGAGTAGGTCTGGTGATAAGAGTGACACTCTGTCCAGAGCCTCTTCCTGCCTTGCACCTTATTTTATGACCTTAATTTGGGATTATGTGAGCATGAGAATCTCATGTTATGTATCAAACACATTAATTTAAATGGCAACAGGAAAGGCTGGTTCTCACTGTACATCCTGCTCTCCCAGTATAATCATGCACTACTAACAGGATTGGTTTAAGTTTTCCACAATACTGTTATAGGGAACCGAGGGTTAAAAAAAATGACAGGATAAATGGATGGGTTAAGGTATGTCACACACACGAGTGTCAAGTATGCTTTATGGGTGTAACTTTGAATAGCAATATTTTCTGGGTTCTGGTGTGACACTGCAGTTAGCACAATTTCTAATCCCTTTAGAATAGAGGAGAACAACTCAGAAGACTTCTGACATTACTTCCACTTTGGACATCTGTCATTAGCCCTGTCCTTCCACTTTTTCCAATACTTAAACTGTCACCTGACAGGAAGTAGCCATTTATTGTGGACTTAGCCTCTGAAGAGGACAGATCTTCACACTCCCAGAAGCTATTCTAACGCTACAGTAAATTGGGTGTCCTCTGGAGGCCCAATTCTTCTTTACCTCCCTTTTGATTTATCCACAGATGTGTGTGTGTTTTCAGTGCAGTCGAAACTACAATTGAGGCCTTCAATTTAATTTTAACACAGTTAATAAAATATTTTTTTAAGGACAAATACATTTTAAATTGCTTCCTAATTTATTTGAAAAAGTATTGCCATTCCCTTTGCAGCCACCTATGCTGAGTTCTACTGAGATTCTGTTTTCCTTTTACATAGAGCTGATATTTAAACAATAAACAATTAAACACACAATCAACCACTGATTTTGAAAATCCATCCATCCATTGTCCAACCCGTTGAATCCAAACACAGGGTCACGGGGGTCTGCTGGAGCCAATCCCAGCCAACACAGGGCACAAGGCAAGAACCAATCCTGGGCAGGGTGTCAACCCACCGCAGGATGATTTTGAAAATGTCAGTCTGAAAGTATCCAGGGTTAGGCTTTGCCTTCTACTCAAAGCAAGCTTTGACTGAATGAAACCCAATAATGGATAATGTAACCATAACAGGGTGCCAATGAGCCCCAAACCACAGACACAACATCACCCAACACAACTTTGGGAAATGAAAATAAAAGGTTTTTATTTGTCATCAATACCTTTCTGTAGTAGCACCAGTCACACTACACAAAAAGAAATTATTCTACTTCCTCCTCGAGTACAGCATCGCCCACTGTCTCGCAACTCTGCCTCAATAAAAAGAGGCTGCGGGCAACCTTTTTTGTATTCAACCTGGGAACTGCTTCCGGTGCCACACCTAGGTTATCTGGAGCATATCAGGTTGTGTGGAAACCAGGACAGTCCTCCTCCGGCAGCACCTTCTGGTGGCACCCAAAGACCCTCACAGGGCTGTGTTTCCAGACTTCCCATGATACCCTGCAGGTATCCTAATCAGGTTCAGCCCTGAGGAACAATGCGACCTGTCGTGTGGGGAATGAACTGCTCCCTGCATGCATGTTTGTCCAGTCCATCCATTATGGCTTCCTGGCCAGGCAAAACAATCATTCTCTATCCACCCAGGATGCCTGCCCCTCTTACCACGGCACCTAACATATCCAGTGCTTACAATACCGACACCACAATCTCTGTCATCACTTACTGATTTTGAGCTGCAGTTAGATGTTTACCTCAATGTTTAATTCAATGTCACTGGGGTCTAAAGGCTATCCTGGCATGAATGAATGATGTAGGTCATAACTATCCATTCATCCATTACCAAGCCCACTTAATCCAGTTTAGGGTAATGGGGGTCATTACATGATGAATGAATGATAGACATGAATGAGTGCAGTAGTACTATGTTTTCTACTCAAAGAAACTCTTTAAAACTGAAAAAAAATATTTAGTGATTTTTGCAACTGGAAAATCACCTGCAAAACAAATATATGTGTCAGTTTGTGAAATTGTATGCAAATTGAAACTAGTCTGTTTCGCTCGTCACTATGTCCCAGTAACATCAAGAATAAGGTAGGACACAACTATGGATTGAGCACCAACCTACTGTAGAGCGTACTGACATGTTCAATACACAGACTCCGACAAAGCCAGTTTAGAGCTGACCATTTACCTATCATGCACGTCTTCGTAAGGTGGAAGTAGTAAAAAAATAAATAAATAAATAACATGCAGAAAGGAGGAGAATATGCAAACTCCAAGTTTATAAAATGAACCATGGACTCCACACCTCTGGGCTGGCAATGCTAACCACTGTGCCACCAAGCTAACAATTTTTAAAATATATTTTTAGTAGTAGTAATGAGAGGAGGTAGAAGAGGTCACCTGCTATTATGGTTAGTACATTTTGGTTAGTACTTTTTGAAATCTTCCACTTTTGCTGTCTTTCTTTTTCTCAATGTAAAAAGCAATATAAGGATTTTTAAACTCTTGAAAAATGCCAGATGTCCATGCCTATAAAGTAATTTGAAAGTTCACTTTTTCAAATTATGTCTGAACTTTAAATTCTGTCAGAGATCTCAGCTGGCTGCAGACCAGTAGAAGCAGAAGAATATCAACAAACCAGTAAGTCACAGAGGGGAGCTGAGCCTGGAACCGTTAACCTTGGGCAAAACATTTCACCCCCGCATTCCGAGTTGGCCGGCAATGGTCAATTAGTCTGAAAATATAATGGAAGTGGGAATGGGGGAAGCGCGCAGGTTACATAGTATCAGTTACATTATTTTCTTTTACAATTTTATGTTTGCTGTTAGAGGTGGGGGTGAAGGTGGGGGTTAGCAGTTAAGAAGCTTGCATGATTTCATTCACGTCTGAGATCTAATTGCACATGGAGAGCAGTCACTGCCTCTTTGTAACAAAGGAAAAGCAGAACGTGTGATTACAGAACAGACTGCTTAATTACTGCTTAACGAGCTTAGCTGGAGGAACCACTGCAATTAGAAGGGTGAAAGTTTATTGTGTCTGCTCAAACTTGACTGAGATCCTTCAGAGAGATCACCTCCATTGCCACCTCACTCAGCCTCAGCCCATAGACCAATTCAGTTTCATAGCTCAGAAGAAACAGAACAAAAAAGAGCTAAACAAAACTGTACATTTTCCCCTGATAGCTATTCTTAGTCCATCTCCATGCCTGGGATTGATTAAAAAAAAAGAAAAAAAAAGGTTTTCAGTATATTCAGTGTCATTACCCTCACTGATATATCCAGATGTCTATTGACTCAGTAGTTTTTAACTAATTTAGTTTCTTTACTTCCCCTGGGGTCATGACCTCGTCATAGTGGAGGGACTTGTATAATTCAGTGGTTTGAAAAATGGGCTAAGGAATGTAGCTAGACAAAGATTCATCCAAAATCAGCTTCCCATAATAATTCTCACTTTAACCAATCACACTTTGCACATAACAAAAATATTGACAGCCTAGAGGCTGGTTTAGGAGGGGTGTACACTAGTGTTTACCTAGCAGCTAGGTGATACAGTCTCCGAAGATTATTAAAAGAATAAATAAACTAGGAGATGGTTTATATGAAACATGAACATGGTCAAATAAAGTACGGGTCAATGCCAAGAGACTGAACTTGAAATAAGCAGCTAAATTCAAACAAGGGACAAGATGTTAATCTTAAGTCAGGAGCAAAATGATCTTGAAACCAAAATTACAAACCTACCACTACAGTCTACTGGATTTAGAAACGAACTACGCTACAGACGGATGTTGTTCATTGTATATCCACTGAGGGATAATGCAGGCTTTGAATGTCATGTTTATATGCCATTACTTCCATGACGTCAACAGCGAGATGGTCTCCGTCATGTGACATGTCAAAATGGCTTGGGATAAACAAAGAAAATAAAATGTACTTCAAAACAAACTTTCTCAGAACAAATGAAAATAAAAAACATACCACAAAATCAGAAAATATGCAACGCTGTACTGTACATACAACTTCTTCTTCTTCTTTTGGCTGCTTCCGTTAGGGGTTGCCACAGCAGATCATCTTCTTCCATATCTTTCTGTCCTCTGCATCTTGCTCTGTCAGACCCATCACCTGCATGTCCTCTCTCACCACATCCATAAACCTTCTCTTAGGTCTTCTTCTTCTCATCTTATCTGCCAGGTCTATCCTTAGCATCCTTCTCCCAATATACCCAGCATCTCTCCTCTGCACATGTCCTAATCAACGCAATCTCGCCTCTCTGACTTTGTTTCCCAACTGTCCAACTTGACCTGACCCTCTAATGTACTCATTTCTAATCCTGTCCATCCTCGTCACGCCCAATGCAAATCTTATCATCTTTAACTCTGCTATCGGCATCTCTGTCTCTTGCTTTCTGGTCAGTGCCACCGTCTCCAACCCATATAACATAGCTGGTCTCACTATCGTTCTGTAGACCTTCCCTTTCACTCTTGTTGATACCCATCTGTCACAAATCACTCCTGATACTCTTCTCCACCCATTCCACCCTGCCTGCACTCATTTTTTCACTCCTCTTCCACAACCCCCATTACTCTGTTACTGTTGATCCCAAGTATTTAAACTCATCCACCTTCTCCAACTCTACTCCCTGCATTCTCACCATTCCACTGACCTCCCTTTCATTAACACACATGTATTCTGTCTTGTTCCTACTGACCTTCATTCCTCTCCTCTCCAGAGCATATCTCCACCTCTCCAGGGTCTCCTCCACCTGCTCCCTACTATTGCTACAGATCACAATGTCATCAACAAACCTCATTGTCCACGGGGACTCCTGTCTAATCTTGTCTGTCAACCTATCCATCACCATTGCAAATAAGAAAGGGCTCAGAGCCTTTCCATAAAATAATCCCACCTCCTCCTTGAATGCATCAGTCACTCCTACCATAGACCTCTGTCACACTTCCCTTGTACATATCCTGTACAACTCTTATGTACTCTCTGCCACTCCCAACTTCTTCATACAATACCAAAGTTCCTCTCGAGGCACCCTGTCATATGCTTTCTCCAGGTCCACAAAGATGCAATGTAACTCCTTCTGGCCTTCTCTAAACTTCTCCATCAACACCCTCAGAGCAAACATTGCATCTTTGTGCTCTTTCTTGGCATGAAACCATACTGCTGCTCACTAATCATCACCTCACTTCTTAACCTAACTTCCACTACTCTTCCCTTAACTTCATGCTGTGGCTCATCAATTTTATTCACCCTTATTCTTGAATATCAGTACCAGTACACTTCTTCTCCATTCCTCAGGCATCCTCTCACTTTCCAAGATTCCATTAAACAATCTGGTCAAAAACTCTACTGCCATCTCTTCTAAACACCTCCATGCTTCCACGGGTATGTCATCTGGACCAATGGCCTTTCCATTTTTCATCCTCTTCATAGCTGTCCTTATTTCCTTCTTGCTAATCCGTTGCACTTCCTGATTCACTATCTTCACATCATCCAACCTTCTCTCTCTCTGGTTCTCTTCATTCATCAGCCTCTAAAAGTACTCTTTCCATCTGCTCAACACACCCTCTGCTGCTCAACTCAGTTCAGCCTCTCCATGACTAACTAATGGAGTCTTTGAAAGGTTATAAAAGGAGAAAACGAATACAAGCTTTTAAAGACTTCATTAGCTATCCATGGAAGTCCAAAGTCTCAGATTTGTATCTGGAGTACATTTGATTTATATTCTGCTGTGGTAGGAATATTCCTCATCATTTTATCTTTTTGGTGACTTTGGAAACTTTCTTTTTATGTGAAAGTCACATATCTTAAACCCAGCACATACAGTATTAACTTACACTTGTTGACACAACAACTAATCTACATTGTGCCTAGCATCTCATCTGCTGCATCCAAATTTCTCTGAAATGAGGCGGCAACGTGATACTAACCATTTTTTATCAGTGCATCCAACAACTCTATCTGCTTAAATATTGATCTTTATCCACCCTACCGATCTCAGTCATTTATGCAAATGAGGAACTGCAAGGGACTTGCTCCTGTCCCTCAGGATCACTAAAATTCAGTCTCCCAAGGACATGACTGATTCTCTAGTAATTACTTTTTACCTTTTACCGACATGCAGAGAAATTTATTTTAATTTTGCATACTATTCAAACTGATTTTATTTTAGCCAGTAAACTGGCATGAGGAAATTTTTTCCATATGGTTGAAAATCACAGTAAATAATGTTAAAAAATTTTCTTGTTTTCACTGTATCTGATACCTCCTGAAATAAATCAATCAAGTTAGCCTGACAGAAGTGACCTTTCTAAAACTGTTCAAGTTTTGTTCAATAATGTTATTGTCAAGTGTAAACCAATTCTGATCAATCTTGCTCTGTCATTTTTCTTAGTACAGATGTCAGATTTACCATTTTCTATCAACTTAGTAGATACCTAAGAAGATCAAAATAAAAATATGTCTAACTTTGTAATGACTTAAATGCATAACCTGAAGATACTATGGATTCCCCACATTTACCGCTCCCTTTTAGCAACAGCTTTACAGACCCAAATGTCAGACAAGGATTTACCCACTCATTTATACAGCTGCTGCAAGACTGATGTACTTTTCCTTTTAGGTATTTTTAAACTATCTTTATTTATATTTCCATGTAACACAGCAGTGTTTCCCAGCCTGTGGGCCATGGCAGCATTGCAGGTGGGCTGCAGCCAACCCTGGATGAAAACCTGCTCCATACTAAATCCCCCCAACCCCCCTGCGCTCCAAGGATCTTGCTCGATTCACAGCTGCTGTTGGATTGTGGCCGATCCTGGACGATCTCCCAAATTCAAGCTTTGATGATCGCTCTTGATTCACCAAGGAGGAAAAGCGCTTGATTCATCTACTGTTCCGATGCTCTGGTAATTGCCTGGAATCCTTCTCCACTTTGACGATCGCATTGAATTTACAGAGGGGGACCAGAGTGGGTCACAAACACACTGGAATGTGATAAACTGGGTCATGACACCACAAAGGTTGGGAAACGCTGTCATAGACTGTAATCTTACTGTCAGTGCCTGTCTTCATTTGCCACATTTTTTTCTTTTATAAGGTATACATGGTAACAAATTATACTCCTACCCATCAGCTCTCTAGCAGTGATAAAATGAGTGACTTAGCCTGTTCAGCTAAAGGGACAGCTTTTAGTGCCAATTAGTGTAGCGCGGTGTGCACCAAATTTAATCAGTAACCAGTATGTGTTTTATTAAAGCTGTACATTGAATTAGGGGATTATTTACACAAGGGATTCAAAGGTGACATTTATTTTATTCTTATAAGGTTTGTAAAGACTTGAAATTTCATTTACTACTATTTCTCACTGCCATTTGTTTTATTGTGTGTTCCAACATTTTTTACAATTTTCAACTTGTTTTTTCCATGGAAAAATTGACCAGAAGGATCCAGGATGCTGTGTGTGTGACGTCACTTGAGAGACCATATAATGGTTGGTGTGCACATCCCATTATTATACAAGATGGGATAAACTTTTGTGCTTTTTTTGTTGTGGCTTTTGGTTGCAATTGTAGTTACAATGTTTGGTTAGCATTCAGTCTACGATGACAATGATATTGGACTTTTTTGTTATGAATTTTGACTGTATTTAGACTATGCTTAAATCCCAGTCCTCTCTCCTTCAAATTAATAAAAAGGCAACTGTCTGTGTGTGCTTGTGTATCTGTGAGTCCTACCAGTTGCTATGTTTCTGTTATATGCCATTTGGTATGAGATTCGTAAATGCAGTAGTAATGTGCTTGATACTTCATGTGTTGGAATGAAGAATGCAATTCATTTTATTACTACGTACATTACAGTATACATTCCAATAGATGGTGCACTGCAAACATTAACGTTGAATACGTCTGACAGAGAGCAACTGCTGGATGGACAGGAATCAGCTTATCTAACTTATTAAAAGGAAATGGTTCTCTGTATGTGTTTATGTATCTGTGTTTTCATCTCACTGCTAAGGTTAAGTGAAAAATGTTAAATAGACAAAAAATCAAAAAGAAAGGTAAAAAATTAAAAATAATAATAAAAATTCCAAATAAGGGATCTTAAAATAAGAAAAATGGCCTTATCGACCTATTCTGTTTTTCGACATTATACGCCAGCAACAAGAGTATGGTAGTGATGTTTTTGCACCTGATAGGACGACATGAATGAAGTTTATAGCTGTAATGCTAATTGACTGAGAACTTTACGTGGTGGGCAATGGATGAGTGAACATGATGATAACACAGACATTGGGAAAACAAATCCCAGGCACAACTGGGCTAGAGTTGCTAAACCAAGCCAATGCAGTCTCGAACACCATTGTATTTTCCCAACAAATGACTGGTCATTTTGACAAGCAACATCAAGAGGAAGCAACAAAAACAGATGTCTCTATTCGAATAGGAAAAGACCACTAAAAGGAAAAGGAATGGGTGCATACCATTATACCACCCAAAAATGATAACTCTGTTACTTATCCTGTGTTTTTACAGTAACAGCAGAGAAAAATTTTGAATCACATGCTTTGTTGAGAACAGAGATAAAGTTCTTAACAAAATAAGCTTCTATGGGAGCTAACACTGAACAAATGGTACACTATATCACTATATATCAAAATGTCTATGAAAAAAATATTTATTTACTCATGTTGCATAATCCAAATGTCACACATCCAGTTGTATCCTCACAACATTCAAACACATGTACAGTACTTTGGTTAAAATGTTATCAGATAAACCAGTTCTGGAAAATACAATCAATCAGGACTGAACTTCTGAATTAAAGACTTTAGTTTTGCAATGACTTACCACAAGTAATGGGTAAAGACCTAGTGGGTTTCAATGTACCAAAAAGTTGTAATCCTTACAATTTTTCAGCAAATGCTGCCTTTGTATTTTTTTCTGTTTTTGTTTTTTTTTCTCCAAGCAGTTTAGAGCAGACAGTTCTTTGTAAAGTCTAAAGGCCGACATGCTCCTGTCTTCTTCATTAAAGTCAAAATCCTCTGTTAGAAGATTTTAAAAGTTTTTTATATGTTTATTTGGGAGAACTGGACCAAGTAAATTAAAGACAGGAACAGCAGACTGGAGTAGTCTGAGTACAAGCAACTGTAGGAATGGGATTAAATAACAGTACTGTGAACATCTCTAATGTGCATACAGCATACTGTATGTACACCCTGTAGCTTCACTAGCATTCACTCTTCCTCTACCCGTGTCAAAACATATTATTAGCCATTTATAAATTTGCAGATATCACAGTTGGACGTTCTAGTCCTTCTAACTAAAACACTTTGGATTCAGATGCCAGACATGGTGTAGTTTTCTCCATAGAAACACAAACAGGCCAAATTTGCTGTCCAGAGGTCAATCCTAGCAGTACCTCTAGCTATCTTTGCTTTCCTCATTTTAAGTCCCAAAGTGAATATCATAGTAACGTTCTGCCAAGGTTCACAAACAGAGTCACCTTATAAGAGTCAATGATTCTATTCTGTCTGGACTGACTGACAAGGAAGTTCAAGAAACTGCAAAAGTTGTTTTCTTAAGTATAAGAGAGATAAACAAATTTATGTAATCTAGGTAAAATTTTCTTTAACTGCTTACTGCTGAAGTCCAGTTACTGAGCTCCACCCTTGTTGAAACTGGTGTAAACACTTGGAGTGTTCATCTTTGTTCACACCATGACTTTTCTACTTAAAGGTTCTCAGATCTGGATTGAGAATTCAATGTTGATAAGAGTGCTGAAAGACTGTTGCTATTGCATCTCCTTCATAAAAAAACTAAAACAGGGGTCCAGATTGCACAGTCTAGCTCTGCCTTAGAGTCAATCCAAACTTTGCTGCACATATTTTATTGTTGCTGGGAATGCAGTTTGTTTTTTTATTAAATTTCAGTCCTAACACATAAAGGAAAAACAAGTACCTTGTCACCTGAAAGATCATATGGTACATTTCCTAAAATATGAACCACTTACCACACAACCATAATTTTTGGGCTCCAGTTCATATTCTTGTGTGTCATTGTTCAAATATGAAAAAAGTTCCTAACTCTTTGCAAAGTACTTTCTATAAGGGCTTGCTACATGATGGAGTAACTAAAGGAAGACAATGATAAAAAAAGCTTACATTCAAGATGTGATGGATAAACATGAACCCAACATGGCCACAGAACATCCTTGGTGCTCATCAAATACTGATACATAACACATACATACTTTTTTTTTTTTTTAATTTCTATTTGCTGGCCTCAGATGACCTTTTAAACCCCCTAAAATTGTGCTCTCACAACAACTACATTGCTACTCATTTGAACAAAGTTAGACAACTACGTACAGGACTTCTCATGACATCCATATTCTAAAGCAATCTCTCCCCTCCACCCCAAAAAAGCCACCAATGTGTCAATCATTTTGAATGTATTATTTGGCCACAAGTGCAAACAATGAAATAACAATAAATGCAGTTATTCATTCCCAAGTTATTCATGTTATCCTCTAATATTCAGAAAATGCCAGGCTTCACTAATGGAGATTTTAGAGCATCTTGTCCTCTTTCAGAGGATCTAGTAAATTGCCTATGTCATGTTTTCTCTTCTTCAGCTGCTCAGTTCTAGTTTCTATTGCTTCCATCTTTTTTCATCCCCAGTACTCTCATTGGCAATGTGCTTTTAGGACAAGCACAATCTAAATAATCAATTAGAGCTATGATAAACTTATTAAACTGACAGATTGCAAATTCCACCTCTTCTTCAGATTACTTTAACACATTCACACTTGAACGCCCTGATGAAGGCAGAGAGCAGTGACTTTTATTAACACAGTCCCCTTGAGACTCATTAAGCCAAACACACAAATGGACTCAAACTCCCATCTCTCACATTGCTTATTATTGCTCCACCAGCTCTCCAGCACATTTGTCAGCTGGATTGAAAAGAGCATCCTTGAGCCCTTGTGTGAGGACAGAAGCACTACTGTGGAGTGTTCCTGGTGCTATGAGGCAGAGAAAGCCAGCCATTGGGACTGTCAACCAGTTTCGGATATCAAATAAGACAGCAGTATGAACAGGGAGATAGCAAGCTGTGATATGCATGTTATGTATCCAACCACTTACTACAGTGTTATTCTGTGAGTGTTTCAATACATGACTTCTAGGTGGTATGGCTATAAACATTTGCAGGTAACGTGGAGTTCATCAAATGGCTCCTTTGTCTAACTTTGTCCAGCATCATCATGTTAGTGTGTAGTACATTGCTTCTTTTCACTAAACCTACATCTCCAGTCAAACTCACTGATGACTCAACAGTGTTTTAGCATTTTCTTCCATTATATGTTTTATAAAAAGCAAAAAGGCAGCATCCACTACTTAAGTGATGGGTGTAGTTTACAGTATTAAAGGCCCTGACCGAGAAGCCGATGCATAGCAGGGAGAATTTAAGCTGATACTAAAAATGCCACCATATTACCTGCATCTGTTTGAACAGATGCTCTCAAAGTCCAAACTACAGTATAGCTTTAATTGTTCAACATGTTATACTCTGGCATTTCTGATAGTTTGGAATGTTGTCAGAGGATTTGTTTTGCTTTTTTTTAATTAAATATCATACTATTAAAAGTGCCAAAGCATCAATAGATTGGAATTCCGATAATAGACGTATGTTGTGTAAAACATAATAAAAATTAAAAAAAAAAAACATTGTGCAATATATGATTTGACTGAGACTTTGAGTTTTTACAAAGGTGCCTGTTTGTGAATCTTTGTAGATCTTCACAAGCCAGGAAGCCTTATAGGAAGAAGATGGGATGGCATTCCTAATTCACATTTTTGCTTGAAAATATTATTTTTGATGTTCTCTAGCCTGATATTGTTTGTATATCATTATAGCACATCCAATTCTAGGATGATATCTCTGACTATCACTAAAGATGCGTTTTCATTAACTTGATCAAGACTGAAGGCCTGGTCCCAAGTGTTTCTCCACACCAAGCAGTCATGGTAATGGAAGAATCATTGATTATTTATTACATTAAATCAATGACAACATTGAGAAAACTGTTGTAGTCCTAATTATTCTTTTTGTTACTTTTTTTAATCATAGCTTTATTTTTATTTGAATCTTGAAATATTTTGAGCCACACAAAATGTCAGCATCTTCCTGTATTTTTTATATTGTCCCTATGAATTTCCTGCTATGAATTAAAGCTTCCAAACAATGTTGTATTTTGCTATCAGCCCAAAGTGAAATCAATTTATTTGTGAACTGTGTATTACACCAAATAAAACCATTCCAAACACAAAACTGTCACCCATAAGGATGACGTTTTGACTATAGTCTTGTCACCTTCATGTCAGCAAGAGCTGACAGCAGAAAGTCACCATGGAATGATTTACATGTAGAGGGCTTCCAGATACAGTGTAGCAATCAAGTAAGCTGCAAAATGTCAGAAGTGCAAAAAACAAATATCTTAAAAGGGCAGTGTAAATAAAGAGGGAAGCAGAACTAGCCTAGGACCACCTATTTCCTGATTTAGTGGTCAAGCAAAATCAGTACACAGAGCTATTTGATGAAATGTCAACAGAGCTCTGATTTGTTTGGATTCATTGTATTGGATTGACAGAATATGAACTAAAATACATGAAAGAGATCTGACTTGGCTCTTCTAAAAGTAACAGAACAAAATCTTGCATATTTAGTAGACATAATTACTTCACCTAGGCCTCAAGATGGGAAGATATACAGTCATATGAAAAAGTTTGGGAACCCCTCTCAGCCTGCATAATAATTTACTCTACTTTCAACAAAAAAGATAAAGTGGTATGTCTTTCATTTCCTACGAACATCTGAGTACTGGGGTGTTTTCCGAACAAACACAAAATTGGTTGGATTAGCTCAATAAGCCTTGAACTTCATAGACAGGTGTGTCCAGTCATGAGCAAAGGTATTTAAGGTGGTCAATTGCAAGTTGTGCTTCCCTTTGACTCTCCTCTGAAAATGACAGCATGGGATCCTCAAAGCAACTCTCAAAAGTTCTGAAAATAGATAGATAGATAGATAGATAGATAGATAGATAGATAGATAGATAGATAGATAGATAGATAGATAGATAGATAGATAGATAGATAGATAGATAGATAGATAGATAGATAGATAGATAGATAGATAGATAGATAGATAGATAGATAGATAGATAGATAGATACTTTATTAATCCCAATGGGAAATTCACATACTCCAGCAGCAGCATACTGATAAAGAACAATATTAAATTAAAGAGTGATAACAATGCAGGTATACAGACAGACAATAACTTTGTATAATTTTAACGTTTACCCCCTGGATGGAATTGAAGAGTCGCATAGTGTAGGGGAGGAACGATCTCCTCAGTCTGTCAGTGGAGCAGGACAGTGACAGCAGTCTGTCGCTGAAGCTGCTCCTTTGTCTGGAGATGATACTGTTCAGTGGATGTAGTGGATTCTCCATTATTGACAGAAGCCTGCTCAGTGCCCGTCGCTCTGCCACGGATGTCAGACTGTCCAGCTCCGTGCCTACAATAGAGCCTGCCTTCCTCACCAGTTTGTCCAGGCGTGAGGCATTCCTCTTCTTTATGCTGCTTCACCAGCACACCACTGCATAGAAGAGGGCGCTCGCCACAACTGTCTGATAGAAAATAAATTGAAATATTTTACATTGAAAACAAAGATTGTTCAGTCTCATGGTTTAGGGGAAGGCTACAAAAAGCTATCTCAGAGGTTTAAACTGTCAGTTTCAACTGTAAGGAATGTAATCAGGAAATGGAAGGCCACAGGCACAGTTGCTGTTAAACCCTGGTCTGGCAGGCCAAGAAAAATACAGGAGCAGCATATGCGCAGGATTGTGAGAATGGTTACAGACAACCCACAGATCAGCTCCAAAGACCTGCAAGAACATCTTGTTGCAGATGGTGTATCTGTACATTGTTCTAAAATTCAGCACAATTTGCATAAAGAACATCTGTATGACAGGGTGATGAGAAAGAAGCCCTTTCTGCACTCATGCCACAAACAGAGTCGCTTGTTGTATGCAAATGCTCATTTAGACAAGCCAGATTCATTTTGGAACAAAGTGCTTTGGACTGATGAGACAAAAATTGAGTTATTTGGTCAAAACAAAAAGTGCTTTGCATGGCGGAAGAAGAACATCACATTCCAAGAAAACACCTGCTACCTACTGTCAAATTTGGTGGAGGTTCCATAATGGTGTGGAGCTGTGTGGCTAGTTCAGGGACTGGGGCCCTTGTTAAAGTCGAGGGTCGGATGAATTCAACCCAATATCAACAAATTCTTCAGGATAATGTTCAAGCCTCAGTCACAAAGTTGAAGTTACGCAGGGGTTGGATATTCCAACAAGACAATGACCCAAAACACAGTTTGAAATCTACAAAGGCATTCATGCAGATGGAGAAGTACAATGTTCTGGAATGGCTGTCACAGTCCCCTGACCTGAATATCATCGAAAATCTATGGGATGATTTGAAGCAGGCTGTCCATGCTTGGCAGCCATCAAATTTAACTGAACTGGAGAGATTTTGTATGGAAGAATGGTCAAAAATACCTCCATCCAGAATCCAGACACTCATCAAAGGCTATAGGAAGCGTCTAGAGGCTGTTATATTTGCAAGAGGAGGCTCAATTAAGTATTGATGTAATATCTCCTGTTGGGGTGCCCACATTTATGCACCTGTATAATTTTGTTATGATGCATATTGTATATTTTCTGTTAATCCAATAAACTTAATGTCACTGCTGAAATACTACTGTTTCCATAAGGGATGTCCTATATTAAAAGGAAGTTGCTACTTTGAAAGCTCAGCCAATGATAAACAAAAATCCAAAGTATTAAGAGGGGCTCCCAAACCTTTTCATATGACTGTACATACAGTATGTGGCTGATCTATGAGAATGGTAAACCTGGTTGAATCAGACTTCAAAGAGAGTTAGTTGCTCCTACAGTAAATAATAAACAGGATGATATAACTTGAAATCTGTATTATGTTTTAAATATTACCTTTTTGTGCCATTGCTAAACTAAATTAGCCCCTACAGTCTTACAAGAGTTTTTACTACCAAAACTTTACACAGATGACTGTTCTAAAGATCTCCAATTCTTTTATGTAGATTTTAATACAACAAACAAGAATATCTCTCTAGTTATATCCAGCCATTACCTGACCTTCTCATCCCACTCTACATATGTTGATTCAAGCCTTTCACTACAGAACGACTAGTAAAAAAAATCTTGTTGATAACACGAGCGTTTTCTTAAACTCAAATCCTCCCCCATTATTGAGCAACAGAATACACTTCTGTTATTCTGTTCCCCACTCTTTTGATAGTTGACTGGTATTTTTTTGGGATGTTAAATGTAGAAAATTTTGGAGCTGATGAAATATCATGCTTTTAATATTGAGAGAAATTATTTGAGTGAAACTGAATTAGCAGAATTAAAAAACATTCACAAAAACATTGCGCTGTGAGGCACAGTGGCTGAGCGGTTGCATTGCTGCCTGTTTATGTCCCAGATCCTCCTTGTGTGAAGTATGCATGATCTCACTATGTCTGCATTAGTTTCCTCTGTGTGCTCCAGATTCCACCTTCTGTCCAAAGACATGCATATTAGGTGAATTGGCAATGATAAATTGGCCCAAGTGTATGATTGGTGTGTGTGTATGTTTGCCCTGTGATGGACTGATGCCCTGTCCAGGATTTGTTCCTCCCTTGCCACTCTTTGTAGGCTCCAGCTTTCCCCCTGAGTGACACTTGTATGAATTAAGCAGGTAAAGAGAATGACATGACAAATTGCGTTTCACTAGCAGTGAGATTCATGCCTTTCAAAAGTAGAAATGCGATAAGTTCCTGTGTGGAGGCATTTTTATAAATTAATTCTGCATGTTTGCCTGTCATTAAGCAGTTAAAGATTTCTAGTGAAAAAATAAATCACCGGAATTGTGCATATGCTCAACGAAGATGAGGTGGTTTGCTTGGTAACAGCTTCAGCAGCAGCAGGGTATGACAGCAAAAGCTTGCCATGAAGTGAGATTTTCTTGTGGAAAGAACACAGTGATGCATACATTGCGTACAATGATGTGTTTTGGTTTGTCTTCATGTGGGGAATATGCAGCATGTCACATTTTTAAAAAACGTACAGCACTCCTCCATAGTCTTGTGAACAATAGGCATAAGCAGAACTGGTTTTCCCAATGTGGTAAGTATTACATGCATTACGCATTTGTAGAAAAATACACAGATAAACACAAAAGACTTTAGGAAGCATCTATATATATAATTCACTAAGCCGCCGACAAGTAGACACCCATGGAAAGCACGCAAGACAGCCACAGCCACCAACTCTAAGACCATTGGATACGACAACAACTCGCAGAGCCATGCCCACCAACTCGGACGCGACGCCTCGGAAAACACGCCGTCATTTATGTTTGTCTGTGCTAGAGTCCACGTGCACCTCTGAGCCACGTTGACTGTTCATAGAGGCATGTTTCTCATGGATGTGAATCGCTGTATGCAGCATCTAAAACAGTTTGCGAGGGGTAGCCCATGGGATCCTTAAAACAATCCTTTAAAACTGAGGTTAAAACACAATGAAGGAAGCAGTCGTTAAAAACCAATAAGCCCTGTGCCTCTTTTTCATTAGCGTCTCACCTGCTTCACCGATGCAGGCCCTGCAACAGTCGAGACGCTCTCTCAGCAGCTGACCTTCTCTGTGCCTGACTCTACTGTCAGTCGCCTGATTAAAAATGGCCTTTTGAAGGGGAGCTATGGACCCACTATACCACAGGAACACATTGCCTTCGAGCCTGCTTTCTCTCTCTCCTCACTCGCTCGCACACTGCACAGGGGAGAAATGCCCGCAGCACGACTCCACCTGGAAACCGTTTCAGCCACACTTCCACACCCCTCGCTATGCTGTGAGTGCGACGATTATTTATTTAAAAATGGCCTTTTGAAGGGGAGCTGTGGACCCGCTATACCACAGGATCACCTGTGACATTGCCTTCACATTGTTTTCCTTTTATTTCTGATCCCATCGAGCAGATCAGACACCCAGGCAAACAACACTGAATAATCAATAGCTGCAACTACTTTGCCTGCCCCAACTCCTCACCTGAGTCGGTTTCGTCTGTGTTCAGCAGTGTTTCCCAAACTCAGTCCTGGTGAACCCCTGTGACTGCAGGGTTTTGTTCCAACCAGATTCCTAATCATTTATGCCGGTGAAACTCATCCGGGATAAGTCAGTTTTTCACACGCAGCCGTGTAGCTGGATGTAATAATCTGAGATGAATGTGCGCCCCCGTGCTGAGTGAAAAGCCAATATATATTGAGTCTAGAAAACATGATCAGCAAGTCTTTGATAGGCTGCAACAAAATGATGAAAGTACGGGCGCATTTTTTTCACACAAGCTGTGTGTGTGTGTGGGTGGGTGGGTGTTAGTTAGTTAATTAGTTACTCGAAGGATTTCAAGATTTAATGTGCACAAGCAGTAACACTGCAAAAGCAGCCCAAACCAGAAAAGACAGCTGGCAAAAAGTGGCTGACAAATTAAACGCGTGTGCATTGTACTTACTGAAAGCAGTGTTACGGATTTTGCAAATGTTCATTTTTTTCCCTCTGCTTAAAAAACATTAAAAAAGCGGCGTGATTATGCAGCGTATACTACGCCGCGGGTTGGTATGCAGCGTGTAAAACAGTTTGTTTGTCGTGGATAATTTGCCTTTTATTTTTACACAAAGACAATTTCTTGTTAGATTGGCCTTTGCGATGACAATTAATATGGCACAGGGCCAAACTTTCAAAAAGATATGCATGTATCTGCCAAAACCAGTTTTCAGTCACGGACAGTTGTATGTTGCTCTCTCCAGAGTTCCATCTTTTCATCCACTTACTGTTGTATCCTCAAAACCAACACTTTTAGACAACTGTGTCTTTCTGGAACTGTTCAGCCATCAATAAATAATTATGCGGCGTATGCCTGCAGGAACATGTGCGAGCGAGCGAGCCAGCGACACACACACACACACACATACAGGCGCGCACGCGAGAGAGAGAGAGCGCTGTACGCATAAGAATAATAATACTTCATTACATTGATATACCAGTGTTTTCAGTATTCAAAGCACTATCCACACAGGGAGGAACCGGGAAGCGAACCCAAAATCTTCCATAGTCTCCTTACTGCAAAGCAGCAACACTACCACTGTGCTACAAAGCAGTTAAAGAATGCATCGGGCTCGATTTTGTTTTCACTTCTGTTCGGGTCGTAGATAGTATTATTGCAATGTTACTTTTCTTGGTGCCTTATTACATTACGGATGTTTCACATGTTCATTTTTTTCCCTGTGCTTAAAAGACATTAAAAAAGTGTTTCTCAACTGTGACTCCGGAACAACTCAGTATGCAAGCTATATTAAGCATCAACAACGAAGACTCGCTACACCTTAATGAACAAGTGCTGAAACTTATCCCTACCGACGAAGTAACTTTCACCAGCGTGACCTCCATCGTCACAGATGATCTCGCTTTTAGTCACGGACAATTGTATGTTGCTCTCTCCAGAGGTCCATCTTTTCATTCACTCACAGTGGTATCCACAAACCCACCCCCATTTGGACAACTGTGTCGTTCAGGAAGTGTTCACCCATCAATACATAATTATGCGGTGTATGCTATGCCGCGAGTTGGCTAGTTATTACTTATTTTCCACTCAAAAAAAAAAATTTAAAACCTCAAAAAACTCTTTTATGAGTTTTTTTTTGTTTGTTTTGCAGTCATGAACTCGCCTGCAAAATGAATTTTACTTTCATTTGTGTGAAAATTAATGCAAATGGAAAGTTGCCTGTTTCACTCATCACTAAAGAGGAGTCATATAGCAAGACATGATAAAAAAACAAAAAACGGTTAAAGGAACTCCAGAGAGAACGTAAGATCAATTATTGTGAGCAGTGGATAAAGAAGAGTAAAAACTTATGCTGCGTAAGATAGGCAAAAGTTACAACAAATAAACTGTGTGTTTCAACTTGTTTAAAGTTAGTAATTTTTTATATGTAAACTTGTTACAGTGCTGTGAGCTCGCACTCAGCAAAGAATGCTATAAAAAATAAATTTAATTGAACTCAAATTAATGATGAGGACAGAATCAGGGAGTCATAAGGGATTTCAGGGCAACAGAGGAATGATACAACTTGACGATCCAAATTTAAAAGACAGATATAGTCATCTATCATTGCTTACACAGGAAATACAAAGACGACAAACTGAACGTACAGATGGAAGAGGGTGGTATGGTTGTACAGTAGTTGGTGATTCTGCTTTGTAACCACAGAATGCCACTCTGATCACTGTCTGAAGTTTTTGCACATTATCCTTTCTTGAATTGGTTTTCTTAGGTTACTCCAGTTATCTCAATAATGCTTCCACTGTTAGTAGGTGACTCTAAATTGTTCTCTTGTCCATCAATATGACCTGCAAATAGACTGCAAGTATATCGTTCCTGCCTTATGCCCAATTCAGCCAGAAAGTTCTTGGGCCCAGCAGCAACTAAAATTATATTAAGCAGGTTCAAAAATGATCTCAAGCTCTGTACAGTCAACTAAAAAATGGTTCCTGAATAGGGTTAACAGGCTCACTCTTTGTGCTAGGATGAGAAGCTCTGCAAGACAGGAAGATCCTGAACTAGAGTTGTCAGAAAGATGATTTGGTCACATAGTTCAGATGCCACCTGGGCCCCCTACACTTGGGTATTCCAGGCTCAGCCTACAGGGAGAACACCCAGGATTATACCCAGAACATTATATCATTAGCATGGGAATTCCCAGGAGAAGCTGGAGTACAGGTATGTTCCTAGGGATAGAAAGTCCTGGTTTTTCCATCTTGGCTTGTTGCTACCATTACCCTCATTTGTAAAAGCAGAGTAAAAATGATGTTTAGAAAATTAATGGGTGAATGGAAATATGCAGTCTCCGCAAAACTCTCAGTCAGAAAAAGTTACTGCTACAATGAACTGTGATGATATAAATTTGACAGCAGTGAGCTGTGAAGGAAGCATATAATGGCTCCTTCAGTACTTTGGAGCAGACAATGGTTAAGGAAGTTTATTTTAGTGAAAGCAGCTGAACAGACTCATGAAAGGAAACAAAAGCCAAGGCCATCCTGCCACACGCCTTGACCCAATGAACTCTGGGTTTTCACTCTCTGTTTTTAACCCTCATGAAGTGATCTATCAGGAATTTCAATGAATGGTTGTCATTGAGAACAAGCCAGTGTGGAAAACCAGGCTCATTATAACACTTGCAGAATAGTTTTCAGCTGGAATGATAAAAGGCCAGTGCATTTGAATAAAAAGCTGATTCCCACTAATTTTGGTTTCTTAATAATCAAGGTTCAGAAATGATCCATGCGAACATATCCCTGTGCTGTGTAATTTAGACTGTGTTGGCACAAACCAAGCTGAAATAACACAGGCCAAAGATGGAACTGCCTGTCATTTGAGTGATATTCTGCTTGTTGGCTTGTTTGCTTCCTTTGGACAAGCACATCATTAAGCTTCTGAAAGTCCTGAGACATTAGTCTCCAAGTCAATGAATGGTCATAGCATGGGTGAGTGCGCTAACGTGTCTAGATTTCCTGAGATGAACTCCAACATTTGGAGCACATGACTGGATTTGGGGGATTGCCAGCCATGAATATTTTTTTCAGGTACCAAGCTAAGGTGACAGAGTTCATTTTATTCTTGTTTTAAAGTTAGGAATGCTTTGCTGTTAGCTTTTAGGTATGTCATTAGTTGTCAGCATTTGTGATTCTGTGATGGAAAGGTTTGGTAGCAGATGTTGGTGCATACATCAATTAGAACCACTACATAGTTAATTTCATGGGAATCTGCTAGCTTCCATAGATTTCAGGGTCACTTTTCAGACAGATCCACCATGACATTATCATCCCTGATTCCCCTTCTGCTGTCTTTACTTTAGACAACTACTCAGATTAGACTAATGAAAGGAGGTGCATATGTGTTTCTAATAACAACAACAAGCAGCTTAGATATTAATCACGTTTCAGACAGTGATACTGTAGATTTAATCTTCTTTCCTAATCTTAAATTACCACAGTTTTTTCAACATTTCATCAATGACTTGCAGTTAGTTACGTGTATGAACAGACATGCCCATCTATCAAGAACAATTATTTTGAGTTGTAAAAATTGTACGTGCAGCTGGAATAACCGTACAGCGTGTCGCTTTCCACCTTTGTGGTTTTGCTTTCTTGTGCAGGTGAATATGATTACAATTGGCTTCTGTCTTATCTTTACATTCAACAATTACAGGCCTGTGTAACAACAGGGCTAATTGGGCATCAGATAAAAGAACAGAAGTTTGCTTTTTTATTTTTATTTTATTTGAAACACTTCACGAACACGCCAGGCTCACCTTTGCCTTATGCTCGAATTGGCAGCAGTCCAGTCCTCTTTGCACCATTTACTGGAAGCATACTCTGGATTTGTGCACATGTGCATACATGTGTTAAAAGTCTGATTCGACTAAGTTTTAAATCTCTTTTGATTCTTCAGGCTAGGATGTATCATACATCAAGCTGAAAGAGGACAGCTGTTAATATTTGCTAATGACATTTCTTTGCACTTGCCAAAAGGTTATAGAATTCAACTTGTCACAATCACAGGGTAAAATTATTCGGGGTACAGTGGGTATCTACACTCAAATCATTATAACTACCTGTAAACAAAACAATCTCTACTGAAATTACTGTACATGTCTTTCTGCTGGAAACTTTTGTTTGCTGTGTATTTTCTTACCAGTTTTCATTGATTTTTCCTAATTAATTATACTGCATATTTTCCACTGTGTTCTTGGGCCTCATTCTTTCAGAAACAACTGGGTCTTCTTCTCCCCAGACCCTCTTTATTATCTTTCAGACAACAAGGACCCTTTTCAATGAATGCAGAAGGAGCACAGCATCCAACTTAGAGCACAGATCCTATAAATATAGTCCCCCATGTCATATGCCCCGGACCCTTGCTCTCTGCCACCAAAAAAAAACAAGGATTAATCCAAAAGGACATAAAAACTAAGAATAAGTGGACCAGAACAGGGGAAGACAATATTCATTCTGAACCAAAATAAATGTCAGTTACCAGGCTCAGGTTATTTCCAGATTAAAAACAACAGTTTCCCAAAATACAGATGCACATTGTAATCTCAAAAACACAAATGATAACATTTCCTAGCCAAAATAAAAAATGTTGTGAATCTTTGATTTTGCACTTTCTAACTCCATGTCTTGTGTTATTTTGCCCATTTACTTTAGTTTTCACATTAATAATAATTTTTATTGTTATATTCTTGATGTCATTGTGCTGCCTTTTGGTATTTTTGTTTGTATCATATTTGACAAATGTTGAGTTTTTCACTGTTCTTGTGGTTCTGTTATAGGTGGCAAAAATGCCAAGCTTCCACCACTTGATGGTGGCACACTAATGTTGTTACAGTTTACAATACAATACAGTTTATTTTTGTATAGCCCAAAATCACACAGGAAGTGCCACAATGGGCTTTAACAGGCCCTGCCTCTTGACAGCCCCCCAGCCTTGACTCTCTAAGAAGACGAGGAAAAACTCCTCAAAAAAAACCTAGTAGGGAAAAATGGAAGAAACCTTGGGAAAGGCAAAGACCACTTTCCAGGTAGGATGGGCGTGCAGTGGGTGTCAAAAGAAGGGGGTCAATACAATACAATACACAGAACAGAACAAATCCTCAATAAAAAATTTAAACAATTTTTTTAGAAGTACGGAGCAGAATTTAACAGTAGATGATATCACATAATAAGATTTGGATATGTTTAGAGTCCTGGAGACCTCATCCATCAAGCTGCCTCCCCCATTTGGCCATTCCACGGCTAAAACAGTGTTGGGCTAGCCAATCCGATGAAAGGACCCCTCTTTCTCACGATTCCTGTGATCCTCCATCAGGGATGACTTTACCTTAGGCAGGCAAAACAACTTGGCAGGTGGGCCGTGGCACCAAGTGCCACATTTGAGTACCGAGGAGAGAAACAGAATAGGTGAGGGTTAGTATCCAATTCTAACTATCATGTTACTTATGTTTTAGTGCTAATGACTAACAACAGAGATGCAGTCTGTACAGTTAATCAGCAGATCTAGTCAGGATATGCTAAACTGAAGTAGTGAGTCTTCAGCCGGGATTTAAAAGCTGAGACCGAAGGGGCATCTCTTATAGTAGCAGGCAGACCATTCCACAGTTTAGGGGCCCTGTAACTTAAAGCTCGACCTCCCATTGTTATTTTATTAATCCTTGGAACCATAAGCAGACCAGCATCTTGAGATCTTAATGTGCGCTCTGGTTTGTAAATCATGATAAGTTCAGACAAGTAAGCCGGACTTCGACCATTTAATACTTTATATGTTAAAAGAAGGATTTTGAAATCTGCCCTAAACTTAACCGGGAGCCAGTGTAAGGATTTAAGAACTGGAGTTATGTGTTTGTATTTTCTTGCTCTTGTAATAATTCTCGCAGCCACATTTTGGATTAACTGGAGGCTGTATAGAGAACAGTTTGAACATCCAGTGAACACCGCATTGCAGTAGTCAATCCTGCTAGAGATAAATGCATGAATTAATTTCTCAGAATCCTGTTTATTTAGAAAGCGCCTTAATTTCCTAACATTTTTAAGATGGAAGAAACATGTTTTGGACAACTTTGTAATATGCGCTTTAAATGACATGCTAGAGTCAAAGATAACTCATAGATTGCTGGCTGATTCAGTAAAATTAATTGGGATTCCAACTGAGTTAAATGACGACAAAATATTGTTATGATCAGCGTCATTCCCTCCAACAACAACTTGTTGTCCAAGTATATGGGAAAACACTACAAAATGCAAATTATTATTTAAGGAAAGCATTATAGGTGTGACCAGGAACATTTTCTTGTTGTTTTGACTCACATTTGCTTGGGTGCCAATTTTACTTACTAGTTTGGTTTCTCTCTCTCTCTCTCTGGTTCAGACCACTGCCTTTTGCTGATATGAATATGTCATCTTCATTTCCCAGTCATAGTTTTTATCTTTAGGGACAAGCATTTTAACTCATAATCTTCAAGAATCTACACACAGCTCCTCATTTAACCAAAAATTACACACAAGTGGCTGATAGCCACTCTGTTAAATAGAGCAATGATATCACATACTACATGACTTCCTAATCACACGATCAGCAAGTAGCCTAGCAATAATAAACAACATGGCTGTGACCATGAAAAAAATTACAAAATGGCAATGAAGATAGTATATGAAAATGGTTGCATAAAACTAAAGGAAATAGTAAATCTTGTCATCTGGTTGTCAACACAAACTGTCCTCCAACTTCTGACTACTAGTAAGCAGACACAGAATCTGACTAATGTAGATGAGATAGAAAATAAAATAGGGAGTGAAGCAGCATAAAAATGTCCCTAGGGAAAGAATATCACTTTAGTCTGAGCACCAATATTTCTATTACATATTTCCTTGCACCAATACTGCAACAAACAGGTCAATTTGACTCTCCAGATCGTTCTGTTTTACTCGGTAATATTCTTATAGTTCACGTCCCACATTACTTGTGAAAGACAATTAAAAGAATAAATGTGAAAACGTACCTTAAGTCCCTTTCCACTGTATTGTTGTGTGTCCGATCTTCTCTTGACTGGCACCCCCTCTCTTGTGCACAATCTTGTAAAGCTTGCTTCTCAGACTCTGTCAATTTAAGGTGCCTTGATCACCTCCTGTCCACTTTTATACTTCCTATCATGCCTCCTCTCATGTGTCTCGAGTCACCAAAGCCAATTGGATTGTTCATAGGGACTGAACACACAAACAGCGTTTTATTATATAGAAGATTATAGTAAATATCTGTTGTATATCAAGCACTAAAAATGTGGAATTATAAGTGGATTATTGCAATATACAGCAATCAGCCACAAGGCATATATCTGATCAGTTTTCTACATATACATTAGGTATACCCATATGTATAGGGAAAGTATGGTGAAATGTCAAAATTTTATTTTACACATTTTAGTCATTCATTAGTTTGATTTTACCACTTTCTCATTTGTATCAGTCAGTTTGTATGTGTATAGATCAGAATTTGATTATTTCTTTGCATTTTTGTGCACATTGACCTGCAATATTTTATTGCTAAAATTATAGCTTTACATAAAGAAAGACAATCAAATGATTTAATTTTTAGGAAAACATACTGGCAATGTCAATACTCCACGTTACTCTGGATAGACAGCTCTAACAGCAGGGATTTCCAGTTACTTGGTTGTCATCTTACCGTTTTCCTCCCTTTCCTTACATTGCTATATTTTTTGCCTCACCAGAGGCAATGAGTTATCAATTTAGACTAGATGTACATAAATTATATCATAATGGGTGGCAGAGCTGCACACTGGTTAGAACTGTCCAGCCTTTTTTTTTTGGCTGTTAAATCACTAAAGACTTAAAATTGTGCCAAAAATTAGACTTTTGGATGTGTGCATGATTATCTCCAGCAAAAAGACAGGTGTCTCACCAAGGACTAGTTCCTGCTTTGTGCTCTGAGCTACTGGAATGGGCTCCAGGCATCCAGTGACTTTGTAATGGAGTGAATTCAGTAAAGAAAATGATTTGGGAAACTGGTTGCTTGATCTTTATTTCCTCTTTAATATTTTGGTGCCTTCATGCTATAAAAATATCTCAAGTCACTTCTTAGAATCTTGCTTTTTTGTCTAATTAAATCATTGATAAATCAAAATTGGTTCAAAAATAAAACTTTTGAACATATGCATGAATATGTATTGCGGAAGATTGATGCATTATGCAGGGCTTGCTCAAAGTTACTGGAATAGACACAGTTTCAGTGACTCTGTAGCAGATAAAGTGAGCTCAGAAAAGAAAAGGATTTTATGGGGAAATTACTTGCTTATTCTCCATTTCTTTTTTCAATATTTTGGTGCTTCAATGTTTTGCAAATATCTTAATTCGCTTCTTAGAACTTCATCCATGCATCCATTATCCAACCCGCTATATCCTATCTACAGGGTCACGGGGGTCTGCTGGAGCCAATCCCAGCGCATGTCAGGAAACAAACCCTGGGCAGGGTGCCAGCCCACCGCAGGACACACACACACA